>NW_026526969.1:13397500-14010176 GCF_024362965.1 Panthera pardus | reverse complement strand
GGGTGGGGGAGGGGGGTGTCTACTAGAGCGAACGTATCCGGGGTCTCCGTTACAGCAAATGGATCCGGGATCTCCGCTACCGCGAGCGAATCCGGGTTCTCCGCTAACGCGAATGTATCCGGGGTCTCTGCTACCGCGCACGGATCCAGGGTCTCCTATAGAGTGAACTAATCGGAGGTTTCTGCTACAACGAACGGATCTGCAATCTCCACTACAGCGAACAGATCTAGAGTCTCCGCTACAACGAAGCAATCGGGTGGTGGTGGGGGGGGGGTCTTCTAGAGGGAACGAATCCGGGGTCTCCGTTACAGCAAATGGATCCGGGATTTCCGCTACCGCGAGCGAATCCGGGTTCTCCGCTAATGCGAATGTATCCGGGGTCTCCGTTATAGCAAATGGATCCCCGATCTCTGCTACCGCGAACGGATCCGGGATCTCTGCTACAGAGAACGCATCCGGGTTCTCCGCTACCGCGCACGGATCCAGGGTCTCCTATAGAGTGAACTCATCGGAGGTTTCTGCCACAACGAACGGATCTGCAATCTCCACTACAGCGAACAGATCTAGTGTCTCCGCTACAACGAAGCAATCGGGTGGTGGTGGTGGTGGGGGGTCTTCTAGAGGGAACGAATCCGGGGTCTCCACCAGTGTGAACGAGTCCGGGGTCTCTGCTATAGCTGCTACACCTGCCCCACCACCATGGTGGTTTTTTGCTTTGACTCTGGCAGGACCACACACAGCAAACCTCATCCTTCTTAAGCGCTGTGCCTGATGAGCTCTCGCGGCCCCCTGGTCAACACCCGTCTCCGGGGACCGCCATCCCGCCTGCCGTCACCGGGGCCGAGCTGTGCCTGGCTCACGGAAACGGAGGCACAGGCCGTGACTTCCGCGTCTGGCTTCCGCAGCTCGGCCTCGTGTCTGTGACCCTCGTCGCGACACTGCCACGTGGCGCCTCCGCCCGGTGTCCCTTCTCTGGCGGGCGCATCTGTGCCGTCTGAAGGTTTCGGCTCTGAGGGCTCGCTCTGCCGCGAACGCTCTCCCGCGGACCTCTGGTGGCCCGTGCCCTCGTCTCCCCCTGGCTCCACTCCCAGAGCTGGGACTACTGGGTCCTTGGTCATCCACACATTTAACTTTCGTGGACACTGCCCAGAGGTGTTGGCACACGGCTGGGCCATGGCACCTGTCGTTTTGCCTTACTCGACGTCATGGTCCTTCAGCGTAAGTTTTTACAAATCCCGTTGGAGGACGCAGGGCATACGCTACAAACACAGTAAGTGCAGCAGACCGAACGCCTGTAACATAAATCCCGAACCTAAACCGCCACTCAGCCCCACACGCACGGAGCCGCACGACACAGTGGAAGCTAAAACCGCCCTAACAGTCAGGCCCGGGACGTCCACGCCACACGCACCAGGGAGGCCTGAACCAAGGGGGCTGTCTGATCAACGTTCAGGGAGAAATGGGGGATCCCTGGTCGGGTCCTTCCCATGCCCCTGGGGGGTTAAGGCCCATCGCTGGCTGAGCTCTCTGCCCCCTCGAAGAAAGGCCCTACAAATGGGACCCTGAGAGGCGGGACCTTCCCTGCACTGAATTTGGACCACAGGACTACACCTCTGGGGGGCACTGCTGGCCAGCGTGCTGCCTGGAGACTTTCTGCCGGGCTAGGAAACCAGGCTGGGAAGAGGGGAGGAGCCTGCTCCTGTGAGGAGGACGAGGAGGAGGAGGATGAGGGGGAGGAGGAAGAGGAGGGAGGAGGGGGGAGAAAGAAGGGGAGGGCAGAGTAGAAGGGGAAGAGGAGGGGGGAGGAGGAAGGGGAGGGAGAAGGGAGGGAGGGAGGATGGAGGAGAGAGGAGGAGAGGGGAGAGAAGAGGGAGGAAGGGAGGGGAGAAGAGAGAGAGGGGGAAGAGGAAGGAGAAGAGTGAGGGAGGGAGGGGGAAAATGGGATAGGAGAGAAGAGGGGGAGGGGGGAGAAAAGGGGGAAGGAGAAGGAGCGGGGAGGAGGGGGAGAAGGAGCAGGGAGGAGGGGGAGAAGGAGGGGGGAGGAGGGGGAGAAGGAGGGGGGAGGAGGGGGAGAAGGAGGGGGGAGGAGGGGGAGAAGGAGGGGGGAGGAGGGGGAGAAGGAGGGGGAGAAGGAGGGGGGAGTAGGGGAGAAGGAGGGGGAGGGGGGAGGGGGGAGGAGGAAGGAAAGACGGAGAAGGAAGGGGACGGGGAAGAGGAGGAAAAGGAGGAAGAGGTGGAAGGGGAGGGAGGAGGAGGGGAGGGAGGAGCGGGGAGAAGAGGAGGAGGAGGAAAAAGGGGAGGAGGAGGAAGAAGGGGAGGAGGAGGAGGAGGAAGGAAAGGGGGAGAAGGAAGGGGACGGAGAAAGAGGAGGAAGAGGAGGGAGGAGTGGGGAGAAGAGGAGGAGGAGGAAGGGGAGGAGGGGGAGGAGGAGGGGGGAGGAGGGGGAGGAGGAGGGGGGAGGAGGGGGAGGAGGAGGGGGGAGGAGGGGGAGGAGGAGGGTCAGGAGAGGGGAGGAGGAAGGGGAGGAGAGGGGAGGAGGAGAGGGGAGGAGGAGGGGGAGGAGGAGGGGGAGGAGGAGGGGGAGGAGGAGGGGGAGGAGAGGGAGAGGAGGAAGGGCAGGAGAGTAGGGGAGGAGGAAGGGGAGGAGAGGGGAGGAGGAAGGGGAGGAGAGGGGAGGAGGAAGGGGAGGAGAGGGGAGGAGGAAGGGGAGGAGAGGGGAGGAGGAAGGGGAGGAGAGGGGAGGAGGAAGGGGAGGAGGGAGAGGAGGGAGAGAAGGAAGGGGAGGAAGGGAGGAGGGGGAGGAGGAAGGGGAGGAGGAGGAGGAAGAAGGGAGGAGGGGGAGGAGGAAGGGGAGGAAGGAGAGGAGGGGGAGGAGGAGGGGGGAGGAGGGGGAGAAGGAGGGGGGAGGAGGGGAGAAGGAGGGGGAGGGGGGAGGGGGGAGGAGGGGGAGGAGGAAGGAAAGGGGGGAGAAGAAAGGGGACGGGGAAGAGGAGGAAGAGGAGGAAGGGGAGGGAGGAGGAGGGGAGGGAGGAGCGGGGAGAAGAGGAGGAGGAGGAAAAAGGGGAGAAGGAGGAAGAAGGGGGGGAGGAGGAGGAGGAGGAGGAAGGAAAGGGGGAGAAGGAAGGGGACGGAGAAAGAGGAGGAAGAGGAGGGAGGAGGAGGGGAGGGAAGAGTGGGGAGAAGAGGAGGAGGAGGAAGGGGAGGAGGAGGGGGGAGGAGGGGAGGAGGGGGAGGAGGAGGGGGAGGAGGGGAGGAGGGGGAGGAGGAGGGGGAGGAGAGGGGGAGGAGGAGGGCAGGAGAGGGGAGGAGGAAGGGGAGGAGGAGGGGGAGGAAGAGGGGGAGGAGGAGGGGGAGGAGAGGGGGGGAGGAGAGGGGGAGGAGGAAGGGGAGGAGGGGGAGGAGGAAGGGGAGGAGGGGGGAGGAGGAAGGGGAGGAGGGGGAGGAGGAAGGGGAGGAGGGGGAGGAGGAAGGGGAGGAGAGGGGAGGAGGAAGGGGAGGAGAGGGGAGGAGGAAGGGGAGGAGAGGGGAGGAGGAAGGGGAGGAGAGGGGAGGAGGAGGGGGAGGAGAGGGGAGGAGGAGGGGGAGGAGAGGGGAGGAGGAGGGGGAGGAGGAGGAGGAAGGGGAGGAGGAGGAGGAAGGGGGAGGAGGAGGAAGGGGAGGAAGGAGAGGAGGGGGAGGAAGAAGGGAGGAGAGGGAGGAGGAAGGGGAGGAGGAGGAGGAAGGGGAGGAGGGGGAGGAGGAAGGGGAGGAAGGAGAGGAGGGGGAGGAAGAAGGGAGGAGGGGGAGGAGGAAAAGGAAGAGGGGGGAGGAGGAGGAGGGGAGAAGAGGGAGGGAGGGGGAGGCAGGGGAGGCTGGGCCCCGTGTGCGCGGACAGAGCATCATTACCTTCCGCCGCCCAGCAGACTGGGCATGCCGGGAAGGAGAGCGGGCTAGCAGGCGGCAGCGGGGAGCGGCTAGAAAGTGGCTATTTACGCTCTGTTGAAACATTCATGAGCCCCAGTGCTTGACAATAAGATCCAGCTGCAGAGATCATCACGCGGGGAGAAAACTGGAGGTGGGGCAGGCGACTCAGACTTTGGGAAACGGAAGAGCCTAGCGCTCACTGCCCAGGAGTCGAGGCCGCGAAAGGGGAGCCTCAACGAAGGCGCCGCTGGGGCCAGAAGCGGGGGAGGCCTTCTGGAGGCGTCCAGGAGCCACGACCACGGGGCTGAAGGCGTGGCCCAAGCTGTGGCTCCGTGGACCTGCTGGTGCCAGAGCGGCCGGCCCGGAGTCCCTGCCCGCGTCGGGGACCGGGACGTGAGCAGGGAGAGGGGTGAGCCAGGCCGGGCAGGGAGGGCCGCCCCACCCCTGCCCCACCTCTCCCGCCCAGCCCGGCAGTGTGCGTTGCGAGTGGCCCGGCTCGCCACCTGCAGCCAGGTGTGGCGGGACAGGTGTGTGCTCACCGGCGCTCACATGCGTCGCCCTTCCCTGCCTGCTGCCCCTGATGGGGCCGGGACGGCGGGCTCCTCCCCCCGAAAAGGTGAGCAAGTGGAGGGCGCCCCTCCGGGACCCACCGCGTCTGGCGTCCCGCCGGCGTGGCCGAGCGCGGGGGGAGTCCCGCGGCCTTACCTTCCTGGTTGACTTTGTAGTGCAGTGTGACGGGGCCACTGCACCTCTGGATGGTCCAGTGCACCTCCTCCTTCGTGCACGTTTCCAAGGGGACGCTCTGCCTCTCCCCTTTGATGTAGCCTTCCAGCTAGACGTCAAAGACACGCTGTTCTCCTCGGCTCCGTGGGCGGGCAGAGCTGCAGGGGGGAGGCTGCCCCACGGGGAGGCCGAAGCACCCCTCCCCAAACAGCGACCGGCCCGGCGTCGCTCGGAGCAAAGGCAGCACCCCGCTTAAGCTCGTGTGCCTCCCCGCGTGCGGGCATGTGTGTGCAAGCGTGTGCGCACGGGCTCCAGAAACAACGAGTGAGGGCTTTCCGACAGGAGGGGCCCGGGGCCGACACCGGACGAGGGGCCCTGGCCCTGCCGCCCTCCGGATCCCCCCCGCCCAGCTCGGGCGTGGGGGTGCCCTCGGTCAGCACCCGTGCAGCAGAAGCGGGGAAGGTCACGGGCACCCCGGCTGTGCGGCCACTGCCCCCTGGTCCCTCACCCCCAGCAGCTGGTGGCCCTCGTGGAGGCCCGCCTTCTCGGCTGGGGAGCCCGGCTTGACCGCGTGGATGAAGCTCCCCCGGGCGTTGCCCCCGAGCAGGGTGAGCTGTGAGGCGAGGCTGTCGCCGTTCAGCATGGCGTGCTGCGTGGAGGGCCCGGAGCCCCGCACGTGCCCCACCGACGTGACCGACGGCCGGAAGGGTCTGCGACGGGGAAAGAAACTGGTGAGAGCGCGGCGGTCGGGACACGTGTACTTGGCCCAGCCGGAGGGCAGGCTCCCGTGGCAGGTGGCAGGGAGCTGAGGTGAGGGAGTGCAGCCAGCTCCTGCTGGGAGGGCACGCGGGGAGCGGAGCTGACCCCCGACCGACTGCTGCAGTGGCCACATAGACCTTACTGAGCCACCTGAGGTCGCACATGCACGGGCCACCTGCAGGGAGGGGCCGGGCTGACGAGGGCAGTGGCCCGCTCTTCTCCTTCTGGAACACCAGCCCAGCGGGCTGCCTGTGTCTCAGGTGGGGCAGGGACCTGGGGGGCTCAGAGTGTTGCTCCCTGGCCTCTCCCGCGCCGTGTGGCCCCGGGGAAGCCCCTTCGTCGCTGGCCCCGATGGGGGGGGGGCTTGGGGGGAGTGGTTTCTGGCTCTAGGACACTAGGGTTCCTGGACTCTGGTTCTAGAACACAGGGGAAGTGGATGGGCCCTTTCTGGGGACTCTAGCGGGTGAGTGGCCTTTACCCGCCGCCCCTACCGCCAACTCCCGCTCCCCCTCCCCCTGACCTTCCCGGTACCTTTCTAGAGAGAACTTCCTAAACATGAGGTTGACTTGCTCGAGGTCGTAGGCGTCCAGGCCCTCGGACTGGTGGGAGGAGGAAGAGGAGTGGACGGACGAGGGGCCGTAGGAGCAGTGCTCGTGACTGTCGTCTGCAAAGGAGCCAGCGCACGTCAGGACGCTCCTCCCGGCCTCCCTCCCAGAAATTCTCCAGCTGGGCCAGGACGCCTGCACAAGGCGCTGCACGGAACGTTCTTCCACAGAGCAATCCCCCTGCCTCCGGCTTGTGAACTGGTCTCCGTATTCTCATGTCGGGGCCACCCCGGGTCTCACCATCCCATCTACCCCTCGGAGGCCTGTGGGCCGGGGGTGGGGCCCGAAAGGCAGAGTCTGGACCCAGTGTGGAAACCCCTCTTCCCAACTCAGCGGGGCTGGGGCTGGAGAACTGGGGGGGGGGGGGGGGAGACGCCCAGCCCCACTGGGCCGCGGCACTGGGAGGCGGAGGGGGGGAAGGCGCAAAGCCGGCTCCGGGCTGATAACAAAGGCCTCTCTGCAAAGAGAATTTGTCCTGACGCTGCAGAATGCCTTGGACGGCTGCCCAGAATTCCAGCTCCCCCCTTCCCAAACTCCTTCACTTCTTCTCATCACCCAGCCTCTGTTAGGTGCTAACCTCCCTTTAACACTTGATGGCTCCTGATGGTCTCCAGTCAGGGAGAGGGGCTAATCCTTCACCGTATCTGCTGGCAGCCTGAGCTGCTGACGGGTGGAGGCAGGGTGGGGGAAACCGGGGCATGAGAGGGGGCTGGCAGGCCATCCCCGGAGGAGTCTGGGCCAGACTCAGGAGGAGCGGGGGGACTGCCGTCTCCGGGAGGCTCCTCTCCCGCTCCCTGCCCGCACGGTCCACTGGCTTGCAGCTGTTCCACCGGGTGTCGGCCAGGGCAGGGACCCAGGGGCAGGAGTCTCTGCGTCCCGTGCACCAGGCGTGGTGAGGCACAGGGGCTCAGCGTGGGCTCAGCTGAACCAGACGCCCTGGTTGTAAGGGGCCATGCTCCCGGGGGACCCAACCCTCCTTCCCGGCTCTCTGCGTGGTCTAGGCCGAAGGAACAACCCCTCCACCGCACCGCCTCTGCCGGGGGGCCATTTCAGTGTCGCCACGGACCCTCAGTCTCCCCGTGGCTCAGCTGCCCCCCGCCTCTGGTGTCAGGGGAGGACAAATGACTCCAACCGCTGCCCCACCTCACTTCCCGCCCCCTCCCCACTGCCGCCCCTCGTCTCGTTGGGGTGGGTCGACAGCTTCACACGGATTTCTGAGGCCGTCTCCCTGCCTCCCGCCCACCCCCCTTCCGCGTCCCTCGAGCTCTCCACGGCTCCGTTCCTTCATCTGCAAGACGAGGGGGACAGTAGCCTTTCTGCAAATGGGCGTTGCTGGTTCGACTCTCTTGAAGCACCCACAACTGACGGACTCTGGGCTCAGCAGCTGTGTGGCCCCGCTGCCTCCAGAGCAAGTTCAGGTGCGGCAGGCCGCCCCACCCCCCAACCCCGGCCCAGAAGCTCCCCAGGGATGGAGGCCTGGCCCCCTGGGCACGGACAGGACGCACCGCCCTCTTGGAAGCCACGCCACGTGCGTTTCTGAGGACCTATGAGGTGCAGGGCCCCAGCCGGAGCTGGAGGGTCGGGGGCGTGGGCAACGTGGCCCTGCTCCGGCCAGACGGCAGGTGGCCGCCACGCCTCTGTGCCTCTAAGGTCCGCCAGGTACCTACCATCAAAGTCCAAGGCGTCGAACCCGCCACTCTCGTTGTCGTCTTCCACGGTGCTACAAGACACAAGGGAGGGACAGGGAGGCGCGTGTGTGTGGGAGCTCTCCAGTGGTCGAGGGAGGGGGAAGGTTCTGGAATGTTCTGACTTTCCGAGAGGCCTTGGTTTTGAGAGGGCAGCGTGGGCAGGAGGGGAAGGTCAGGAGGTGCGTGGAGGGCTGGACGCTCTGCTGGAGGCCAGGGTGTCCCAGGCAGCCAGCGGAGGCCACAGCAGGTGGACCCGTGGAGGAGGAGGCCCGTGAAGGGCAGGTGAACAGTCTCCAACAGCCCCACCTGCTGCTTCCCGGTCACGCTCTCGTTCCTCACACGGAAGGCTGAACATCTGCTCGCGCGATAGGCCTCGTGCGATGGGCCTCGAGAGCCGACCGTGCCCTTTGACACAATGGGCTAGGACAGGAGCAAGGGCGCTCCGGGAGGTCTGAGCTCCCGCCGTGTGGTCCCCGCCACAGGGTAACGAGGCCCAGACCAGGCTGCCGGCAGGGCCGCGGATGTGGATCCCAGCCCGCAGGCCGCTCTGTGCTGTCAGCCCTTCTGGAACTGCCCCCCCGCCCCCAACCCCACCCCGCGATCTCTGACTCGGAGCACACGATGTCAAACATCCACTGCCTGGGAGCATCTGTGCCCACGCAGGCCTCCAGGGTGGTCTTCTGAGCTGGGGACAGGAGCGGTGGGGAAAGGGGAGGGGAGGTGGGAAAGGGGAGACTGTTTGTGGGGTCTACCGCTCTTGGGCAGAAAGAGCACCCCCCCACCCCCCCAGCCGTGGGGCCACGGCACAGGTGACCCTGGGAAAGCCACAGGCCTCCTCGGAGCCTCAGCCTTCTCATCTGTAAAGTGGGTGGCATCCTGTCGGCCTTCCGAGGTCGGGTCAAGGGCCGCTGAGTGAGAGACTGGGGGGGGGCACGTCTCCCCTCCTCCCTCCCGGCACCCACCTCCGGTGAGGCGCGTCTTCCTTATAGCGCCTGACAATAGAGTCGTTTCCGGGGGGCTCAGCGGTGATCGACATGATGCTGGAGCGGCTCCGATGGGGGTGCTGCAAAACACGCGGGTGTGTTCTGGGGAGCCGGGCGCTTACACGCCCCTGCCTCCGCGCGACAGTATCACATGTGTGGGGACTGAACCTAGCGGCTGCGTCCCCGCCCCTGAGGTGGGCAGGCGGGCCGGCGAGGCTGGTTCTCAGCGGTGACCTTGGCCACAGAAGGCTCGTGCCCAGCCCCGGGGTGGCCGCAGCCCAAGCTCGGTGCACAGCTGCTCGCACATCTGCTCGCCTCGGGAGGGGGCAGGGAGGGCGCAGGCGGGAGTCCGCCGTGGCTGGGTGGGGGGAGCAGGCTGAGCTCCACGGCCCCCCAGGCTGCACCGGTCTTGGGCACCGACTCTGGAGAGGCAGACCCTCTGGGGGGGTCTCGCTGGTGGCAGCAACAGATAGCCGCTGGAGGGTGACCCTTTGAAACAGGCCTGCTGGCTCCTGGCGAGGGCTGCCTCCGATAAGAGCCTCGGATTTGGCCCCCCCAGAGTTGCAGCGAGACAGGAGCCATTCGTTATCAAACCCCTGCATCCCCCAGGGCCCGATTCTGGAAGCTGAGCTGACGAGCTTCCCGGGGCTTCCCCTCCAGGGCTAGAATTTCTAATCCCACGCCTTCTGCTGCCTGCCTGCGGGGAGTGACACCGGAGGCAGGGCGGGGGACCCTGCCAGGCAGGCGGGGGCGGGGGTGGGGTGAGGGGGAGCCTGCGGTCCCAGCTGCTGGGCTGCCCGAGGTGCCAGGGGCCCAGGACCTGCAGGAGAATTTTCTGCCTCCGCCTGTGCAATCCTAAGGCTCCTCAGAGGCCCATCCCTTCCTCCCGCCAAGTGTTAAATTGGGAAAGCAGGCGGCAAGAAGGTGTAAGTACATCCTGAGGCTGTGGAAGCATCCTTAAATAAACAAAAGGAGGGCTGGGGCTGCAGCCCCAGAATGACTCCACTTGCTGGCTTTAGGAGGGTGCAGAGAGGAAGGGGGCGGGGCCAGGCCTGCTGGGGCAGACGAAGGGGGGGGCCCGGGTTCTGAGCCGAAAGGGGGTTGCTGGGGACCCCGCTTACCATCTTGGAGAACGAGGTGGTGATGGGCAGGGATCTGGAGGAGCTGGGGCTCGCGTCAGTGCCTTCTTCCTCTTGGCCTCGCCCTGTCCTCGCAGAAGCAGGAGGCAAAGGGGCAGGGAAGAGGGGCTGAGATCCCCACGGGCACCGAGCACCCGGGGGCTGTCCTGGCTGGGCGGCCTGTCCTCTGAGGGATGGTGTGTGGCCGCCTCCTCCCTCCTGTGGTCCCCCCAGCTGCAGGCTCCTGGAAGGGAATCTGGTCTTGCCGACAGTGTGTCCAGCCCCAGCCGGGCCCAGGGTGGCCTCGCTCCAGGCTGGACCGTGTCCTCTGTCTCTGAGGACTCGGGCTGGGGCCCCAGCTGGCACTCTGTGGATCAGCGGGCCACGTGTCTCTTGTAGAGTGCGAATGTCCCCGCCCCAGGACCTTGTCCTCGAAGCAGATCCCACCATCCCTCCTAGACAGGCCGACTGGAGACTGGGGCCAATGGGGACTGAGTACGTCCCCTCCCCAGGAAGCCCCTGCCGCCCCTCCTGCGCCTTCGGGGGCTCCCTGGGGCTCTGTGCACACTTGTCTCAGCCCTTGCCTTGCTGCACAGCCTGTCAGTCACCCCACGTGCACGCACAGACACGTGTGCGCGCCTCCGTGTGGGAGCACCTTGGGACGAACCCACACCTCACGCTAAGCAGGGGCAAAGGCTTGGGAAGAGTCCAGAAGCTCCGTCACCCTGCCGCCTCCTTTCCCTTTTCTTGGGGCAAACACTTCTCTGTTCCTCCACAAGCCCCAGGCCCTTTACGCCTCCCTTCTGATAAAGGAGGTTCTAGAGATACTCGGGCTGGAGATGACAGGAGTGGATGGGCCTCCCCTGCCCCCCCGCAGATCCCGGAGGGCTTGTTGCTCCTGCCCTGTCACCTTCTGCAGCCTTGTTCCCGGCACCCCCTGCTCTGAGCTCTAGAAGGGCAGCACGCCGGGCTCAACCCTGCCCCCGCTCCCCACTCTGTCCTGGGCGCCCTTCCAGAGGTTGTCTCTCTTCCTGACGATCTCTCTCCAGCCCTCCTCTGTCCCCCCTTCCTTGAGTGTCCGGAGACCCTCTCCCCCTCCTCACTGGTGGCCCTGCCTCAGAGCCCAGGCTCACAGATGGACCCACAATGCCCGGCAGGGAACCTGAAGCTGTGAGCAGAGCTATGAATTCCAGCTGAGGGATCAGGGGCTCCGGGCCGACCTCACTGCGTGTGCGTGTGTGTGACAGACGTGACCTTTCTGTGTTTCAGTGCCCGCCCTCTCCCGTGACGATGGATGTGAGATACTACCGGACCCCCGCTCCCCGGGGTCCCCAGGCCTGTCCAGGCTGACTGCACACGACTGATGGCCACAATGGGGAAGACGGACTGGGAGAGGCAGAGGGACGGACAGACAGGAGAGGGGTCTGGGTGTGCACCAACCTTGGAAATCTGAGGCTCGCTTCAGGCTGATGGGGGATTTAGCTCTCTGCAGCTGCGACACGGAGGGGACAGAGGACAGAGGGCACAAATCAAACAAGGTCCGGGACACGGGTCAGCGGACGGAGGGGCCAGAACGAATGGAGGAACGCATGGGACGCCTGCCCCCCGGGGACGCGGCTGGTTCCAGGGCTGACGGCGGTGGGGGAGGCCCTGCACAACCAGGTACACGACGCAGGGAAATTTCAGGAAAGGACGAGGCTTTTGCCCCCGCCGGACCCGTGGAGCTGGCGCCTTCCAGGGGGCTTGGCCTGTGCTGCTGGGCCCCTCCCGTGTGACACTATCTGGTCCCCACGCATCCCGCAAGGAGCGCTGAGCGGAGCAGACGGCTTTGCCGCCGTGGCAATCGCCACGTAACGCTTACTTTGTTCCCTCTCCCTCTCTGACTTCTGCTACACTCGTGGGAGACAGGAGGGCTCGTAAAAACAGGATTCCCACCCACAGGGCTAGAACACGTGGAGTCCCATCGGGTCTGGGTCTACCAGACCTGCGTCCCCCCCGGCCTGTGGGACCCCCACCCCCCACCACACGGCCCCCACCCATGGCCCCCAGCCCAAGGCCCCCGCCCCTCAGCCCCCACCCCCATGGCCCCACGGCCCCCACCCCACCAGTCTGCGGGAGCCCTACCCCACAGCCCCCACCCCCCAACTCAGGGCCCTCACGCCACAGCCCTCAGCCCCCCACCCCACAGCCCCCAGTCCCCCACCCCTTGGCCCCCAGCACTCAATGTCCAAGCCCCACCCCGTGCTCCCACCCTGTAGCCCCCAACCCCATGTCCCCATCCCGCGGGCCCCACCCCATGCCCCCACCGCTCCATGCCCCCCCCCAGCCTGTGCCCCCGTGCCCTTCCACGTGCCGGTACCTGGATGCCCTTCAGATTCATCCTGCGCTTGGGGGGGTGACAGGGCAGGAAGTATCTGCTGTCTTCTGGTGACTCCTCCGAGGTTGACGAGTCGTCGGCTTCCTGACCGTTGGTCCTGGGGCTGGCGTCCCCGAAGTTCTGAGAGATGATGGCCACTGGCAGGTTCCTGGGCAGACTCTGGGGCCGGGGGAAGCCAGTGAGGCCCCCAGCTTCAAACTCAGGACGGCCCGCTCTTCTCCCTGACCCCCACGACCCCTCGGTGCCCAGGCTCGTGGTTCCAGCCCCACCCGCTCCTCCTCACCAGCCTCCTGTCCCCGTCTCCCCGTGGGGACGTCCCCCTAGCGGGTCTCTGCCCCTGGGGCCTGTCGTGTGGCCTCCATACGTCGAGGTGCAGCCCCGGGCCTGAGCTGCAAACACAGAACCCGCTGCCAACCGATGGAACGAGCCCAGAAGCAGCGCAGGCCCCGTCCTCGTGCCTCGGGCCAAGCCGCGGGGGCAGCGACTCTCTCCCAGGTGCCCCCCAGATCCGCACCACCTTCGTGCTGCCGCCTCCAGACCCACGGCGCCTTGCCTTCTCCGCACAAAATCCGTCCGGATCCCCGAATAACTGGGCCTGAGCGCACGACTCGGCTAGCTCCTGCTGCCCGTCCCCGCCTCCCCCTCCCATCACGACCCGCCGCTAGCATGCTGCGTGTGGCACCGCGGGCCTTGCTCAGGCCACCCGGGGCCTGGAACGAGGCCCCGTCCTTCCTCACCCAGCCGGGCGCCCCCACAGCTTTCGCCTGTCCACTGAGCAGACGCTCCAGGCCCTGCCCGATGTCGGACGCCGGGTTATGGGCTTCACGGAGAAACAGTACAACTGCCCAGAGGGTCGACAGGGTAACAGGCGCTCCTGTCTCCATCACGGGGGCCCGGCGGAGGCCCGACGGAGAGAGCCACGCCTGGGCCCAGACCACAAGGGGCAGACCTTGGGCAGGGGGAGCCGGGGCAGCGCTGCAAGCGGTGGGGGGGGGGGGGGGGGGGCTCGAGGCCACCCTCAGCTTGTCCGAAGGGGGTCTTGCCCGAAACCCTGACGGAGCAGAGGCCTCCTCCCCCGGGGACCCCACGGCCCAAACCCAACACGTGATTTACAATTTGTGTTCAAGTGTCATGTTCCCGGATCTGCCTCCGGTGCTAGACTGGAGTCCTTGGAGGGTCTCACCCCCGTTTCCCCGGGGCCACCGACCGGTGGTGCCCTCAGCTGCTGGGGTCTGGGTTCCTTCCTCGGTCAATGGGGACAGTGATCATACCTTCCTGGCAGGACAGGTCTGTGGGCTACGGGGGCCCGCAGGCAGATGGCACTTAGCACAGCACCTGTGTGTGACCGCGCGTGACCCCCGCTGCTACGACAAGGACGAGGTCCTCTGCTCTGATGGCAGCGCTCATTCATTCCCGGGACCCTGCGGGGACTAGTGCTCGGAGCTTTGTGCCACCCGGAAAGGACAGCGTCCTCACAGGCACTAGGGACTTCAGGGGGGGCACAGGGCATCTGAAACCCAGTGACCGTCCACATGTCAGTGGCTCTGCCAGGAGCCTAATGGTCACTGTGGTCAAACGAGGAGGAGCTGAGGCTACTGGGTGAAGTGACTTGTCTAAACTCGGGGAGCAAGTAGCCCGGACGGGGTTTTACCCTGCACTTTCCAAGTTCAAAGTTCGTAATTTGTACTCTGTGGTGTGCACGTGCAGGAGGGTTAAGGCCGTGGGGTATCCTGGGTGCGGCAGGGAAGGGCCGCTGCACGGGGGCGGTGACCCTGCTGGGCCACCGGCGGTGTGGGAGGCCCTGGTGGCAGGTGCGGGGGACACGCCCAGCCCGGTGCAGCCCCACCTGGTCGAGGCTGCCGCTGTCCTTGGACAGGCGCCGAAGCTTGCTCTCCAGGTTGACGATGCAGGCCTCCCGCCGGACCATCTCGATTCTCATCTCGTCATTCCTCTCCTCCAGCTCTCGGATTTGCTTCCTGTACTTGTCCTTCTCGATTAAGCACTGCGAGTACTGGGTCTGCGCTTCGTCCCGGGAATGGAAGGCCTGCGGGGGGCGGGCGGGGAGGGGGCAGGGGGGTGGGGAGGACAAGGCCGCTGTGGTTCTTTACCCCGCCTGCACCACCCAAATCAGAAGCGGGACACCCATTTCCCGGCCCAGGGGTCGGCCACGTCGGCTCCTGCTCTTTTCTCGACCCCAACTCTTGGGCGTTTAAATCGCTACTTTCCTCAACAGGATGGGGGCGCCTGGGTGGCTCAGTCGGTTGAGCGCCGGACTCCGGCTCAGGGCATGATCTGGCGGTTTGCGGGTTCGAGCCCCGCGTCGGGCTTTCTGCAGTCCGTGCAGAGCCCGCTTCGGATCCTCTGCCCCCCCGTCTGCCCCTCCCCTACTTCCCGCTCTCTCTCAAAAATAAATAAACGCTTCTTAAAAAAGAAAAAAAAAAACCAGTGCAGGTGATGGCTGCTACGCGTCCTGCGGCTTCCAGGAGCCCGGGGCGGCCCTGAGGGTCGGGGTGGTGGTGCCCTCAGCGCCCCCAGGTGGGGGCACGGAGAGGCGGGGCTTCCCCGGAGCCACACATCCGATGGGCCAGGGCCGAACGCGGCCGTCTGACCCAGACCCCGGCTCTTGCCCGGCTCCGGCCCTGCCCGCACCTGGTCCCGCTCGCGCTCCACCTCCTCCAGCTGCAGCATGACGGTGCTCATGCGGTGCTTGTACATCTCGCAGTCCTTGCTCAGCGTCGAGCACTTCAGCTCCAGGTCCTCCTTTTCCTCCAGGTACTGCACACCACGGGGAGAGGCCGGTGCTCGCACCCAGCGCTCGGCCGCTCCGTGGCAGCCGTCTCCCGCTGGCGCCTCCCGGCCGGCCCGGCCCGCCCCGCACCGCACGTCCTTCTGACGCCCGTCTGGGTGGCGGGGGCCACGGGAGCCGGCCAAGTGACCGAGACGTGCCTCACACCCACCGTGCGCCAGGGACTGCCGGGCGGGGGCGGGCGGGACAGGGCAGACGCCGTGCTCCCTCCCCGCCCCGACTGCAGGCCACGGAAGGCAGAGGCCAGGGGGACGCTTGCAACAATTGACACATAACTGCGAGGTGCCAAGGCCGGCACGCGTGGGGAATCTGTCCTGGGGTCAGACCTGGTCTCCAGAGGACAGCCGGAGGGCCGGGGAGGTCTCACAAGCACGCAGGAGCGCACAGGGGCTCCCTGGTGAGAGGGCCGGCCAAGGGCACTGGCTGGGGGGGGGGGGGCGCCCCTCCACCCTGGGGCTCCCACCTTGTCCCGCAGCTCCTCTGCCTGGCGGACCTCCTCCTGCAGGTTGTAGATCTTGTTGACGAGCTCCTGCCGGTCCTCCAGAGCCTCCTTGCGGTCGTGCTCCAGGATGTCCAGGATGGCCTTGTCCGAGTCGGGCAGGCTGCGCTTCCCGGCCTGGGGGGGTGGTTAACCATGCTGGGTGGGGTGCGGCGGGGGGCCCGGGGGACCAGGAAGGCAGGGCACAGCAGAGCCCGCCACGGGCACCGTGAGGGCAGGAGACTCTGTGCCAGGGAAGCAGGGAAAGAGTCGCTGTCTCTTGGGATCCTTAAGCAGCTTATTATTTAAGAATTTTATCACCTGGAAAGAAGCATAAACCCCACTCCTGCTCAGGAACATCCCGATGCCTATTGTTCTGTCCTTGCTCTTATCAGAGCCGAGAGGAGCAGTGCTGTCTGTCCAGACATTTCACAGGTGAAATGTGAAGCGAAGACAGGGCTGATCCCCCGTCCCGATGCTTCCCCCAAAATATCAATTAATCTGCTTCGATTAACCCAGATTCATTCTCTGCTCCAAATCCTCACCTCCAACACCAGGCAGCCGATCCCGGGGGAGTAACTGAGGGGGGAAGCGGAGAGAGAGCCTTTCTTCCTCTCCTTGCAGATGTGTGCGGGGCTGCTACCCCTCCCCTACCTCCTCTCTCACCCCTGTAAACCGTTCTGTGGTGGGAAACGCACGGAGACCCCTGATGTTTTAACGAATCCCAGGGAGCTGAGAGTTGAATTTCTCGGGATCTTTAAGGGCAGCTGGGTTTGTCATAGAGCCTGGGCGGCGGCCTCCGTGGGAACGGACACGAATGACGGACACCCTGTCCCAAGTATCACCTCACCTAACGTCACGCTCCTGAGAAGCGGGCGGTGTGGCCACCCTGCTGTACGGAGGGGGAAACCGAGGCACCCAGGGATGACGCGAATGGCCGAGGGGCCCTGAGGTCGGCAAGAGGGGCTGACGCCCAGACGGGGCTCGGCCCCTTCCGTACGCAGCCCTGCCCCGGCCCTCACCTGGATGATGGACTGCAGCTCTTGGATTTTGGTCTTCAGCATCTCGTTCTCCCGCTCCAGTTCCAGGACCTGCTCCCTCTTGGGCCGATTCTCAATGTCGTTCTTCAGTTTCAGCGACTGGTTCCTCTCCAGCTTACACTCCTCCTCCATCTTATTCAACCGGTGCTTGAGCTGGTCGATCTGAAACGCCCAAGGTGCCCCGGGGAGAAGGAGGGAGAAGCAGCACTCCCCCAGACCCCGGTGGGCTTTCCGCACAAGCTGAGTGATGCCCGCCCCACCCCCCCTCTTCCAGGCAGCAACGGGGAAGGGCTCAAAGAAACCTTTCCCGGCAAAACACAGCACCGCTTCCTTGCGGATGAGACCTCCTGACCTGCTAACTTAAGAGAGTTCCAAAAAGCACCGTGTGTCCCTTAGCAACTTCCCCGGGGTAACTTTTATGGGGTGGACCAGACTGCAGAATGGGGGAAGGTGTCTCCCCCCCAGGTATGGAATCCACTCCAGTGCCTTTCTTGGTGGCCCTGAGTCTGATTCTCAGACTCGGGGTCTCCCCTCAAGAACCCACGTTATCTACAGGGAGCGAGGTGGCCAAGAGCTCAGGGTTCTGGGCTCTGCCGCCCTGACTTGACCCCAGAGCAGCCGGTACAGGTTTGTCCCCGCGGGTTTCCCACAAAATTCTATCCGGACAAGCTTCGCACTGATGCGAAAAGAACAGCGTGAGGCTCTCTGGATTCGCAGCGTCTCTGACCTAAAGGACCGACCCGCAGGGCTGAAAGAGTGGCTTCGTAGACGAGGTCGTGACTACGTCTGGAAATGGGGCAAGTGGCGACGTGCTGAGCTTTACCCCTCGAGAGGGGAGTGTCAGGGAGCGGGACCAGGAGAAGACTTCTCAGACCTTTGTCACTAAGCGTGCCTGCCTCCCTAAACCGATCGACCACATAAAACATCCGAATCAAGACTGTTTTCAAGGGGTGCAGGGAAGTGGGGGACCCAAGGGGTGAGCACCCTTTCTCAATATAGGCTTGGCGATAGGGGAGAAGGATCGCAAGATGCCTCGCAGGCAGGGGGTGGTGGCTTTAGCAAGGAACTACTGTGGCGCCCCCGTGGAAGGGAAGCAAGGAAGAGAGAGGCACGCAAGGAAGCGGTCTGGGGCTCGAGAATGACCTAGGGACTCTGCCGGCCAGATGTTCTTTCACGTTCTAGGCACGTGTCTCACTATTACCACATCTCCAAGGAAATACAACGCAGGACAAAGTCACAGAAGAGAAACTCGTAAGTCGCTGCCATAGGTTCATGTCTCTGAACCCTGGCTACAACAGCACAGACACCTCTCCTCCTGGTCACGCGCAAAAAAAGAAAAAAAAATCCTCCTCGGCATCTTGGAAGGTCAGTCCCAGGGCCCGGTGCTGGGTCCAGATCCCCAGTCCCATGCAAGTGGGCACGGAGGGCTAGCACGACAGGGTGCTTCCTGGGCCAGCCGCTCTGCCAAAGACTTATAGTGCTGGGTTTCAGCAATCCTAGGGCACAGGGGTCGTTTTCATTACTGCCGTTGACAAATGAGGAAACCGAGGCCAAAAGCCAACTCAGGGACAAAGCCAGAGGCCAGGAGTCAGATTCAAACTCAAATGTACAGGATGTCAAGGCTCATGGCTTTTGACAGAAATGGTCTACTGCCTGCTACGTCACTGACTTAATTCACCTGAATCCTAGTGCATTGTTTACTGATCTGTCTGCTTCAACTAAATTGTAAGTGACCCGACCAGAAGTCGGGTTATTTATCCCCGTATCCCCCCAGTGCTTAGCACTGTGCCTTACACATGGCAGGTGCTTCATAAATATTCCGAGTCTATTTTCCACCCAGCAGCCAGAGTAATCCTTCTAGATATAAATCAGTTGTCACTCTCCAGCTCTCAATCCCTCAGTGGCTTCCCATCACGAATAGAGTAAGTTCCAAAGGTCTTACCATGCCCTTACGAGCCGGACCTTGGCCATCTCTCTGTGCCCCTTGCTCACGTGGCTCCGGCCCCTATCGGCACTCTCGGCTGGTTCTCCAGCGAGCACGCCCCCTACTTGGGGCCTTTTGTTTGTTCTTTGCTCTTCCCCAGGGCCTCACGTGGCCGGCTCCCTCTCTGTCCTCAGACCTCTACTCATGCGTTCCCTTCTCAGAGACCCTTCCTGACCATCCTTGTTAAAAGAGCCAGCCCCACTCCCTATCCTCACTCTTTTCTTCCTTCTTCTTAATAGCACTTATTACTACCAGCTCTTTTTATGTATTTGTTTTCTGATTAGCATGTGAGCTCCGTGACAGCCGGGCCTTGGTCTTGAGTTATGCATCCCTGGAAAAGAGCCTGGTGCAGGGCGGCACTCAGTAAATTAAAGGGATGAATGAGTTAAGCAAATGCTCCTTCCCCTTCTCCATTTTGGAGGTAAACTCGTTAATGACATCAATCATTTGGCTGGTGGATTGTTCACCGATAAGCGTATCGACCGCCCCACGGTGCCATGCTGAGCTCTGCGGATACAGCTGAGCAGAGTCTTGGTCTAAAAGACGAGGGCTCCGTCCGTCTCCTCGCTGGTTTTCCCGGGAGCCACTCACTCGCAGTCTAGGCCCCTGGGTTCTCCACCTCTCCACCTCACCCGGCTTTGCACAGGACTGCGAGCGCAGGTCTGCACATGCGCACGGTGGCTCTGGGCCCCAGCAGGTGGCAGGGAGCCCCAGTGGGTCCGTGTGCGCACGTCTGCACCTTCGTCTGGAGGGTTCATTGGGGAGGGGCGAGGCGGAGGCAGCCCGAGCAGGGGCGGGAAGGCCCACTGGGTCCGTGTGCGCATGTCTGCACATGCGCGGGGTGGCTCCGGGCCCCGCACCGGCGCCAAGCCGCGCTGGGTAGGCCCGCGCAGGCGCACGGCGGGTGCAGGCACCCCGCCCGCGGAGAACACCGTGCCCTCCCGTCCCCCTCGCCCAGCGGCCCGAGCGGCGCCGGCGGCCCGAGTGCGCCTGCCCGCACCCGCCCGCGTGGCGGCCTGGAGCCCGCGGGCCCCCCGCGCCTGCCGCTCACCTCGAGTTGGAGGTCTCGGCTCCTCATGACCGCCATGTTCTTCTCCTCGCTGAGCTGGGCGTAGCGCATGGCCAGGTTGTAGTTGTCGTCCTTCACCTTGACCAGCTCGTCGTTGTAGCTGTCGCGCTCCTCCTTCATCTTGTAGTACCGCTCCTGGAAGGTCAGCAGCTCCACCCGCGTCAGCGTCAGCTGCTTCTTCTCGTCCTCCAGCTGGCGCGACTTGGCCAGCAGCTCGCACCGCTGCAGGTCCTTGGCCTTCATCTGCTGCTGCAGCTTGATGACCTCGTTCATCAGGAAGTGCGTGAGGCCCTCGTGGCCCTCCTCCACTGCGGAGAGGTGGGCAGAGCGGAGGGGGTCCCGTTGGCTCCCGCACGCACCGACGCGTCAGCGAGCTGCCACTGCCCCCCAGGCCCCGGGCTCTCGGGGCGAGCCAGACGGCCTCGGCCGGGCTTCCGGCAGGAAGCAGACGCGCACCGACCCGGCAGACGATCCCGCACGGACAGAACCCCAGACGGAGAGGCTTTCGCAGAGAAGAGGCGCGGGGGCTAGGAACGCGGGCAGCAGGGGGCCAGATCCAGCCTGGTGGGCAGAGGGCTCGGAAGGCTCCCCGACGGTGGAGCTGAAAGGCCGAGGGAGTTAAACACGTTCTAGAAAGGTGGAAAAACCCTGCCAAAGCCCTACGGGGAGGACGGGCGCACTTGGCACGTTTAGGAAACCGAAGGCAGACCGAAGTGGCTGCAGTCCGGAGAGAGGGAGAGGCAGAGCGAGGCTGGGAGTGTCAGCCGGGGCGGGAGCGCGTGGGCTTGGTGGGCCCCAACGAAGGCCTGGGCCTTTAGTTGGATGCCGTGGAAACCCGCGGAAGGTTTCCGGAGGGGAGGGCAACACGAGGAGTGGAGAAAGCAGGGAGCAGAGCGGGGATGGGGCTGGAGGAGTGTGGACTGGGGTAGTGGGGGAGATGGGCGGAAGGCTGTTCCGAGAACATTTAGGGAGGGAAGCTAAGGCGATTACCAAGGGCTCTGGCCCAGGGATATTGGCAAGACAGTAGGCAAGGCAAGGACCAGATCCAGGGGGTAGCGCGAACTTCTGTTCCACGCCACCAGCATTCCCTGGGGGATGTTCTGTGAACACCCACTTCTCTTGGCTCCTGCTGTGGTTTCCCTGTCGTCTGTCCTTGATCATCAGGCAGAAATGAGTGGTTGACAGCCCACAAGTGCTACAGGGACACTGTCATAACGTCATAGATTCATAGCTTTAGAAGCGTCCTACCAGTGGACACACACACACACACACACACACGCACTTCCGCCAGAGTTCAGATACTCCTGATGGCAAAGCCTCTTACCCACAATGGTAGAGAATCTCCGGGTGGGCTCCTTTCCAGTCACCAGTTTGTACAGTTCTGGGTAGTAAAATTCCAGGCTCTCCAAGAAGACCACATAGCCCCTCTGGCCCTTTGTATGTAGAATATCCAACAGTCGGCCTAGGGGGACGGAAGTGGGCCCGGTGAGAAGACAAGTACGGTTCTGACTGGGCGCAGGTCTCCGTAGCCAGTCTTCTCCTGGGCTCACATCCCTCGGTAAACTCTAAGAAGACAGCCTCGCCGCATCCTGTCACTCTCGAGCTGTATCTGGGAGTCCAGATACCATCAATCAAAGTGCCAGGCCCTCAACAGGGATTCAGTGGCTGTTAGTTTTCCTTTCTCTAAGAAATTGGTAGAACGAGGATAAATGGAATTGCGGTTACGGGAAACCCACGGTTTCAAAGAGCTTCCCAATTGACCGGGGCTAAAATTAACCATACAGGCCCCAGGTCTTCTGTGATTGAAGGAGGTTGGAAGTACAACAGCAATTACAGAAAATGTATGGTTTTCTGAGATTCAGAGCAGGAAGACGGATCTGTGGGCGGAGAGCTGGGAAGTCCCAGGAAGCAGGCACAGCTCCACGATTTGGGGGATTATCTCCTGGTCCGGAAACATCTCTAACCTTAATGTAATTTGCTCAGCGTTTCCGTTTCTCTCCTCATTCCACTCGTCACTTAACATTTCTTGGCCCTTCCTCAAACGTTTTATTTTCAGATAGTTCTTCCTGGGAGGTCCCCAAACTCTCTACCTTTCCCCCAGGATAAACGTGATAAATAAGTTTCATCTCGTGTTAACCGATTGTTTGGTGAAGCTGCCTGGAGCATGTGTTGAGAGGGATTCTGAAGTGACACGGGAGCCCAGTAGGAAAGCAAGCTGTGATTAGTGACGTCTGTCATGTATGCAAAAGAGAGTCACAGCGTTTGAGCTACTTATCGCCAGGCATACTGTGGGGAAGTGATTTTCAAACCTTTTCAACTGTGAGCCACAGAAAGAAATGTATGTTACATCGTGGCCTTGTGCATACAGGTGTTTATACACACGTGTGTGTGTGTGTGTGTGTGTGTGTGTGTGTGTGTGTGTGTGAGAAACCAAAACAACTTTACAAACCTTACCCATACCTTTGAAGAATGTGATAAAGTGTCACGGACCCCTGGACAGTCTGGAAAAGCCCATGGGCCCCTCTCAGGATGGTATTTTTAAACAGATAAAAAGGAATTGGATGATAAAGGGAATCAATTCTAATAAGACGCCGTTATCAAATATTAAATTTGCGATTCAGTAATAAAAGTGCTCCTTTGCCAATGCATTAACACCATCTCTTGGCTGGTGTGAGAACCACTATAACTTTGAGGGCGAGATGAGTGGAAATGGCGTTTTGGAAGAGCTGTAACAGCTGCAGTGAGGTATGAAGATATCTGTAATTCTTATTGTTGCCATACAGCATCACAGGCACTGCTAATCACTACCGTGATTTACTGCCTACCTACATTCATAATTGATGGAGACGCTAAATCTCACTTTAGGCTAGTAATATAAAGATGCAACCCCCCCCCCCCCATCCAAGTTCACGGACCCTCTCAATTCTGCATAGAGGGTTTGGTTGGGGGGACGGGGTGGGCAGAAGTCTGTTGACGCCTGTTTAAAAATCCCTGACCTGGAGACATTTGGCTTTGGTACAGCCCACTAGAGCGCATTTCCTGAAGCTGTCACAAGAGGTCGCCCCCCTCTCCCCCCGGGGGTTCCTAAGGTCACCTGCCCGGTTGATCTTGGACGGCAGCATAGGCGCACTGAGCACTTCGTCCTCATCCTGCTCATCGATGACCTTGCACTGGCGCAGGTAGGGGGTGAGCTTGGCTGGGTTGATGTAGCGACTCAACATGTGCCGGTTGCACTCCACGTTCTCCCACAAGGCGTCCTCCTCATCCTTCAGTGTCTCCATATAGTCGTCCGTCTCTGGCCCTCCTCCTTTTTTGGACGTAAGCCCCGACAAGGTTAATAAAGGAGCCTCCCTGGAATAGCTCCATGAACTCTTTTAGTGTGAGCTCTAGAATATGTTGTTGAGTTAAAAAAAAGTAGACCCCAGTACATATGGCATTTTACCTCTTACTTTGGAATGGAAAGGACACGAACGCAGATATATTTTTCTTATATGCTACACATAAACAATGGACAAATAAGCCATAAAATTTTTTAAAAATTATTTATGGAGAGAGGGCGGAAGTTTTGCAGTTGGAGTATATCCTTTCCATCCAAGTTTTTATATCTTACTAAGAATTTATCTTCCCCCAAACAATATATACTATCGTTTTTTGTTTTACAATTTCACGTAAAAGACATCATATTGTATGCTTCCTTGTTTCCTTCTTGAACTTGCTTTTTTCTCTCTACATCTTTTGAGATTTATCTACCTTGATACATACAGACCTAATTCATTTTTTTTTAAAGAAACAGTTTTATTGAGATACAATTCATGTGCCATACGACTCACCTTTTAAAATCCAATGGGTACAATCCAGTAGTTTTTAGTATATTCAGAGTTGTGCAATCATTACAATTAATTTTAGAACATTTTCATCATCAACCCCAAAAGAAACGCCATCACCCCATTAGCTGTCTCCTCCCCTTCTCCCTCCAGCACCTGTCCCCCAGTGGGAGGCACCCACTAATCTACTTTCTGTCTCTACAGATTTATCTATTCTGGATGTTTCATAGGAGTGGAATCACACGACAGATGGTCTTCTGTGACTGGCTCCTTTCACTGAGCAGAACGTTTTTTTAAAAAATTAAAAAAAAATTTCATGTTTATTTTTGAGAGAGAGAGAGAGCGAGACAGAGTGAGAGAGAGACGTAGTGTCAGCAGGGGAGCAGCAGAGGGAGAGGGAGACACAGAATCTGAAGCAGCTCCAGGCTCTGAGCTGTCAGCACGGAGCCCCACGCGGGACTCGAACCCACGAACCGTGAGACCAACCGTGAGACCACGAACTGAGCTGAAGTCGGACGCTTAACTGACTGGCCCACCCAGGCGCCTTGAGTAGAACATTTCGACGGCTCATCCATGCTGTAGCATATTTCAACACTTCATTTCTTCCTACTGATGATTAATTTTTCACTGTATGGCCACATCACATCGTTTATCCATCCACTGGTGAACGTTTGGGTGGCTTCTATTTATTGGCTATTATAAATTAGGTTGTTATGAAGAGACATGTATGGGTTTTTGTGTAGACCTATGTTTTTATATGCCGTGGGCAGATACGGAGATGGGGAAAAGCTGAGCCACACGGAAAGCCCACGGTTTACATTCTGAGGAACTGGCAGAGTGCCTGCACCAATTTACATTCCTGCTAGCAATGTCCGAGGGCTCTGTTAACCACATCCTTGCCAACACTTGTGGTTGTCTGTCTTTTCACTCTGGCCATCTGCGTGGGTGGGAAGTGGTAGGTCAGGGTGGTTTTCATCCGCATTTCTTTAATGACTAATGACGTTGAGCATCCTTTCATGTGCATATTGACCATCTGTGTTCAAACCCTTTGTCCATTTTTAAATTGGGTTGTTTGTCCTTATTATTAAGTGGTAGGAATTCTTTATGTGATCTGCCTTAAGTCCCTCCTCAGTTATGTGATTTGTAAGCATTTCCTCCCATTCTGTTGGTTATATTTTCACTTTCTTAAAGGGTTTATTTGCAGCACAAAAGCTTTTAGTTTTTTTTTTTAATTTTTAAACATTTTTATTTATTTTTGAGAGACAGAGGGAGACAAAGTGTGAGCAGGGGAGGGGCAGAGAGAGAGAGAAAGACACAGAATCTGAAGAGGCTCCAGGCTCTGAGCTGTCAGCACAGAGCCCGACATGGGGCTCGAACTCACAAGCCATGAGATCATGACCTGAGCTGAAGTCGGACGCTTAACCAACTGAACCACTCAGGCGCCCCCAAAAGATTGTAGTTTTGATGTAGTCCAGTTTATTTGGTGTATATCTAAAAGACCATTGCCTAACTCAAGGCTATGAAGAATTGCTTCTATTTTTTTCTAAGAGTTTTATCCTTTTAGCCCTTACATTTATGCCCATGATGCATTTTGAATTAATATTTGTCTATGGTGTGAGGTAAAGGTTCAAATGTTTCTTTCTTTTTTTTTTTTTTAAGTTTATTAATTTATTTTGAGAGAGAGAGAGAAAGCGTGAGTCAGGGAGGGGCAGAGAGAGAGGGACTCAGAGAATCCCAAACAGGCTCTGAGCTGTCAGCATGGAGCCTGACGCGGGGCTCAAACTCATGAACCGTGAGATCATGACCGGAGCTGAACTTGGGACACTTAACCAACTGAGCTGCCTAGGCACCCCTCAACTGTGTTCTTTTCAGGTGGATACTTAGTTGTCCCAACAAAATTTATTGAAAAGATTATTCTTTCCCCATTGAATGGCCTTGGCACCTTTGTCAAAAATCAACTTGTGTTTATTTCTGGGCTCTCATATCTATTGCGTTGGCCTATATGTCTGTTTATGCTAGCATCACACTGTCTTTGTTACCGTAGATGTGTAGTGAGTTTTGAAAAGTATGAGTCCTCTGACCTCGTTCCTTCTTTTTAACATTGTTTTGGTTAGTCACAGCCCCTTGCAATTCCATGTGAATTTAAGGATCAATCTGCGAGAAAAAGTACTGGGGTTTTTGCTACTGAACCCACTGAATATGTAGATACACTTGGAGAGTATTATTATCTAACTGTATTGTCTTATGATCTATGAAGACGTGGTGTCTTTTCATTCATTTAGATCTTTCATTTCTTCCAGCAATGTTTTGTAGTTTTCAGGGTACAAGTCTTGAACTTCTTTTGCTAAATGTGTTGCGAAGTATTTTATTCTTTTTGATGACACCGTAGACGTGAACTGTTTTCTTCATTTCATTTGTGGGATGTTCACTGCTAGCGTATAAACACACAATTGATTTTTCTCTATTGATCTCTTATCCTGCAATGTGACCAAAATGATTTCTTAGTGCTAATAGTTTGCTAGTGGAATCCCTACGATTTTTCTCTATACGAGATAATGTCATCTACAGTTGGAGATAGTTTTACTTCCTTCTTTTCAATCTGGATGCCTTTTAATTCGTTTTCTTGTCTAACTGCCCTGGCTAGCACCTCCAGCACAATGCTAAATAGGAGTGGCAAGAATAGATAAGCTTGTCTTGTTCTTAATCTTAGGGGAAAAGCATCAATTCTTTTGTCATTAAGTATAATGCTGTTTGGTTGGGGGGGTATAAGTGTGGGGGGAGTTTAGATACCCTTTATCAGGTTGGGAGATATCCCTTACATTCCTGGTTTGTTGAGTGCTTTTGTCATGAAAGGGCATTTATGTTACTAAGTGCTTTTTCTGCATCCATTAGGATTGCCATGTGGCTTTTGGTTTTGATTCTGTTTGTTTCAGGCACTAGAAAAACCTTGCATTCTTGATATAAAGCCCACTTAGTCATGGTGTGTAATTATTTTTATATGCTGTTGGATTCAATTTGGTAGCATAGTTTTGAGGATTTTTGCATCTTTGTTCGTAAGAGATATTAATCAGTAATTATTTTTTTTTGCTTGTGATGGTTTTGATATTGGGGTAATACTGGCCTCATAGAATAGTTGGGAGATGTTCCCTGTTTTTCTATTCTTTGGAAGAGTGTGTGTGAAGAGTTTTCTCCTTTGTTTGGTAGAATTCACCAGGGAGGACATCTGAGCCCAGGCTCTTCTTTGCAGGCAGGTTTTCGATTACTAATTCTTTGCTTGTTACAGGTCTGCTCAGATTTCCTGTGTTCCTTGAGTCAGTTTCAGCAGTTTGTGTCTTTGTAGGTATTTGTCCATTTCATCTGTTGTCTAATTTATTGGAAACAGTTGCCCATATTACTCCTTTATAGCACTTTTATTTATGTAAGGTTGGTAGTAATGTTCTCTCTTTTATCTCTGATTCTGCTAATCAGAATCATGTTCTCCTGGAGCTATGTGCCCATGAAACTCTAATGAGGGATGTTTTGCCTTCATTAGGGGGAACAAAGTATTTTAACTTCTCACTGTCCCTGCCATCATATTTTGAAACCAGGGCTTCTCTCTTCTCAGTTCCTGGCCTGTCATTCTTATGAGAGAGAGAGAGAGAGAGAGAGAGAGAGAGAGAGAGAGAGAGAGAGAGAGAGAGAGAGAGAGAGAGAATGGGGGAGGGAGTGAGAAGCAGAGGGGGGAGGGAGAGGAAGGATACAAGGATACAAGGATACAAGGGAGGGGGAGGGGGAGAGAAGGGGGAGACCTCTTTCTTTTTCCCTTGGTCGGTCTAGCTAAAGTTTGTCAATTTTGTTATTTCAAAGGACCATCTTTTTACCTGAAACTAGTGTAACATTGTGTGTCAGATATTCTCAAATAAAAAAATAATAAAAAACAAGAAGAACCAACTTTTGGTTTCACTGCCTTCTCTCTATTGCCCTCCTCTAAGTCACTTATTTCTGTACTAATCTTTATTATTTCCTTCCTCCTGCTTACTTTGGGTTTAGTTTGCTCTTCTTTTTCTAGTTTCAAAAGGTGAAAAGCTAGGTTACTGACATCTTTTTAAATAAAAACACTGGGGCTACGAATTTCCCTTCAAGCACCACATCAGCTGCATCCCTTACGCTTCGGGACGGTGCATTTTTATTTTCATTCACCTCAAAGTAAGTTGTCTAATTTCTTTTCTGATTCCATCTTTGACCCACTAGTTATTTAGGAATGTGATGTTTACGTCCCCCCGTGTTTGTGAATTCCCCAAATCTCTTTGTTATTTATTTCCAATTTAATGCTGTTGCGGTTGGAAAACGTACTCTGTATCATTTCAATCCTTTTAAGCTCGTTGACACTCGTTGTGTGGACCAGTGTGTGATCTACCTTGGACCGTGTTCCAGGTGCGTGCTTAAGAAGGTGTCCTGCCGCCATTGGGTGGAGTGCACTATGGATGTCAGTTACCTCTAGTCTGTGCACATGGTTGGTCGAGTCCTCTGTTTCCTTGTTGGTCTTCTAGCCAGTGGTTCCATCCGTTATTAAAAGTAGGGCATGAAAGCCTGCGACTATTCAGTTAAGTGTTCAGTTTGACCGTTTTATGTATTATTCCATTGCAAAAATCTGCTATAATTTATTTACCCATTTCTCTTCTGATAAATGTTTAATTTTCCCCAATGTTTTACGTGGACGTCCGCTTGGCACTGTTTGTAGGAGGAAACAATGGAAGCATCTGAGACACTTACCGGTAGGTACTCCACAATCCTTTTGTACTATTAACATCTTTAAAAAAAATTTTTTTTAACGTTTGTTTATTTTTGGGAGAGAGAGAGAGCGAGCGAGCACGAGCGGGGGAGGGGCAGAGAGAGAGAGGGAGACACAGAATCCGAAGCAGGCTCCAGGCTCTGAGCTGTCAGCACGGACCCGACGCGGGGCTCGAACCCGCGAACAGACATCATGACCTGAGCCAAAATCGGATGCTTGCCCGACTGAGCCACCCAGGCGCCCCCCAATGGAATAACATCTTAAAGGGATGTGGGGACATAAACATTCTAAGACATACTGGGTTTTAAAAAGGCAAGTTTCAGGGGCACCTGGGCGGCTCAGTCAGTTAAGCGTCCGACTCTTGGTTTTGGCTCAGGTCATGATCTCGTGGTTCGTGGGTTCGAGCCCCACGTCGGGTTCCTTGCTGATGGTGTGGAGCCTGCGTGGGATTCTCTCCCTCTTCCTCTTTCTGTTCCTCCCCCAACCCCTCTCAAAATAAAGAAATAAAACTTAAAAAAAAAAAAGCATGGCAGGTTTCAGAATACATACATGTGGTATAATAATAATAATAAAAAAAAATTGGTCTTCGTCCTGGCTCCTGTCGCAGGCTCCCAGGACTTGTGGAACCCTCTGAGTGATGAGTGTCCTCTGATGCTAATGAGGTGACTCCTGGCTAAGGGGCCCCGAGATACCTTCCAGTGGCGGCTGGAGGCCAGGAAAACCATGTGCTTAGAGGGCTGTGACTGTCAGCCCCACATCCCTACCTCCAGGGAGGGGAGAGAGGCTGGAAAATGAGTTCAGTCATCAGGAGTGAATGATTTAATCAATCGTGGCTATGTTAATGAAACCCTGTGAAAAATCCTTCAACGGTGGGGTTCAAGGAGCTTCTGAGTCGGCGAATAAATGTGCCATCTGGGGGCGTGGCACACCTCAACCCCGTGGGGCAGAGGCTCCCACACTCGGGCCCCTTCTGGACTCCACCCTCTCTCGCCTTCTCTTGCTGCTCTTTGCGCCCCTTAAGCTGTAATAGGAAGTATAACGTCCTTCTGGGGTGTGTGAGTCATTTCAGCAAAGTGCTGAAGCCGACAAGGGGCCATGGGAACCCCGGATTTGTGTGGAGCCACGTAGGTAAGGCTCCGCCAAGCAAGACTGTGATCCTACGGGTGTGTGCGCGTGCACGCAGAGAGAGGGAAGGGAGGGAGGAAGGGGGGGAAAAGGTTCCAGAGAACCCGATGATACCGACTGCGTCCCGGAAGAGGGATGCAAGTTCCGAGGTTAGGGCTCACGGAGGGCTCGGACATCATACTGTCTTAGTATTTACAACGGAGCACGTATGAGTGCGTTACTTGTACGGTCTGGGTGAAAAAAAAGCGAACAGAGACGACGGCCACATGAGGCGCGGCAGACACATCAATGTCCTCTGTTTGCCCCCCACTCACGTCTCAGAGGACCACGGCGCTGACCGCTTGTTTGCACCAAGTAAGCCCTCCGGCCCGCGGACTGACCTGCCTCACCGAGGACCGGTCCGCCGGCTGGGGGTGTCATGAGGGGCCAAGGAGACAGTGGGGGGGACCAGGGCAGAAGGCAGCGCGGGCGTGAGCAGAGCTGGCTCGCCGTGGGGCCAAGGCGCGGGCAGCTGGAGGCCGCGGAGGCAGAGAAGGTGAGGCGGGCAGAGGGGGCCGGTCCGCGGAGCGAGGCCTTGGGGAGACGCCCCCCGGGCCCAGGAGACGCGGCAGGAGCGGTCTCTCTCCTTCCGGCCCCATCGGCCTTGGCCGCGTGTGCTGCCCGGTCCCTGCCGTAGGCCCCCGAGAGTCTCCCCGTGGATCAGAGCTGCTGGAAGCGGGGGTTCCGTATACACAACCCGAAGAACGCAAGGGACCGTACCTATCTGACGTCACAAGCAACCGCTTTAAGCTAATTAAAAGCGAGCACCCAGGGGCGCCTGGGGGGCTCAGCCGGTTAAGCGTGCGGCTTCGGCTCAGGTCGTGATCTCATGGTTTATGAGTTCGAGCCCTGCGTCGGGCTCTGTACTGACCGTGTGGAGGCTGCTTGGGATTTTCTCTCTCTCTCTCTCTCTCTCTCTCTCTCTCTCTCTCTCTCTGTCCCTCCGCCACTTGTGCTCTAAGTAAATAAACAAACTTTATTAAAAAAAGCGAGGACCCAGTCTCCACTCTGTCCAGGGAGCTTTCCACAGACAACGACCCTGGCTTGCAGGCCTAAGTCCCGACCGCTACGAGCCCTCTGGCCGATACGGAGCACGGCCAGCCGGGCCACGTGGTGGCCTTGGGGTTCGGTGCCACGTGACCGGGCCCACCGCTGCTCACCCTGACCCAGAGTCATACGACCATCTCTATTCACAAAGCAGAACTTACTTACCTAGCCTATTTTTAAAGACTCAATATCCTAAGCACGCGATTCGACACATTTAGCGAGCATGTGGGAGCCACTGATGTTGTCCACCCGTGTCCCCCCCGCCCCCACCCCTCCTGCTTAGAGAATCCTCTGGTTTTTCAGGAATCAGCTGCCTCGTGCTTCAGGGAGGCCAGGCATCTTCTGAGCTGCAGGGGGCAGACCTCGTTTGGTCTGTACCCGTGGTTTAAGAAGCACGTGAAGGGCCTTCCTTGTGCCACACACAAGCTGGGGCAGGGAGGGGTGGGGAACGTGTGCCGGGGACAGTTGCCGTGCCTTTCCTGGATCTTCGACAGGGATGCAAGGAAGGAACACTGTCATCCAGCTTTTGGATGTTAGCAGGTGAAGGTGTGTGTGATGCTGGGGGTTGTGCAGCCATCCTGTGACCTGAGGACTCAACCTGACAACCAAAGCTAACACCCCCAGCATGGCAGAGGAAAAAGACACAAAGAACTGGGTCCTCGACATCACCTCCTGGGCACTGAATCCACCCCCAGACCTCTCCCACCACTGGGCTCACACACAATACAATCGAATGCTAAGTCATCGAAAACTGGATTAACTATTAAAGCACCCCAAAGCCTCCTGACTAGTGAATGGTATCCACTTAATACAGAGACTAGCTAAGCACAGTGCACTGAGAGGCACTGTGCTTAGCTAGTTAAGAGGCTTACGCTTGTTAAGAGAATCAAAGGCATGTGCCTGGAAATTAGTTAAACAGCAGCTCCAGACAGGGAGACAAGCAGGTCTGGCCGAGAAGCATTTCCGGCCTCCCTTCATGGGCACAGGAGGCTGTGCGGGCACTTGTAGAGCTTGTGATCAGCGGGCCCAGCGTGACAGAAACCCCTCCTCCCAGGACGGGGGCGGGGGGCACGCGGCCACACCTCAGCAGGCCTGTCCGTGGGCTCTGCTGGGAAAAAGGAAGATAAAAACGAAACAGGAAATGGCTAGCGCAAAGCTTTCGTCACCCAAACGTACACGAAGGGGCCTCTCCCACCTTCTATGTGCGGAAATGACAGCCTTGACCTAGTGTCAATCCACCCCGTCACCGATACCCTGTGCGCCTCGGCGGCTTCACACACACACTCAAGTAAAACTTGCGAGAGCTGCCCGCTTGCTGAGCGCCCTGAGCCACGGGGCCTGCTCGCCCAACACCACGAACCCCTTTCCCCACCAGCGGAGCGGGGTGAGCACCGGCCACGGTGGAGTGTGAGCCCAGGGGCAGGGGATGAAAAGACGTTTCCCGCACGGTCCCTGCCCATATGAGGCACCGAGTGTGGCCGTGAGAGCCAGCCGCCTGCACGGACAGCTGCAGGGGTGCAAGCAGGACTGCGGAGGAGGCGGGGGGACCCTGCCAGAGGGACCGAAGCGCCCCCCAGGCTGGGCTGCTGCTGTGTGCCAGGCCCCGTACCTGTCCCCTCCTTCTATTGTCCTAGCAACCCAGAGGGGGGTGAGATCATCCCGGGTCTGCAGACAAGTCGTCTGGACTGAATGGTATCCACGGCAATTAGGAATCGTGACTCTGCCCACGCGTTCCCACCCGAGGGCCAAAGACCAAGGTGAGCGGTGACTCCCCTCCCGGCATCTCGTAGTGGCTGAAATACACTTCGGGATTGGAAAACAGGCAGACCTGACCTAGTAGGAGGTTGGATGCACGTGCCACACGACCCAGGCTTCCCTCCTTGGATCGACCCCTAGAGAAACCAGCCGGTACGTCAGCAGGCTTGTGCAGGGCTGGTCTGCATCGTGCATCCAGACCCCAGAAAGCACACCGACGTCCCCATGCAGGAGAGGGGCTGTTGCCACACGTGGCAGTGGTGGGAGCGGAAGGACAAGGCCACGCCCATCAACGTGGACAAACCTCGGGTCGGGACACGGAGCAAAGCGGCAGGTTACAGAGCACGCCCGAAGCAACCCTGTCCACGTACGTCTCTAAACCATACACAACTAGACCACGCGGTCAAGGGGATCCAGCGAAAGCACACCGAGGAGCCAGGAACTGGTCAAAACCAGAGTGGCAGCTCTCCTGGTGAGGGCAGCACAGCGGCTGGGACGCCCAGGGACGCCCAGGGGACGCTGGTGATGCTGGGGACTGGGGTGCAGCTTAGCTGGGGACCTGTGTCCATTTCATCATTCACACACACACACACACACACACACACACACACACACACACACACACAGAGTACTTCTTGGGCAAAACACATGGATAGTGTCGCTAGCCTCTAAGAAAAAACCATTGTGGACACAATTTCAGATATATTTCCTTCCCACACATCTCGCTATAACTCAGCCTGACTCAGCCTGGTTTTCTGGAATGAACCCAGCAGCTGGTGTCCAGCCTGGGCAGTTTCCTTGAAAACAGCCTGCCCAGAAACGCACCCTCGGACGCGAGGCCCTGACAGCCCATCGTGCCGGATGGTCCCCTGTCCCCGTCAGTCACGGCCAGCACTGGTGCCAGCCCTGCCCCCACTCCTCAGTCAAACCCTAGATCACATCAGTCTTTTTACAAACAGCGGGAAAAGCAAGGTCAAGGTTTCCGGGCCGGGTGTTACAGGAAGGGCCCCTCCGCTCACTTTTTCACAAGACAGAGGGATGCCCTGCCCGTGGACAAAGTCTGTGGCAGCTGCTGGTCTCGCCTCCCCTCCCCTCATTCACCTGAAACGCTTACCAGGAGGCCCCCTGTTGCTGTTAGAGTGAAGTTCAAAGTCTCGATCTTGGCCCCCAGGCCCTGCACGGTTTGCCTCCCGCTGGCTCCCAGCGTCTTCTCTCAATCGCGTCTCAGGCCGGCCAGTCCTTCCCTGGTTCTTCACCAAACCAGCTCACTGCACCTCCCTCTGCCTGGAACCTCCCCCCACCGCATCCCTGTCAAGTCTCAGCTAAGCCTCGCTTTGTATTTTATACACCGGACGCAACACAAACACAGTACCTGGCATGTGGTCGGTGCTCAGTGGACGGGGGCCGCCGTCCCGTTACGGAGGTCCAACTTCCACTCCTCCGGGCTGGCGCCCGTCCTTCCCCGAGCCAGTCTTCCTCTGGGTCTAGAGCTGTGATGGCCGGAATCTATACAAGGAAAGATAATCTGACTTAGCACAGGGGCGGAGGTTGGACAGAGAGAACCACTCAAGCATCAGAGAGATGCCCCACTTTGGAAGAAAAGGTGAGGAAATCCCCGGTGACGTCTCTGCAGGTGACAGTGACGCAGGGGACCGCGGCCAGGAACTGCTGGGGAGAAGCGTTTCTGTTCTGGGCCACGGCCAGCCCGGAAGGCCAGTGGCCACGCGTCCCGAGACATCTGGGGGTGGGGAGAAGGGCGGGCAGTGGCCTCGGGGTTAGTCCTGGCCAGGGAGGAAGGTCCTCCTTTGATAGGAGTGTTTGCAGAGTGGAGATGCTCTAATCAGCCACTAATTCATTAGGTCAAGAGCAGCAAACCACATTCCGAGCCCACGAGAGCTCCCTTCGCCGTGAGTTATGTCTTCAGCCCCCGCACACCATGGGTCTGGGTGGGAGCACGGCACGCTCTGTGATTTCCTCCGAGCCCACGAGAGCTCCCTTCGCCGTGAGTTATGTCTTCAGCCCCTGCACACCATGGGTCTGGGTGGGAGCACGGCACGCTCTGTGATTTCCCCAAGGTGGTGCTCCTTACAGAGACTGACCAGGCCGTCGTACATGCCTGGCTCAGTCACTCCAGGAGCCCCAGGGAGGAAGGCCGGGCAGGGGGCAAGGGGAGGCACGACCCCTGAGAAGGTGAGGTGGGGGGGGGAGGCTGACGCCCGGCCCCGCAGCGGCCGGGATCCCTGCGGTCGGGGCTTCAGGCAGCTGCTCCTTCACTGACCGCTCTTAGTCAGCGGTGACAGGGACCCTGGGACATCACTGTTTAATCAGGAACATGCTTGGTTTCGGCTTTGAGAATTAATCACAGGTGACACCAGATCTCCCGGGGCTGATAGAAGCTGTTCTTGTCGGGTGTCAGCTTGGATCGGAGTGAGCTGTCACGGGCCCCGGGCCCCGGGGAGGTGGCAGTGACTTGCTTCTCCGGAGGACCCCACCACCTTCGTCTGCTCGTGGCCTCCCTACTCCGCGGCCGGGCCGGGAGACGGACGCGCCACCGGGCGAAGGCTGGGGGCGGCAGGTGACCTTCGGGGCCCAGCGCCCCGGCGGAGGGCAGCAGGCGGCCCGCAGGCCCACGAGCAGAGGCGGACGGAAATTCTACTTCTCTGCATCGGCGTTTAGGAGCCAGAGAACACGCATTTCTTTCACAACCAGAAGAAGAGGCTTTTTACAAAATTAGCTGTAAGAAGGCTTCTAATGGCAAGAAAGGGAGAACAGACTGGCACGGGGTTGTAAAAGCACCCAACATGTCAACACAGGTTGGAAAAAGTGAGACACGAGCCAACCAGCACTGAGGCTGAACTTTCTATTTCTGCTGTTAGAATTCTGATTACACCCCCAAGAACTTGGGTCGTAAGGTCGGGAAAAATGATAGGATACGTCTCTTGAGAGACTACCGTATGGGTGTAACATTTCACTGGCAGAAACATCATCCCTGATGCTTACAGACGACTAACCGTGTGCCAGGCACTTGCTAAATGCAACCGATAAACCTCAAAAACTCTCTGAGATGGGTGGCACTTTATTACTGCTCCGTATCCTCACCATTTTATAGCCAAGAAAACCAAACGTGGGAGGGGTCCAGAGTCAGGACTTGGACCCGAGTTTCTCTGACTGACTCTTATTGCCAAACGGCGCCTACACCTGCTTCTTACAAAATAAAACTTTACTTGGAGAAGGACTGTAACTCAAAGTATATGTACACAAGCTCCCTGAAATACCACTTTCACGTGGAAACTTCAGACGGAACGGAAACCGAGTTCTAAGATGGCAGCTATGGGCTCAGGGTGAAGAAGAGCTATACTGCGTCGCAAAAAAGGAATCAACTCATTGGTGCGTTACTAGCGTCTTATTCAAACACAGTCAGAGCCCATTTGCCTACAGCGAAGCTGTTTAATCGACAAGCCATACCACTGTGTCGCCTCCTACGTAAGAATAAACGGAGAGCCAAGCCAAGGGTCGCTTGGTGTTGGAGGTAAGTCTTCATGCGAAAGGAAGAGATCGAGAGACGAGTGGATACAAAGAACCTGCAGGAAGCGGACAACGCGCAGAATAAGAGAAAACTTAAAAAAAAAAAAAAGCCACCCACATCCTGATAATCAAAATCCGTTCAGATGAAAAAAGATACTGAATCCACAAAACGATAGTAGGATGCTATGAAAAAGGAACAAAGAACAAGGAAGAGTTGTTAGCAATTAAAGTGCCAGACATTTTACCAATAGAAAGTTTGAAAGATAACGTTGAGGAAGTCTTCGAAAAAGTCAATACAGAGAAGAAAGACAAGAAAGGGCAGGGAAAAGGAGGTTAATTTAGGCTTAGCAGCCAGTAACTAGAAAACCTGCAAAGAGAATGCAGAGGTTATGTTTCCTTTCTTATCTCGTCTGTGGGGATATGATGTAAAGGGGTGAAGTTATCAGAGGAGTAATATTGGGGGATTTTCCAGACGTGAGCGCATGAGTCTTCAGATTTCAATGGCCCTTTGGATCCTCAGGACAATCAGAGAAGAAAGAACCTGCTCAGAACACTGTTGTGAAATTTCAGGCCATAAGGAAATAAGACCCTCAAAGTTTTCAGAAACATCAGGTCACGTACAAAGGACTAGAAGTAAGTTTGGCATTTTCGATTGCGATACTGGGAGCTGGGAGTCAATGAGGCAATGGCTTCACATTTGTGATGGAAAATACTCTTTGGCCTAGAATTCTACTACCCCCGTCCCCAGACTATTAGGCGTGAAAATAAAACGATATTATTTTCAGAAAGGCAAAGACTCTGAACATTTATCTCCCATGCACCCTTTCCCAAGAAACTCCTAGTGGGTATGCTCCGGTAAAATGAGGGAATAAAACAATAAACAGGAATGTATGCAACTCAGGAAACAGAAAATATAATTGGACAAAGCAGCAAGGAAAATTCCAGGATGAGAGAGACGGGGCAAGAGGTAGCCGGCCAAGATTATGGCAGGATCACAGAGAGGCCACTAGAGGGAGGTGACCAGGGCAGAAATGGAATGGTCATGATATATTTCATAATTTAGGAAATGATTTTGGTAGGCAAATGACAGGACTGTGAGATGGAAAAATAATGAAGGCTAGGCACATTAAAAAAAAAAAACCAAAACCTCAACAAATGAAAAAAAAAAGGCAATATTAACTCCAGGAGAAAAGCAAAAAGATAAGAAACACTCACAGCATACAACATGCCTCAACATAAACAGTATTACGAAGTGACAATAATGTAACACATAAAACTGTGATCTAAATGCACTGACAGAATGGAGGAAAGGGACGTGCACGGAGTACGGTATTCAGAAAAGAGGGCTAAATGCTCATCTACCTAAGAGTATGTCTCATATAATAAATAATGCCTTCGAATGGCTATGTGGGTAAACAGCAATGCAAACCGATCGCTTAGAAATAGGGAGGCACATAGCGGAAGAAAACACAACAATGGAGAAGACGCAGGAGTAGCTGCTTCTGGGGATTAGGACCTGGAGACGGTGATGACTAGGCTGGGGAGTGATGTTTTTATTACAAGCCTACCTTACATTTCAACCCTGCGTGATGTGTATGATCTTGGCAAAAAAAAAAAACAAAAAAAAAAAACATATCAATAATTGGAAATATGGGCAATACATTCAAGTATCAAGAATCAAACGGTTACGGGGCACCTGGGTGGCTCAGTCGGTTGGGCATCTGACTTCAGCTCAGGTCATGATCTCACAGTTTGTGGGTTCGAGCCCCCCGTCAGGCTCTGTATTGACAGCTCGGAGCCTGGAGCCTGCTTCGGGTTCTGTGTCTCCCTCTCTCTCTGCCCCTCCCCTGCTCGTGCTGTCTCTGTCTGTCTCAAAAATAAACATTAAAAAAAAAAAAAAAAAAAAAGAATCCAACAGTTACCTCTATTGTCTGGACACTTAAGACACTCGATCTCTTTCCCAGACAGCTCACCTCTTCGTAAACCGGAAGTGCCGACAGTTGCTGGGAGCTTGACAGATGTCATGTCGCTTCCCAGGAGCTCCGTAGGCAGGTTTTCACCTCCCCACTTTACGAGGAGGGGGCAGGATCAGAGCGTTACATAAAGGGGTGAGATTCCCACAGGCACGGAGCGGCAGAGCCGGGTTTCCAACTCAGCCCCCCGGACTCCAAGTCACCCGATCCTAGTTAAACCTGCAGTCATCGCAGCCAACATTCACTAAGCATCGAAGCTGACCAATTAGGTTCCTTGCTTCCTGGGCTCCGTATCTTTCTTTACTGCCTTACGCCCTCATTTTGCTGGAGTGTCCCCTATAGCCGGCTACCATCTCGTTTAACACGACCACCCTGGAAGGCACATACCACTAGTCTATTTTACAGAAGAGGTTCAGGGAGGTTCTGCTCCCTGCCACGGGTCTGCCTCGTCTCCCACGGGACTCAGCATGGGCTCTCACTCTTAAGAGCAGCTACGGCTGCTCCAGAATGTATCTGTTGGGTGAATGAATACAAATCAGATCCCGAATAAAAATAAGCAACGAGCTTGTTATTATACCAAACCCAGGGAGTGCCCAGCCCTTCGGAAAAGAGCTGTCTTTGTGGCACAGGCTCCTCCTCTCTCTCCGAGAGCTGCCCTGGGGCAAAAGCTCTGGAACCAGAAGGGGGTCAGCAGGCAGGCGGATAAATGCATCTCTGGTTAATGGATTCGCCTGGATGGCCAGAGTGAGAGGCTTGAGACGGAAGGTTTAATTATTCCAAAGAAACCTCCATTTAACCGAAAGGACTTCCGGCCAAAAAAAGGGAAAAATTATTTAAAAGGCTGATCTACGGCCTGTGCGGAAGGACTGAAGAGACCCTGGTCCAGCCACCTATGTGTCTGTGGCCCTGGACACAAGGCTTTATGGAAAGGGACCAGAGCCATGCCCTCCCGTGGGGCTCATCCGCACCCCCCTCCTCCAAAGTCCCCATTCCTACAAACTGTTTTAAATTTGCAGTGGCGGCCGACCTAACATGCGTTCTCTCCTACCTATTGACAGAGCCCCCGTTTTGTGGGGAGCACTCCTGTGCCCGTTGAAAAACGGTGCCTGCAGCCTCTCTGGTAAGTAGAGATGCCTATGTGACACGATTCTGGCCAAGGAGATGTAAGTGGAAGTTTCTGGAGGCATTTAGAAGGGCTCTTTGAGGGGTGAGTGGTGGAATCAGGGGAGAAGAGCCTTTTATTTGTCCCTGTCTTTCTACCTGGGATGTGGATGCAATGCTCTGACTCAGCAGCCATCTTGTGAGCATGAGGACAACAGGCCACACTCTATGTATGGATTCCTAGGACGCCACAAGAATTTTTGGGCCCAAGCTAACCTTTGAGTTCTTGGTTCATGAGAAGAACAAAATCACTAGTATCCCTTTTACACAAAATTCTGATTTTGTTTTAAACAAGTAAGATCCAAGCTTTCTAAGAAAGTCTTATCGATCCCAGCCACAGCCTTCTGAGCCCCACTCTCTGAGCAACTGTCTTTTCTGTCTATTTGCTCCGGTTTCTTTTTTTCTAGATACAAAACCAGAGTAAGTGGGAGGTCAGTAAGGGCTGACACGTACAGCCTGTGCACAGAGAGCCACAGGGAGGGGGAGCACAAGGCCCTCTGCAGGGTCAGCGGCGCACGAGGAGGTAAGGAACAGCCCAGGAAGTGCTAACAGATGATGTTCCTGGCTCGCGGCACACAGGCTAGGCGATTCGTCTCCTCTGCCTGGCGCGGTCCTGCCTCGGATCCTGGGCCGGGCCTCTCACTTTTCGGTCTCCAGTCACATACTCCAGCCTCTGCCACATCCACCAGAATCTCTCTCTTCTCTCAGTCAGCCCTCGTTATTCCCCAGGAGCCCGCCCTTGCGACAGCCAAGCTCCTCGCTGCCACCCCGGGTGTCGCCAGTCTCCCCCAACCACCTCCTCGGGGACCAGGACCCCTGTATTCACACCCGGAGCTCCTCAAGATGCTGAGCCCATCCATCGACTTTCAGGTGATGCGGGCAAAGGGCCAATGGTTTTTTCTGTGCAATAAAAATGTCTCGACCCGGTATCTTCTAGGAAGGGGGTGTAAGCATCAGAAGTCAGGGCTGGGGGGCGGTGGGGAGCACGGCACGCTTACTGAAAGCAGAGACCGAAACCGTGGCAAGCATCACCCCCTCCCCCATCCCCCGGCCCGTCTCCCGTCCCAACTTCTACAGCCGGTCCCGACGTGCACGGAGGCCAAGATCTTTGCAAGGATGCCCACCTCCCGCATTACCGAAGGACACTGCTTCCCTCCAGCTCTCATTTCCCTCCCACGACCGCAGAGAAGCATTTGAAAGATGCACAATTAGGAATGACAGATTAAAATTGTTCTGAAACGTGTATCAATTTATCCCATTGGCTCTCTATGAGCTTTTGTTCCATTTGGATTCCAGAGCTGTGCACGCAGCCGACTGTCAGCTGTGATGGTCTCCGGGAGCCACGGCGGGACCAAACCTAAGTGTGGCTTTGCTGTGGGGCTGGCCGGGGTGGGGGGCGGGGGGAGACCTTGGTGACAATGAAATACCGTTGTCTCCCGCTCTTGCCTCGGAAGCCTGGTCAGCAAATCGCCTTTGCCACGGGGACCGTTATGTCACCAAGACCTCCAGCTGATTCTGGTTCAGCAGTCTTCTGTGCTTTCAAGGACAGACCCTTGGCTTCACCCGGGGGCCCGGTGGACTTCTTTCCATCGGCAGAATCTTCATCGGATCATCTGGGTTGGGGAAGCTTGGAGAGTCCACGGTCCCTCTGAACGCCTCACGTCAAGGCTGGGTTTGCTGTCGTGCCAGCACGTAGCGGCTGTTCAATAAACGATTGCTAAAGCAAACACTCTAATGACCTAAGGTATTATGATAAGAACGTTTCGTTGCCACAGACCTGTACTGAGTAGTCTGCTACCCAAGAAGCACCTGGTGACAGCAGGCGCCACACTCAGCCCAGGCGGCCACCCTGCCAGACCCCTCCCAGCGGGACACAGCTCCCTGTTGCAGAACGGACCAACGTTCCCATACTTTTAACCCGGTTTTGCTGCCACTCCTTTGCACGCCCGCTGTGAGTTCCGGGAGAGGGCTTGCGTTGTGCCCACCCGTGAGTCTCCAGCACACCGCGGCACAGGGTGAGCGCTGCCCAGAGAGCGAACGAACGAAGTGTCCTTCCAGAGTCCGGCCCGGACGCGTGGGGTTTCTACCACGCACGGGTGGCCCAAAGCAGGACGCGGAGCATGCATTTTGGTGCATGCGTCGTGGGGAGATGTAATTCTAGCACAGGAGAGGTGGGAGGAAAGCACGAGCTACTCTTTGATCTGGGGAGTTGGGGAGGCGGTCTGGGAGGGAAGAAACTGGACAGAGGACACTGCCCTACACAGAATCCTGCTCCTGGGGCTGGCGTGTGAGTGGGTGGGGCGAGGACCTGCCGAGGGAAAGGGTTGGGCCCTTGCATTTCATAGGAAACGTCACCAGCGTCATGAAGTAAGAGCCCCACCCGGAGAGCAGCCGGGAACGAGACGGGAAGGTTCTGTGGGAGCCACATCCGGACCGTGAATCTTCCCCTTCTCCTCCTCCTTGTCCTGCTGGCTGGCCCCAGAACCCCCAGGAGCACGAGCCCAAGTTAGAAAGGGTGTGGGGGGCCCACCGGCCTCTGCACATCTCTCTGGGGGGAACACCTGTGAGGTTTGGGAACGAGGACACTTCAGGGCGGACTCGAGCAGGACAGAGGGAACCCTACCCACTCGGGTCTCTCGTGTGAGTCAACAGGCATTAGCTGTGAAAGACAGGAGTAGGAAAAAGCAGGAGCTCACAGCAAGGAGGTTCAGCGGGGAGAAGACTGTCCTCGTGAGAAGACACAGGTGACAAATTCAGGGATGTCCAGAGCAAAGTGGGGACGATGGTCCATGGGACGAAGCGGTGGAGGCCGGGCCGGGGAGGAAGAGGGGGAGGAAGGCTGGTCGGCAGCCTCACAAGCTTGCTTTGAGGCCCCAGCAGCCAGGTGCACTGGTCTCTCTCTTCTGCATTTCTAAGGCGCACCGAAAATACACTCAGCATCGATGTGGTAAACAGCTTAAGATGTATTTGTCGCCGTGGGGCCGTCTAGTTTGTGCCATGTCAAGGGAACCGGTAAAGGCAGCGACACCTCTAAACACGTTTCCACGTTTGAAAAGAACTCTGCCGACGATCTCGATCCCCGAGCGGGTTAGTGTCTAGAAGGAGGCAGATTTCAGGGTTCCTCCTACGGGAACGGAGACGGGGTGTCGCGGGCGGCGTGTTTCTGGATCCGGCTTTCCGCTGCTTCCACCCGCGTCCGCGCAAGAGCACCGGCGAGTGAGATCAGGGAGTGAAATCCGCTCGGGAGGGCGGCCACTCGGGGGCCTGAGGCTCTGGCTTTCCCCGGGGGCTGCACGGGGCTTGTGGAGACTTCTTCTCAAAAGGCCTTCAGGTCTGGTCGAGACCCTGGGGCAGGAAGCGGCAGCCTCAGGTGTGATCCGGGCCTCAGACCTTCCTATTTTTACCCCGAGGTATTTGAGGCTTGAGGTCAGAGCAGTACTTTCTCCGACATCGGTTCCCTGGGCAGATTTGCAGGCAGCAGGACAGACAGACAGGCGGTCCCTACTCCTTCGGTGTAGACCAGCAGCGCTGCGTGGCCGGGGTTCCCGCCGGAGGGACCCGCACGCAAGGAAGGTCCTTGCGAGGTTAAAGTACGCCGCGCTCCTTGGTGACAAGTGGCATCCCCACCCAAAGAAGATGGGGGCTGTGGCCACAGGATCACGGAAATTCGACTCTAAAAAGAGAGCCGTGCCAAACAACCTTTGAATAAGGAGATAACAGTGTGCGTCCCAGTGGAAAGCACACGGTGCCGAAGGGAGGGTCCTGGATGTGAGCTCCTGCTCTGCCACTTGCCGCTGTGTGGCTGGAGGCACGTGGCTTAACCTCTCTGAGCCCCATTTCTTGGTCTGCAGAGTGGCACAAGCACCTCTAACACCTTAGGGCTGCGACCGTGCACATAGTAGGCACTTAATCACTCAGTCCAGCCCTTCAGAAGCCAGCGGGAAACTCGAGATGGAAACGAGGGGTCTGCCTGGACGTCCCGTAAAACCACCTGCACGGGCAGAACTTCGAGCAAAACGTCAAAGATCTGCCTTCCAGCCTGTGTCTGGGCTTCTGGTTTGCAACTCGCCCACCGGGCATCATTAGCATCTATCTCGCCGAGCCCGCCGTGCTGCTCACGGCCTCCGGGAGGGGCCCCTCTCTTACTTCCTCGGACGCCCTGCACCCCAGCTAGTCTCTCGCACAAACGGGCATTTAACATTCACGAAGTGACCGATTTCCGGGGCATAAGCGCCGGCTGTCTTTTCCTTGTTTCAGCTTCCTCCCTTCAGCGGGGAAGACCTTTCTGTCCGCCGCGTGCTGAGGGTTTTCGCCACGACAGCCTGCTGACGGGATCGCACGCCCTTCGTTTGCACCCGGCTCGTTCTGCTGCGCCTGCAGTTTGGAACCGAGCGCCCATCTGTCTTGGCCTCTCCATCAGTCACAGATTAGAAGTCTACAGTCTACGTCCCTCCAATCTGTGACCTGCGGGGACAGAGCTATCTGGTCACAAACCACCCCAGCCGGGTGAGCTGCAGAAAAGCCAGCTGGTCCTACACTCTGTCGGGAAGAAGGACTCTTTCATTCGCTGGCGTTCCCGAATGTGGCATCAGTGTGACGGCGGCCATCTCTTCTCGCAATGTGCCCCCCATCCCCCGCATCCCCCCCCCCCCGCTCCAGCCCGAAGGACTTTCTGCATCACCAAGGACAGCCCGTTCTAGCCGGTGGTGCACGGGAATTCGGTTCAGTCTGGAATCCTAATTCTTTGAAAACTGATAACCCACACCAGCCAGCATCTTCCGGACTTACGCGGAGGGCTTCACTCCCTCGTTGTGAAAGGTCACCAGCTGACCTTCAGGGGACGCGCTCCTGGACGAAGCGGGGCACGACGCCTCCGTGCCTCTTGTGCCGTGGGCACTCATTCGACAGCAGAGGAGGGGACGGAGTGACTCAGTAACACAACCCACCACAGACGGCAGGGGCGGAGGCGGGCAGAGTCTGACGCTCGCGGTCGCACAGCAAGGCTGGAAAGAGACCCTCGGCAAACTTGTGTCACGCTGGGGGCTCCAGTCACCTCACCTAGGATTACGCTAGACCGAGCTCACGGTCCCGGGAGAAAAGGGACAGTCGGGACGCTGAGGGGAAGCTGCAGGACGCGTCAGCGGGCGTTAGTTTCAAGCGCGACGGGAGCACAACAGGGGCCGCGTCTGACCACACTTGGCACGCCGCTCGCTCAGGAAGGGCCCTGGGGCAAAGCACCGCGTCCCGATCCTTCTGGGACCGATGACCCAGTTTGTGGGGGTTCCAGATGCCTGAGTTAGTCCATTCCCCTCCTTCTGTGCGTCTCGTAATGTCACCACTTACCGCAGACCTTTGGGGAAGGATAAAGCACGGTGCCCGCATCCGGCACCCCCGACGGCACACTTATTACAACAGCCCGCGGTCCACGCCAGGCTGGGCGGGCACAGGAGTGAAATTCACACGGGTCAGATGTCCTGTCCTGGAGCATTCTGCCAAGAGATGGCCGGCGGGGGCGGGGGTGGGGGGTGGGGGGGGATGGTTAGTTAAAATGCGTTCACTGGGCATCCGCTAGGTCAGGAGCAGAGTAAGTCTGTACGTCCAATTAAACGCCAGGCTTCTGGGAGGGAGACAGAGAAGGAGGAAAGGACTCAGGAAGGGTCTCTTTACTCCTAATTAAGTGCAAAATAAACAGCTTCCCCACGGAATGGGGCCCCACCTCCCCACCGCCCCTGCAGCCCCACATTTCAATGAGCTCTGTGTTACTTGGGTCCCCTATTACTTGAGAGAATCGAGAGCTGGCTGTAATTAATTGTGATAATGTGCTCAGGAGCAGAGCCAGCAGCAGCCTGGGGAGGCTGGCCAGAGATGCTGGCTTCCCCAACATGCCCTCCGCGGGGCTGCACGGACGGCGGGGCGGGCCAGGGCGGTGGGCCGAGACCCCCGTCGCAGGTTGCTTCTGCTGGGTGCTGCATCGAGAAGCCCAGCAAGGTCCCCTCTCCCACCTCCCTGCGCCCCGCTCCCCTTCCCAGTCCCGGCAGCCGTGAGCCCTCGAAGCCAGTGACTCTTAAAATGAAGACATTTGTACGTGCGACAGAATACTATTCAGCCACGAGACGGAACGGGGCGCTGATCCGTGCTACAACATGGACAGACCTTGCAAACGTCACACAGGGTGGAAGAAACCAGACTCGAAAGGCCACGAGCGGCAGGATACCTTCAAATGCCCAGAGGAGGGAAGCCCACAGAGAGACAGCAGGTGGGTGGCGGCCAGGGCCTGGGGGCCGGCAGACACGGAGAGGCGGCCGCTGATGTATACGGGGCTTTATTGTCGGGGCAAGGGACGTGCTTCGGAACTGGGTGGGGGTGGCGGCTGCACAGCCCCGTGAGCATGCTAAACACCAGTGAATTGTTCACTTTAAGGTGGGGGGTGAACATTACGTGAATTTCACTTCCCTCAACCAAATCTGATCAAACAGATAAAAAGCTCCAATTTCTGGAACACGTGAGCTGCTGGTCCAGAACCAACACTAACCCCAGCCCTGACACAGCCTGGCCGGGAAGGTACCATCAACCCAGATGGAGACATGAGAGGGGCCCCACGGGCGAGGCAGGTGCACGCGCCCCTCACCGCTGCCCCAGGGTGGGGGGGGGGGGTCAGTCAACCCTGGGCTCGGGGAAGCGCGGAAATCAGGAGTGACGTCTGTGGGCTGCGCGTCCAGGAAAAGGCACAAGGGAGGCGGACGCAGCAAAAGGAGGCGGGGTATGAGGTCTGAAGCGAGGACACGGGCTGAGAAAAAGGCACAGGAACTCAGAGTTTTATTTAGTGCCCGCAGGTGCACGGCGAGGGAAGGGAAGAGAAATGAAGCAAGACACAGCCGAGCAGGGAGGGGGTGGGCGGGGGCGGGAAAGGGAAAGCGGGGTCTGGTCTGGGAGGGCTGCTTCCGTGTTAGTGTCCCTGGGTCAGTCCCCGGGGGGGGGGGGCGTGGGGGCTCCTGAGGCCGTGGCAAGGAGCACGTGAACTTGAGTGATTTCCCGTAGGTCAGCTCACCTGTTTTCAAGCCGCCAGGCAGCTTGAAACGTGGAAACACCGAGACTCACATTTTCCACGTTATCTGAGCACCAGAAGGGGGGCGGGGATGAGACTGTTACCAAACATCTCCGGACACTCCGATTTTGCTGCTGAGGAGAGAGTCCCGTCCTGTGTCTCTCCTTCTTACTGATCTGTTACGTAAGAGTGTCTTTAAATGAGCCTGTTGGGGTTGGGGGCGGGGGTGGGGGTGTGCAGGCCCTGGTGCACACGAGCCCCTGGTCTTCTGATGGCCTGTGCTCCGTACGCGGTGCAAAGGAAACGCTTTCCGAGAGCAGCAGGCCCGGGAATGTGGGGATGTCTACGCCCAGAGACCATCTCTCGCCTCTCGCCATGAAAGCAAAAGCTCATAAAATCAGATGCCAGGCAGGAGACTTTTTTTTTTTTTTTTTTTTCCTTTGGCTCGTGTCAAATGGCTGGAATCACCGATCATTACGTAAGGCGCCCCGTCCTAACTGCACCCAGACACCGTAGATCGGTGCGGACTTGAGGCTTGGGAGCAAGTGTCGGCAGCAGTGGGTGGGGGATGGGCTCTGTGGCTGCGGGTGGGGAGCTCTGCAAAGCCAGGCTCGAAGGCCGCCCGCCGGTCGCTACCCAGCCGTGTCTAGGCCAGGCCGGCCTTCGTGGGACCCGCTCCACCGAGGGATGCTCTCCGCTGTGTGACCGGAGACACCCGCGACCTTACATGGTCTCTCATTTTAAAGGATGCCCCTGAGACCTGGCGGACTTCTTCGAACCCGTGAGGTCAGCGTGACCTCCTGGAAGCAGAGGACAGCTTCTCATAAGCCCAAGCCACCCGAGGCCTGCAGTTTCGACCCTGCAGGGCTTATCGGGTTCCTGAAGTGCTTCAGGAGGAAATGAGGAAGTGTCTCTGAGACCTCCAGGAGATGCGGGGGGGCGGGGGGGGGGGGGGCTTTCCCTCGGGCCCTGTTCCTTCTGCTCCTTGAAAAGCCATTCACAGTGCACTCTGCCTTTTCTCCCTGGGGTTCTGGTCAAAGTCTCCCGCTGGGCTCGGGGCTCCAGGGTCTCCGTCTGTCCACATGCCTGTGGGCAGGGGCCGGGCCTTGGGTCAGCTGTGGGACCGTGAGCACCAGGCTCCTTTCTTTGCACACGGAATCTTAAACCTCGGAAGGACCGTCTGCAGGGTACCCCGGGGAGGGCTGCGGGGCTGTGAGCCTCACGTAAAGGCAAGAGCCCGACCTTCCGGGGCAGACGCCGCAGACAATTCCAGCGGGGGGCCTCGGGCACCTCACTGCCCCCAACAAGAGCACGTTCTCTGCTCTCACGCCCGCTCCTCCACGCTGGGCACTGTCCTCCATCAGAAGAAAGTTTGAGCAGCCAGCACATAAAAATGCGAGCGTTCTGGTCCAAGTCAATCACCAGGCACTGACGGAGGGGCCTTCTCTGGGCTCAGTTCCACGCTCTGTGCGATCAAAGTGACAGCATAAACTAGTCGCCCCGGCACCGGCTGTTTGAGAGTCGACCGTGTTGTTTAAGAAATTAAGAAATGAAAGGGAGCATGCGTGGAGCCATTAGACACACGGTGTGGACGAAGCAAGGGGGTAGGGTGGGGGGCGCGGGGCTTACGGCACCCCCCCCCCCCCGAGCCGGCCCCACACGGCTCCCGCTGGGGCTTTGCTGGCTCAGCACACACGTGTCTCGGAGCTAAAGGACCTGCCGGTTGGAGAATATACTCACGTGTTTGCAACCAGCTCTGTCCTGGGTCTGCCTGGGGTCCCTCCGTGGTCCCCTCAGACTCCCTCTCCTCCAGCGCGCTGCCTGCCAGGCCCCCAGAACATGCTGATGCTGCACGGAACCGTGGCCTCTCCCGGAAGCCCACACAACACCCCACTGGGAGGCCGCCTCTATTTTTAGGGGCAGAGGTGGGGGGTGGGGGCGCTGCCATACTTCCCTTTTTATTTTTGTTCTGAGCAGAGTCTGTGGGTGAGTTTCTACGGGGGGGGGGGAGGCTGAGACACTCGCCAAGGGGACCGTGCTCTCTCTGGCAGACAGGGTCGCGTCTGCCTCTGGGGCGCAGGGGGGAGGGGGTGCAGGAGGGGAGGGAGGATCGGGCAGGAGCCTGGCGTCAGTCCTGCTCTCTCCTCCTGCTGTGCCCGACCTCGCCCAGGAGACCACGGTCCCCTGACTACGAACTGCACCGAGGGGGAAGGCCGCAGGCGGGAAGCGTGGGGCCTAGAATGTTCCAGGGAAGACGTTCCACAAGCCTCACACCCAGCTGCCCCGAACCTAACACACTGCTCCTCTTTTCTGCTCGACACAGGCCAGCATCCACGGTGGGGCACTGACCCAGCTCCTCCCTGAGCACCCGTGTCTCCTCTGCCCTCTCACCCCGCGGTGAGCTCCGATCACCCCATTCCCCTGGGGGAGCAGAGGGCCGTGTCCTCTCGGGAAATAGGGGAACGGAAGCTGTGGGCGGATGGATCCAGGTGATGTATGCACACGCCTGGGAGGTCAGCCCCGCCCCTTCCTAGAAGCTGCAACGTCCCCCACCCCCACCCCGGTCCCTCCACAGCTGGACACCAGTGTCTCCGCCTGGGCGCCACGGTCCGACTCCACTGCGGCCTGATTCCTGTGTCCCCGCCTGTGCCGGTGGCCGGAGAACTTACGGTCCCCTCTCCTTTCCTAAACTACTGCGGTAGCATCAGTGAGCCGCGTGCATCCAAGGACACCGTTCAAGGAGTTGGGGAAAGAAGACACCCTATGACCCACGGAGAAGCGGAGCGTGGCCAGCACCCCAGAGGTTCCTTCACGGCCCTTTCCGTGCCGTGCACCCACGCCAGTGGCCACCAGGACTGTGATTTCTGTGACAGAAAACTGAAGGAGCAGAGCACGCGCTGTTCGGGGCCTGGCTTGCTGCCTCAGTACCTCGGGGCGCTGGCTGTGCATGTCACTGGCTGGTCCCGTGTGGTGCACGTCACTGGCTGGTCCCGGTGACAGAGCGTCGTCGCTGATGCGCGTCCCACAGTTTATCCCTTCACCTGTTGGTGGGCATTGCGGGTGGATTCCCAGGTTCCCCTGTTGGGACATTCTTGGACAAATCTTCGCGTGGACAGGTGCCGTCACCTCTTTGGGAGAAGCGCCAAGGCTCAGGGCTGCTGGGTCACGTGGTCGGTGTTCACCCAGCTCCCTACGCGACCGCTGCCCTGTTTTCCGAGTCCCACTCCTCTGCACCCGCGTCGGCCTTCTGCTCATGGAGGGTGACACAGTCCCTTCGCGGGGCCCCGGCTCCTGCCTCTCCCTCTCTCTGAAGCTGTCATCTGCTGATGCCCCCCACGGTGTGCTGGGCTGGACAGGGCCCCCACTCTTCAGAATGCGACCGTATCTGGAAACGGGGGGTCTGCAGACGTACGGAAGCGGAGGTCTCCCTGGATTAGGGCGGGGCTTGAGTCAGTGACACACACAGAGACACAAGGGAAGACGGCCACGTGACTATGGAAGCAGAGGTGGGGGAGGTGGCCACGGGCCGTGGAACTTGGGGGCCACGAGACCTGCAAGAGTCGGGGGGATCCTTTCCTGGAGTCTCTGGAGGAAGGGGGCCCTGCCTTGTTCCCACCGTGATTTCAGACCGCTGGCCCCTAGGACTGTGAGAATATGTCTCTTTTCTTTCGAGCGAACCTGTTCATGGTAGTTTGCGAGGCCTCTGATATTTTGTTACGGCAGCTTACGTGAAGCGAACGGCCCGCAACACGTCTCCTAGCCAAACTCCTATCGGGCCTCCAAGCCCTCCGTCACCAGCGCCTCCTCCCACGGGAAGCTCTCCCTGACTGCCCACCCCTCACAGGCTCTCCTCCTGGGCCCCTCCGGACAGGACCCAGCAGGGCGGTGGGCAGGACTCCGCAGCCAGGCTACCACGGGGCCACGTGGCGACTGGGCGGGACGGGACCCTGATTCGGCGAGAGGCTGGCAGGGAGACGGAGGTCGAAAAGCTGGGTCTGGGGAGAGCTGGATGAGCAGACTTCACGGGAGCAAGAGGGGGCCGCGAAGTCCCTGTGGGCTGCACCCTGGGGACTTCTTGCCCAAACTGAAGGGCTGGAGGGGGAGGGGGAGGGGGAGGGGGAGGGGGCTGCCGGCAGGGCTCAGCCTTCAGGAGCCAGGGGTGACCGCCCCTCAGAACTGACCACCGGCCCCCGTCTTCTCTTTGTGCTCCCATCCTCCACAGCCAAGCAGAAGCCTAAGGTCAGGGGGCCACAGACCGGCTCGGGTCAGCCTCTGGTGCGGCTGGCGGGACTGCAGGGCACCCCCCGAGGCCTGTCTCTCCAGTCACATGGGGACGACGGGAGTGCCGCCTCACGGGGTGTGAGGATGAAGTGATGCTTGGAAGACAGGAGCCCAGCGTGTGCACGTGGCCGGCCATCGGGGTTGGCCCCGCCGTGCTCCGCCCGGAGCGACAGCCTCCTTCCTGAGGACATTAAGGGTTCTGGCATCTCGCGGTCACGCTCCTACGTTCCAGGTGCTGACGGCCTAACTGGTGGCTTGAGCTGAAAAGAGGAGGAAGGAGGGGACGCGTGTCTCCTCTCTGGGCGGGGGGCGGTCTGCAGGAGAGCCCCTCAGGGATAGCCAGATCCTTGTCCTCCCTCGTCCTTTGGTTCTGGAAGCGGTGCCCTACGTGAGCACCACGGCAGGGAAGCCTTCCTTGATGGCACACCTTCAACTCCCCAGCGGTCCCGTGTGGGCGCCGCCGTGACCGCCAGGAAGCCGAGGCTCAGAGAAGTCGGGGGACTTGCCTGAGGTCACACCGTGTCTCAGTCCGCAAAACACCTCCGGCCGGATGGCTTAGACAACTGGTGTGCATTTCTTTCTGTCCTGCAGCTTGGGAAGTCCGAGCTCAAGGTGCCAGCAGATCCCGTGTCCGGTGAGAGATCTCCTCCGGGTCCGTGGATGGCCGCCCTTCCGTGGTGTCCTCACGTGGGCTGTCCTTGGTGTGTGCTCACAATGAGAGAGCCCTGCCTCGTCCTCTTCCTACGAGACCCCTAATCCCATCACGAGGCCCTGACCTCACGACTTCATCCAACCCTAATTTCCTCCCAAAGGCTCTGCCTCCAATACCCGCCCCCCACCCCAGGGGCTTAGGGCTTTCACACCTGAATTGGGGGGGGGGGTCGCAGAGTGCAGCCCACAGCACGCGGGCAGTGGCAGGAAGGGTTAATGGCCCAGCTCCGCGTGAGATAGAAGGCGGGCTCGTGTGTGTCCCTCGCAGGGCCAAGCCCGCCCTCCACCTGCCCCGCCACGGGCATCACATCAACTGAGTGACGGCTTCCGACTCCGGAGCAAATCAGTGGAAAGCAAGCCCCCTCGCGGGTGGTCGCAGCACAAGGTAATGGGTTTCCGAGGGGTCTCTGGTGCCGCTTGGGCCACCCACACTGTTGTTTCACAGTCTGTGAATGGACGTGCTGAGGCAGAATGAAGTGCTCATGGGAGGAAAGCTAGTCACGGACGGAAGGCCCAGCGCCTGCCACGTGGGGACTCGGCTGGGCCCTTGGTGTGCACTCTCTCAGGCTGCTCTCAGGCGCCCCGGGGGATAGGTCGCCTTACCCCCCACGCTGCAGAAGAGGGTGTGGACGGCAGGGCCCGGACCCCACGGGGCGGTGGGGGGAGGGAGGCTCGGGGACCCATCCCGGTCTCCTTGACTTCCGCACACTGGACTTTCCAACACTCCACGTGTCCCTTCCTCCCCGGAGAAACGGATCCTTCCGGGCGGAGATAAACCCACCAGAACCGAGCTGAGGGAAACCGCCCCTTTATGAGAAAGGGCGTCTGAGCAGGCTGCAGGGTAGAGCCCGATGCCCCTGACGTCCTTCCACCCCCAGGATGCTCAGAGCCTCCCCGCCGGACACACCAGAACGCAGTGGGCATGAGTTTTTCCCAACCTGGATGAGGACATGCCCACTGGGCTCACTAGGGGCACGGCACAAGGGGTGCGGGCATCACAGGGTGGAAGGAGCTGAGGTCTCACGGCCAGTCGCTAAGTGACACGTGAAAGGAAGTAGGATCCGAGAGCTTCCTGCACACACACCCCGTGAGGCTGGAGTCTGAGCTGCAGACAAAGAGCGATTTTTCTAGTATGGCAAGAACACACACACACACACACACACACACACACACACACACACCCCATCCCGCTCTGCAACAAAAACAGCCTTGCGGGGGCTCGGTGACCCCGGACCCAAAACACACCCACACTGGACGGGGGGCCCGGCATCCCAGCCACACCCAGAGGCCCGGGTCTGCCCCGCCAAGGCCCCGAAACGTGTTCGGGCCCGCCCAAGGACGCAGGATTCAACCTCTTCCCCCGTGTTATTTGTTCTATTTATCTCCGCCTTGAAGCCGTACATCTAAACAGCGCGGGCCCTTGACTGCTGAGTCAGCGCCAGAGCTAAAACTCATAAAATCCTATTTCAAAAAGGTCCAATGATTTTATTTTCCGACCGTAAATATGAAATTTAATTAGCAGCTTGCTGCTAATGAAGTCGCCATGGAAGCCGGCCTGAGGACACAGAGCAGAAGAGAACGCCCACAGTACACAGAGCCTGTGGCCCTGTTAACTCTTGCCTCGCCCCCTGCCCTTGGCCAGGTCCCCTGAGGCCTGGAGAGCCATCGACAGCCTCTGACCTGGAAGGACAGGAGGCCGCTGGCTCAGAGAACGGGAAGTGGGTCAGATGTCCCCTCTGGGCTGGTGGGAAGTCCTGGGCTCTCTGGCCTGGCTCATCTCCACAGCAGGAGGGAGGGCCTGGAAAGAAGCTGGAAACATCAGTGCTTAGAAAGAGCCCCGTTACTCTGCATCACGGGACATCAGCGGCAGAACAGCGTGGGGGTATTCGCACTTGACCGAACACTAGAAGCCCCACTCCTCGCTCCTCCAACCACCCCGGGGCCTCGGTTTATCTTTTGTAAAATGGGAATCTATAAATAATCTGGAAACAGTTTATCTAGGCATAATGCCCACGGCGGGTGGAATTTTAGCGATGATTAAATGTATTTCTAAAGCACGTGCCTGGGATATAGCTGGCGCTTGGGGAATGGGAGCCTGCGTTATCACCATCCTTGTACGAGTTCGTTAGTTAAATCCAAAGTCCAGAACTCACTACGCTCTGAGCTGCTGTTGAGAAGAAATGGAGTATTTCAAGCGCCACCCAAGAAGCTGAAGTTAAAACACAAAAAACTCGGTCCACAGGTCGGTGCTGAAGTCACGTGAACATCAACCAAAATGTGTCGTGCGTCACCTTGTCTAAAATCCAGGTGTGCACGCGCCACGCGAGGATATGTCCTTCCCACGTGCAGAGGTCACGGCCACGCACGTGCCCACGCACGGACTTCCCAAACACGAATACCTGTTAGACGTGAGCCGCGCTCCCTCCGGACGGAATCTACAGCATGCAACTTCAGACTTAGTTTGCAGTCAAGGCACACAATATCATACTCCAGAAAAAAGTTTATGGCAGAAGGTAATAGAGTTTTCAGGGTTGTTTTCTTTCTTGCCTTTTTTTTTTTTTAAACTGAAGCGTATTGCCATTCTGCTGGCATTTGAGTTCTTGAATAAGTAGGAATAGTGCATGTTTCAGCGCCCTGTGGCTCTGCGGGGAGTTCCCCTAGGGTCACGGCGGAGATTTCTGGGATGCTGGAGCCCGAACCCCCTCAGGCGTAACCGTCAGCCCCAACAGGTGCAGCCGGCTTTAGGGATTAAATGTCGCAGGCGTGCTATGCTGTGTCTACCCAATCCCCTCGTCCCCATTTACCGCGTTTAGCACCGTGGTCTCCTCTCCACCACAAGCATCGGGGGATCTCCCCCGTGAGGAACCGTCCGGGCTCCTGGGCTGAAATCCCTCAGAGATCAATGCCGCCCGGGCGCCCACGGCATCGGCACCACCTGGAGCTGGTCGGACCTGCAGCTCTCCAGACCTCTTCTTCAACGTTCTGACTCAGAGCCTGCGTTTTAATGAGCTCCCTGCGTGACACACAAACACACACCGGCCGGTGCCCTTCTAACCCGGCGCTCACCGTCTGCAGAGATGCCGTGTGCCTATTCACTCCCCTTCGGAGTCTTCTGGAATGTTTGTTTGACACTGTGCTGGTCTCTCCTGGCTCACGCCCTGCCTGGCCTCTGATGGAGCTTCTGACTTTGCATTCTGGCTCAAAGCATTCAAGTTTCTTATGGGCGGCTGGGTGCCAAGGAGGACCACGTCTTCACACTTTATCCCTCCGTGGCCCTCGCTTTGCCGTGGCCTTGCTGTCGGCCCTAGACGCTCGTGCATGTGATATGACACGTTGGTGGCACACACTGACTTCATTCCTGACCAACAGCATCACTGGACTCAACGTCTAAAGCTTGGGGATCTGGGCTCGGCTACCCGCTGCCTACCTCTTCTTCCCCCAGCCACCTTCCAATGAGTCTTGCAAGAACGGTGTTTCCTTGTAGCTAGTCCCGCAAAGCGAAGGAAGGATTCTTTTGCAAAGTACGGATTCGGCCCCACAGCTATTGCTTATAAAATTCTAACATTTCATACAACAAGACTTGGGGGGCGTACTTGAAGTCTTATTTGTGGACAGGGTGCCCCATGACTGCTCCTTACAATAAATCCTAAATCGCTGCCCATCTTTCATTAATCCCTTCTCATCTGGCTTCGGCGCATTCGGATCAGTCATCAGGTACGTGGAAAGTGACACGTTACACATGGCAGCGAAAATGTTAAACAGTTACAAGGTGTGAGGAGATGTTTGCAACTGTTTGTAGACATTGGAACAGGTGGCTCAGGATGGCCCTAATGGAAGATCAACTCGGGAGCTAAACCTCATGACTGCTCTGGCTTTTTGCCTGGACGCACCTTACGCAGCGTGGACGGCAGGTTGGAGCTCAGAGCACGGCAGCTGCACCAGAGCGGGGGGAGGCAGACATGAGAGTTCAGGGCTGTTGAGGTCTGCAATCTGAGAGGACAGAGGCCGAGGGGAACTACACAGGGCGTGGCTAGATACTAAACTGCGCTCACGCAGGCAGGACCCCGCGAGCTGGGCAGAGAGCAGCTGCCGCGGGGCTGTGACCTGAGAAGGTGCAGAGGGCACACAGGGCTGAGATGCTGGAGTTTAAACTAGCCACACTGGAGAGACTTCACTGAGTTAGGGACCCAGAAAGTGTGTCTCTTAGGAACAGGCCTACTCTAACTTCAGAATAAAGGCGACGCCAGAGGCACCTCACCAAACTTAACAATAAATTTCAAAAGGATCAGGCCTATTCATACATAAATTGTTTGCCAGGCCATAGCTTATCACAAATTACAGACAATCAGACCCAGAAACTTGGTATCCACGAGGACCAGAATTCAAGAAAAAATTTTACCAGACATGTGCGTAAGCTGACCGATTTGCCTCATACCCACAAGTGGAAAAAAACCAGTCAATGGAAACAGATCCAGAAATTACGGTCTGCACATCAAGACCTTAAAGCAGGTATTATTCACAGGTCAAAGATTTAAAGAAAACATGCACATAATGATAAAACAGATTATGAAACAAGAAATAAATGAAAATTCTAGATGTTAAAAATTAGAATATAGAAGTTATAAATTCAGATAGGCGGGTTTAACAACCACTTGGACCCTGCAGAATATACAGTAAACTTGAAAACAGGGCAACAGAAACTCTACACCTGAGGCACAGAGGGGAAGAAAAGGCTGAAAATGCTGAAGAGAGAATGAAAAAACTTGCTATGGGATCATAGCAAGTGATCTAACATTATGTAATCGGAATCCCAGAAGGAGAAGAGAAAGAGAAATTGTAGAATAGAAACTATGTTTTTAAATGTTTCCATATTCAGGGCACCTGGGTGGCTCAGCAGACTCAGCGTCTGACTCTTGGTTTCCACCCACGCAGGTCATGATCTCTTAGTTTGTGGGTTCAGGCCCTGCATCAGGCTCCGTGCTGACAGTGCAGGGCCTGTCGGGATTCTGTCTCTCTCCCTTTCTCTCTGCCCCTCCCCTGCTTGCACTGCCTTCTCTCTCTCTGTCTCTCTCTCAAAATAAATAAATAAACTGTAAAAATAAAAGAAAATGTTTCCATATCTGATGAAAAATATCAACCTACGGGTTCAAGAAACCCAGTGAACTCGAAACAAAATGAACACAAAACTGTACATAGTCATATCTCAAACAAATTGCTAAAAATTGAATATAAAGAGAACAACGTTAAAAAAACAAGGAAGATACATTCTACACCATGCAATACTGGTAAGAATTACTGTTCATTCCTCATGGGAAACAATGTGGAGAAGAAACCAGAACCGTACCTTTAAAGACTTAAAACAAAAATAACAATCCATTGTGCCCCTTATAACACATGTAGAAAATACAGACCAATAACATCACAAGGATGAGAGGGGGTTAAATGCAAGCATGTCTTTACACTAGATGCAAAGCGACAGAAATACGAGGCAGGTTGTGGTGAGCTACAGATGCGTTTTATAAACCATAGAGCAACTGCACATTCCCAGGAATAAAACAAAAGAAGTAGGCTAACAAGTCAACAGAGGAGATAAAATAGAATACCAAACAAGACTAACTTGATGAATCTTCTTTGATTAATCCAGTGAAAGGCAGAAAAGGAGGAAAAATGAAACACAGAATGGACGCATCCTAACGACAACACTCAGATGATAAATGTAAATGAACTAAACACTTCAGCTAAAAGGCAGAGATCATCCGGACGAATTAAAAAATAAAAGCCAACTATAAGCTGTGTGTAAGAGACACACGTTAAATATAAAGACACAAATAAGATAAAGGTAAAAACTTGGAAACGTTATTCATAAAAACTGGAATGGCTCTACTGGTATTGCAAAAATAGCCTTCAGGGGAAGGAATATCACCAGAGACAAACAGGGACGTTTTGTAATGATGATGGAGTCCCTTCATCCAGAAGCTATGACGGTCCTAAACGTGTATGCATCTTACGGCAGAGGTTCAAAACACACGAGGCAAAAAATGGACAGAACTGGAGGGAGGATTAGAGAAATCTGCAACTGTAGTTGGAGATTTCAACACTCCTCTCGGTTATTTTTAGGACAAGCAGACACAAATCAAGGATACAGAAGACTGGAACAACACTATCAACCCACTTGACCTAAAGGACATTTACAAGACATGACAGCTGACAAGTTGTAGGACACCTGCAGAATATATATGCTTTTCAAGCGTGCATAAAACATGCACCGAGACCTTCGGCTGGTCCATAAGACAAGTCTCAATAACTTTAATAGATTTAAAATTATGTAAAATATCTTTTCTGGCAAAAAGGAATTAAATCAGAAGTTCATAACTAAAAATCCCCAGATATCTGGAAATTAAATGACACGGTCCTAAATAACCCACTGCTCAAAGAAGTGAAAGGGGAATTTTGAAAATATTTGAACTAAATAGAAATAAAAACACAGTATCAAAAATTGGTGGCCTATGGCTACAGCAAGGCTTAGAGGAAATTTATAAATTTAAAGGCTTATATTAGAAAAGAAGAATGATTTAAAATTAATGACCTAAATTTCGACATTAAGAAGCCAGAAAAGTCGAAGTAAGTAGAGGGAAGGAGACAATAAAAATGAATAGAAAACAATTAAAAGGGAAAATATAACAGCAATATGGAAAAATCAGTAAAATAAATTCTTTGAAAAGATTAACAAAATTGATAAGACTCTAGCTAGACTGAGTAAGAAAAAAAGAAAACAAAATAATCAGTATCAGGAATCAGAGACGGTATGTAATTAAGAGATCCACCAGGCACTGAGAGGATATTATGGGAATATTATGGAAAACTTTACGCCCACACATTCTACGCATAGATGATAAGGACAAAAATTATGCAAAACACACAAATTCCCAAAAGTGACGTAAGAAGAGACAGTTTGAGTTAGCCTATATATTAAAGATTTTGAAGTCATTATTGGAAAGTCTCCCACAAAGACAGCTCTAGATTCCTATGGCTTCACTGAATTCTACCAAACACTTTAGACAGAAATAACACCAATTTTATATAAACTCTTTCATAAAACAGAGAGAGAAGTAATATTATTCCCCATCTCATTTTATGTGCCCCAAATTATGCTGACCATAATGAAGACAGTGCAAAACCAAATGAACACATTACAGGAAAAGACAATGAAACAAAACACAACAGTATCCTTCATGAATATAGATGCAAAAATTCTGACTGTAATTTTTGCACAAAATTTCAGAAATATATACAAAGGATAACACATCATGATCAAGTGGGGTTGATACTGGGAGCGTAAGGTCGGTTCAACATTCAAGAAAATCAACCAATGTAATTCATCCTATTAAGAGACTAAAGAGGAGAAAAGCCGTATGATTATCTCAACACATGCAGAAATCATCTGGCAAAATTCAACACTCATTCATATTAAAAACCCTCCACAAACTAGCATAGAAGGAACTGCCCTCAACCTGGTAATAGCTAGCATCATACTTCATGACAAAAGGTGAAATGCTTTCCCTCTAACGTTGGGAACAAAACAAGGATATTCCCATGAACCGCTCCTATTCAGTAGTATACTGGGGGTTTCTAGATGGTGCAATAAGGCAAGAAAAATAAAGGAAATGAAGATTAAAAAGGAAGAGGTAACCTGCCATTATTTGCACACATCATGACTGTGTACAGACAAAATACAAAGGAATCTATAAAAAACCTACTAGAGTCAATATCAATAATAAGTACTTATAATTACAAATTTAGCAAGGACACAGGATGCAAGGTCAGTATACAATAATAAAAAAAAAAAAAACCCTAATATCAAAAAGTCTAAAATACTGCAGATTTAAATATAATAAATGATACAATGTCCGCACTGAAAAACTACAAAGCATTGCTGTAAAATAAAATAAACCCTAAACCAAATGGAGAGGTATGTATCATGGTCACAGATAGGAAGATTCTTCAATGTGGTTGAGATGTTAAGGTGTCTGTTAGGTGGAAATTTACCTATGACTTCAATACATTTCAATCAAATACCAAAAAGCTTTTTGGTATGGCATGAACTAACTAATTCCAATGTTTATATAGGAAGGCCAGGAACAATTTTGGGAAAAAAAAAAAAGAATGAAATTGGAGGAACATGATATAAATTAATATATATTAATTATATATATTTATCTATTATGCATATGTTCTCTATTACATTATTGTATGATATGTAGTTATATTATAACATATATTTATATATAGATAAAATTTCAAGACTTACTGTCAAACTATAATCAACAAGACAGTGTGTTTTGTTGTATAAAGACAGGCAAAAAAATCAACGAAAGAGAACAGTGGGTCCAAAAAAGATCTACAGCTACATTGCCAGTTAATTTTTGACAAAGACAGCAAAGTAATTCAAAGGTGGTGGGAAAGTCTTTTCAGCGATTGTTGCTGGGGCAGCTGGATATCCACATGCAAAATGATAATCCTCCTAGCCGGACACTAACGTTAACTCAAGACAGACCACCGATCCAAACCTAAAATCCCAAACTGGGATGTTTGTAGAAGAAAATATAAGAACGCCTTGAAGCGGGCCCAGATTTCCTGGACAAAATCCAGAAAGCACTGACCACAAAACTGAAGAAAGAAAAAAAAAAAACAATCAATAACCTTCATCGAAAGAAAAACAAAAACAAAACCTTGAAAACCCGCCCATTAAAAACACTAGTAGGAAAATGAACGGGGAATCCGTAGACTTGGAGGAAATTGTTGCCATATATAGGCCCCCAGATGAAGGACTGGTACCCGGAACATGTGAAGAAAAGAACCCCTCAAACCAAAACTAAACAGTAACGGGTCAAAGAGTAGACGGAAGGCCTGGGCACCCATTTCAAAAAGGAACACATACAGCTAAACACATGAGAAAGCGCTCACGATGGCTAGTCAGCAGGCGACTGCAAATTCAAAGACCACGAGGGAACACCGCACGTCCAGTAGAACGGCCAAAATACAGATGCGAGGACGCCATATGTGGGGAAGGTGTGGGAAACGAGAACTCATACCCAGCTGGCGGGCTGCCAAAGAGCTTCCGCTTTGGAAGGCGGTCTAGCAGCTCTTGCAAAATTAAACATGCCCTCGTCCTCTGACCCAGCACAGACCTAGGGTCCTAGGACTCTCGGTATTTACTCAAGCGGCGGAAAACACGTCTGCACAAAGACGGGAGCGTGAAATGTTTAGTACGCCTTTGCTCGTGACAGCAGAAAACTGGAAGCAGCCCAAATGCCTGTCAACAGGACGATGGATAAACCATCTGCAGTTAAGAAAAAGGAATACAAAGGATCAAACGCACGGCATGGGCAAATCTCAAAAATGTGCGGAGCGAAGGGAGCCAGACGTGAAGAATTACGTGCCGTAGGATTCTCGCGAGGTGAAGTTCTCACGCAGGCAAGGCCATCCGACACAGCAGAAGTGGGAGCAGTGGCTACTTCTGCTGGGAAAGGTAGGCACTGATGGGGAAGCACACGAGGGCACTTGCTGGCTGGGGTTTGGAAAGGGTTTATATTTTGATGGGGTATGGGTTACCTTTTGTTTTCTTTTTTTTAGTGTTTATTTATTTTTGAGGGAGAGAGAATGGGCACGAGCGGGGGAGGGGCAGAGACAGAGAGAGAGAGAGAGACACAGAGAGAGGGAGAATCCCACGCGGGCTCCACGCTGTCAGCACAGAGCCCGACGCAGGGCTCCAACTCACAAACTGTGAGACCGTGACCTGAGCCGAAGTCGGACGCTCAACCGACTGAGCCACCCGGGCGCCCCTGGAGGACAGTACTGAACCCACTATGGTGTGCCCTCTGGTCCCCAGAATTCATATCCATCCCGCTTGCAAAACACATTCGCCCACACCAGCACCCCGCTGAGTGTTGAACCGTCTCCAGAAGCCCCCCGTTAACATGCACACGTCACCTGGGACGAGAGGCTGTACCCGGCAATTCTCTTCTGGGTTGGTCCCAGTGGAAAGCTATAACTGACCTCGAAAGGCTCAGGGATCCCGGTCCCGGGCAGAGAAGAGACAAGTGAGGCAAGTTTCATTCAACACAGGTGAGATGGCAGGGAACAGCCCGTATCGGGGTCTGGGATGGGCAGGCCCAGGCCACAGATGTGCAGCAAATGCGTACTTTTCTGCATTAAGATTCAAAAGAGCAACATGGGGCTCATTCAGGCCACCATCCCATCGGACGCAGAGGGCACTTCCTGAGGGTCTTGGGAGGAAGTTTCTGGCAGCCATCCTGGATTGGTATCTGACCCCCTGGGAGGCACGACTAACATCTGTGGGGCCCTGAGAACCTGGGAACACGCCCTGACACTTGCTAACTCCACAGGAAGGTGGGGGGTATGTGCCCGGGGGAAGGTCGCATCCACAGGGAGAGCCAGAGGTCAAGTCAAGGCTATTTGAGCAGGGTAGACAATTGAGCCCGGGCTGGGGCCACTCCCTACAGGTTTAGGAGCTGGCTCTCAGTAAACCCGTCCCTGACACACCCTACCAGCCCCCCTCCCCTTTCTCCAGGCCACAGGAACCCGTCCTACCACCAAATGCTCCCAGGCCTTATGCCTCCTTCATCTTGTACCATCAAAGTCGGCTCTCAGAGCGGAAACAGACTGCCACCTTCTCACAGCGCCCCTGGGATACAGATATTCCTGGTCACGATTGATCATGAATTCCCCACCCAGGGTAACCCCGCGGGGCGGCTGAGCCCCATTCACACACGAGCACAGACCCTCCGACACCAAGGTTCCGGCTGCCGGCTCCGTAATGTTTCAGCTCCTTCACGAACACCTGTTTTGGGAGAGCAGACATCGCTATTCCTAACAGGGATTTCAAACATCGGGGATCTGACTGCATGTGTGTGTCGGGGGCGGGGAGAGCTGTTCTGCAAACGGGGGCCTCAAAACCACAGTGCTGTTTATATGTGAGAAAAACACGGTTAGAGGGTTGGGCTGCAGTGGGTTCTACGTGTGGTGCCTTTGCGAAGCTCGGAGGTCTGCAAGAAGGTCTTTTTTTTTTTTTTAATTTTTTTAAATTCTTTTTTATTTATTCTTTGAAGGAGAGATAGAGAGAGAGAGAGACAGCATGAGCGGGAGAGGTGCAGAGAGAGAGGGAGACAGAATCTGAAGCAGGCTCCAGGCTCTGAGCCTTTAGCACAGAGCCCGACGCGGGCCTCGAACCCACGGACCGTGAGATCATGACCGGAGCCGAAGTCGGACGCTCAACCGAGGAGCCACCCGGGCGCCCCTGCAGGAACGTCTTAAGGAGCCTCACCAGAAACGCCCATTCTCTTTTGGTAACTGTATGGGCTGCGGCTGGCCAAGGTACCAGCAGGAACGGTTTCCCGTGAGACCCTGTTCCTGGCTTGCAGACGGCTGGCCGCCACCTCAGTGTGTGCGCGCACAGCCTCCCCGCTGTGTGTCCGCATCCCTGGTGTCTCCTCCTCTTATACGAGGAGACTCAGCCCATGGGGTCAGAGCCCCACTTTTGTGATTTCGTGTAACCTTAATTAGCTCCTTACAGGACCGTCTGCAAATACAGTCACAAGGGGGCTCGGGCCGTGGACGTGGGCAGAGGGGACACAATTCAGTCCAACACAGTAATTAAGCACGCCACTTTTCTGTCTTCACAGGACGTGTGAACCAAATTTGTTACACAGAGGGGACTTTGCCGGTGACAGGCGCATGAAGAGTCCTAGCAACACCGCCATCGCTCAACATTTCGCGGGACCTTTCCAGCTGCTCCCAGCGACATTTTATAAGCCATGGTCCCGAAGCTTGAACGACACACCCAAAGGGGAAGGATTCCAGTCCTTTTGTGTGTGGTGACACTGTCACTGGAGAAGCTGGGGCCCACACAGCAGCCCTGCCCGAGAACTTGGGTTCCCCATGTCCTTGCATCTGCCCACGCTGGTCCCTGTGCCTACAATGCAGATTCTCAAGGCAGGAGGTCAGAGGCACAGCCTGAGAATCTGCATGTTTAATGGGGTGCTGGCCCGCAGGTCGCATCTGGAGTGGTAAGGCCTTTTGTCCCTTTGTCGGTCACCAGCAGCAGCCATCAGCCACGGGAGTAAACCTGTAAAGGCTGCCTCTCACATAATCCTTGGGACATCCGAGTGAGGAAGATTTTGGGATCACGTGCACTTGACCGAGACCCGGCATCTGGAGACAGCAGGTAACTTGTCCAAGGTCACTGGCAGTGAGCGATATGGCCAGGATTTGAACCCAGGTCAGGTAACATGCTCATTGCCCTGCCACCTCCCTTTAAACACCAGGTGATGTGAGATTAACCTGGGTTTTTTTTTGGTTTAATCTCTCCCCTTCCTGCCTTCAGCAAGCCAGCTGGGATGAAAATCTATCACAGAAGGACAGAAAGGGGGACACGGGAACACATCAAGAATAGCAAAACAGAGTTAACAAAGACAGAGGTGACTTTTTCAGGTCTCCTATCACCGGCCGTGATTAATTTACAGCTTTTTACATGCTAATGTTTTCCTGCCTTCTGCCAGTAATAAATAACCAATATGCTTTAATACCTCGTTATTATTCATCCCTTTCAGATATTTGGATTTTGATTCTTCACTGCCGCTCAATCACATTGAATTTCTTTAACCAGGACAGCTCCATTAAGAGTCCCCTCCAAGGACATCCTGGCGGGGCGGTGACAATAATGGATAATGGGTGACAAGAGAGAGAGTGGGGAGCTGCCACACGAAATATTAGCAGCCGTGGGGAAAGAGGGGGAATCCGTCATGAAAAAGACCACCAAACTACATTTACGTAATGCTGGGGTTGTGACCCAGGCCAATAAAACCAGGAGACGAACAGTCACGGCTGATGCGCCATTCGTAACGTGCCTTCCTCTGCTGGTTCCTCCAGCGGGGACGTGGACCCGCTTCACCACCTTCCTGACGCGGAGGGCTCCCCTCGCGCACCGGCCTGGGCCGAGATGGCCCGCCAACCCAACCCGTGTACTGCAGGAAGCTACTTGGAGCTCTCTCCCTCTTCACCCCCTCAACGTGTTTGTCAAGCAACGAAGAAGGCCAAGCCTACGAGCCAAAGCTGGTTAGAAGGGCCATTTCCTTCTGCAACTTGTCCTTTCTCCCAGGACTCCAGAACTCTCTGGCTCGCCCTCCATTCCACACATGACAACTCCTGTTCTCTCGGGCCGGTTGAGGACTGGACAGCACGAACTCCATTCTGCGGCCGCTCCAAGAGCGTGGGCATCACACCCACGGTCTCAGGCACCTTGACCGTGAACGGTCACCCGGGCCTTCAGCGGCCACTGTTCTGCCTTCTCAGGCCTGTCCACGCCCTCCAGGGCAGGATCCCCGGGGATGTTTCCAGCACAAGGAACCCTTCCCCACGGGGCAGCGCTTCTTAACTTTCTCGAATCCATTTGGTGTCTGGGACCACCTCCAGGATGATGTTTTTTTGACACGCACGACATAACATACAGAGGATTACAAAGCGAAACCATTATGTGAAAATATCAAATATTTTAAAGATTATGATCTTCTAATATGTGTGCTTCCTTATTAACGCATCCAGTAAGATCTAGCACTGGGGTATAACACCTCCCTTGATTTTGAAACAGGGACATGCAAATAATACTTTGAGGTACCTATAATACCCGTGACGGGACACGAAAATATTTGCGATTTCTGTTGGTGACAACGTTAAAAATGCCGCCGATACCGCTGTGGCTTGTCTCCTGAACTCAGAATTAAAGGAAATGCTGACCTTTCATTAGAGTTGATGAAAATAAAGATGTAATTTCTTCCAGTTGCATTCATGGGCTCTCGAACTCCATCCACGGATCCCAGGGTGGGGGCCGCGCTGGGCTCCCAGTGAAGCAGGCTGCCCCGGGGGCACGCCCTCCTGTTTCCTTGTGAGCAGGTGCAGGACCCCCAAGGCAAGGGACCCCGTCTGTCTTATTTGCAACAGCAACATGAACACGAGGCCTGGCAAAGCGCCTGGAAGATCTGCGGCTGCAGGAGGGATTCCTGGTGGACGAGCGGCGTGGGGACAACCTTGCTCCGCGTCTGTGCGTGGCATTTTGGGATGGCTCCTCGAGAAAAGCGGGGAGCCCGGGGTGTTCACATGTGCCTCTGTGCGGATTCGCTCAGCCAACACCGTACAGATTTATTTATTCTCATTGAGCTCTACATATCATAAAACCTACCACTTCGAGGGTACGATTCAAGGCGTTTTGGTACATCCACAAGGTTGTGTAACCATACCATCCAGTTCCAGAATGCAGTCATCGCCCCTAGGCAGAAGCCCTGTCCCCGTCAGCTGTCCCTCCCCATCCCGCCCCTCCCCCCCGCAGCCCCTGCCAACCACTGCTCTGCTCTGTCCCCATGGAGTCCCACTTTGGACGCGTCATGTACGTGGAATCCTACGCTCTGTGGCCTTTTGTGTCTGGCTTCCGTCATTCAGCAGAATGTCTTGGAGGTACACCCACGCAGAAGCGTGCCCCAGGACTGGGTTCCTTTCGTGGCTGCGTGTAGTGCACTGTGTGGACAGACCACGTTTTGGGTGTCCATTCATCTGTTGATAGACGTCTGGATTGTTAACAGATGCTTATCTGGCACCAGCATGTGCCAAATCTAACTCAAGGCAAGCAGGGACCCTGCCCCCAACTGGGTCCGAACAGCAGGCCCCGAGGCCAGACCCTAGGGTTGGGATCCCTCAGTTTCCCCACCTGAGGTCATGGGGAGGCTTTAGAAAGTGAATGCACGTGAAAGACTTAGAATGTTGGAGAAGAGAGCCGAGAAATGACATCAACCACACCGTGCGATCGATGCCAGGAAAGGGGCCAGCAGGTGTGGACGCAACAGGGGTGCTCACAGAGTCAGGGCACTTGGACAACGCACTCGGGGAAGGCCTGTGTCAGTCTTCATTCGAGGCCCAGACGATGAGTCAGAACCAACTGAAGGAAGCAGCAGGGGGCAGGGATCCGGGCAGAGAGAACGGCAAACACAGGCAGACAGAGGAAAGAGGCCTGCAGGGGTCAGGACCATGCCGTCCAGGAGGAAGGGCACGTCGGCCAGGGCTGTGGATATCATCTCAAATTTTCTAGCAGCCATGTTAAAGAGAGCCGAAAGAAAGGGGTAAAAATAATTCCAATAACATATTGTATTTCACCTAACGTATCTGAAGTGTGAACATTTTGGCACGTGATCCATATAAAAATCGTGGATGGGACAGTCTGCGTTCTTTGTTTTTTTTTCATTCTAAGAACTGGAAACCCGAAGTGTTTTTACACGTATGGCACGCCCCCGGTGGGACGCCGTGTTCCAGTGCCCGATGGCCGTGCTGGGGAGTGGCCACCGTCCCGGGCACTGCAGAGAGGGCCTGTCGGGATGAACAGGGCACAAGTGTGTTGGGACCACGGGGTCAGGAGCACGACGTGACGTGGTCTGCGTCTTAGGCAGATTTAGGAGGCTGCTCTGTGAGGACAGACTCTGGGGAGACAAGGGGGGGCCGGGGACAACTCAGGGCAGGGGTGATGGTGACCCTGGACACCGGATGCTGAACGCGGATGGAAGGGCCTGCTGCCCATCTCACCTCCTAACTCCTGGAGTGAGTTAAAGACCCCCATTAAGGTACCAGATGGCATGTGCAACGCAAGCCCTGACTGTGGTCGCCGCCCCGAATGCCTCCTGGTCACAGGACCACGTCTGTTTCACTTACCCCGCGGCCCTAGTGCGGGGCCCGGAGCTCAGCAGGCAGGCGGCTGGCAGAGCCCTGGCTGGTCCCGGGCCCCACCGTCACTTGGAGGCCGTGCGCGTTGCAGCGGACTGCACAAGTCCCCCTGGGTGGTCTATTCTCCCGCCCAGTTAGTCATCACAGCCTGGCCTAATATTGACAACGGATCTCCGCCCGGGGGGCCTCTCATAACCTTAGCCTACTGTCGCGTCGGCTCAGTGAGGTGTTTTGGCCAAGAACCCAAAGTCAAAAAGGGCGTGGGAACAGATGCCTCCACCTACAATGGGCCCAGAAAGTGCTGGAAGCATCTCTTCCCCGATCCCCCGACTCGCGTCTTCCCCACCTGTGGTCACTGGGGGAAGGGACCACATCCAAGGACTGTGACGCGTTCCAGGCCAGGGCATTGGAGCCGCCTGCAGGTTACTATGGAGATGAGATGTCGGGTCCCCACGGGAGCTCCCAGGCGAAGGAGCTGAGGGGTAACAGGGCCCAGGGCCAGCTCCAGACGGGCTGCAGGAGACGCGAGAAGAGGAGAAGCACGTGGGTCAATTGCCGGGCGTGCATACGACCGAGGGTGGCATCGTGGGGCGTTCACAGTAACCCACAGCCAAACTCTGGAGAGTTACCTCTGTAGGAGCAGAGGCCCTCACTATATAGCACCAAGCCGGGCTGGCAGAGAGGTCAGCAGCTCCCCGAAGCTCGCAGCCCGCGGGAAGCCCCAGCACGCCTTTCCGGGGAAGCACGCCCGCCCGCGATTCTCAACCCGTCTGCAGCAACGGCACGCCTTAACGTGCCTGGCACTTGCCAGATCTCTCCGGGCAGGGAAGTCTGACCACAGAGAGGCAGGAGAAATCCCTTGAAAGAGACCAAGAACCTGGCCGCACTGAAATAGGGTCACCCTGGTCACCCCCCTCTTGGGATGCGGGGCTCAGTTTGGCAAGTGAGAGGAACCGCGTTCCCCTTCACCCTGGGTCGTCTGGATCCCCGGCCTCTGACTCCTAAGGCAGAATGCTCACTTGTCTTTGTTATTATTTTAAGAGCCTGGCTCTGCCGCTCGTTGGTTGAGAGAGCCGGGGAAGTGATGCAAACTCTACAAGCCTCAACTGCTTCGCCTGTAAAATGGGGAGGAGGGTGCTGTAGAAACTCTACAGGGTTGCCGCAGGGAGGGAGCAGGAGCTGAGTCCGGGGCCTGACATGCGGAAGCTCAATTAGTATTTCCAATGAACTGCACAGAACTCTGGCCCGGGAGACCAAAGTAACGATGGAGACATGCTGACTCTGTCCGTACACACTTGTGAGTGTGATCCCTGTGTTCACGGAGCTTACAGACGAGTGGGTGACATTGGCATGAAATAAATAAGCATACGAATACACCTATACTAAAACACTGTGATAAGAGATCTGAAGGCAGTGAACTGAGTTAGAGAGAGTAAAGACCGAGGTATCTGCCCAATGAACAAGTTCAGAATGACAGTAAAGAATGATAGGTTTCTAGGGTCAGAATTTCCCTCAAAGTGTGTTTAGCGCACACACACACACACAAAAAGGTGAGGAGTGGGGTGTGTGGTATGGTCGAAATTGGCTGCAAGCCTGGGATACCGCAGGACTTCTCAGAGCCTTAGCTTGCACATCTCCCCAAGGGAAGAGTGCAGGCAGCCTTTCCCAACCTGTTTGACCGTGGAACCCTTGGTTTATAGAGCAACTCCCAGGGCTGGTGTTCTCTGGCGCCCACTTTGAGGAGCACCATGTCAGCTAGACGTTCACCCACACTGAGAAGCATGAGGAACTCACGTCCACTCCAGGGATGGGTCTGTTCTGAACACAGGGAAGGCTATGCCTTCCCCGGGACAGCGCAGGTAGAAGGCACGTGGTCGATTCCTGCTCTCAGATAAGAACTCCCCCCTTCTGTTACGATGGACAAGCCTGATGGATGGGATCACTTCACATTCCATTACATCTGGCTGGTGGCTACCGATGAGGTGTGGGAAGGGCCCGGGCATTCCGGCAACCCAGTTCAACTCATCCTTTAGCGGGGGTGACCTCCGCTAGGGGTCGCCTCGTTTATTTTACCTCGATTCCCGTCAGGTGGAATTTGAGAAGCTGGCGTCTTCCGAGCCTCCTCCAAACAGCAGAAAGGGTGGTGCCCCACCTGATGAGGGAGCAGGTGCACCACAGAGGGTCTGGGCTTGGAGTCGGTCGGATAAACTCCACCGTGGCCAGCTGGGTGACGCATACAAGGCGTTTCCTCATCTATAAAGTGAAAATCGCGGGGCGCCTGGGTGGCTCAGTCACTTAAGCGTCTGACTCTTGGTTTTGGCTCCGGGCACGATCTCAGTTTGTGGGTTCGAGCCCCGCATCGGGCTGTGCTCTGATGGTGCGGAGCCTGCTTGGGATTTCCCTCTCCCTCTCTCTCTGCTTTTCCCCCGCTTGTGCTCTCTCTCTCAAAAATAAATAGACATTAAAAAATAAAAGTCAAAATCGCAACATCTCTTCAACATCTGTAGTGAATTAGTATTTGTAGCGTTGAACACGATGCCTTCCGCGTCAGAAGGAGCGTGTGCATAACTATACGGCCCCCCAGGAAATGATATGAATGCCCTCCCCCAAGAAGCTCTGACTCCAGCTCAGGAGACAGACCAGTAGATCAGAGCAACCAGGAAACAGTAAGACAATACAGGCTAATCTGCTAGGACTACACCCAGGACATCCCGTTTGTAGCTTCCGACTAATTTCCTACGATAACCTTGCGGATCAAATGATGGAATCGGATTGAGTGTTTTTCCTGACAAGCTGGTGAACAGCCTCACCTAAAGAGCGCCGACAACGGCTCATCTTTACAAACGCTTGCTGAATAAATAAATAAACCTTGGGCAAGGTCTCGAGTGGTACAAAACCAAAGAGCTCGTCTCTGGGTGCTGCTGTGCTCGACGCTTGCTGGCGGTGATGTGAGGGAAGATGCGAAGGAGAACCTTGTCAGGTCTGCGGGTCACATGAAGTTGGGAGACATAGTTAACATGATGAATGCACTCATCAATATTCAGGAAGACTTGACAGACAAGAACATAGGGCCCAAACCGCAAGATGGGATTCAACAGAAATAAACGTAAAGTGCTGGCTTTCGCCTTGAAAAAGTGTAGAAGGACAGGACAGGGGAAACTCGGCACAGCAGAGGCCTGTGCAAAAAAACGAAAACCAAAAACGCACCGTCTGTGTGCGCACCGTGGGCTTTCGATTGGCCAAATGCTGACAAGGACCCGATAACGTAACGTAGATACTTAAAATATAATGTAAGATGGTAGGAAGAAGGCAAATTCTAATGTTTGTTTGTTTTTGACAGAGAGAGACAGAGCAGGAGCGGGGGAGGGGCAGAGACAGAGAGGGAGACACAGAATCCGAAGCAGGCTCCAGACTCTGAGCTGTCAGCACAGAGCCCGACGCGGGGCTCGAACTCACGAACCGCGAGATCATGACCTGAGCCGAAGTCGGACGCTCAACCGACCGAGCCCCCCAGGCGCCCCGGCAAATTCTGTATGCGATGTGTTTTCTCTCTTCCTTCCTGCCCCCGACCCGTGGATGAGAAACTGCGAGGACTCTCGATAACTAGGAGACAGAGAGAAAACCCAAGTCCAAGTGGCCAATTCCATGCTTGGAAGTACCGGGCACAGGAGTGGCCCTACGGGTGACAGGTTAGAGCTCTGCCAGGACAGCAACAGCTCAGCAAATCCTACCCTGCCACCCATGACCGGGCGGCAAATCCCGGAAGGGTCTTTCTGCACGTGGGAGCCTGGTGGCCAGAGAGGTAGGGCAGCACTGGGGGTGAGGGATGGGGGCGGGGGTGCAGGCAAGATCCAGGACAACAGGAGACCTCCAAGCCAAGAAAAGAATTCCTGAAGCACCTTTCCTCACAACACGCCTGGGATCATTTCTCTCACAGGAAGGCTGCAGATAACGGACAGGTTACAGATAATACCCAATGTAGACACAGTCCCCTCCCTGGAAACACCGGACGTTTGCGGGACACCGACACCACAGAAGAGCAACGACCAAGTGCGACACACAAAACCTCCCCCGGGGAAACTGTTCACGGAACCACAGAAAGGGTCACCAGAACATGCATACTTAACGTCCTCGGAAAGATGCGAGGGGATACTGGCTCGACCGGTAGAGAATCGAAACATCACCGAACCCCAAAATCAGCAGGTGGCTCGAAGTTTCAGAATGGTCACAGTTTATGACCGAGTCAGCGAGCTGAAGAATGGACTGAGGAATTCTCCCAGAATCCAGAAGAAAAGGGCTGCACAGAATGAAAGAAATCAAGAGGAATGGAAGCTACTGCCAGGAGATCCAATATTTCTCTTACAAGTGAAGGAGAAAATGGAAAGAATGGAGACGCAGGGCAAAGTCTAGGACGTTCGAGGGGGAAAACATCTCCAGAATTGAAAAGGGACACAAGTCCCCAGCTAACAGGACACACGGACTACCAGGAAGATGAAGGAAAAGAAAAGACAGCATCTATTTACCTTGTGATCAACTTCAGAACACCAGGCTCACGCCGAAAAGTCCTAAAAGCTGGCAGACATATGGGGCGATATCTTTAAAGGTCCCAGAAAAAATGACTTTAAAACTAGAATTCTGTGTTCAGCTAATAATGACTCAAGCGTAAAAAAGGGAAAAGAAACACATGTCACACACGCAAGGACTCAAACTGTTTGCCATCCACGGACCTCCAATGAAACAATTACCGAGCAATGGTACCTGCCTGCTATGATCTGAATTGTGTCTGCAGAATTCATATGTTAATGTTCCAACCCCCTGTGCCTTAAAATGTATGTGCGTTTGAAGACACAGTCTTTAAAGAGGTGGTTAAGTTAAAATGAGGTCATTAGCATGGGATTCTAATAAGGCTGTAAAAAAGATACTCCGGGCAAAGAGTAACCAGAGAGAGTTGGGGGAGGGGGCTGTCCCACTATCAGACAAAATAAGCTGAGTAAAAACTGTTACAGAGACAAAGAAGGACATTATATATTAATAAAGGGGCCAATCAGTCAATTAGATCTAACAGTTACACACATGTATGCACCTAATAACAGAGCCCCAGATTACGTAAAGCAGAAGTCGATAGAATTAGAGGGAGAAACAGCTCTACAATAATAGCTAGAGACTTCAGTAACCTACTTCCAAAAATGAATAGAATAACGAGAGAGATCAATAGAAACAAGGATGAGCAGACCCTTACAGGAAAATACCAGAACAAAAAATACCGGATCAATTCTACAAAGGCAGGAGGCTAAAAAAAAAAAAAAAATCTTGAGAAATGGGAATCATGAGATGAGGTATTGAGAATAATCCGACGTATCATAAATTATAGCAGATATAAAAGGGTTTACAAGAAAATGGAATTCAAGGGGGAAAACATTAAAAGGGACCAAGAAGATTTTTGTGACTAAGAGGAACCATCAACCACCATGAATGTTTACATGCCTCCCAACACGGCTTTGAAGGGCATAAAGCAAACTCAGAGAAATACAAGAAAAAACTAGCAAAGACACTGTCACAGTAAGAGACTTCATAAAGCCCCTAAAAAATGACCAGTACGGATGGTTGCAGAGGATCAAAAATAATTAACATGTTTGCTCTAATGGATCTACAGAACTCTGTACCCAACACAGAGTGAAAACAAATTCTTTTTGAACGCACATGGGAATTCGACAAAAGTTTACCATGTATTAGCCACAAAGGCGATTTCAAACAAACGAAAAGCAAAAATAAACATATGGCCTATTGGCTGATGAAAATATAACAGTAAAAAAAAAATTGCAAAAGAAGACCATTTTCAACCTATACGCCCAAATACAAGACCAACTCGTATCTCTCCAAACATTAAAATATATTATAAAATCTTAGGCCGCAGAGGCACAGATACAGGTAATTAGATCAATGAACAAAAGTCTAACAAACAACTTTGTGCAGAGATCTAGGGCACGATTAGGGCGATTCAGTAAGTGTTGGGGTCATTTGCTAACAATTTGGAGAAAATTCTATTCCTCCCTTACCCTGTTGCAAAATTAATTTGCGGATAGATTAATGACTTAAAAATTAAATAATGAACTCTGAAAGTATCACAAGAAACAAAATATGCTTATGACCTTGGGATCGGGAAGGCCTCCCTACACAAGGCATAATATGCTAATGTCATCTGGGAAAAGATTGATGTGTCTGAGGACATCATAATTTAAAACTTCCGTATGATGGAAAACAGTGCAACAAAGTTAGAAATGTAAGCTATGGTCTAGGAAAACATCCATAATCTATGAAATAAAGATTAATGCACAGAGCATCAATAAGCAAAAGGCAAGGAATGAGGTGGAAGGAAAAGGAGCCTGCAAGTCACCAAACTTTATGTGATCAATAAACCCGAAGCAATAATTAGGCTCTGTAATAAACAAGAACACGCTTGAAACAAAGACATTTCGTTCTGCACCTGAGTTTCCTCCGCTATAAAACAAGAACAATAAAGGACCCTACCTCACAAGGTTGCTGTGGGATTCAACGAGCTGACACAAATATGTAAGCTTATGGAGAAGCACCTAGAACACAGTCAACTGTCTGGAAGCATTAGGTACTGTTATTGTCTTCAGCACGTTTCAGCAATCTGAGTGGCAAAAGCTTTCAGTCTCAATAATATAAGGTTTTGGCGACCGTGCAGGGGAAAAAATACTCTCACGATGTCTTGCTGAGAATATACATTGGTCCAGCCAATTCCGGGGTCGCCATTAACACACACGGTGTATGCACCCTACACCCGGCAATTCCACGCGGGCACCTAACCTACAGAGACATTTACCGCTCTGCACACGCAGACGAGAAGAGCAAAGGTTGGAAAGAATCCCAAACGCCCATCAAGCGGGGACCGATGACACGAAACACGGTGCTTTCGTACCGTGGGAGACCTTGCCGGTGTTGGTAAGAACAAAGTGACACTTATACTAACACGGAAAGATCTCCGAGACATATTTTTAAATGAAGAAAAAAGTTGCAGAACTTTCTGTGTAGTACGATGCCACCCAAGTGAAGCTCGTGTTTCCGTAGCTACAGGCACCGGCTCAGGAGGAGGTCTGAAAGGTGACGCACCAAGCTGACAGCTCTGGTTTCATCCGGGAAGCCTGCCAGGGTTGAGGATATGCCCCTACACAGAGACTTGATAGCTTTGTCTACGTTATTTGAAAAACGTCAAAGAACGTTCGCATGAATTTTCAGAAATCCAAATAAATAAAACATAAAACAAACCCAAAGACCAATGCAGTCTTTAGCTACTTCATCGGGGAGCGAGGGGGCGGGTCCAGGCTGTGAGGAGCAACAGTCCCCCTGTGTGGTGGGAGGCCCAGACAGCGGCTGTGGTTCTGTGACCAACCTGAGCACCCTACTCGAAGAGAGACATTCGTGACCAGGGTGCCCTATCCATGGGACGTCTCCCCATTTGCCCGGCACAACTCTGGTTTATGCCTGTTGTCCTGGTGTAATAAACAGTGTCCTTTCCCTTTGTTGACACTTTGTTGGTTTGATGTAAATTAGCTCCCGCCAAGAACAAAAACAAAAACCTCAGGCGTGCTTCTCCCCAAACAGGTGCGGGATCCGTCTACCAAACAAACACGGATAAAGGAATCGAGGAAGACCCACATGAGTGAAGAGGCATCTGGCGTTTGAGGACTAAAAGCCCCAACGTGGCAAAGACACAAATTCTTGCCAAACTGATCTATATATTTAATCCGATTCCGGTAAAAATCACAGCAGGATTTTTTTGTAGATACTGACAAGCTGACTCTAAAACGTACATGGAAAGGCAAAGAAACTAGAATGGTCGAAACCATTTGAAAACCTGAATTTGAAACTACCATAAAGCTAGAGTAGTCAACAGAATATGGCCTGAAGGAACAGACACAGATCAAAGCAACAGCATCCAGAGTCCAGAAACAAACCCACAGAAATATGGCGGCTTGATTTTTGACCAACGTTCAAAGCTACTCAATAAAGGACAGCCTTTTTCTTTTTTTAAAATTTTTATTTGCTTATTTTGAGAGAGAGAGAGAGAGAAAGAACAAGTGGGGGGAGGGGTAGAGAGAGAGGGAGAGAGAGAGAGAATCCCAAGCAGGCTCCGCACTGTCAGCGTAGAGCCCAACGCAGAGCTCGAACCCACAAACGGTGAGATCGCGACCTGAGTTGATATCAAGAGTCAGATGCTTAAGCAAGCGAGCCACCCCGGTGCCCCAGGACAATGTTTTTCAATAAACAGTAAGGAAATAAGTGGACGTCCCTACGCGCATGCACCTTGCACCTTGGGTAAACATTAAAATTGATCATACATGTAAGTATAAAACGTACAGCTATAAAACTTTTAGGAGGAAAACAGAAAACACCTGTGGCCGTGGGTCAGCGTTCTTAGACAAGGCACCAAAAGCACAGTCCATGAGAGGAAAAATGGACAAAACACGTCAGCAGGCACTTTGCCAGAAAGGATACACGGATGCTAAATAAACCCACGGGAAGATGTTCAGCACGGTCCGCCACGAGGGGAACGCAATCTCAGCTGCCACGGCATACCACGACACCGTGGCAATCCGCTGAGGTACACACCCGGAGAAATGACAACTCACGCTCCCACCAAAGCCTGCGTGTGCACGGACGTTCATGACCTCGTCGTGCACAGTCACCCAAACCTGGAAACAACCCAGATGTCCACCGACGGGAACCACCCGCACCACGGAACACTACTCAGCAATAAAAGGAGCCACTTGTTGACAGACACCCACAATAACGTGGATGGATGAATGTCAGAGGCACTGCTGTGCTCGACGGATGAAGCTAGTCTCCCAAGTTCCACTCGCAGGATACTCGAAAATACTCGAAAAAAAAAGTACGGCGTCAGAACACGTCGGCTGTTGCCAGGACTGGGGTGAGGGGAGGGTGTGCTGATTCGAGGGCGTGGTCTTGGGGTGACAGCTGTTCTGTACCTGGATTCTGGTGGTCGCCACCTGACTCTACGTATGCACCAAAATTCACAGAACTATGCTGTGAGTTCACAGAGTCGCTTTTTTGTACGTTAATTAAAACGAAAAAGTGTCCGATGTGGATCGTGAGTTACGCGGTCACCCTAACCATCCAGGGAGAAGACTGAGTCGGTGACTAATATGGAAATGCAGACAGGGTCGGTGAAGAGGGGTGAGTTCCTGAAGACGATGACCAACCTTGCTGAGGGCGCGCTCCGTGCCTGCTGTGGCCCTCGGCACCCAGCTGGTACCTCTCTTAAACGTTCCTAGTAGACACCGATGCCATCCCCACCTCACAGAAGAGGCATTGTTGTTCAAGAGAGGTTGGGGCTCGGGGGCCCCTGGGTGGCTCATCTGACTCTTGACTTCGGCTCAGGTCACCATCTCACGGTTTGTGGGATCGAGCCCCACGTTGGGCTCTGTGCTGCATGGGGCCTGCTTGGGGTTCTCTGTCTCTCCTCCCCGCTCCCCCCCACCCCCGCCCCTGCCCCTCTCCCCTGATGGTATGCACCCTCTCTCAAAATAAATAAACATTTCAAAAGAGAGACAGAGAGAGACAGGCTGGGGATTTGACCACCATCACAGAACTGTGGGTGGAGCCACATTCAAACCCAAGTCGACTGGCTCCAAAGCCCAGACACTAAGCCACCGAGCTGGGCGGTTTCTCTCAACTGCCGGGGCTGGAAAATGAGAAGCTAAACTGAGCTGTGACAATGCTCCACGTGACTAGATCACGAGGCGGGGGAGGGAGGGAGGCCGTCCTCCCGGTACTAACACTGTGTCACCACCTCCTCCTCGGCACGGGCTGCCTCTCACGCACGAGGAGCCGTTCGAGTGTGGGGCACCCTGCACCCCAAACGGGAGCCCTGCCTCACCTACACGTCCGGGCTGGAGTCAAGTTCCCTGTAGCGCTAAGAACCCATGGTTTCCTCCCCTTCATCGAGATGAAGTTCACACAACGTAAACTCAACCATTTTAAGCGCACCGTCTCTCGGCGTTTTATCACGTTCACGACACCGTGCAAGCATGGCCTTTACTAGTTCCCAACACACTCGGCAGTCGGGTCCCCCCCCCCCCCCCCAGGCAGCCGCTACTCTGCTTTCCATCCCGTGGAATTGCTTTTTCTGCATACGTCACGTCAGGGGAACCGTACGATGTCTTTTGTGTCCGGCTTCTTTCACGCGGCACGGCGGTTTCGAGGTTGTCCGCGTTGCGGCAGGCGTCAGCACGCCCTTCGTTCCTCTTCGTGCCGGAGGGACAGTCTGTCGTACGAGCCTCCTCCTCTGTTAATGGACACACGTGGGCTACTTCCACCAGCTGGACCGTGAGCGTCCCCGTACAAGCATTTGTTGGAACACCTGCTCTCGACTCCTTGGGCTGCACGGCGAGGAGTGGCATTGCTGGGTCATACGGCAACTCTACGTGTCACCTTTTGAGGAACCGCCTAAGTGTTTTCCACGGCAGCTGCCACCGTTTTCACATCCCCACCACGTTTTCGTTTTTAATCACAACACGCCATGGCGATTCAGAGGAGGGAGGCAGTGGCGTGGAGGGAAGCGGGCTCTTCCCGGGGCCTGAGTGAGACTGCGGGGTGGGTGGTCTGCCCGGGCAGGGGGGAGGCCAGGCAGGCAGTGGGGGGGGGGGGGGCCCGGGAGGGCAGGCCGGGCCTCTGTCTGCAAAACTAGCTCGGGTCGGGGGAGGTGGAGGTGTGGCCCGGGACGCGGTCCCTGTCACCCGTGCCCCTCGGCCTCCGAGCAGATGATGGGAGTCTGCGGTGAAAGGCGGAGACGGGCCAGAGGGCGGGGGGCCTTGTGATGCGGTCCTTCTCGAGGGGTCAGGACCCCGAGAGCTCTCATTCGTCTGCTTCCGACGACCACAAAAGAGATGTGCCAGGCGGGGAAGGTACGGAGCTAGATTTAGCACCCCATCAACCCGGGAAACGAGCCTCCTCTGACTTTAAAATGAACTCTCAGAAGCACACCCCCCCACCCCCCTCGGGTCAGAAAGGCTGATTCAAGAAAATGAGCTCAGCAGGGGTCCGCCAAGGTGCTCTGCGGTAGCAGGGAATGACCCTGGGGGTGCCTGCTGAGGGCTCAAAGCCAAACCAGTCTGCGGTGCACTCCCTGCTCCGCCCTGGGGCCCCACGGGCTGCACCCGCGTTAGAAACACGTCCTGAGCCCGGCAGCCGCGGTATTCACTGCACCATGGCTTCTGGCGCCCAGAGGGGAGCGTCTGGGTCCCTGCCTGGGGCTCCCGCAGATGTGGGGGCAGGGGGTCACGACAGACGACAGGGACGTCAGCAGGACCCCTGTGTCCGTCCCTTAGGGCGGCGGTGACCAAGTCCCGCAGACCAGGCGGCCTAGGAAGCAGAAGTTTATCTTCTCTCAGTCCTGGGGCTCAAAGTCCAAGATCAAGGGGTCGGTGGGGTCGGCTCCTTGGTGTGCAGACGACTGTCTTCTCCCTGTGTCTTCATGGGATCCTCCCTCTGTGCGTGTCTGTGTCCTGATCTTTTTTTAAATTTTATTAAAAATTGTTTTGGGGCGCCTGGGTGGCTCAGTTGGTTGGGCGTCCGACTTCGGCTCAGGTCACGATCTCACGGTCCGTGAGTTCGAGCCACACATCGGGCTCTGTGCTGACAGCTCAGAGCCTGGAGCCTGCTTCTGATTCTGTGTCTCCCTCTCTCTCTGCCCCTCCCCCGTTCATGCTCTGTCTCTCTCTGTCTCAAAAATAAAGAAACGTTACATTTTTTTTAATATTTATTTTTGAGAGAGAGAGAGCGCATGTGTGTGTGTGCACAAGCGGAGAGTGGGGGGGCAGAGAGAGAGGGAGAGAAAGAATCTGTCAGCACAGAGCCTGACGGGGGGGGGGGGGGGGCTCAAACTCACAAGCCATTAGATCATGACCTGAGGCGAAGTCAGAAGCTTAACCGACTGAACCCCCCGGGCGCCCCCTGATCTCTTCTTTTAAGGACACCAGCCAGACTGGATTAGGGCCCACCCTACCGACCTCATTTGACCGTAATTACCTCTTTCAAGGCCCGTCTCCAAACGCAGTCCATCCCAAGGTCCCGCCGATGAGGATTTCAACGCACGAGTTTTGGTGGGGGAGCGTAATTCAGCCCGCAACACCCCGGAGGGGCCTTCGGCACGGGAGAGGCTCCGAAGCCGGCCCCGTCCTCGCCTGGCTGGCAGCGCGTCCAGCCTCCGATCCCAGAGCCCGTCCAGGGAGGTCATTAAGTGTGCGAGAATCTGCTACCGCAGACAGTGGGATCGGGCAGCGGCTCACCGCGGGGCCCGTGCGGGAACCTCCAACCACCACCCGGCACCGTTAAGTCCAACCCGCGGCAGCTCGGCGCGTGGAGGCGCCTCGTCCAGCTGGCGGACGGGACAGCGGCTCCCGGAGGAACCCACTCTCAGAGGGCCCATCCTCCGCCGACTGACCTGAGGATGCGCTGGGCACGGCTCCGTGAAAAAGCAGAACGAAGGACGCAGAGAGAACGGGGTGGAGCGTCAGGCCGCTGAGGCCTGCGTCACCCGTGTGCGGCCGGGGCCACCCAGCTGCTGCTGTGGCAGCAGTCAGGGGCACGCAATTTACGTTAAATGCCCAGGAATCCACCTCTGCCCCTGGGGCTGTTTCCGATTCTTCAGGATGTTTTCTCCACTCCGGGCTGGGAACTTCCCAGGGCCGTGGCTGTTTCTTACTATCTTTGCGTCTCCCGGATACATATCGCTCACCCTGGGAGCTTCTGGAACACGATGCCCCGGGCCCTGCCCCAAACAAGGATGTAATTAGCTGTGGTGTGGCCCAGGAAGCGTGGCTTTCGGAAGTCGCTTCTAATGTGCAGGTTTGAGGACTGCTGTACCAGAGCTCCCGGCTTGAACAGGGACCCCAGTGGAGAAGGAAGAGGGAGCCGGGATGAGAAAGGAACCAGGGCCAGGAGAAGGGGCCCGTGTGGAGCCCCACGATGTACCGAGCGGGTCGTCCCGGTGCCTCGAGGTCTGTGGTGTGTCGCAATCAGCAGGGGCCGGTGTTGCAACAGCCCGGAGGGTCTGGGGTGGGGCCTGGGAGCCTGAATTTCTAACAAGAGCCCAAGGGATGACGGTGCTGCTGGTCTCAGGACCGAACTTAGAGAAGCAAGAGAAAAAGGCACCAGGAGAGAAGCTGTCAGCACAGAGAGAGAGAAAGATTACTTAAAATGCCCCAAGTCGGATTTGCAGTTTAAATGCCTACACATTTCTCTCCGTTCCCTCCTGGAGCGGCACCGATTGGACAGAAAAGGAACGGAACGCACGCACACGCGTGTGTGTGTTTGTGGGGACACAGAGAATGGAAAGGACCAGGGCAGGTGAGACATATCACCAAAATTTTAGAAGGTGGAAAGCAGACAACGCCATTTCTGGGAAGACTACATACACAGTCTAAGATACTTCCCCCATAACAGATCTGAAATGCCAGAAAAAGTCCTTTAAAACATCTATTAAAGGGGCGCCTGGGTGGCTCGGTCGGTTGAGCGTCCGACTTCGGCTCAGGTCATGATCTCGCAGTTCATGGGTTCGAGCCCCACGTCGGGCTCTGTGCTGACAGCTCGGAGCCTGGAGTCTGTTTCGGATTCTGTGTCTCCCCCTCTCTCTCTGCCCCTCCCCTGCTCGCACTCTGTCTGTGGCTCAAAAATAAATAAACATTAAAAAGACACTTATTAAAGTCCGTAAGTGACACAGCAGCACACTAAGGCAAGTCCGCAGGGGCTGAAAGCAAAACCAGAGTGGGAGCCTAGAGAAGGCGGGGAGCCAACCCGGGGCCTGGTTGCCGTGGAGAGTCAGACTGCAGCCTCTCACCTACAGCCCGGGACCCCTGAAGGGCTGGATTCCCGGAGATGCGATGGATTTAAAAAAAGAAACAAAAAACCCGATGGAGACAGCAAGGCAATTCACCTGTCTTAGCCTCTGTGGAGGAGGGGACCGTCCTTGCTGGGTATCTGTAGCCCCCCGTTTCATGCAGCTTGAGGATTTTTTTTTAAAGCTTATTTATTTGTTTGCAGAGAGAGAGAGAGAGGGAGAGAGAGAGAGAGAGGGAGGGAGAGAGAGAGGAGAGAATCCCAAAGAAACCAAAACAGAGAACAACAGCTCACAATTTAAAAACATAATAAAACAGGGGTGCCCGGGTGGCTCAGTCGGTTAAGCCTCTGACTCTTGATCCTGGCTCAGGTCAGGATCTCACGGTTTGGGGGTTTGAGCCCCACATCAGACTCTGTGCACTGACCACATGGAACCTGCTTGGGATTCTCTCTCTCTCCCTCTCTCTCTGCCCCTCCCCCGCTTGTTCTCTCTCTCTCTCAAATCAATCAACTTAAAAAAATTAAAGAATAACAACAAAAACACAACACAGCCCCATCACCAACAGCAGAACAATAACTGTAGAGACAGATCTGCAAGGAATCCAGATGTTAGAATCTGAACAAAGCACAATACAGATGTCTCATCTCCAATATGCTTAAAGAACCACATGTTTAATACGTTTAAGTAACCAAGATATAAAAGGGAAACAACAACTCAACCAGGCAGATGTCTGAAAGAACCGAACGATCATGAATGACGTTAACAACTCCGTGGAACCCCACGGCTCCAGGTGAAATGGTGTGGAGTCTGGGCCGCGCTCGGCCACACGCGGGCGAGGGGAGAGGACGCGCGGCTGTAACAAAGGGGGCCACGCGCAGATACCGATCAACTCGGACGGCGGAAAGCGTTCATGATCTGAATCTCTACTTTTGTCTGTGTTTGAAAGCATCCTTGGGGCGCCTGGGTGGCTCAGCTGGTTAAGCGTCCGACTCTTGATTTCGGCTCAGGTCAGGATCTCGTGGTTCATGGGATGGAGCCCTGTGTCGGGCTCTGTGCTGACAGTGCAAAGCCCGCTTGGGATTCTCTCCCTCTCTCTCTGCTCTTCCCATGCGTGCACGGGCACGTGCACACGCTCTCTCTCTCAATAAATAAAAAAAAAAAAAAAGAAAAAAGAAAACATCCTTATACTTTGGTTTTTTAAAGCCCTCAAAGGATGGTGAACAGAACAGATACACCAGAGGTGATGATCAGTCAGCTGAAAAACAGACATGCAGAATCACCAAGAAGGTGGTATTGCAAGGCAAAAAAGACAGAAACCACTGGGAAGGTTCAGACATGTGGAGGGACATTACAGATCGTGCCACATGTGTTGGGATGTCCAGGCGGGGAGACAGGACTCGGGGCGGGCACCGTCGAGCGTTTTCCACAACTGATGAAAGGTGACTCCCTCAGATGCAGGCTGTACGACGAATCCCAAGACGGAGAACGAAAGCCTCCATCCACACCCGCGTATTTGCAGTGCGGCTGCGGAACGAACATCGTAAATAGAAAGCAAAGAGCCTATGAAAGAAGCAAGGGGGGAAAAGACTACCTTCCAAGGAACAACGGTTACTCGGGGATGAGAAAGATGTGGACAAGAGAAGCTGCAGGCAGGACACGATCCATTCAATGTGCTGAAAGAACGCATCGGCAGCTCGGAACCATACGCTCTGCGCAATTTTATCTCAGAACAGCAGCAAAATCAAGGCATTTTCAGACAAAAATAGGGAATTCATCGCCAAAAGAACCCAATTACAGGAACTTATAAAGGATATATTTCTGGAAGGAAGAAAAATACTAAGTCTAGATGTAAAGAGGAATAATGACCAAAGAAAACGGCAACAAAACTAATAATGTCTATTTTGTGGGTTTTAAAATAAGAGAATTAAAATACCTGACAGCCGTGCATGAAACAGTTGGCAAATTCAGTATTTGGAAATGAATGAAAAAGTCCTTGTATTGTGCAGGGGGAGGGAGGCAAAGATATTAATTAACTTATAGTTTATTAAATATGAATGTTAAAATGTCTACAGTATCCATTAAATGAATGAAAAATGGAATATATAACTCGTGAACCAGAAGCCAGTGGGTGAGGAATAGAATTGGGAGGGAAACACAACAAATATCTCAATCCTGAAGGGGGGAAAAAAAAATATATATATATATATATATACACACACACATATATATATATGATATATTAAAAGTTGGGGAAGAGAGAAAGCACAAAATGAGTGTTTTAACTCAAAAAGATTCTCCAACTAGGAGGCACCTGGGTGGCTCAGTCAGTTGAGCATCCGACTTCAGCTCAGGTCATGATCTCGCAGTTCGTGGGTTCAAGCCCCGGGTCAGGCTCTGTGCTGATGGCTCGGAGCCTGGAGCCTGCTTTGGATTCTGTGTCTCCCTCTCTCTCTGCCCCTCCCCCGTTCATGCTCTGTCTCTCTCTGTCCCAAAAATAAATAAATGTTAAAAAAAAAATTAAAAAAAAAAGAATAAACATTAAAAATAAATAAATAAAAAGATTCTCCAACTAGGAAAAATCTAGCTACAATAAATAAAACCATGACCACGTTGGCTTTATCCTAGAAATACAAAGTTGGTTGAAGTTTAGAAAATAGTACAATGGGATTTGATTAATTGAGAATAAGGCAAAGAGAGGCGCCTGGGTGGCTCAGTGAGTTAAGCGTCCGACTCTTGGTTTCAGTTCAAGTCACGATTCAGTTCAGGTTCATGAGTTCAAGCCCGCACAAGGCTCCACACTGATAGTGTCCAGCCTGCTTTTCTCTCTCTCCGTCTCTCTCTGCCCCTCCCCTGCTCACTCTCTTTCTCTCAAAATAAATACACTTAAAAAAAAAAAAAAGAGTAAGGCAGAGAGTTGTATATACTTCAGTGACTGTAGAAACAGCACTTGATAAAATCTGATGCACACTCATGATAAAATATATTTGCAAACTAGGAACCGAAAGGAAATAGTCCTCTTAAACTAATTAAACATATCCACAAAAATCCTCCAGCCAACATAATAATTAAAAGTGAAACTTTGGGGGCACCTGGGTGGCTCAGTCTGTTAAGCGTCCGACTTCGGCTCAGGTCATGATCTCATGGTTCATGAGTTCAAGCCCCATGTCGGGCTCTGTGCTGACAGCTCAAAGCCTTGAGCCTGCTTCGGATTCTGTGTCTCCCCCTCTCTTTCTGCCCTTCCCCTGCTTGTGCGCTCTCTCTCTCAGATAAGTTTTCTCTCTGAAAAAAAAAAAAAGTGAAAATTTGAAAGCTTTTCCTTCAAGATTGAAGCCAAAACATAGATGCTCACTATTACCGCTACTCATCAGTGCTTTGTTCGAGTCTAGCCAGTGTGGGAAAATAAATAAATGAGTGAATGAATGAATGGAAAAAGGAAAAAAAGAAAATATCTAAGCAATGAAAACAGAAGGAAAACAAACACTATCACTCACAAATGGTATTATTATCTACACAGAAAAAACAAAACAAAAAAACCCCAGAGACTAATTACCAGAACTTAAAAAGAGTTCAGTACAGTTATGAATCCAAGGCTGAATACATTAAAAAGCCTGCATTTCTCTACACTAGTAAAAACACAAATGCTGGGTTTTAAAAGACACTGTTTATAATAGCAGCAAAAAGCCAAAGATACTTAAAAACTAAAGCAAGACCTTTGTAGAGAAGATTTTCAAAGTTTATTGAAAGACATTATAGAAGACCTAAAGAAATGGAAAGATAAACCAAATTCATAGACGGAAACACTCAATATCAGAAAGATGCCGGTTCCCCCCAAAATGACCTACAGATTCGCTACAACTGAAATCCCAACAGGGTGTTTTACAGAATATATAGGAGCTGAATCTCAAGTACATAAGGTGAAGCAAAGGGCCGAAAAGAATCAAGACCCACGTGATAAAGAATGAGGTCAAACGGCTTGGTCCTACCAGGCATTAAGATCTAACGTCATGGGAGTGCCGGGCTGGCTCAGTCGGTTGAGCGTCCGACTCTTGATTTCGGCTCAGGTCATGATCCTGGGGTCGTGGGACCGAGCCCCGTGTCTCGCTCTGTGCTGAGTGTGGAGCCTGCTTAAGATTCTCTCTCTCCTCTTTTGCCCCTCTCCCCTGTTCTTGCACTCTCTCTAAAATAAAATAAAATAGAATAGAATAGAATAGAATAGAATAAAATAAAATAAAATATGGCAGACTGCTGGAGGCCGAGTGTGTACCAGTAAGAATGAAAAACCAGGGGGACCACGGTGTTAGGGGGACACCACAGCCCTTTGGCCTTTTCCACCAGGAACCCCACAAAGGGAGGGTTCTCAAAGGGAGGATCCCAGAAACGCAATGGAGATGACAAGAACTGCCTTGAAACAGGCCCAGGGCCTTCTTCGTAACCATCGTCACAGGGTAAGGTGCCAAGGAAACAGACTGAGACACTGCAGCTGGAGGAAGGAGCCGGGGGTAGGGGGGACTCGGTATCGCGGAAGAATCACTTGTGAGTGTCCCAGCACCGAGACGCCTGCCCACTAAAAGACTGACACTTCACCATAGATTCTAGAACACTCCCCTCCACCACACCAGCAGGCCCGAGCACGAGTGTGGATTACAGCTACAAGGGCTGTAAAAACTCTCTCTCTTTAGGAAGGCACACAAAGGTGTGCTCCAAGGCCAGAAGGGAGACAAAACAGGGATACGGTGCTCAAGGCACTGGAAGCTTCTAGTACCTACAGCTGCAACAGACGTCACACAGACACCAGTCCTGGCCATACTAACACACATCCTTGCCCAAAGGCCTCTTTACCTCGGTTCCCATTACCCAACGCCGTACGTATGCCTCCCCACAGGGAAGTACAAGGAACGTCAAAAGGCAAGAAGAAAAGGATTTTGAAGTGGCAAAGCAGAGATCAGAGCCAGACTCAGAGACGACACGGACACTGGACCTGTCAGACGGGGAACGTCAAACAACTATGGCTAATATGTGGATGGTTCCACTGGAGAAGCCCGACAACACTGCTGAGGAAGGATTGCCGAGACACGGAAGGTCTCCGCAAGAATCAAGAGGACAGGGGCGCCTGGGCGGCTCGGTAGGGTAAGCTTTCGACTTCGGCTCAGGTCATGATCTCATGGTTTGTGGGTTCGAGCCCCACGTCGGGCTCTGTGCGGACGGCTCGGAGCCTGGAGCTGCTTCCGATCCTGTGTCTCCCTCTCCCTCTGCCCCTCCCCTGCCCCCCCCCAATATAAACAAACATTAAAAAATTTTTTAAATGCATTTTCGAAACTCTTTCAAAAAGAAGTATAATTTGTAGGCTAAGCCAGGAGATGAAATGGAATCAGGAAATGGCCAATGAGAACCCGAGAAGGCAGAAAACGAAGGGAGAAAGAGGACAGCCTGGTATTTTTGGGCTGAAGCGGATAGATGTAAGGACAGTGAGTGCAGACGCAGAGCCGGGGGAGGAGGCCACTCGATTCCTGAGAAACTCCCGGCAGTGCTGCAGATCCCAGGGGGAAAAGACCCGCCCATGGCAGGAAGTTTAAAGGGATTTCACACCATTCACAAAAATAGCGTCCATACGCTGAAATGTAAAGTATTTTTGTTAATACTCCTTATTATATGATACGTTAGTATTCTTCAGCATATGTGTATGTATACAATTCGCTTGAATTTTTAGAAGAAATTAAATTTATAATTAAAGAATGTTTAGAGACTCGGAGAAAGCTGAAACCCAGTGCCTAATGGTCGAAGAGCCATCAAAAAGAGCCCAGAGAAGGGACGCACCTCATACAGCAGAAGGTGGACAGCAGGGCAGGGCTAAAACCAGGAGGAACCGCTGAACATGTGGAAAGGGCTCCCTTCCCAGCCCAGCAGGAGAGGGAATGGTTACTCGTGTCGGGAAACAGGGCCCCGGGGAAGACTGAGTGATTAAAATGTCAAAGGAGTGGGGAGGGTGGGGGCTGGGGGCGACGGTTTTTATGACAAGCCACGATGAAATGTTTGACATTGGAACCGATGTATATATTTCTTAGATAAAGATAAAAATTAAAGTAAAAAAGGTGACAGTAACCACCCCAAAATTAAGTCCCTTCTGAGCTTGGTCCTTGGATGGTTTTCTCCACTCGGGTCCAGGGCAGACCAGGAGGCAGGCGCCCCAGGAGCCTCCCCTGTGGCAAATCTCATCCCCCTCGGTGAGCCCTGTCCTGGCATCGGTGGGGCCAGGACCCCAGGAGGATATGTTTTTGGTCCGGGGACCAGAGGGTGCTCCTGTAATGACTTCGACATTTCTTCCCAACTTAGTCCTCGCTTTCATTTTCCCCCCAAACTGGATAATCTATCATATCCTCTGCCTTGCTTCAGGCTATGCTATTTATAACAATAGAAACAGCATTTTTGGCTTGTCACCTTTCTCCAAAGGAACTCAAATTGCCTCTAAACCTTTAATGTGCATATAAAGTACTTTCGAATATTGTTACACTGCAGATTCTAATTCAGCAGGTCTGGGGCAGGGCCTGAGAGTCTGCATTTCTAACCAGCTTCCCGGTGAGGCTGAGGCTACAGGCCCAGGGACCACATCCTGAGTAGCAAGGGGAACGTGGGGCAACTTGAAGGGTCATGGAAACGTTCTCTATCTCCATTAGGGTTGTGATGACACAGGGATCCACCTCTGTGAAAACACAGTGGATTGTGCAGTGAAAATGGGTGCATTGCATCGTATCTCGAGTATCCTTCAATACGGTTTATTTTAAAGGAAAAAATTCAGGGGTGCCTGGGTGGCTCAGGCGGTCGAGTGTCCGACTCTTGAGTCCGGCCCAGGTGATAGTCTCACGGTTTCTGAGTTCAAGCCACGTGCTATTAGCGTGGAGCCTGCTTGGGATTCTCTCTCTGCCTCTCTCTGCCCCTCCCCCTCCTCGAAATACATAAATAAACCTTAACAAAAAAGAAAATAAAGAAACTAAAAAAATTCATTCTAGAGGGCTTTGTAGATCGAAATGTGAAAGATGGAATAAAGCTTTTAGAAGAAAACGTAAATCTTGGGGTAGACATATCTTTCTGGAATAGAGTTCAAAAAATGATTCACCCGGGACGCCTGGGTGGCTCAGACGGTCGAGCGTTCGACTTCGGCTCGGGTCATGATCTCGCGGTCTGTGAGTTCGAGCCCCGCGTCGGGCTCTGTGCTGACAGCTCAGAGCCTGGAGCCTGCTTTGGATTCTGTCTCCCTCTCTCTCTGCCCCTTCCCCGCTTATGCTGTCTTTCTCTCTCTCTGTGAAAAATAAATAAAACATTAAAAAAAAATGATTAACCGTAAGAAGTATGGTTACAGACCACATGATTTGACTATGTTAAAATTAAAAACTCCTAGGGGCGCCTGGGTGGCGCAGTCGGTTAAGCGTCCGACTTCAGCCAGGTCAAGATCTCACGGTCCGTGAGTTCGAGCCCCGCGTGAGGCTCTGGGCTGATGGCTCGGAGCCTGGAGCCTGTTTCCGATTCTGTGTCTCCCTCTCTCTCTGTCCCTCCCCCGTTCATGCTCTGTCTCTCTCTGTCCCAAAAATAAATAAACGTTGAAAAAAAAAATTTAAAATTAAAAACTCCTATTCATCAGCAGACTCTACCAAGAAGGTTTTGAAAAAGCAAGCCATAAACTGAAGAAAGGTATCAGTCATACATATATTTGACAAAGGACTCCTACCTATCATATATAAAGAACAACTACAATTCAATAAGAAACTGACAACCTACTAGAATGACAGGCCAAACACTTGACGAGGCACCAAGGACAATATCCAAAATGGCCAATGAGCACACAAAAAAGGTACTCAACTTAATTAGTCATAAGTGAAATGCAAATTAAAAGCCACACAATTTTTTGTTTTGGCCATGCGGCCACGCGAGTGGCTAAAACAAAAAGACAGAAGACAGCGCATGTAGGCCAAGATGTGGGGCAGCCGGGGCTCACATCTGTCACTGACGGGGGTGTGGTCTGGAGCAACGGTCTTGGAGAATGATCTCCTAGAGCTGACCGCTGGCAGACTCTGATTCAGCAGATCCACTCTTGAGTGTCTCCAAAGAGAGGCGTTAAGGACGGTCCCAGCAGCCTTATTACGATGGCACAAAGCTGGAAACAACCCAAAAGAGCCGTCACTGATAATACAGATAAAACGTGCAATGTTCATAAAACGGACTGCTACGGGCAAACAGGTGTCGCTCCGGGCAAACCGCGGACACAGCTCGGGTGGCCAGACAGGACACACAGCACTCGGATCGACAACCAATATTGTTTCAGTACCTCGACGTTCACGCAAGTATTCGGGACATGCCTATACTAACACTTGTTATTATACTGGAAGTCATTATCATTATTTGTTTTTTCAATTTTTTTTAACGTGTATTTATTATTGAGAGACAAAGAGACACAGAGTGTGGGTAGGGGAGGGGCGGAGACAGAGGGAGACACAGAACCCGAAGCAGGCTCCAGGCTCCGAGCTGCCGGCACAGAGCCCGACGTGGGGCTCAAACTCACGCATCGCGAGATCATGACCTGAGCTGAAGTCGGACGCTTGACCGACCGAGCCACCCAGGTGCCCCTTATTATTATTAATTACGCTATTATTTTTTCACCAGTCCTGTTTTGCTTCCTGATCTGGGTGCTGGTGACGGGGACGTGTGTACTTTGTCTAACCTCCCGGTGCTGTGCATTCGGGGTCTGGACACATCTCCTGTATGACTGTCAGTCGATACCTGAGTGTGACGCTTATCTGAAATCACAAAACCAATCCCGGCCTGTGTCCCATTTGAGGGGGGCCCTGCCTCTTGCCTCGAGTCTCCCATCGGGTCTCCTCGCTGCCACCCGTGACCTTTCAGACCCCACCGGCACCCTAGCTCGCGGCTCCCGCCCAGAAGACCCCAGCAGCCGGCCCTCACCCACAGGACGGCCTCCGCCTCCTTGGCACCTTACCCAGGGCTCTTGGCGGCCTCTCCTCCCTGTGCCCCGACGCCCCCCCCCCCCCCCGTCTTTTTGTGTGACCTGCCACTAACCGCACCTCCGTGGCTTTGCGTAGGCTGGTTCCCTGCTTGGAAGGCCCTCCCCACCTCTGTGCCGGCAAAAACTTTGTTACCCTGCCAGAGTCGTTCAGGCGGCTCCGGGAAGCCTTCCCGACTCCCTCAGCCAGACCCGGGGGCTCTGTCTTCACTGCGTGTGCACATGTCCATCTCCTCACCACACTACCTGCTCGCGGGGGCCGGGACTCCGGACGTTTCATCCTTTTGTCCCCAGCACCTAGCAGGGTGCCCGTGGATGGGGCCCACTGGGCACAGGTGAGGAGTGAACAGGTGGGTGATGGGGCTTGACACACGGGCATCGGGCAAAGGCATAAACTGTTGTCGCTAAATTTGAGATCCGGCAAGGATTCCCCTGACCCTGCTCTAGGTCCCCCTGCCAATAAGCAGCGCCCGCCTGCCTCATGAGCGGGACTTGTCCCTTACTGTGCGTCTCCCAGAGCGACCTGCTTGCTGCGGGTGCCGGGTGCTCCCTAGACGGCATCTCATCTGATTTCCTGTCGGAAGGACGCCGTTGTCCCCATTTTACAGATGAGGGGAGGTGCAGACACGTTCAGCGACTCGTCCAAGGTCGCTGTTGGCGGGGTGGGAGGGGGGGTTGTGGAGCTGACACTCACTACCCAGTTTCTTCTGTGAATAACAACCAGGTGTTGAATCACGAAAATGTCCCTTGGAACAGGAAAGGCAAGGGAGGAAGTGTGGGCACCCGCTCTGCCCCGGCAGCGGTCTGACTCAGGCAATCCTTCTGGCCTCTCTCAAATCGGTCTCCGTGGGTAGCCACCCCCCCACCTGCAGACCGGCACGTCGGGAAGGGGCATCACCCCAAACCCCTAAACGCGGCGCTCGCCTCTGTCCAGAGACTTTCAAGTCCTGCCCGAGATTTTCAGGTTTTCGACAAAACAAAAATCTGATTCACTGTTTCCAAGCCTACACGAAACACAAGTCCTTTATTTTTCTGCCACTAACCAAAAAAAAAAAAAAAAAAAAAAAAAAAAAGACCCTTTATGTCTTAGAAAAGTTTTCAATGCTCCTCATTTCACACCACACCAAACATTGTTCATGACAAAGGCCGGAGAATGAAGCCAGAAGGAAATGAATCGCATTACAATAAAACACACCCACTAATAAATAGCAGCCTGGCCAATGAATCTGACTCAGAACATACCACTGGCAAGAAGAAATGCCCCAAAGCTTCACTTAAACCAAATAATATAAGAACAGATGGGTCCCCTGGGTCGGAGGGAGAAGGTAATGCATCCAGGAGGCTGCAAACAGGGACTCTGGGATTTTTGCAGAAAACACAGGGCATTAACAACGTTCAAGGTGAAAGAAGAGAGACATGTAGGTTTGGGGACAAGGGTGTTTTCATCAGGTGACAAAAGAGACAGATCCGGGTCTTTCCACTGGGTCCCCACAACCCGCAGGCCAGTGCCCACTCCAGAAATTCACCACAGCCACACCCGGGAGCGAGCCCAGCCACTCCCAACCCGCCCAACTGGAGAACGAAGCCCAGAGATCTGAGCGATAAACATGAACACCGAAGGGAAACAAAAGTCTGCTCCGGGGAGGTTTCTGTTCCACACCTGTTGTGCCGAGGCATCACCAAGCGGCCGGGGACCAGCGCAAGAGGCGCACGCCCGAGCGCCCGCAAGGCCCCGCAGGAAGCCGCCTGCCCGGGGGTTTGCAGATCGACACAGAAGATCACGCCCCACACCCAACATCTCATGGCCACCCCCTTCTTCATCGTCACGAGGGGAACCCGGCCGGCGCTGTCCTGCCAGAGCGGGGGCGCAACGAGAGCCTGGCCCGATGAGACGGCCGGGAGGAAGGCCCGGTCAACACGGATGCAGGGCGAGAGAGGTCAATTAGCGACAATAAAAGCTCACGTCCATGTAACGTTTTGCTGTTTTCAAAGCGATTTTTCACCCGCTATCCGCTCAGCGCAAGTCCGTGCGGTAGGAAGGAGGGATTATTTATCTCCATCTTGCTCATGAAGAAACAAAACCTTGGGGCCGTGAAGTGGTTTGCTCAAGGTCGCCGAGCAATCAGGAGCTTTAAGGCTCCGACGGTTCCTGGTCATGACACACAAGGGCACAGATGACTCACCGGGGGCACCCAGACTTCAATTTCAGTTTTACGCCCGCAGCAGACATGGGCAGTCGATCGCAGAGCTCCGTCCTTCTTATGCAAGCCATGACGAGCGGCCTGGCACCAACCGGCCCTCCAGATGGAACCCACGCGCCGGCCCAAGGCCCGTCTGATTAACTGCTTCACGCAGGAGGACAATGAGCCCACAGGGGAGAAGGCACTTGGCCAAGACTGCCCAGTGGGTTCGTGGCCCAGGCCCCAAGTCGCCTCCTTCTGAGGCCCGAGGTGTCTCCAGCACACCACACGATGCCCCACCCACCGGGAGAGCAAGTCCCCACGAAAAGACGAACCAACAAGGCACCGGAACGGCGTTCTCCATGACCTCGCTGGCACAGCTGGGATTTCTGCACTGGGCAGGTGGACACACTCCTATTTCTAAGAGGGGAAGCCAGGCCTCTCAGGGGTGTTGAAGCCTCCGCACCCGGCAGGGTCGGGGAAACCAGAAGTTTGATTCTGGACCTACTCCAGGCCCAGGGAGACAAGTCGAGACTCTTTGGCTGTCAGCGTCTAGAGTCCAGAAGGGGGTCTGAGCGAGTCTCTACTTGGCAGCCGTGAGCTGGAGAGCACTTCGGAAGGAAGCCATGAGGCTGGATGAGACCCCCCTGGGAAGGAAAGCACCGGAAGAAGAGGCCCCGGGCACCTTGGGAGGTTACAGAGGAATCAGAAAAGATATATCAGAAGAAGTGGTCAGTGAGGAAGGACAAAAACCAAGAGAGCAAACCAACCCGTGTTGTGAGGAGGGGTGGACTGTCATGTGCGGCCAGGTCAGATCCTGGAAGGACTAAGAACGGACCCCTGGACTTAGCCGCTTGGGGCCCCAGGTGACCTTGATAAGAGCCATTTATTTAATTAAAAAAAATTTTTTTTAATGTTTATTTATTTTTGAGACAGAGAAAGACAGAGCATGAATGGGGGAGGGGCAGAGAGAGAGGGAGACACAGAATCCGAAGCAGCTCCAGGCTCCGAGCTGTCGGCACAGAGCCCGACGCGGGGCTCGAACTCACGGACTGGGAGATCATGACCTGAGCCGAAGTTGGACACTCAACCAACTGAGCCACCCAGGCGCCCTGATAAGAGCCGTTTAAATAGTGGTGTCTGGGTGGCTCAACCGGTTGGGCGTCTGACTTCAGCTCAGGTCGTGCTCTCACAGGTCATGAGTTTGAGCCCCGTGTCAGGCTCTGTGCCAATAGCCCGGAGCCTGGAGCCTGCTTCCGATTCTGTGTCTCCCTCTCTGCCCCTGCTCCCCACTTGTGTGCTCTCTCTCTAAAATAAAAATAAATTGAAACCAAAACAAAAGTTTTAATTAGTTAAGAAAGACATGGCACTAGGTAAAAACCGTGTACAACGACAACATTAAGGGGACAGGAGACTGGTCCACTCCATGTGAACGGTCCTGTGCTCTGCCCTAGGCGGGCGGTCTCCCGAACTTGGACATTTAGAGAGAAAAGCGCCCTTTCCTTCCTAGGCCACTTTCTTCTGACACCTGAAACGTCCCCGAATGCAACCAGAATCTCCCCTAAGGGCTGGGGGAGACAGGATTTGCAGAGACAGAGAACGCCCCCCACCCCGGAACGTCCCCAGGAAAGGGGATCTCTGCACACCTCTTTGCGAACAAGGATGACCACAGGCCACGGCACCCCAGGCGCGATGGAGGTTAACAAGTCGGGTTTGGAAAAGCATCTGAGAATTGGAGACCGGAGCCTGGGACAGAAGTGTGAGGTGTCATTACTATTCAACCGAGCGTTTCCTGCTGCGCTAACGACACTCAAATCCCTTTTATTTATTTATTTTAAATAAAGGCCATTTCTTCTTAGGAAACTTCAATGAATCACATAATCCTCACTCAGACAAGGAAGGACGCACTAATGTTAGTAAGACACAGTTTCACTTCGTTCCGACATTCATCCCCTGAAATAACGATTTACGAAAGCTCAGCGATGCTGGCACGGGGCTTCTGTTCACCTTTGGATTAAAAAAAAATAAAATAAAATGGGTCATCACCACCAAGACTTCCACAAAAGTGTTCACAGCAGCTTTATCATAACAGCCCCGGAGCGCAAATACACAGATGTGTACCAGCGGTGGGACCAGCGGCTCGAGAAATCACGGATGTCCACGCAGGGGCACCCAACTCGGCAGCGTAGCGGGAGACAAAGGTCCACGATGCTGACGGTCGGGTCTCAGCTGGGTCACACTTGCCGCGTGATTCCATTACGTGACGTTCAGGGACAGGCAAAGCGGGTGGGGGGGTTGGCGACAGGGAAGGGGCCTGCGTCCCTGCCCCCCTGCCCTGGGGAGCCCTGGACAGGACCCCGTGTCTGTGTGGGTGCTTGGCTACAAGGGCAGATGGAAAAACTCATGAGCTGTGCACTTCGGATTTGGGAAGTGACACCCCATGATTTCTCTTACTGGGACACAGCTGAAAGCGGAAGGCGGGGTGAAAGGCAGGAGGTTGGGACCAAGAGAAACCAGGATGGGGCCCAAAGCACGGGCTGGGGATGGCCCTGGACACTCTGTGTCACCTTACTCTTCAGTGTTGTTTTCTTGATCGTAAAGATAGCACGTGCTCTTGGTAAAAACAAAACAACTCCACAAAACCAAAAGAGAGGGACGCAAAATACAAAATATGAAATACATACCTCTCCCGCCTAGGTCCCTACCAGAGAGACCTTCTTATGTGTGCTAGGTTTTGTTTTTTGTTTTTTTTTTTCTAGAAACTTCCCAGATGTCTGCTAGAGATCCCCCTGGTCCAATTAATGGCCTCACAGAATGCCACCGTATGGATGGACCTCACTCTTGGGGCGCATTTGTGAGGCTTCAAACTTTTTCTTGGGTAAGCAATGCTTCGATGAATATTGGTGTGCAGAAAAAGTCTATCTGTGAGATAATTTCTTAGAAGTGGGATTCCTAGACCGGAGGCTTTATTCGCTTCATCTGCTGGTAAATATCGTCAAAGCCACCGTGCATGAGCGTCTGCTGCCCCTCAACCTTTTGATCTTGGCCAGTGCAATCGGTAGAAACTGGGGTGCCCCTGCTGCGTTACTGTGTTATTTTGCACACGTTTCATCAGAGATGAGGCCCGGGGCCGGCTGTGTTCATATTCCATTTGCTCGTGTCTTCAAGAATTTTCCTCTCGGGTCAAGGTCCCCAATTCCGGGGTTGGCAAATGATGGTCAAGGGCCAAGCCCGCGCTACCCATTTTGCACCACGGGCCCACTCTGGCCACACTCACCTATGGGGACACCTGCTTTCACACTGCAAAGAACAGAGCCGAGTGGTCTCCACAGCGACCGTCTGGCTCGGAAAGCCTAAAATATTTACTGTCTGGACCTTTACAGAAAAAGCTTGCCGATTCCTGCCTCTCATTGATTTTTTTGTAAATTAGGAGATAGCTCTGTGCCTATATATTGCTTTGTATTTAACTCCTCACTTCTGTTCTGCCTCCTGCCCCACCCCCCTCACAAATAACCAAGTCAGAAGCAGGGCTTTAAAAGCAGAAGCTGTCAGATTACTTCCTTTGGAAACATTTTGGTCTACGTTAAAGTAGGGGTGGTATTTTTTTTTTAATGTTTATATATTTTTGAGAGAGAGAGAGAGAGAGAGACAGAGTGTGAGCAGGGGAGGAGCGGAGAGAAAGGGAGACACACAGCCCAAAGTAGGCTCCAGGCTCTGAGCTGTCAGCACAGAGCCCGACGGGAACCATGAGATCGTGACCTGAGCCAAAGTCAGACGCTTAACCGACTGAGCCCCCCAGGCGCCCCGGGGGGGGCGGTGTTTATACCCATTTTACACACGTGCAGTTGAGGCTCAGAGAGGTGGTGACTTCCATGAGGTCACACAGCCAGCGTGCTGGAGAGCCAGCATGGATGACACCCTGTCTGCCTGGCTCCGAGACCACACATCCTGCCACTAAAGGATGCTGCCTCCTCATGGACGGTGCCAGCCCCAGGGGGTGGCAGTGACTGTAGAAAAGCAGGGTCTACGTGGGACAGAGCGGGGGGCGGGGGGGGGGGGGTGCCTTGTCATGGCCACACGTGTGTCTGAGGCCTGCCCATTCCTGAGTGGGAGCGGGACAGGCGGGAAGCCTACACCCTAGAAACAGAAACCCCACAGGCAGGAGGGAGCCCTCCTTCGGGGTATGGAATTTGCACGCCACTCCCTCCGGCTCAGCCACTAGCAAGGAGAGTCACCCACCAAGGAATGATCCCCCCGCCCCGAGCTGCGTGGGGGGCTTTGACGGACGTGCCTGAGCGAGCTTGACCACGGGGCTGGTGCAGGAAGGGAGGGCGCAAGCCCGGGGAGGCGGGAACAGTATGCCCCTCGGCAATCCCGTTACCCATGGGCACTGGACACCCTAACACAAACGTGACAGGGGCCATCATCATCTCAGAGCCCTGAACAGAGCACGACCCAAACAGTCAGCCCATTAGAACCGCTGACCCGCAGCACAGGAGGGGCTCACAGACAGGTCGGGGGACCATGCAGGGGCGTGTTTCTCCCGCGCAGCGTGGCCCCGCTCGGGGCTGGCATCTGGGAATCGGCCGCCTTCAACTGTCCTTAGAAGACAAGCGTTTCTAAGCGGCTTCCTCAAAAGTTGTTTTTTCCTTTTCTTTCTGATCCTGTATTTAAATCAATTTGAATATTTTCTCGGCCGATCAGGTAACGCGGCACCATCCCACAACCGCCAGGAAGGTGGGGTTTGCGGGGAAGGAAACCGGGTGACGGGGCCCACGCAGCCGGGCTGTGTGGGAAAGCCGGGGTTCCAGCCCCCAGCCTGGACCTCAACGTGCCACCTCACCTCCCCCGATGCCAGGAATGCCAGCAAAGGTTGTCATCTGTTGCATTTTGTGTTCTCCATTTTACGCTTGGTGTAACCGACAATCCTGAAAATCATCAGCATCGACGTCCGGATTTCACGGAGGAGAAACGGCTCTCACAGAGCTGCCGTGACAGGCTGTCCAAGGTCACAGGCTGAGCGCAGAGGAGCAGGCGCGTCTGGGCACACGGCAGGATGCGCCCTCCCACCGGCCCGGCCGGCCTCGGACCCGACAGGTGGAACACAGACCTCCGACTGCCTTCGTGCCTTGATCGGACCTTCTGAAAATTGTCACAGATCAGGTGGTGCCAAAAGGCCAGCAGGCCACGCTCGCGTCACGCTGGGCGTCTGGGGCTCCCGGCCCACGGGGGAGTTGTGACCCCGGTCCCCGTCACCAGGGAGCACTGGCTCTGAGGCTGAGCGCGGAGCCAAGGCAAGACCCAGCGGAAGGCGGCCTTGAGACTGCCTCGCGGAGCTCCGCGGATCCTCCTTTCAGTGTGGTCTTCCTCGCACGACGGGCAGAGAGCGGCTGCCTTCACCGTCCACCGGCCCCCACCCCCCATCTACCCAGACACACGGCCCTTCCGTCCTGGGAAGCCAGCCCGCTCTCGCGAGGGCGTAGAAACACTACAAAGGAAAGTGAGGAAGGGGCCGGGACGGTGCCCTGCCCGCACCGTCTCAGCCCGGAACCTTCCACCGATCCCCGCAGCCTCTGAGAGCCACCAGGTCCCAGCCTCGCCTCCCACGGCCACACACCCGCAATTCTGTAACATCTCGGAGTCTCAGTATACTCTGGCCACGATGTACCCAGACGGCACAGCACAAACTACTTAGGGCAAGGACATCTGGGTGTCCTGTCCCTTCCGTGGGTCCCCCACAGTGCCCAGGGCAGCGCCACCTAGACAATGCCCACAGGCTGATTCAAGTCGTCCTTTGAAGAACTATAAGGTTCACGAGTCATTTTAGAAGATCACATACACGAGTGGATAAACAAAACCGGGTCCATCCACACAGTGGACTACTACTCAGCCTTAAAAAGGAAGGAAATTCAGACACGCGCTACAACACGGATGAGCCTTGAGGACACGATGCTCGTTGCAAGAAGCCAGTCACGAAAAGACAAACACTGTGACTCCCCTTGTATGACGTCCCTGCAGGAGTCAGACCCACAGACACAGAGAGCGGGGTGGGTGCCAGGAACGGGCGGGGGTGGGGCAGTGGTTCGTGTTTAGTGGGGACAGTCTCAGACTGGGACGATGAAGAAGGTCCGGACGTGGGTGCACGGCAGCGTGAATGTCCTTAATACCAGCGAACTGCGGACCTGACGGGTGGCGAAGGTACATTCTATGCTACGTGTGTTTTACCACGATTAAGAAAAACATCACATAAAGGATCATTCGTGCACTGACTCCAGACCGCGTGCACTGGTGGGGCTACCCGCCTTCCGTTTTGATACTGGTGCGAATAAAACCACACACGTCCAAACCCTTCAGCTGGAGTGTGGGCCAGGCTGAGGGCCAGGCTCCCTGTGGCCTCAGATCACCTCTGACCCTGGGCAGAAGCATCATGTTTTACAGCTTCCTCGGGGGTGGAAAGAGGTGGACATTCAGGGGAAGGACAGAGGCGGAGAATTTTAGCTTCAATTCTAGCCCCCGCATTAATGCACAGCCCCCAGGATCTCCAGGGCACAGGACGCACGGAGTAGGTACTCAATAATTGTCAAGCGACAGACCGACGGGTCTTTCCCTTTCTGGAAGGTTGAGGACCTTATACCTTCAAGAGAAGTTGTAAATGTCAAGAGAAATTTTTTGAACTACAAATCAAGGGCTTTGAGGACAGTCCGGGCACAGAGGTCAGTTTGGTCCAAGACCAGGATTAAGAAAGGGCCCTGTGCTGACACTCTCCTGAGCTGGGGCCTGGAAGCTCACAAGGTCACAAACCGGAGCTCAGGCAGGGAGTCTGAGGCTCCTACAGCCTTAGGGTCTCCCTGGGGCCCATCCCACTGTGCCCCAGGGCTCAGCAGAGCTTGGGGTGGGGGTGGGGGCTTCCAGCCTAACCCTGTGGGGGTGGTCCGCGCCCCGGGGCAGGGGGACTGCGCCCCGAGGTCACTGGGACCTCCTCCTGGCCGTGCGGGGAGCCGGGGGCCCCTCCTGCCCCCCTCCGTAGACTCCCCGTGGGAGAGGCTGTCCCTCCCCTCCGCCGCCTGGGGCCCCACCTTCTCGGGAGCCTCTGAGTCAGGCTTCGCTGTGGTCTGGAAACTTCCTGTCCTTTCAGGTGTTAGAAAAGGTTCTCTTCCTCTGTGTGGGGCAGGTGCACCCAGGGGCGCCCTGCCAGGCCAGCGCCACAGGGGCATGGGGGCCCTGTCAGGCAGAGACACCGGAGGGAGACAGACTGTCCCAGAGAGGCACGGAGGGGACACAGGGAGGCAGAAAGTGGAAGAAATCAGGCTTGGATGGGAAGGGGGGGGGCAGGAAGGGGGGCAGGGAGAGTGAGGTGGAGAAAGAGGGGAGGGGGAGAGAGGGATGCGGGACCAGCTCCCAGGGGCCAGGAGGGTGAGGACGGGTGAGTCCAGACCCCTCAGTCGCTCCCACCCCGCATGTGCTCTCCCCCAGCCGCACCCCCCTCAATGACTGCGCCCCCCCAACTTACCCCCGCGGCCCCGCTGCGTCATCGTCCCCCTACCCCACGCTGTCCCCACCCCTGCATGTGCTCTCCTCCAGACGCACCCCTCCCCCCCCAATGGTGCCCCCCCCCCCACGGCGGCATCCCCACACTGCGCCCCCCACCCCCGCGTCCGCCAGTGCCTACCTGGGGGGCTCATGCTCTGCCAGCCGCGCCGGCCGCCTCCTCCGCGCAGGCCGCCGGCTTCCCCCTGGGCCCGGGCCCTGCCCGGCCGTCCCGTCCGAGGGGCACCGCCCGCCCAGGGGTTGCAGGGCCGGGAGGGGGCTGTGCGCCGCCCAGGCCTGAGTCCAGAGGCCAGAGGAGGTGAAAGAAAGAAAAAAGGAGAGAAAGTGTGTCATAGGCTGGCAGGGGGAGGGAAATGCAAAACCCGACAGGAAATGAGACTAAAAAATGCAAAAGGTTAGAAAGAGATAAGGAAGAGGGGGCAGGGCGGGGCTTGGGTCCTCGGGCGGGGAGGGGAGGGGAGGCTGAGGGGCCCCCTCCAGGGTGGGGGAGCCCCGGCGCCGGCTGCACCCCCAGTCCACCGCCCCAGCCCTGGGAGGCTGCGAGGCACGGTTGTCGCCTTGGGCGGGACGCCCCCTCCTCCCGCCCTGGGTGGAGGGCTTAAGCAGCCGCCCCTCAGAAGCAACTTGTCACGTTTTTAAGAACTTCCAGACCTCTCCTTGCGGTTTGGCGGGAGGCTTTTCCCACAAAGGAGAGGGAAACAAGGAATCCTGAGTCCTTGGGTCCTTCCAGGCTTCTCCCTGCCCTCAGCCTCTGTTCTGGAAACTTCCTTGGGCTTGCCTGGCGGTCATCTCTCCTCCAAGGGCCTCTGGCTCCCCTCCCAGGCACTTTGTGGTGACAGACCCGCCTGTGCCCTCTCCCCAGCCCCAGCTGTCCTGGGCCCGGCACCCCCACCCCCACTCGTGCTCTCAAAGTTCTGCTCCACGACCCTCGTAAGAGAAACTGTAATTTCTGGAGGTCGACGTTTCTGTAATTCTAGTAATCTCCCTGCCAAAGGCCCCTGTAGGCCTTGCTCTTTCACAATCAGCACGGAGCACCGAGTGGGCAGGACGGTCCTGAATCACCAGCTAAAAATCTGGGTGCGCTGGAGGCATTCTGAGAATACTGGGGCTTAGTCTCCTTGATTTGCCACTGTTTGCCCTGCCCCCCCCCAACACCCCTCCTGTTCTGCCTCAGTTTACCACTCTTCTCTCCCTCTGCCCCTCCTTTGATTCCCCCTGTGATAGCTGAAGAACGTGCCCTCCTGTCTCATGTTTTAAGTTCTCGGAGAAGGGTTCCTCGAGCCACCAAAGGGAGAGGCATTTGGTTCGTTAAGCCACTAAGCGAGAGAGAAGTAAATCATGGCAGGAGCACAGGGGGGTCTGAAGTCTCGGCAGTCTTGAGGGGCGTAGTGTTGGTGGTGCACATGTGCCAGGGGCCAAGGAACAGGGTTTCCTTTCTGCAGATCAGGCTCAAGAACGCAATCCACACGCGCACGGAAAGTTCCCCAGAGAAACGGCACCGAGGCCCAGTGCCTCCGAGTCCTTGTTCCCCGAAGACTCGCCTGGGAGCAGCGATCTCCCTGGCACACTCCGGGAAACCTGGAAATCAGGCAGTGTGGCCTTAGAGAAGTCTGGTTTCCCCCGTGCCGTGTGTGAAGGGTACGCACGCCTTGGAACGACAAAACCCATTATACAGTTGTCATCCTTCCAAGCGCAAAGTTCTGCAAGAAGCTGGGGTGAGTTGTCACAAAGCAAACACACACCCGTGTGACCCACACATGTAATCAGAAAGAGAACTCCATCTGTACCCCGGAACTCCCAGTTATGCCCCCTTTGAGGCACCCTCCCCACCACAGATCACCACATTCTGACCTCGAACAGCAGAGGTCAGTTGTGCCTGTAACGTCCAAAAACTTTGTGCAAATGGAGCCTTACGTAGATTCTCTTGTGGGGCTGGCTTCTTTCAGTCAACGCTGTGTTTCTGAGATTTAGCAGTGGATTACATGCAGGTATAGGCCGGTGAAGACCTGTCTCTTTTTCTCCCCAACACCTTAATAGAGTTTTTAAGCATTCAGAAAAGTTAGAAAAATTATATGGTGAACACCCATATATCCCACCCACCTGACTCTAAAATGAACATTCTGCTGTATTTGATTTATCATGTACCCGTGTAGAAATCAATCCTTATTTATTTTTTAATGTTTGTTTATTTTTGTGAGAGAGACAGAGCATGAACAGGGGAGGGTCAGAGAGAGGGAGACACAGAATCTGAAACAGGCTCCAGGCTCTGAGCTGTTGGCACAGAGCCCGACACGGGGCTCGAACTCACGGACCGCGAGATCATGACCTGAGCCGAAGTCGGATGCTTAACCGACTGAGCCACCCAGGCGCCCCAATCCTTGTTTCTTATTATGCGTTGCAAAGTAAGTTGAGAACATCAGCATACTTCACCTGTAAATACTTCCTCATGCGTATCATTAACTAGAGGTGTTTTTTGGGTAAAATTTACATACGTGCATATCATCGACAGGAGGCGGTTTCAGGTAAAATTTATGGATTTTAACTGCGTCACGAAATAAGTTTTGAGAAATGCATACACCGTGGAACCCAAACCCCTATGAAGATACAGAACCGTGTGGTCCAAGATGGCAGCCACTAGTCACACTTGGCTACTGAGCGCTTGACGTGTGGCTGGTGTGGATGAGAAGTGGAATTTAAAATTCCACGAGACTTTCGCTAACTTTAATTAAAATCTAAAAACCGATTCTTGAATCTGCTACTGGAAAACTTTTAAACTGTGTTACGTTAATATGCAATTTGAGCATATTAATCTCCTTTTCCAACTGTGAACTTTACAAAATCTACATAGAGGTCAAGTATTTTCAAGGAAAATGTAGTGTCTGAATTCAGGCGCTAAAAGTGTAAAAGACACACCAGACTTTGAAGACTTATAAGGGGCACCTGGGTGACTCAGTCGGTTAGGCATCGGACTCTTGATTTCGGCTCACATCATGATCTCACAGTTCCTGAGATCGAGCCCTGCGTCAGGCTCCCCGCTGAACGTGTGGAGCCTGCTTGGGATTCTCTCTCTCCCTCTGTCTCTGCCCCTCTCCTGCTCATGTGCACGTGCTCTCTCTCTCTCTCTCAAAAATAAACATTTTTTAGAAAGAATACAAAAATACCTCATTCATAATTTTGATAATGATTGCATGTTGAAATAACAGTATTCTCAATATGTTCAGTTAAATAAAATATATTATTAAAATGAATCTCATCGGTTTTTTGATGTTGCTACTCGAAAATTTAAAATTTTAAGGCCAAAGAAATATTTCTAATATTTCTGCTCTGAGCAAGGGCTCTCAAGTGAGGACCGTGGCAAGGAGACCCCTCTTCATGTGACATACAGCAGTGAGACAGATGTCCCCCAACCTGGCCCCATAAAGCGGTGCTTTATGTAGTATCTATAGTAGAAAACAAAATAAGAACAGATTGCAACAAAACAGGCCGCCTGAACAGAGGGACAGTTTATGGAAATATGAATCACAGTTGCTAAAACACAAGAAGTTAGTATGTACAACACAATAGAGGGACCGGGAGATGTCCATCGGGGAGGTCTCCTAGGCTGACAAATAAACAAAATAAAACCCACACAGAAACGAAAAGTGAGAGCTACAAGTTGAGATGTTACGGGATCGACTCCGAAGAGGCCAACAGCCACTTGAGAAGCACAGAGGCAGGGAGAGAGACTACGGAGGAAGCGAGTCATGAAACGGTGACAGTAATACTTGTCAGAGCTGAGGAGTGACAGCTGTCCCCAGTGAGAGGGCCCGCTGAGAACCCCCACGGAGAATGAATAAAGTTCTGGACCTTGCTACATCCTCGTGAAATAGCAGAGAAGAAAAAAAAGGTGGGTGATGAGAAGCTTCTACAATCTTCCAAAAAGAGAGAAAAAATGCAAGCCAAGGCCAAGGATCAGGTGGCACTCTGGCTTCTCATCAGCAGCACTGGATTATCTTCCAGCAAAGAGATAATGAAGTAATGCTCCAGCGTTCTCTGGGAGATTTACTCTAAACGTGGAGTTCTGTATTCAACCAAATAATCAATCAAGTGTGAGAACAAAATAAACACATTCTTAGACATGCAGGGATTTTGGAAATTTACTTCCCAAGCACTTCTCAGGGAGAGAAAAAAAAAAAAAATTACCCGAGAATGTACTACAACATGAAAAGGCAATCTAAGAGGAGGACACGGGTTCCGAGAACGAGCGAAAGAAGTCCATGAGAACAGCAAAAAAAAAAAAAAAAAAAAGAACAGTAAAGGGGCGGCAAGCCTGGGAAGAAAGTCAGGGTGCACCTGACCTCTCAGGAAAGACACGTCGTTACCAAAAAAACTAGCCACCGTGTGATTACAGGAGCGGACTAGGTCTGATGCCAGGTCCACCTGAAAACCTTATTTGTCCCCAGATGTCATTCCCGAGGGGTTGAGCTAGGCAAAAGCAAACGGGGCCAGTGTGGGTGATTTTTGCCCTTCCCTCGGTGTCCTTTTCCACCGGAAAACGTGTTTCCATATACACGTAATTCTTTTATGAGAAAATGTATCATGTCTATGAGAAGCCGGGGAGGGAACCCCTGAATAACAAAACCCCACGAAGGAGCTGCTTGGTTTAGTCCCCGAAGCTCCCTGCATTCAAGCTGTCACCATGTGCACGTGCACTGGGGCCACAGGGTCACTCACGCTACCGGATGTGTGTCTGGGGAAAAACCCGTTTTATTTGGAAGCGATCTTGTCTTCCTTCTGGGCCCCTTCTCCGTGTAAGTAGGACAAGTCAAAGTTTTTGCTCTCCCTGCCTTAAAATGTAGCTGGGGGCACTAATTTCACAGTGCCTTCAGGTAGAACGTTCTGGAATAAAACGTTTCGTCTCTCCTATGGCTGCCCCTCCCTCTGTGCTCCCCTGGATGGCGCTGGACCGTGTGGGAGAAGAGTGGCTTGCTTGTGGGATCTGGAGGGCCACCAGGAAGACTTGGGGTCCCCAGACTCTGCCCTCTGGTTCCCTGGGTCTGCAGGTGTCTTTCTCGCCTGGGCGCCGCTCCCCCTGCTGGAATTCAGGGCCCACGTCTTGCTCCTGAACCTGAACACCCGCGTGTCCGGCCTGGCTGGCTCTCCCTTGGCTTGGGTGGGTATCTGCCACGGTCTTCCCCAGCCCCGAAGGCCACCTGCAGCCCGCGCTGGGGGGTCACCTGGCACGCCTCAGCAGGCTCTTCCTCAGGGCCGGTGTTTCCCCCCGGGCAGGCGAGGCCTGTCTCTGCAGGGTGTGCTGTGGCCTTCGGCGTTTGCGGGGGCAGCCTGAGACCCAGGTCTGGTCCATGTCAGGATCCCCGTCTGTCCCCCTGGCCAGCCATTGAGAGAACTCCGGGAGACCCCGTCTTCCCGGATGTGGGGCAGCTGAGAAAAGAAGGAGGCGCTGGTGGTCACCCGTGTCCAGGCCCAGCTTTCTTCCCATTGGAGCAGAGGCGGGACCCGGGGGTTATTTCAGGAAGGGATGCTTTTAGAGGGAAAGCGAGGAGAGCCCAAGAGCAGAGGGGTGTGTGTGTGTGCGTGCGTGTAAATGCTGAACGGGGAGGGAGGGACCCCGGCTGGAGCCACAGGAGCCCGTAGAGTGAGCTCCCCTGGAGGGGACAGGCTGCCCCGGGAAGGCCATGTTTCCCGCCATGGGGTCACCCCAAACTGACCAGCGGGGAGCCGGGCTGTAGCTGCATGGCGGCTGCTTTTCATTAAATTCATTCCACTGCCCTAATTTACCAGCTTTGCCTGCGACCCCCCCCCCCCCCCCCCGTTTTCATTATTGTTCCCCAAAAGGTCTCAAAGAGTTCACCAACACTCCGACCTTCAATTCTCCTGCCCCCGGAACGATTCTAGCCATCGACAGAGGTTAAGAGCTGCCAGAGCCCCGACAGGAGGGCAGCAGGAGGAGGAACGAGAGGCTGGCGTTACCTAGAGCCGTAGCACCGAGCCAGTCGCCGCGCCGGGTTCTGAGACACTTCTGTGCTGCACCGAGAGCAAAACAGCACGAGGGCGGGGACCCCGGGGGGACGATGAGGTTCTTGCTCTTTGATGACCGCTCCTCGGCTGCTGCTCCCCCCCGCCTCCCCTCCAGAGAGCAATCCCATCCGGTGGCAGCCAGCTTCGACTCCAGGAAAATCACTCCTTATCACTGAAACGGTCGTACGCTTGGGACAGCAAAAAGGCATTTCACAAACTATTGATCTGAGAATTAATATATTGCTTTTCTCCCAGATGCCACACCTCGCTGCCATTGTATGTATTAGTACCCCCGAAAACAGCATCAGGAGCAAAACAGCCTTCCAGCCTTTAATTACGTTTTACGTACTTCGTGCTTTTATGCTGTTATTGCTGTCTCGGCCCCTTCGCGCTCATTCCTCTCCGTTTCAGAATGTTTCCATCCCATCTCCCTAGGCCGAGATGACTCAGAAGGGTGTCAGTGGATCTGTATTACCGCACGCTGATAAAAAAAACAACAACACAACCACCCGCCGAGAGGTTCCTGTATGCTGAACACCTTAAATGACCCTTGACTTGTGTGTGTGCGTGTGTGTGTGTGTGTGTGTGTGTGTGTGTTTCCCCTTTAATTCCTGCAGAAAGCATGGCTTAAATCCAGGAGGAAAATGTTCCCATCTGTAGGCTAGTAATATACATTCAACAGTTTTCAATTGCTTGAGCTATGAAATATGATGATAGCCGTCTATATATCTCATGGGGGGAAAGATACCTTGAAATTCACTCTGCCACAGTATTGATGGGGAGGCGTTTCTGCAGGAAATGTGCAGAATGACGCGTGGCTCATGATTTCAGCCGAAGCCCAGGAGGGCGGCCTCGTGATGGGCCATGGAGGGGCCGTCTCGTGCGGCAGGCAGATGTCGGGAAAACGTAGGATCGCCCCACCCGCCACCCACGGCCGTCTGCTGTCCATGTGCCCCCTTTCCAAGGGGATAGATGACGGTCTCGGAAACTTGACCGTTTTCTTTCTCGGTTAATCAACATTAGGGTAATTGGCACATTACATCCATTTTACAGCGTGGCGTGTGCGCTTGTGGCTCCGAATAAATAATGAATAATCGCAGTAATGACCAGAAACGCGCGTGAGCTACTGCGGCGAGCGCATAATGGATGCTTTGTTTGTCTTCGGGGACTGTATTACCAGCGTGTAACTGATGAGGCTCTAAAACGCTCGGGGTTACCTGAGGCTTGAAAGGTGCTTCATCAAGCGGAGTCCGTTGCTCTGCGCACAGACCGTAAGAGTGGCCCGGTATTTGCTTGCGGTCCCCCTGTTTAAAAATGGAAAATATGCCGCCCTGCTCATCCATCACCGTGCCTGCCAAATGCTTTCGCCCCCTCCCTCTGCTTTTAGAAAAAGCGACTGGAAACGCCCAAGCAATGCCAATGGCTGAGTTATGTCTGTTTTTAGCACGCAATGTTTGAGCACCAGAGTCAGGGCTCATTAAAACTACGAATGTGGTGGCTTCTAGAATTGGCCACTTTAAACGTAGTCATCTACACATCAGTAGTTCCCGAACTGTTTTATAGTAGTCTGGGTTTTTATGAGGCATCTCTCAGTATCTGTGTGCATAACACACTTCAGTATATTTCCCCAAGGTCCAGCTGAGCACGGCACTGGCGAGCTCACTCCAGCCAGCGAAAAAGTAACAGCCCTCCGTGAAGGATGCGAAGAGAACCTGTCGCTTTATCCATGTCGACGCCAGCGCGTGACCGTTACGGGACGACTAGTTAGAAGAGTTAGATGCCTTTCTGGGCGTGTGTGCTTACTTAATCCTTTTAAGCTTGTGCCTGGGAATATTTTACATTCTATAAAATTAAGCACATGGCTCTCTACTTTGAACTTAGCCGTGTGCGGGGTGGAACACTGGTGTTTCTGACCTTTGATTTTTTTAATCGAAAGGCTGGTGTCCGTTTGAAATGTGCACACCGAAACGGCTGAGTTCAGGGTGTGGGGACACAGAGAAACTTTGCAAGGGCGGCGGATCGAGGAGCAGTCGGGAGAGCAGATAGGAGGAAGGGAGCTCGGCAAGGAGCGAGGAAGGAAGGAAGGAAGGAAGGAAGGAAGGAAGGAAGGAAGGATAGCAGGTGTGAGTTAGAACAAATTATCCTAGGAGGGATCCCACAGAAGCAAACGCTGGGAACGAACAACGAAATGCTCACCCGAGAGACAAACGCACTGAATGAGTACATTAGACGCCGTGGAGGTAGAGGGTTTCCTTCGGCATAGTGTCTGAGACACCCACGTGGGAGCTGCCCGGAGGGATGAAGACAAACCAAAGAAAAACCGCCAAACAACCAAACACGCACACTCATGCACACGCTACACCAGCTACATATCCCATATACACGCTACTTTTCTTCAGCACTGACTTCAGCGTCAGGGGTTGCGAAGATTAAATTACGATGTGGAAATGGCCCACGCGATGTTAAAAGTACTCGACCGACAAGTGAAATGTATCAATATTCTATTAAGATGCAACTATTAAGTTGCATCAGGCCAGCATATATTCCTGTGGGTATAGCTTGTTTAGCACATGCCGTTCCAACCCTTCCAGACACGTCCCACCTCCAGGATGAGCATTGGCCTGTGTGACGACCAGAGCAGATTAAAAAAAAAATTTTTTTTAACGTTTTATTTTTTTAAGAGGCAGAGCAGGACACAGCATGAGCAGGGGAGGGGTAGAGAGAGAGGGAGACACAGAATCCGAAGCAGGTTCCAGGCTCTGAGCTGTCAGCACAGAGCCCGACACGGGGCTCGAACTCACAACCCGTGAGATCATGACCTGAGCCGAAGTTGGACCTTCAATCGACCGAACCACGGAGGCACCCCCAGAGCAGATCAGTTTTAACACTATGCTCTGCACTTCAAAATTAGTTTCGGTAACAATTCTGTCATGATCGGCAGCGGTCATTATTTGTTTGGTTTTGGTTTTCAAATAATGACCACTTGTAAAAAAGAAGGAATTTCAATGTTAAAGATAGAGTTCAGGGGCACCTGGGTGGCTCAGTGAGTAAACCATACAACTTCGGCTCAGGTGACCATCTCGTGGTTCGTGGGTTCGAGCCCCACGTGGTGCTCTGTGCTGACAAGCTCAGAGCCTGGAGATGCTTCCGATTCTGTGTCTCCCTCTCTCTCTGCCCCTCCCCCACTCACGCTCTGTCTCTCTCTTTCTCTCCAAAATAAACATTAAAAAACATTTTTTTTAAAGTGTTCAAATTCAAGAAAATATCTCGTATGTGAACTAAAATGCATACTTAATGAAATAAAGACTACAGCTTGTGATTCACCTTGTTTCCCTGTTTTAAATTTTAAACATAAAAACAACTCCTAGTGGCCACAGGAATGGTAGAAATGAAATAACTCAAGTTTTGTTTTGTTCTTTATAATCGCTGTGCTAGTGTTACCCATTAGGAATCGGCTGTTGAAAGACAAATGTGTACAATGCCACGGGAGAACCACGAGAGGAGAACTGGTCTCAACAGAGCTTAAGCAGTTCTGAACCTGTAGGAACTTTTAAATTTTAAAGAGCTTTATTGAGATATAATCTGTGTACCATAAAGCTCACCTATTTAAAGTGTGCAATTCAATCAAAATTGCACTGGCATTCTTCTCAAAGCTAGAAGAAACAATCCTAAAATTTGTATGGAACCACAAAAGACCCCAAATAGCCAAAGTAATGTTGAAAAAGAAAACCAAAGCGGGAGGCATCACAATCCCGGACTTTAGCCTCTACTACAAAGCCGTAAGCATCTACACAGTACGGTATTGGCACAAAACAGACACCTAGACCAATGGAAGAGAATAGAGAACCCAAAATTGGACCCACAAATGTATGGCCAACTAATCTTTGACAAAGCAGGAAAGAATATCCAACGGAAAAAAGACAGTCTCTTTAGCAAATGGTGCTGGGAGAGCTGGACAGCAACATGCAGAAGAATGAAACTAGACCACTTTCTTACACCATACACAAAAATAAACTCTAAATGGATGAAGGACCTGAATGTGAGACAGGAAACCATCAAAACCCTAGAGGAGAACACAGGCAACAACCTCTTTGACCTCAGCCGCAGCAACTTCTTACTCAACCCGTCTCCAAAGGCAAGGGAAATAAAAGCAAAAATGAACTACTGGCACCTCATCAAGATAAAAAGCTCCTGCACAGCGAAGGACACAATCAGCAAAACCGAAAGGCAACCGATGGAATGGGAGAAGATATTTGCAAACGACATATCAGATAAAGAGTTAGTATCCAAAATCTTTATAAAGAACTTACCAAACTCAACACCCGAAAAACAAATAATCCAGTGAAGAAATGGGAAGAAGGCATGAGTAGACACTTCTCCCAAGAAGACATCCAGATGGAACAGACACATGAAACGATGCTCAGCGTCACTCATCATCAGGGAAATACAAATCAAAACCACACTGAGATATGACCTCCCTCCGGTCAGAGTGGCGGAAATAAACAATGCAGGAAACAACAGATGCTGGTGAGGATGTGGAGTGACGGGAACCCTCCTACACTGTTGGTGGGAATGCAAACTGGTGCAGCCACTCTGGAAGACAGTATAGAGGTTCCTCAAAAAATTAAAAATAGATCTACCCTATGACCCAGTAATAGCACTGCTAGGAATCTATCCAAAGGATACAGGAGTGCTGATTCATGGGGGCACATGTACCCCAATGTTTATGGCAGTGCTTTCAACAATAGCCAAAGTATGGAAAGAGCCCCAATTCAACTGATGAATGGATAAAGATGTGGTTTATACATACAACGGAATACTACTTGGCAATGAAAGAGAATGAAATCTTGCCATTTGTAGCAACATAGATGGAACTGGAGGGTATTATGCTAAATGAAATAAGTCAGGCAGAGAAAGACAAATATCACATGTTTTCACGCATCTGTGGATCTTGAGAAACTTAACAGAAGACCATGGGGGAGGGGAAGGGGAAAAATAGTTTCAAATGGAGAGGGTGGGAGGCAAACCATAAGAGACTCTTAAATACAGAGAACAAACTGATGGTGGATGGGGACGGGGAAGAGGGGCAAATGGGTGATGGGCACTGAGGAGGGCACCTGTTGGGATGAGCACTGGGTGTTGTATGTAAGCGATGAATCATAGGAATCTACTCCCAAAGCCAAGAATACACTGTATACACTGTATGTTAGCTAACTTGACAATAAATATTAAAAAAAATAAAAAATAAAAGGCTTCATGGTAAAAGTGACAATTAAAAAAAATAAAGTGTGTAATTCAATGGGTTTTGGTATCTATCTCTACAGAGTTGTGTAATCACACCCTAACCTAATTAGAGAACATTTTAATCACCACCCCCCAAACCAACCCGGTACCCACAGGCAGTCATTCTTGCCCCTCCCTCCAAGCCCCTCCTCCACCACCCCTTCCTACCCTCCCTCCCCCGACCCTGTGGCTGGCCACGAATCTACTCTCTATTTCTATGGATTTGCCTTTCCTGGACATTTCATACAAAAGGAAGCAGGCAGGAGGAGGACCTTTGTATCCGGCTTCTTTCATTTAGCCAAAGGCTTCCAGGGTTCATCTGGGTCATGGCATAAATCAGCATTTTATTCCTTGTGTTGCCAAATAATACTCTTTTCTCTAAATACACATTTGGTCGGTCTTTTTATCAGTTGGTGGACATACAGGTTGTTTCCACTTTGGAGCAACTACAAATAATGCTATGAACATTTACGTACAAGCTTTTGTGTTGACATCTGTTTCCTCTTACTTGAGTAGGTAACTAAGAGTAGCACTGCGGGGCCACATTGAACTCTAACATCTTGGGGACCTGCCAAACTGTTTTCCAAAGCAGCTCCACCATTTACATCCCCACCGACAATGTATGAGCCAATTTTTCCTTTTCTTGCCAACACTCGCTACTGTCGGTGTCTTCTATCATAACCATTCTAATGGGCGTGAAGTGGTATCTCATTGTGGGTTTAATCTGTGTTTCCCTGATGACTAATGACACTGAGCATCTTTCCTTGTGTTTATTCGCTATTTGCATATCTCCTTTATAGAGCTGTCCATTCACATTCTTTGACCATTTAAAAAAACGGGGTTGACTTTTTATTATTGAGTTGTAAGAGTTCTTTATGTATGCTGGATATGAGTCCCTTATCAGATTTGTGGTCTGTAGATATTCTCCCTCATTCTGTGGGTTCTTTTCACTTTCCTGATGGTATCGTTTGTAGGAAAAGTTTTAATTTTGATGTAGTCCACTTGATTTTGTCTTTTGTCACGTTGTGCACTGGTGAAATATCTAAGGAATCAGTGACTAATCCGAGATCACAAATGTATACTCACGTTTTCTTCCAAGAGGGTCATAAGTTTAGTCCTTACATTTAGGTGTGGGATCCACTTTGATGTAATATTTGTGTATAGAGTGAGGTAGGGATCCAAATTCATTCTTTTGTGGGTAGACCTCTCTTTGTCCCAGCACCCTAATTGAAAAGACAGTTCTCTCAATGAATTGTTTTGGCCTCTTTGTTGAAAATCAACTGTCTATAAATAAAGGTTTATTTTCAGAGTCTCAATTTTATTCCATTATGTACATGTCCATCCTTAAGCTAATACTACAACACACTGATTACATTAGCTTGGTAGTGAGCTTTGAAATCAGAAGGTATGAGTTCTTCAACTTTGTTATTCATTTGCAAGATTGTCTTGGCTGTTCTGGGGTCTTTAAATTTCCACATGACTTTTAGGGCCAGCTCGTCAATTTTTGCTAAACAGGCAGAGAAGGTTTTGCTAGGAATTGTGTTGAATCTGTATATCAATTTGAGGAGGACAAACATGGGATGTCTTCTCATTTATTTACATCTTTAATGTCTTTCAATGATATGTTTATGGTTTTCAGTGTATAAGTCTTCACTTCTGTTAAATTTATTCTTCAGTTATTTTATTGCTTTTGATGCTATTGTAAATAAATAGTTTTAACTTTTCCTTTCCTCTTTTTTTTTAATGTTTACTTATTTTTGAGAGAGAGAGAGAGAGAGAGAGAGAGAGAGAGAGAGAGAGAGAGAGACATAGAATCTGAAACAGGCTCCAGGCTCTGAGCTGTCAGCATAGAGCATGACGTGGGGCTCGAACCCACCAACCGTGGAATCGTGACCTGAGCCAAAGTTGAATGCTTAACCGACTGAGCCACCCAGGCACTCCTTAACTTTTTCTAAATATTGTAAACAGTTTTCTTGGTTTTGTTTTCAGATTGTTTATTGCTAGTGTACAGAAATGCAATTGATTTTTGTATATTTATCTTGTATCTCTCAATCTTCCTGAAACCGTTGATTAGCTTTAATAGTGTTTCAGTGGATTTCTTGGGATCTTCCATATACAGGATCATGTCATCTGTACAGAGAGGTAGTCGTATTTTTTTTTTTTCTAATCCGTATACCTGTTCTTTCTTTTTCTTGCCTAATAGCCTTGGCCAGGCCCTCCAGCAGAAGTGCTTAGACATGCAACCTTGTCTTGTTTCCATGGCAACACCCTTGTGAACGGAACATGCTGTGTAGCTGAGCTGGTGTGTGTTGGGGGTGGACTGTTGAACTGCATGAATTCCTATGTAGAATACAGTATTTATCCAAGTTCAAGTAATAAACATGTGCTAATCTGGGGCTCACATATACGTGATTAAAACCCTATAGTAACCACAGCAATTGTTTAGCACTTAGACAAATCAAAGGTATTTTTTAAGGAGGAATTTATCACTGGCATTATGTAGCGTTGCTGGTGCAATTAGCTGGTCTGATTGTAAAATTCCCCACAATGTGTTTTCTATTGCTCACATCCAAAGCAGATGGTACCCAATGCCCACACCCCTCGGTGCAAGGATGCGTGCCCCGTTTTTCCAGCAGCCTCTGAACCGTCCTTTGGGTGTGAACCAATCCGTCTTGGGTGCACACACCGGGCCACCCACGAGATGGGCCACAGCGCCCACTGCTGCCTCCCGCCCCACCCTGTGCCCAGAAGACCCTTCACACCTGCTGCGGAGTTGACTGGGATGGTCTGGGGACCCACTGAGTGGCACCGTCCACTCTGTCTCAACACTGGGGTTGGGGGCCCGTGGTCCGAGGGTGCAGGATGACAGTGCCACGGGGGCTGCAGTGTTCAGTCCGCACACCCCTGGGTGGAGCGGGGCCCGTGACAATGACATGGCTGTACTGTCGCTCATCCTGTGACCCTGGGCTCGCGGCTGCAGCTATGTTTCTCTCCCGTTAAAAGGCGCCCTGGGACAGCCTCGACCCCCTGCACCACCTTGGCGCCTCCTTCTTTCACCACCCGCCCCAGAGTGGAAGGTTTTGTTAACGTGGCGTTGGTACTGAGCCTTCGGAAGGAACGAGGTGTTATGAATAAAAGGGGGGAGAAACAACTCGCTGATCTCATCCCTACCGTCTAGGGGCTTGCGTTCTTGGGTTTGTCAAAAATATATATTTAAACTTTCATTTACTAATCCTTTTACATGGAGCGGGGGGAATGGAGAGAGAGTGGTTTCCTTACGTGAGCTCACTAACTGAGATTAGCTATTTCTAGAAAAAGGAGCGCTGTTTTGAATAAGGAAGTGCATGCTCCCAAAGAGGCGGTCACGGAAGGAGGGGGCTGCCAGCACCCCACTCGAGTCCCCTGGTATGTGCCACTTCTGGGCCCCAAGGCCCCATCATCACCAGCCATGCTCACCCGGGAGTCTCCATGGCTCGCGCGCAGCCCTCAGCTACCCCAGCGAACGGCTGGTGCGGCTGGAGGGTGATTACCCCAAGTCACTGTCACTCACCTGTGTAGCAGGTAACTCTGCCGTGCACCTGTGTCGGGGTCCCCAGCAGGACCGGCTGCCGCTGCCCACCACGGTAGCTGGGTCAACAGAACGCTTTTGCTTACTGTGTCCGTTCCCCGTCCTACCCCGTCACTGTCCCACCGGGACGTTCGGGGACCTCCTCCCGTGTAAGTCACTTGCCTTCCAATCTGGTTTCAGGGTCTGCTTCTGGGGTCCCCAACCCAAGATAGAATCAACGGCACGAGGACGAGGGCTGAGAGAGGGTCTCTTGGGAATCTGGGGTGGCCACGGACACCTCCATTTTTTTTTCCCGATAGCACATCATCTACCATGGGAAGGGTCAGCAGGCCACAGCCCACGGCCAAATCCAAAGCACAGTCTTACATTTTGGTAGAGTCTGGAGTGAAGAATTGTTGCTACTTTTTTGTTTCGTTTGGTTAGGATCTCATGATGGGGACGTTTACTGTTCCCCCACCCCCGCCCCCCCCAGTGTTGTTGAGATATGATTGATATGTAACAGTGTATTCGCTTCAGGTACACAGCACAATGATTTGGGGTCTGGACATATTGTGAAATGCTCACCACAGTAAGTTTGGTTAACTTCCACCACTACACATAGTTAAATTTTTTTTCTCATGATGACGACTTTAACGGTTTACTCTCTTAGCAGCGGCCAAATACATACTACAGTATTTTCAGATCGCCACTTTTAAGGTTCCCACAATTCTTAACGTGTGACAACGTGCCAGAAATGGCCACCAAACCGTGCATTTTAAAACATTTTCCTGAAAGGAACGGAACGGACTCTTTTGACACACAGGGCGATACGAGCATGCTTTTCCCACGTCGAGTAGAGGGCTTGCTTTAAAAAGGTGTTGATTCATTACCCAGGAAGGTGGCGTGGGTGGGTTTACAGCCGTAGGAGGAAATCTGTCGTCCTTCTAACGTGTCAGGCGTGTCTCATCTGGGGCTATCGCCGGTGCGCGTGGGAAGCCTTTTGGGAATGTGTGGTCTGGGTCACATGACCTTGAACTGAGAGACCAGCACATTTGTTTCCAGGAAGCTCTCTCCTGTATCTGCGAAATGGGCTAAGAATTCCTGCCCCGCTCGTTTGTCGTGAGAAGCCAGTGGGGATGGTGAGTAAACATGTGATCTGATCTGTGTCCTCTCCTGCCCTCGCCACACACTTGCCTTCAAGTGGAAGCTGGAACCAAGGACAGTTTTGTGTGGCTTCTTTAAAGTTTCCAGCATCTCTGGTAAGCGTCAGACAAGCGTCGCGGTTTATAGATACAAAATGCCGCTCTGATTACAATTAAGCTTTATGCCCAAAGTGATATAAATAAGGGGAGTAACAACAAAGAGGAAAAAAGTATCACAGCCTCGGTGCAGGAATCCACGTGTGCGACTGATCTGTGGGCTCAGGGACCAGGAAAACGGAACTGCACATGGCTGGGGTCCGTGGGCACAGACTCTGAGAAATTAAGCGTCTCCTTAGGAGCGAGGAGGCAATAAGGGTAAGTTCTTGGCTGAGTAACGGGCCGACCCTCCTTCCACCTCTGCGTCCCCTTCCTCTCACCCCCAGGGGGCGCTCTTTCCTCCGCCTTGGTACCAGGCTTCCACCAGCTCCCCTGCGCCTGGACCGTGCCATCCCTCTCCACCGCCAGCCTCCCGTGCAAATCCCACCCATCCGGGGGTCAGGACTGCACCCGATGGTTCGCGCACCTGCCTCTGTGCCCGCACTGCGCTGAGCCCTTTCACAGAGTAGCTCAAACTCACCATGACTGCAGGTCTTGGTTTGGGCTTCCCCGGAAACCAAGGCTGAGATGGGGAACTCTGTGCACATGGTGTACTTGGGAGGGGATCCCAGGAAACAAGGTAGGAGCAGGAGGAAACAAGGCTGGGGAGGCAGAGAACACAGCGCGCTTGGAGAACAGGTGAGCACTGGGGATGGAGGAGCGCTGCCCCCTGGGGGGCCCTGGGGACAGCTCAGAATGGCATGGGGTGACCTCCCCTAGGGAGTGCGAAGCTGTTCTTTACCCACCAGCTCCTGGAGTGTCTAGACAAGGCCCCGGGGGCACAAAAATGCACATGCAGCTACAGGGAACCAGTGGGTGCTCACTAAAATCGATTCCAAGGGAGTAACCTTGGAGTTCTGCCAACACGCGGAGGAAGCCAGTCCCCATTTTGCAGATGAGGTTACCGGGGCTGGCCGCTGACTCATGGTGGAACCAGGGACTCCTACTCTTCTGTTGATGAGTCTCACCTCCCATTCCTCGCCCCCTGCCCAGCGCCGAGAGGGATCCAGTTGTACGGAAAAGAGCACGGATTACGTTCATGACCAAACCACCAGCCCTCAGGCCCCAGGGCCCTTGCACATCCACCCTCGGAATCCTGTGAGGCCCAGCACGTGCCTTTGCTGCCTGTCCTTGAGCCTGAAGCGCACACATTTGAACTGGCTCCCGCTTGCAGCGTGAGGTGGGAGTGAGGTGGGGAAAACTCACTCTCAGAAGCAAGATCCAGATATGGACGAAGTCATGAGACCTCCCAGGGGAAGGGGCCTCGAGCTTCGGTCTCTGAGGGAGAAGGTGTTTCAAAGCACAGGTCCTCTGCCAAAAATTAAAATGAATTTCAGCCCTAAGTTGCATCACGTCTCTCCACACATATTACAGGGAGACTAACTTAACGCCCACCCAAGTGGCTTCTCAAGGCCCCCCGCCTCCTGTCCCTAGTGCCCAGCTGCTCCCGAGACCCTAATGGCCAAACTCACCCTCTGCCTCAACTCCTCCCCAAGCCCTGGCTCGCGGGCTCCCTTCCCCCCCTTCCCAGCCCGTTCTGTCAATCAGAGTCCAGCAATAGTCCCTCGTCTTTAGGAAGTGGAAACCAGACACATTGCCAAAAGAGTCTCTTCAGTGGGAGACGAGAGAGAACACTTTCTGCATCTGGGCCCCTTTGATTGGACAGATATGTGTCGATGTTGATGAGTCTGGCTGACCTGTGTCCCTGGGTCCTGGGAGGGGGCTTCTGAATCCTTGCAATTTCCCAAATGACAGAGGAGCATCTGTCACTCAGGGCTCAGCCCTCACCTGGGTTTATGCTAACAAGACGACGAAGATGGGGGTGGCACACCAGAAGGGACCCACTGTGTGCTTACGGGGTTGGGGCTCCAAGTCGGGTGATGTCAGCCCAATGTCTGGGGAGGGGAAGGGGCTGGAGACAGAGTTCAACCACGTGACCAGGGATTCGATCGATCACGCCCGGGTCATGAAACCCCAATAAAAACTGGACCCCAAGACTCCCCCTGCTTTGGGGTGGTAATCAGACGTGTGCGTGGGGAACGAGAAACATCTTCCCAGTCCTTGCCTATGGGTCTCTTCTTTCGGCTGGTCCTAATTTGCAGCCCTTACCACAAAACAGTAGAAGTCAGCACAGTGTTTTCTTGGTCTAACAGTTGTTCCTGTGAATTATTGAACCTGAGGGAACCGCCGGGGGCTGCAAATCTGTAGCCAGATGGTCAGAAGTGTGGGTGGCCTGGGGACCTCTGGGCTCGCAGCGAGCCTCTGAAGTGAGGACGGTCTTAGCTGCGACACTCGACCGAACTCGTAGTCGGTGTCAGAACTGGACTGTGACGAGCGTCCTCCTTGTAAGATGATAGAACGGAGATGAAAATGTGTCATTCTGTTTGGAGGAAGTCGCTTTTCAGGTTTGACTAATTCATTGCGCTGGGACCTAGATTTTCCCCTCAGAATTCTGTCCTTGTGTTTTGTTTCATTTTTTGACTAAAGATGAGCATAAGAGTGAAAAATTGTCGGCTGGGCCTTGAAAACCGGGCCATGGTGAACTGCGAGCCTTGAAGCCTACAGTCCTGTGTCTCCCTTAAAAAAAAAAAAAAAAAAGTATATATGTGTGTGTGTATATATATATATATATATATACACACACACACACATACATAATTATGTATATTACATATATATTATGTGTATATACTATATATACGTACATATATACATATAAATGTCTGCTTATTTATTTTGAAAGAGAGAACACAAGTGGAGGAGGAGCAGAGAGAGGAAGAGAGAGAGAATCCCAAGCAGGCTCTGAGCTGTCAGGGCAGAGCCTGACGTGGGGCTCAAACTCACAAACCGTGAGATCATGACCTGAGTGGAAACCAAGAGTCGGACGCTTAACGGACTGAGCCCCCCAGGCGCCCCCGGGCTTCCCTTTTATGAGGAGATGGTCCAGTCAGGGTCAGAGGCCACATTCACAAAGAATCCCAGCCTCCCTTCTACAGATCGGGTGCATCATGACTCTGCCCAAATTCTTCCGTAAGAGCCAACAAATTAACGACTCCTGAGACCCCTGAAAGCCTCGTAAGTGGCAAAGAACCTCCAAAGGAGACCCGGTTTGCTTGGCGTCTGCAGAGTTACTGGGATCAAGCTGGGGTTCGGTGTCTTTTGTTTACTCATTTGTTTCCAAAAATAAATTTCGGGAGGACAGACCGTTAATAAAAGATGCTCCGGTGTGCTTGAAACGGTTGGAGAACCAGGCAAAAAGGCGATAAAATAGGAAACGATCGTGGCGGAGGTTTTTCGAAAGCCGAGGAGGACAGCACCAGGACCCAAGCACAGACTGCGCACCGCTGATCTTGGCCAGCTTGTGCCCCCCGCCCCGGGTTTCCAGGGCAAAGGTCCCCATCAGGTAGTCACGAAAGAGAAATGCTCTATTTGCGTCTGCGGTTTGGAATTCGAGGTCCTCTGGGAATACTCATTTCTGCCATGCAACCCAAATATTTATGGAGCGTGAGGGGAGCGTGGCCCAGAGTGAGCCACTTCTGCTGGGAGCCTTCTCTCAGAGGCTTCAAATCGTTCCAGAGCCTCTGCAGCGGGTCTGGGGACAGGGTGAGCACTTCGATGTCCTATGATCCCACGGTGGGGTCCCCGGTCCCCCACCCACCAACCCTGCCATCTTGGGCAACCTCCGCTCCCTCATTCGCGAAAATGCAGATACTAATTACTACTTAGGGCGGGTCAGATAGTCCTTCCCCCACCCCCAAATTCAGGTCCACTGGCACCTGAGAATGTGGTTCTTTGGAAGCAGGGTCTTTGCAGATAGAGTCAGCTAAGGGTCTCGAGAGGAGAGCATCCTGGACTGAGGGTGGACCCTCAATGATGGGTGTCCTTGTAAGAGGAGAGCACACAGACAGACTCACCCAGGGAAAGTCCCGTGAAGACGGAAGCCGAGACCGCAGTGATGCGTCCGCAAGCCAAGGGATGCCAAGAATTCCTGCAACCGTCAGGAGCGAAGGCACGGGGAGGAGGGAGCAGAGAGCGCCTCCAGAAGGGGCAGATCCCCCAGCACCTTGATCGCGGACTCGTGGCCCTCCGGACCTGTGAGAGAACCTGTTCTGTTGTTTTAGCCGCCCGCCCCCGCCCCAGCGTGCGGTGATCAGTTACAGCACTCCCAGGGGACTGTGGCACGGTCAGGGCACAGAGGACTCCAGTGTTTGGTCGGTGTGAACGCTCGGCCAGTGCCGGCTGTTCTTTCCGTTCTCGGCTGTTTGGGCGGATGACGCTGCAGCTGCGGGAGGCGCTCGGCTCCGTCCCTCAGCTTCCGCATTTACCCACTGAAAAACGTCTTCGCGGGGGCTCCGTCTCCGTGCCCGAGCGTGGGCACGTACGCTTCGGCTTCTCCTTTATTTTCGTACGTGCGGCGGACATTGCCGGTCCCCTGCTCGCGTGGCGCTCGTTGGCATCCACGTCTGGGCACGCTGGCCCACCCCTGGCTCACGACTGCAGCAGCCAGAACCCTTCCTGAGAACCCTCTCTGGCTTTTAGCACCGGCTTGGTTTGCAGGTGGGACAGGGAGTGGAGCCCTCCCCCCACCCCCGGATCCCCTTCGACCAATGATCCGCGAGAGTCAGTGAGTAAGTCCCCAGGTCCCCACCCTCCACCTGGGGTGTTTCCGAGGTGTGAGCCACAGCTTCCTATCGTCCTACCGCCCCCAGCAGGGGTGAGCCCTGCCCGGTTGGCCACGTCAGCGAGCTGCTTGGTGACATACACAGTATTGCTTTCTTCCTGCATTGGTCCCCCGTGGCTTCTGGAACAAACGACCACAAGCCACGTGGCTGGACACAGAAGATACTATGCCCTCACAGTTCTGGAGGCCAGAAGTCTGAAATCAGCATCCTGGGCTGCCATCAGGCGTCAGTGGGACCGCGCTCCCTCCGGAGGCTCTAGGGGAGAATCTTTCTTTGCCTTTTCCGGTTTCTGGTGGTTCCCAGTGACCCCTGGCATCCTTGGATTATGGGCACATCACTCCAGTTTCTGTCTGTGTCTCCGCATGGTCTCCTCTTCTGCGGTCAAATCCCTCTCTGCCTCCCTCATATAAGGACACCTGCGAGTGTCTGAAGGCCTCTCCCAGACCAGAACAATCTCCCTGCCTCGAGATCTATAACTTAACCGCATCTGCAAAGACCCTTTTTTGCCACACAAGGTAACAGTCACAGGGATTAGGACTCAGATATTTTTGGGGGGGGGGGGGTGTTATTCAGCTGACTACACTTCCCTTCCTGGAATCAACTCCCCAATAAACTACTCACACTCCCCTCCTAGTCTCAGGATCCGAGACTATTATGTCATAGGGAACGAGAATCACTCTTTAAGGAATGATTTACACACGTGACGTACTGACATTTCTCTAGCAATCATACTTACAGGAGTCGGAACAGGGTTGTTAAATTCTTTGAGGGTTATTAACTCAGAACCATAATCCCAAGGTGGAGGGAACAACTGGCTTGAACAGGCTTTTGGATAACAATAATCCAAAAAAAAAAAAAAAAAAGGAAACCAGGGAGAAGTCTGATGGGGACTCTCACTGCCACTGGAAACACTTCTCAACTTCAGTCTCTGTGGCTTATAATTTGATCTATCTCGTGGGAGAGGAGTTTGGGTGGGAGGGCCCCAGGCCCGACGGAGCCGAACCCTTAGCCGTAATCCGTCACTTGTAGCGGGGTGTGGAAAGTGGGAACGAATGGTGAGCTCGTCCCGCTGGGCCCTCATCAGGGCGGGCGAGGCTGAAAACCCCCCAGTTCCCCATGGCTGCTTCCTCGACACCAACGCTGAGATCATGACTCTGCGGCCGACGCTTCAACTTTCGCTGGCGGGGCTGAAAGCCACCGTACCGTTTCTGGAGATGTTCTTGGAAGTGACGTTTAAGTGGAGACCCCGAGGATGAAAAGGAGTGAGCCGACTTAGAGATGAGGCCGAGACAAGGCCGAGACAACGTCTCCTGGCAGAAGGAGACGTAGCAGGGAAGAAAAGACCCAGGATAGGGGCGTCTCAGGTAGAATGACCACAGATCAGAGGCGGCGAGAGGCAGGGGTCCGTCGTGGCCCCCTGCTGCAGTGTGTGCGTCTCCTCAGAACATACCGGAAGGCCACCCGAAGGCCTGGGGGCAACGTCAGGACCTCAGAGGTGTTTTAAGGACATGGCTCACCCCAGCTACCGTGTGCGGAAAGCACCAGGAAAGGGGGAGGGTGGGAGCAGGAGGCCAGGTTAGGCGGCTTCGGACGCGTGGGTGGGACGAGATGGACCTTGGCTGGGGGGCACCCTGGCTCCACGCTCCTCTCTGGGCTGAACCGTATCCCCGGCAAACTCAAGTGCTGGAGTCCTAGCCCCCGGCACTCCTGCGTGTGGCTGTGTTCGGAGATGGGGTCTGCAGAGAGGTGACTAAGGTAAAGCGAGGTCACAAGGGCGGCTCCCAGTCCGCTCTGACTGGGGTTCTTCTAAGAGGAGGAGGTCAGGACACAGACAGGCACGGGGGACGAGCAGGTGAGGACACAGGACAAGAAGGCCATCCGGGCACCAAGGGGAGAGGCATTAGGAAGACAGCCGCCCCGCCCACACCTGCATCTCAGACTTCAGCGTCTGGGACTGTGAGAAAACAGCTTCCTGTTGTCTAAGCTGCCGGTGTTTGTTACTTTGTCACACACTGTAACAGACTGTTACGTAACACACTGTCACAGCCGGTTAGGCTCCAACCCTGCTGTCCCTGTCTGACGGGTCCAGGCTCTTTTCCCCTCCTGCTTTCTCCACGGGCCTTGCCTTCTCTCCGCTCACAGCTCTCTCGCAGGTGTGCGCACGGGCTGGCCCGCCCACGCGCACACAAATGTCACCCTCTGGGGTGGCCTTCTAGGATCATGGCGGGATGGGGCCTAGAGTTCTTACGCACCGTCTGTTTGCAGATAACTCACTCCAAAATTCTGAACTGCCCCTTCGGCTGCCCCAAGTCTCCTACACATTTAGAGCGATTCTCCAACCAAACGAATGTCACTCCTACATTACAGAGGCAGACCAAATTAGCGTTTAGCAGAGAAAGGGGCTTCTTCTTTTTTTTTTTTCCGCAAATCATAGAACTCTAAATTACCTTCAATTTCCTAAATGGAATCTGGCTCGTGATTCACTCTAGTATGGAGTAGTCTGTAATGAGATTATATTATGTTTGGGGGAAAACATTCAAATGACCAAGATAATTAATTTTGCATAACAACCAACATATAGCAAGATCCAAAGCCGTAACTCAAAGCCAGCAACCTGCCGGGGCCCCTGGGGGTGATAATGTTTCTTTCAAAACACAGTAACAAAGACAGTTCCAGAGACCCGTGAAATGCAGAGGTTTTAAAGCTGGAAATGTCGGGTTCTTTCCGTTCGAGCCACAATGCTCGTATTTTCTCAGAAGCTGTCATTTACTGTGGATCTCTCCTGGGTTTGGGAAGATAAAAGAAATCCTCCGGCCCCAAAGACTATCTTGGATGCGCTTTGCTGGGAAAAATCTTTAGAGAACCCATTCCAAGTATGCAAAACGCTTGGTGCTGTTTCAGGGCTCAGCTTATGGCAGGATGGAGAGTGTGTGTATGTGTGTGCGTCACACTCTCATCTTGTAAAAGAATAAGATCAAACCCTCTTTGGTTCTTTGAATCCTCATTGCCAGGTGGCTTGATTTGTGTATCAGACTTGTCTGAACATCTGGGAAGGAACTGACGCGCGGCGTGGCAGCAATTTTCCGGTTCTGATTCATTGTTAAAATCACCTCCGAAAGAGCCAGGACCTGGCAGGCCGCGCCCCCCCATCCTTGTATCCCTTGGCTGCGTGTAATTCTAACACAGTCTAGGAATTATGTGTGAGATTGGGAGCCAGAGAAGCTACATTCTTGCAAAGATCTGCTGCTAACTGCCTGCATGGTCTCGAAAATAAATTCCTGCACTCAAACACTGATGCATGAATCTGTGCACAGTTGCCCCGCCCACAACAGCCAGGAGAGGAGAACGGAGATGTCCATCAGCAGATGAGGGGATAAAACAAACTGTGGTACGTCCACGCGGCAGAACACTACTCAGCCATAAAAAGGAACTAAATCCTGAACACAGATGCTAAGTGACAGAAGCCAGACACAAAAAGGTCACGTGCTGTAGAATTCCTTTTACGTGAAATATTCAGCATAGGTAGATCCCCAGAGTCAGAACGCAGATCGGTGGGTGCCCGGGGCTGTGACAAGGAGGGGGTGGGCAGTGACAGCTTCACGGTACGGGATTCCCTTTTGGGGTGAGAGTGTTTTGGAACCAGGTAGAGGTGGTGATTGCACAACATTGTGAATCGTGCACTTAAAAAACCTTTTTTTAACCTTTATTTATTTTTGAGAGAGAGCATGAGCGGGATAGGAGCAGACAGAGAGGGAGACACAGAATCCGAAATAGGCTCCAGGCTCTGAGCTGTCAGCACAGAGCCCGACGTGGGGCTCGAACCCACGAACCACGAGACCATGACCTGAGCCGAAGTCGGACGCTTAACCGACTGAGCCCCCCAGGTGCCCCATGAGAGTTGTGCACTTTAAAATGGTTAACTTTAGCCTGGCTCGGTCAGTACAGCATGTGACTCAGGATCTCAGGGTTGTGAGCTAGAGCCCCAGGTGGGGTGTGGAAATTACTCAAAACTAAAATCTTAAAAATAAAGTAAAATAAAACAGCTAACTTTACATTACACGAATTTTACCTCCATTAAAGAAAGAGACGTTCCTGCTGTCACTGTCCACCCCCTGCACCCCTCCCCCCCCCAGATCTTGGGGACTTTCTGGGAAAATCAGGGCGATGGACGCCCAAGAGAGACTATCTGGGCTGGCCCTGTGATCGGCTGGAACAGGTGCATCAGAAGTGACGCTACGTAGCTTTCACCGCTGGGTACGAGGACCCTGCAGTTTCCGTGTAAGGAACGCCCCCTCTCAGAACCCAGCCACGGCCGGTGAGAAAGCGCAGGCCGCCTGAGGGGCCAGGATGGAGCTCAGAGGCACCGGGCGCCAGCTGTGTGACACCAGCCGTGCCAGTGAGCTATCTCGATGTTCCAGCCCGGCTGTGCCCTTGGGCGAGGCGCCGCCGCCAGCCTCACCTGGATGGAGGTTTGCTTTACGCACGGAGACAGCGATCACCACAGAGGCAGGCGCAAAAAGAAACATATCCATCTCTGCGTATCTATCTCTATACCTATCTCTGCATCTCTCTGGAGATAAAATTCCGTCTATTCCTATCCATCCCCAGATTCACAAAGTGGCTGACACAATGATGGAGGCTGGCAAGTCCATCCTCTGCGGGGCAGGCCAGCAGACTTGAGTCCCAGGGAAGATGTTACAGCTCACGTCCTCTGACAGGTGACTGGCACAACTCCCTGTTCCTCTCCTAGTCTCATTTTCTTGCAGGGCCTTCACCTGATTGGGTGAGGCCCACCCACCTCACGGAGGGTCGCCTGATTTACTCAAGGGCCGCTGATTTCACCAGGAGTCTCATCTAAAAAAACACCTTCATGGAAACATCTGGATTGGTGCTTGACCTCATCTCTGGATACTGTGGTCCAGCCAGGTTGACACATAAAGGTAACCCTTGTGGCAGGCAATGAACCTCGTGACGGTGGGCTTTGGGCACTGGGCCTCAAATTTCGCTTCCATGCTCTGCCCACATCCTCTTGGGTCCCCTTCCATTTCCAGAGCTGCCTGCCCGGGGCACAGAGAGCTGGAGCGCCTAGGGGTGCTTGGCCCCCAGAGCGGCTCCCACCCTATGACCGACCAGGCCAGGTGCGGGAAGCCCCGCCCCTCTCCTCGGGCCGTGGGCACTCTGACGCCCCTCTTAGGTCTGCTTCTGGGAAACCCGGCCTGACACAAGGTTGCCCTGGGAAGAGCGGGGCCAAGGATGATGCGTCCGTGTGCATTTGTGGAAGCAAATGTTTTCTGGGGTGGGGGTGGGGCTGACATCTTCCAGCCGAGGGGAACGAGGAGGCTTTCCAGGCAAGGGACAGAATTTACGTGTCCGCCCCGACTTTGCCAGCATCGGTCCTGCCTTCTCCCCACAAGGCCTTGATAGATGCTGGAGAAGGTGACCCTTCTCCATGAGGGCCTCATCCTTTACGTAGCAGAACGGAGATGCAAACCCCGTGCCCCACAGGGCGGAGTCGTGGCCTCCCTGCGTGCTCACGGCTCTCCTCTCCCCGTCACGCCTTCTCCCTGCGGCCCCCACCCCAGCCACGCCGCAGGAGCAACAAAGCACAGATGAACTCCCGACGTGAGCCACACCGTCCCCCGTACCGCTCGGTGATCGCCAACCCTACACGCTCCCGGAAAGGTGCGCTGATGTTTGGTGACGGATATGGAAATTCAATAAAAGGCAAGTTAATTAAAACAGAACAAGCTGTTGCCTGGGGCAGCAAAATGTAACTGCTTATTATGTGAGTGAATGTTGAGATACGGGGGAGTATAATTTTCTCTCTCTCCCCCTGTGTTTCTGGGAGTCTGCTTGGCAAAGTCAGAGCGGGAGTCTGCCAGACGGGGATGGCTGGTTCCAGCCTGAGATGGGTGTTATGCGCATGCGTGTGGCTGGCCCTGGGTACGGGGTTGCATGTGAAGGAAACCCACAGACTGTGGGCTCCCGGGCGGGCCCGAAGCCTGTCTCCAGCGTGCTTGTAACCCAGTGCCAACGCAGCGCCCTGCACCCGCTAAGGACACCTGTTGCTAATTGCTGCCATAGTTTCTGAAACGGGTGTCCTGCCGTGGCCCGAACTGTCTCCCCGTCCCCAAGCCATGTGTTGAAGTCCTAACTCCCCCCAGGACCTCAGCCTGGGCCTGTATTTGCAGAGCAGGTCTGTAAAGTAACCAAGTGAAAATGAGCCACGCGGGTGGGCCCTAAGGAAAAAGGATTAGGACGCACACAGAGGAAAGACCAAGTAAGGATACGGGGACAAGATGGCCATCTACAATCCAAGGAGAGAGAGCTCAGAAGAAACGACCCCCGCTGACACCTCGATCTCGGACTTCCAGCCTGGAGAACTTTGACAAAAATACAGGTCTGATGTCTAAGCCACCAAGTCTGGGGGGGCGTCTTGCTATGGTCGCTCAGCAAACTCATCTGCACCTGCCCATTTGTTACCGTTCAGGGGTCTTCAGGTGGGTGAGTGGTTCTGCCGGTCGTAGCGGAGCTCACCTGTGGCAGGGACTGGACGTCAGGGGGTCCTCAGCTGGGGACGACAGCAATGTCGCTGTGCTCCACGTGGTTTCTCATGGCTCTCGGGAGCCTGGGCTTGTTGTCAGGGTGACGGAGGGCTGGGGAACGGGGAGAGGAGGGGGGGGAGAGAGAAGTGGGGGAGGGAGAAGGATGGGGAGAGGGGGGGGAGGGGGAGAGAGGGGGAAAGGAGGGGGGAGAGGGAAGGGGGAGGGGAGAGGGACGGGGGAGGGAGAGAGAGGGGGGGAGGGGGGGAGAGAGAAGGGGGGTGGGAGAATGACGGGGAGAATGATGGGGAGGAGGAGAGGCAGAAGGAGAGGGAGAGAGAACAGTTCTCCCCAGGACCAGGCTCCCTCCCTGCGCACCACCTCTTTTGCTGCATCCTATTGGCCGGAGGCAATCACGTGGGCACTCTCGCTCCGGGGGTTGGGAGACAGACCCAGCCTCTCCATTGGGGACGTTGCAGGGTCAAAGGGCACGCATTTCGGGAAGGGTGGGGAAACGGGGTCTCTTCTGCAACCAACCCGGGGGATTCCTAAATGTTTTATTTTGAGTGTAAAAATCCGAACTTCAAATCTGAGGAATTGGCAGGTGGTCAAGAGGGACAGAGGGGCGCCTGGGTGGCTGAGTCGTGCGAGTATCTGACTCTTCATTTCTGCTCAGGTCACGATCCCGCAGTCGTGGGCTCTCTCTCTCTCTCCCTCTCCCTCTGCCCCTGCCCCCTCAAAAATATGACAAATAAAAAAAATAAAAAGAGGAACAGAAACATTTACAAATTTGCAGTGACACGGTGTTTAAGGCTTATGCTGCACCTTCTACACGCCGTAAACGACAAAGCTGGTGGCAATCCCTGATCGGAGTCCAACAGAAAAACTCTGATCTCTGCCAGAGTCAGGAGTGCAGGCCGGCTGCTCAGAAAGCCCTTGTCTGGGTCCCCAGCCTAGAGGGGGTGTCCCTGCCACTGTTTCTCAGACTCCTCTGTGTCCCCCCCCCCCCCCCCCCCCCCCCAGCGCTTCCCACGCCGGTCACCACGTGTGGCTCCGGGGACCTCCTCGTTTGCTAGATGGCACATCAGGTGAGGGCAGGGACCTTACCTGGCTGGCTGCAAGCCCAGCCTAGGCTTGTTGACTTCTCAACTCCCCGAGGGCCTCCCCCACCCCCTAGGGGCTTCTCCTGGGAGGAAGCAGAGAATAACTGGGTTGAGAAAGTCCTTCCTTGTCCGCCTCATTCCTTTCCGGCAGCCCCGGAAATAAACGGAGATTTATTTACAAGGGAATAAAAAGGTTTGCATTTCTAATGGGCTGGGAACCATTAAGTTGATGCGATCCTCGGCCTGCCTGCCAGGGATGGGAGAGAGACAGACAGCAAAACTGCCAGCAGGTTTTGCAACTAAAACAAACCCCCCTCCACTCCCAGGCCTGTCGTGGCCCCAAGGGCCGGGCTCTGGGGGAAGGGGGGTCCTAAAGCTAACAACGGTTTGGTTTGTAGCTTTGTTTGAACCCTGCTTTGTCCGGCAAGATGTTTCTCAACAGCCCAGAAATATGTGAGTACATTCCTTGAACACGTATAATTTAGTTCCAATTGCTCCTTGCTGGTGCAAGCCGCAAATGAAAATAAACAAGATTCATACTTATTTTCAAGCACGTAGCGATAGGAGCAAAATTAACGCTGGTAAATAACACCCTTCTGAAAAAGGCTGCAGTTGGTAGAGGCTGCTCCGTACCCTGAAAACTAATTCTGTGGCGGAAAAGACCCAGTAATCAAGACGGGAACGGCAGATTTCAGGGCGGTGATGCGGCGGGACACGGGGGCCGGCCCAGGGGGCGCGACGCAATTTATTTCTCTCGGGCGTCTTCCCAGGCAAGTTTAACCCTACAGCTAATTACCGACTTTCTATGCAAACACGAACAGAGCGTGTGGGGTGCCATTCATCAAGCCGATGGAATCAGAAGACACCGTAGGACAACAGGCCATGGGGAGCTGCACCCGGGCCAAGGAGAGGTTGATGGCAACCGCCGCGAACTAGGGGGTGAAAGGCCCCTAGGCAGGAGGGCCTCGTGGCCGGAAGGGTCTGGGTATTACTGGGAGGCTGGCCACAGGCAGGCCAAGGTGTCCTGGAGGGGACCAGGAATCAGGCCTCTGGTCTGATGGGCGTATCGGACTGATCACAGGAGAGGAAGGGTTGCCAGGCCTGTTTGGGCGCGTGTGGGGTGCTTGGGTGATTCAGGGGCTGGGGGGGGAGGGGTTTCGCTCAAAATTCCGAGGTAGACAAGGAGACGGTCCAGGGGAACTCGCTTGTGTCAAGAGGTCGATGGGTGTGGTGTCTTGTGGTGGGCAGGCCAGCAGTGGGGACCTTCAGGGAACGATGACCACGGCAGGCCCAAGGGATGGAGCAGAGGCCACCTGGAGGTGACAGACAGTCGGGGTTGGGGACGGGCTTCGGGGGAGGGGCCGGAAAGTCAAACCCACAGTCTGTCTCTTCACGCTTCGGAGATCCGAGGAGGAGGAAGGCTGAGATGCTGACTTTCGGCTGACGGTATTGGGAGGACACATCAAGGGGGACATGGGTGGGTTCCTGATGTCACCAAGTGCCAGGTGAGGACAGCAAATGGAGCTTCACTATTCATGAAGGACCTTGCGTCCCCGGGGGGAGGCCGGCAAATGGGGGTCGAGACGGGGAAGTTGGAAAGACCATTACAGACCCACCTGGGGAAGCCAGGTTCCTGCTCTTAAATCCAGGGTTCTCCAGATGAAAGCAGGTTTGAGTGTAAGCCTGACACATGCACCCTGAGTGAACTCACTGAAAACAGAAGTAGGAGGTAAGGTGTAAAACCCCAATGTGTCCAGAGCATTCTGGAAATAATAGAGGAAGTTAGTCAGATCAGCTGTTGGCATCTAATCAAAAATTTTTTAAAAAGGAGGGGCATCTGGGTGGCTTAGTCGGTTGACTGTCGGACTTCGGCTCAGGTCACCATCTCACGGTTCATGAGTTTGAGCCTTGAGTCAGGCTCTGTGCTGACAGCTTGGAGCCTGGAGCCTGCTTAGGATTCTGCGTCTCCCTCTCTCTGCCTCTCCCCACTCTCTCTCTCAAAAATAAATAAACATTAAAAAAAATTAAAAAGAGAAAGAAAACAAAACAGAAACCCAATGAACCCACTGATGTTTTCCTTAAGCACCTTCTGTTTTGTGTTTTGTTTTGTTTTGTTTTGGCTTTGTTTAGACTCTGTGGTCAGGCCCAAGCAGTTCCGACTATGGTAATTGGAGCCAGTTTTCATTCTGGAAAATGTGAAGAGCCTCAGAGATTCACCGACGCAAGCCTAGGGGGCGCCGTTCTCTGACCCGCAGATCGGCAGGGGGACGATGCAGGGTCCCCCCCTGGACACATCGAAGGCTCTCTCTGCTTTGAAATGGCTGAGAGCCCGGCTGAGCCAAAACCACTGGAGAGTCAAGGCCGGACTAAATAATATCCTCGGGGTAATGCTTTTCACCTTCATAAGGAGAAGAATTACGATGCTCCTTCCCTCATGTCCTCAGCTGATGGCCAGAGAAGAGAGATAATATTTACTATTTTGTCCTTACAAAACACAGACAGCGGTGCCGACCGTATATTTGAAGAGGGGAGACTTGATATCTGGAGATGGGGTGTCGTCGGGCCAGGAAGAGCGGGAGATTTCGTTTTATTTATTTATTTAGCTCTGACCCTGGAACCTTTTCCGAAGAACGCAGGGTCACAGCCGCCAAAGGCCCCGGCAGGAAGCCAGCCGTGGGTCAGTGGGCAGAGTTGCTCTGGATGCGTTAACAAGGCGCCAGTCGGGAGAGCTGGGCCCTGGGGACAACCGTCAGCCTCGGTGGCCTCTCTGCTGAGTTGAGCCCAGAACAACAGCTCTGCCTGGAGGCCTACAAAGCAAGCATCCGGGAAGACTCAGAAGTGGTCTCTCTCTCATATTCTGCTGAGCCCAAGAGTGTCATTTTTTTGTTTGGTGTCTCCAAAGCTCGCATTCCTTCTTCCTCATTAGCCGTGGCTGTCCCCCCGCCCCCCAACTCTCCCCGAGGAGAGGAGGCGTCCGCACGGCAGTGGGGATCTGTCTCCTGGGGGAGGCGGGGGTGGGGGTGACATCTAACCGGGCGGCAGGAGATGCAGGTTCCATCTGGTGGCCCGAGCGCCCGAGCCGGCTGCTTTTCCTTCTCTGGAAACACGACCCGACCCACTTCATGCTGACGCGATGGCCTACAAGTCCTCGAAGGCCCAGAGGACAGGCAGGCCATGTCTGCTCTCCCCACTCCGCGTCACCCCCGAGGGAGTAAAGACGCTTCTCTTTTCATCTGGAGGAAGAGCTGCTGGGACCCACGCCTTCCGTCCCCCGAGGAACCGTCCCCGCTGGTGCCGCCGTCCTCCGGCCCTGGCAGAGTCGTGCCGACGCAGGTGTGGCTTCCAACCGTGGAGCTTTGCCAGGAGCTCGGGAAACCCGCATCCCACCTCCTGGCATTGATGGATGATCCTGTCGGTTGGGGGAAAATGCTCTGGTCACGCACTGCTGAGGTGTGGGGAAAGAATTTACTGCATAACATTTACTTTCCACCGCGGGGCTGGGAACAGAAGGCCACGGGGGCGAGGGGCGTTTCTTCCCCTGATCAGGTGGCTCCTAGCTTCACCTGCCATCTAGGGCCTGGGCGCCAAGAGAACACGCAGGGGGTCCGGAGGCATTTCTCCGTTTCTGCAGCTATGGGCGGGGGCAGGACCAGCTACGACGCGGTCAGTCCGGGGCGGCTTCGGCATCACACGGGCCCTGGAGCGGCACCAACTCCCTCGGAGGCCGAGGTTCCTGTCCCGGTGCGAAGAACGAAACCCGAAGGGGGTGCAGTGGGAGGCGTCAGTGCAATTGCACCGACAGCAGCCTCTGGCAGAGGCAGCGAGCCTCGGGGCCTGATCCTAGGGTCTCGGCATCGTGCCTCCCGGGCCTCTGGCCCTCTGGCTCTGCACAGAGGGGTGCTACTGCGCCCCAGTCCGAGGCCTGGGGAGGTGCCGAGCCAGCTGACGGCAATCGGTAAGCACGAAAGAGCCACCTGTCTCTGCCGCTCTGAGACCCCTCCCCAGCCTTCTGATCTCCACCTGCTCCCGTGGTTTCTGTCCAGGCAGGCCAGTCCCCGGGGGAGACTCGGGAGCCCGCAGGCTGGTGGTGTTCAAGGCTAAGCAGGTCGCTTAGCCTTGGCCTCCATTTCCATACGACAGGAGGGCCAGGGCCTAGGTGCCGGGTCACGGCAAACACTAGCACAAGGTGAGCCGCTGGGAGCTCAGCGCTGGCACCCGGGAGCCCTCGCAGGGCCAGCAGTGCTGGGGAACGCTTGGGATCCGGAGGAAGCAGGACTGATGTGAGGTGACGAAATGGGAAGAATTCCAAGGTAGGGAGGAGAAACGGAGGCTCAGGGCCAGCTGCCGTGGCCGTCGTGAGAGGGCTCCAGGTGGGTCGCTCAGGCCAATATTCTGGGGCCTGTGTGTCACCCCCCAGTGCCAGCCCTCGCCCCTTCTAGCCCCTGATATATGAACCTAGGAACGAGCATGTGCAGGAGGCGTTCCAGGACGCTGGCAGGCACACGGCGGGGGTCCGGCTTCCCCGCCTGTGTCACCACGGCCACCAGAGGAGGCCGGTCAGGTCCAACCCGGGAAAGCCCTTTCCTTTTCAGTCCACCAGGGGGCCATTTACTAAATCCCCATGACCGGTGAATTGTGTCCTCGCTTGGAAAAATGGCTCCCTTGCGTCTTTCGGGGCCCACTGCTGTTTATCGACGTGTGGGAGGGCCAACCGTCAGAGCTCTCAGGGACGGGACACGGCCGGTTTTAGATGGCCGGTGGGAAGGCATCACAGTCGCCTGGGAGTTAGTGATTGATGAGTGGGCACAAATAGTCATCAATTCATTAATGTTATTATGATACGAACGCTATCACATATCAACAATACGTATTATCAATGTTACAAATAACTTGCTTTATTCTCTCAGTCTGTGTTTATTGAGTACCTACTACGTGCCAGGCCTGTGTGGGGCTCTGGGAAAGCAGTGGCGAAGGACAACCTGGCTTGGCCCCCACGTCATGGCACTTACAGTCCACTGGGAAGCTAGACAACAGTCAAATAGTGATCAGCGATGAAGGTAGAATTCCAAGTTGTGTTCGAGGGAAGTCACAAACCCTCTCACAGCCTGGAGTACAAGGATTTGGTCAGGGAACGGGGGTGGCTTTTGAGGAACCGACCCCTGAAAGATGAGATGGGGTCAGTTAGGTGGGTGTAAAGGGGGAAGAGTGATTGGGGCAGAGGGGGACAGCATTTGCAAAGGCCCTGTGGCAGGAGGACATAGAACAAGCACGTGGTCAGAGGACAGAGATGGGGACAGTGCCAGACGAGGCTGCGCAGGCGGGCAGGGCCGAAGCTGGGGATCTGTGTGTACCCCAAGAGCACTGGGAACCACGAAAGGATGCAAAGGGATAATGTGGTCAGATTTGCCTTTTAGAACGACCACTCTGGCTATGCGTGATGGGCTGTGCAATGTGCTGTCCAGTTCGTCCTGCAGAAATAAAGGCCTGCTCCCCACAGGCCCGGAGGCTGCTGGCCGAATGCCCTCAGCATGTGCCCCCTTCCTGGACGGGTGTCTGCCCAGAGGGCACCGGCCCCAGTCACGCCCCATCCCAGGAGGGCCAGCGGCTGGTGCCTGGTCAACCGCAGGACGGCTCAGAGGGTCATCCCAACTCCGGGGTCCCCGGCGGGGCCATCCGAGGCCTTCCTCGAGGCTGGAGGTAAGCTGGATAACACGCCCTCCCTAACCCGGCCGCCCCTCCCTTGCGCAGGTGACATGTCTAACACCACACCCAGCCCGAGGCCCTGCAGGGCTCATCTCCCTCTCTGAGCCTGCTTCCTGGGATGCCCGGTGACAGCCTGGGTGAGCTGTGTGTACTTCATCACCACTCAGCTCTAATGACGCACTCAGATGCTCAACAAGAAGCCTGAACTTAAAATATTGGTAAGTGTGTATATAAAGTAATACTTTCTTCAAAAAGTTCTGTTGCTGTGAAAGGCAAAAGGGCAGGGCTCCCCACCTGCGCCAGGCTGAGAAGTGAGTCCCGACGTGGCCACGAGCCTCACTTCCTGCACTGCTGGTGGGTTTGCACACAGCTTGGGGGTTTGCTCGCCCCGGGGCGTCAGGCCGCCTCCAGGAAGCCACCTGGGGAGTGCTGCCCGCTGCCCGCAGCCCACGCCTAGCTGCTCCCCGACTCCTGTGTCAACCCAGAGCCCAGCGGGAGCCACCCTGCTGCTCAGAATCGGCCAGAAGAGGGCCCGAGGGGGCGGGCGGGACATGCACCTGGTGATCTCCTATTCTGGTGACTTCCACGTGGTATGTAAGAGAGGCACAGTGTTGCAAATGAAAAGTGGCAGAATGGATGCTTTTCCAAGCTGGGTGCCTACGTAGACTTTTCAGTCCCAACAGCCCAGGACAGATCCTTGTGTGTGTGTGTGACCATTATTTAACAACATTTTTTTTTAATGTTTATTTTTGAGAGAGACACACACACACAGTGCCAGTGGGGAGGCACAAAGAGAGGGAGGCACAGAATCCGAAGCAGGCTCCAGTGCAGAGCCCGACGCGGGGCTCAAACCCACAAATCGTGAGATCGTGACCTGAGCTGAGGTCGGACGCTTAACCGACTGAGCCACCCAGGCGCCCCATGTGCGTAACTGTTATTAAAGGTACAGTATCTCCCTGTTGGAAGAATTCGGAATGCCCCTAGAGCATTCTGAAGATAAAGGCCAAAAACACAAACAGACAAACAAACAAACAAAACCCACAAAACAAAAGAGAAAAAAAAACCCACCCCCAAAATAATCCAGTCCACAACCAACTCTTTGGAACAGAATAAGGTTAAAAAAAGATGAAAATAATCACAAAGGTATGATTTAATCTTTACAGTGTTAATAGATATTAATAGGAGGACTTTATATTGGGAAATGTTATTAGACAGCATAATGATCATTTTATGAAAATCAGCTCGTTTAGCACTTAGACATTTTTTCCCTCTCTCCCTGGCTTTTGCTGACGACTGAAGTGTTACCCTCCCGATGAATGTTTCCTGCTTCGACAACGAGCGCCTGCCAGTGGGGCGTAGCGCGGGATTTTGACACCTTAATGATTTCTCCGATGCTGCCCTGTGATTTCCCACAGGTAAGAACTGGCTGTAACTGTTGCTGGGGCCACTCTGGGGGGGGGCACGGGATCTGCTGGTTCTCCTCCCCTCGAATCCCCCCAGCAACCCCGGAAGGGAGGTCTGTGATCATGCCCACGGCACAGAAGGGACACTGAGGCCCTAGCGAGTGGGTAGGGCACCGCGGGCACAGCACGAGGGGGTGGCCGGGGTGCTCTGGAGACCCAGGCGTACTTAGCTCCAGGGCCCGCTCCACATGGACCGAGACATCCCTTACTGCCCGGGACGGCAACTACGAGTCGCCGGTCTTCGCAGATCACGTCAGAACCGCTCCCAGCACCCCCCCTGCTCAGTAAAGACTCACAAATCCTGCCCCAAATGAATCGCGTACATATGCGTCATTTCGGTGGCCAGAGATGCGCGTCGATGAAGTCTCCAGGATCCCGTTCGGAAAGCCTCATGCACCGTCCGGCTGAACGTCCCGTCCCAATTTCCGCGAGAGGGTAATGGCGGAGCTGGTTGGGGTGCCTGGAGCATGCTGTCTACATGATGCCGAATTGCAGGCCACGCCCGAGTCAGCTCTGGGGGCGGGCACGCTGCTGAGGAGGGCACCGGATCCTGGCAACCTCCACGGGCCGCCCCAGAAAGCTATCAGTCCTCCACTCAATCAACAGACGTCTCTGTCTGGTTTTAAAACAGAATCAGGGGGTGCCTGGGGGGCTCAGTCGGTTAAGCATCGACTTTGGCTCAGGTCACCATCTCGAGGTTCGTGGGTTTGAGCCCCACGTCGGGCTCTGTGCTGACAGCTCAGAGCCTGGAGCCTGCTTTGGATTCTGTCTGTCTGTCTCTCTCTCGCTCTCTCTGCCCCTCTCCAACTTGTACTCTGTCTCTCTTTCTCTCTCTCAAAAATAAATAAACAGTAAAAAAAAAAAAAAAAAACCAGAATCAATTCATTGTCCAATCACAAAACTGACAAGTGTACATGGAAAGTCTATGAGAGTAGGGACCGTGCCTGTTGTCAGGCGTCCTCTCCTGAGTTGGACAAGTATTTGTTGAATGAACGAGTGTGTTGTAAATTACACGATCAAGTCCTACCGCAAAGACAGCACATTCCACGATTAAGCCACCTCCGAGAACTCTCTTCTGGGACTATTTAGTGTGCATGAAAATCTCTTGAGGGAACTCGTGAAAAACAAGATCTCGCTTCCGGATTCCCAGCCCTCGCTGGAGAGCTACAGGACCAGAACCTGCCTGGTGACAGCGTCCCGGCTGGTGGTGCCGTAGGAGCCCTCGGTCTCAGAGCCAGAGAGCTCTGGGTTCAAAACCAGGCTCTGACATTTCTCAGGGACTGGGGTTGGGCGGGAAGACATTGCACGGGCTGGTGGCCAGGTGGGCCTCTCGGAAGAGACAGGTAAGCTGAGGCCTGAAGGAGGAGAAGGAGCCACAACCAAGGGAACGGTGGGGCTGTCTGAGTTTGGATCCCCCTAGAAGCAGAGCACGGGACAGAGATTCAAGCACGAGTTAATTTGGGAGGTGGTCCCGGGCAGTGAGACAGGAAAAGCAAGCCGATAAGACGAGGGTTGCATGCGGAGCTTCCCTCCATCCAGAGTCGGGGACTTGGGCAGTTCATCCGCGACCCCCCTCTCATCCTCGTTAAGGGGATGGTGGGGGCTGGTCTTAGCTCCTGGCAGTCAGGCCTTCTGTGCTGGCAATGAACGGCAGCCAGAGCAGATCCTTGGGGTAAATCGATCCTGGCGGTCAGAGTTTGGAAGCCTGTGTACGGATGGGGGGACGCAGGGGGATCTAAGTAGGGAAGTGAGAGCATCAGCCACGATGGGCAAGCTTGCTCCCTGCGAGGGGACCCGGCAAAGCAGAGGCCCCGAAGGAAAGACCTCCACGTGTTCAAGGTTAGTGTGGCCGGAACCCTGTGAGCTTGGGGAGGCCGGGAGGAGGTAGGGCAGGGATCACAATTTTCAGCTGGCTCTAAAGAAAGCACGACAAAACCCCAAACAAACAAACAAAACAGCCCAGAGCCCCGATCTGTAGTGTTTGCCAACTTGCACCGTGCAAATGTTCGCATCATGGCTGATTTTGCGCGACCAGGGTGAACCCTGACTGCAGAGATGGGAGGATGTGTGTGTGCTTGGCTCTCGCATGCCGGATGAAGCCGGATGGAGCACCCATAGCAGGGAGGAAAGGGATGAGGTTGGAGAAGACGATGGAAAACCATCAGAAGGGTTTTAGGCAGAGCACAGAAAGGATGATCTAATTTATGTGTGTCAATGAGCCGTGAGGCTAGGAAAAATGGCCCGGACTGCAGCGTTACGACCTGGGCGCTTAGAACCTTGCCGTGGGCGCCCTCCACACACGCCCCGACTCTGAGAAGTACACCCGCAGAGAGAATTTACAGAAAAATCCATCGTCAGACCCTCTCACGCTGGGCTGAGACCCATGCTTGCATTTAGATGATGTTAAAGGTCTTCCGTAAATTAACAAAACACGAGGGGCTGCAGAAAAGCGGGCGACGTGGCGCCTTTGCCAAAGGGTCCCCCTCGTCCGAGTCGGCGAAAGCCTGAACACGAGTTTTGCTGCCTCTTGTCAGCTTAAGTTAGACCTTTAATACTCCTTAAATATATTTTTCTGTTAGTAATAGAATCATGGCAGAGAAATGAAGCTATCTGTCACGTAAACGCCCGCCTAGAAGGAGCAGGATTGTAATAATGGGGAGCGAGGAGGGTGCCGGGCCACCAGAATACCTGTACAAATGAAAATTGATTTTCTTGAGACTTCTTCGCCTGGTGAAATAAATTAAATCTGCATTTACTTCTATTTGTTTAAAAACCTCTTTGCTAAAATAAGCACAACCGTATAGAGACATAATCTAATAAATTAAGAGAGGATAAATTTTACCTAATAACATTCTGCACACAGACTATGCACAGAGGGAGCCCACAGGAGGAAGGCTCACAGAAGCCACTTAAATGTCTGGACTAATTCTATTTGTAACGGTAAACTGACAAACAGATATGCTCAGGCCTTTGCAAGCTTGTTTTATTTTATTTTTTTTCCAAATCACGTTTATTATTAGTTTAATTGGGGAAAAATAATCTACCGAGCTTCCACTGAGCCTGAAGAAATACAAGTTTAACTAGGTCTTAAAGTTTAATGCGGCTTGCATGGTGCACCGCAAGGAACACTGTTTAATGAGGGGAAACTGCGTTGCCAGCCTCGCATGAAAACTCAGGAAACGAAGCCCCGTCTTCCGCCCCGAGCACATCATCCTGCCTCTCGGATTTTCTCTGTCCCTCCCAATACAGGGGGAACCAAAATAGTCGTGGGTGTTCACGGAACGTCAGCACGCGCCTAGAAGTTGCTCCTGAGCCCCTCTGCCCCCCACCCCCGACCCGGGGTGGTGCTGGGGTGGGCGGGCAGGGGGTATGGCCCTTGGGCACATTTATTGACGCACCAGTGTCCCACAGCAGGGGTTTCCACGGAAAAACGAAGTTTTCACTGTAGCCGCCTTAAGCCATTTGGGAACAGAGAACGACACAGGAAGGGCAGCAGACTCTGTTCAAAAAATTATTTTTATGAATGTAGGTGTTTATCACTATGAACTTCCCTCTTAGAACTGCTTTTACTACATCCCATACATTTTTTTTTTAATGTTCATTTCTTTTTTGAGAGAGAGAGAGACTGAGTGTGAGCGGGGAAGGGGCAGAGAGAGAGGAGACACAGAATCCGAAGCAGGCTCCAGGCTCCGAGCTGTCAGGACAGAGCCCGACACGGGGCCTGAACTCACGAACCCATGAGATCACGATCTGAGCCGAAGTCCGACGCTCAACCGACTGAGCCACCCGGGCGCCCCACAGCCCATCCATTTTGATACGTTGTATTTCCATTTTCACTTGTGGCAAGATGTTTTTAAGTTTCTCTTTTGGCTTCTCTTTGACTCACTGGCTGTTCAGGAGCGTGCCCTTTGATTTCCACATATTGGTGACGTTTCTGGCTTTCTTCTTGTAATTGATTGCTAGTTTCGTACCATGGTGGTTGGAAAAGGTGCTTGATGTGATGTCAGTGGTCTTTTTGGTGCATTAAGACTTGTTTTATGGCCTGACATGTGATCTCTCCAGGGGGATGTGCCATGTGCCCTGGAGAAGGATGTTTTTCTGCTGGGTGGGATGGAATGTTCTATCCATGTCTGTTAGGTTCATCTGGGCACACGTGTCATTGAAGTCTGATGTTTCCTTATTGATTTTCCTCTGTCTGGATGAGCTATTCGTCGTTGAACGTGGAATACTGATGTTCCCTAACTGTATTGTCGACTATGTGTTCCTTCAGGTTCGTTAGTATTTATTTTATATATTTAGGGGCTCCAACATTCGGTGCATATGTGTTCCAAGTTCTAAGTGCACCTAAGAGGGGATGTGACATTTGGGTACCCCTGTAATGCCAGGCACTGGGCATATACTTCATTGAATCCTAAAACAACGCTACTCCCATTTCCAAAGAGGAAATTGAGGCTTAAAACGGAAAATCATGGCTGACCAGCGTGGCTGCGAAGACCAAGTTCCCATATGATGTCTTTATCTTGTTGTGGGAAGAGTCAGCTGCAGAAAGCCATGCCTCTCTTTTTCCTCTCTTAGGACTTTGTGCTTGTAGTTTTAAGACGATCAAACAGAGAGGTTCAGTTCTGTTGCCACCAACCATGCGTGCTCACTTCCCAATCCCGATTTTGTACAAATTTTATTTTATTTTTTTTTGAATTTACATCCAAATTAGCATATAGAGCAACAATGATTCAGGAGTAGATTCCTTAGTGCCCTTTACCCATTTAGCCCATCCCCCCCTCCCACACCCCCTCCAGCAACCCTCTGTTTGTTCTCCATATTTATGAGTCTCTTCTGTTTTGTCCCCCCCGTTTTTATATTATTTTTGTTTCCCTTCCCTTATCTGTTTCGTCTCTTAAAGTCCGCATATGAGTGAAGTCATAGGATATTTGTCTTTCTCTGACTGATTTCACTCAGCAGAAAACCCTCCAGTTCCATCCACGTAGCTGCAAATGGCAAGATTTCATTCTTTTTGATGGCCGAGTAATACTCCATTGTATATATATATACCACAGCTTCCTTATCCATTCACCCATCGATGGACATTTGGGCTCTTTCCATCCTTTGGCTATTGTCGATAGTGCTGCCATAAACATTGGGGTGCATGTGCCCCTTCGAAACAGCACACCTGTATCCCGTGGATAAATGCCTAGTAGTGCGATTACTGGCTCGTAGGGTAGTTCTATTTTTAGTTTTTTTGAGGAACCTCCATGCTGTTCTCCAGAGTGGCTGCACCAGCTTGCCTTCCTACCCAATCCCGATTTTTACCTTCCACCTTTCTGGATGCCTTCTGAGCTGTGACCAGACACGGGAAGTCTATGCGTTCTTGCCGTGACATCAAGCCACGGTCAGAGTTTCGGCCAGAAACCTATCGCTGTCTCGTGGCATCCGAGGGACTGGCTGCTCTGGACTTCTCGGAAGCGAAAGCTGACGAGGAGCCACGTGTGGCTGGTGGCCTCCTGCAGAAGCGGCCGCGTGGCTTAGACGCGTCGGGAGCCTTGCACCCCCTGGCCTCCTCCCTGCATGTCTCCTCTGGTCTCCTGTGCCTTCCCGGCTCCCAGGACTGACTGTGTCGATTGGAGTCTCCACCGTCCAGAGCTCAGCCACGCAGCAGTGAGCGAGAGGCCAGAAGCCAGCCACCGAGAGCTCACAGGGCAGAAGGGAGGGACCACAGATCCCAGCGTGTGCGTCACAAGACAAGGCGGGTGCCCCAGGTCTGGGGGAGGTGACTTCACGCCTGAGCCCGGAAAACCGGAGAGGAGGCGACCAGGGGGCACGCGGGAGGGGAAGGCGAGCAGGTGGGCAGCGGCACAGATTTGAGAGGGTGAGAGGTCTCGTTCTATTCTGCGCGGAGCTGGGGGCGTGGGAGGGAGGGCATCGGGGGAACCGCGGCCAGTCTCAGGACTGAGTCCTCTCCAGCCAGAGGGCAACGTTTCAAGCACTGGAGGGCCTTGCTTGAGTTTGCGTTTGAGACACGGTACAAAGTTCCACAACAGGTGTCGTTTATTAAGAAGCAGCCCCGAGCCAGCACCTCGCGGGGCCCAGAGCGCTCAACACGGGGCTCCGAATTCCCTCCTCCCCGTCCCTCACCCCTGCAACCGCCAGTGAATGACGGGTCCTGCCGCAGCCCCCTCCTCGTCTACCTGGCCTCAGGTGGCCCCATCCGCTTCCCCCCCTGCAGCCTGTGAACTTCCTAATGTGCCCATGTGTCACTTGGCTTCCTGTGGACAACCTCACGCGACCTCCCGCTGCTCTGAGGACAAAGCCCAAGCCCCTCCCCTGGCCCGCGGGGTGCCGCGTGGTCTGGCTTCTGTCCACCTCGCCACCGGTGCTTTCCTCCTCTGCCGCTGGGCCCTCCCATCCGGCTGTGGACACCTTCGTTCCTCCTCTGCCCTCCGCTGCCCTGCACACCGCCCCCCTTCACCACCTGACCGCTCTTTCTCCCGCGCTTTTCGGCGGAGACGAAGCTTCCTCCCTCAAGGCTTTCCGGAGCCTCGCGTCCTGGACAGGTGCCTGTGGCCGACACTGCTGTGTTCTATTTTCCACAGCCGACCTCATCAACAGCCCTCCTCCCCCAGTGGCTCTGTGATCTTGCCCCCCGTCTGCCACCCCCATCAAGATCAGGGGGCCTAGCTCCTTCCCTCCCCCCGGATGCGGGCAGGCCTTAGCGACTGGCTCGCGGCCAACAGAACGCGGTGGAAGGGATGCTGCGTGACGCCGGGGCTCTGTCGCCTGGGGCCGTGCAGGTGGCCCACTCTTCGGACGCTCATCTCAGATGCTCCTCTGGGAGCCCAGGTGCCATGCTGTCAGGAAGCCCGAGCCGCACGGAGAGCCCGGCCTTCAAGACGTTCTAGTCCAGGAGCCAGACGTGATGACAGAAGCCTCCAGATGATTCAGGCCCTCGGCCATCCGATTCACCCCAGTCACCTTCCCAGTTGAGGGAGCGGAGAGGGGCCATCCCTGCCGTGCCCTGTGCAAAGTTCTGCCCCACCGATCCCCGAGCGCGCAAAATCACGGTCGTGCCGTGTCTTTGGGTTTGTTAACACAGCGATAAACAACTGGACCGAGTGGCTACCAAACACCCGTCCCACATTTCCTCTTCCTTGCTGAAAGAATTCTGGTCTTGTTCAGAGTGGCTGTGTGCCCACCTAAGCACTGGCTCTTCTCGCCTGCCTTGCAGCGGGGGTGGCCGTGTGACATAGTCGAAGGTTCTGAGAAAGCGTTTCCCTTCCTGTTAAGAGGAAACAGCACGGCTTGTGCTCCCATGCCTTCCCTTTTCTGCCTGGAAGGAGAGCATGATGGCTGGAGCTACAGCAGTCCTCTTGTGATCCTGAGGGAAAGTTCCAAGAGATTTGCCAACATGTGGGTTTGACATCACTGAGTGACTGAACCGACACCAACGGCCACCTCCCTGGACCTTCCTGTTAGGTGGGAGAAAGGACTCCATTTGGGTCTCTGCAGCGGATGTGTTCCTGACTTCTTCCACACTCCTCATCTTTGCTGACACTTCTATCCCTCGAGCTCATCTCCCCACCAGAGGTAAGCTCTGTGTGGGTGGGGGCCACGTCTGTCCCTTCTCCATCACGTCTATCAAGCCCCGAGTGTGGCATATTGGAGGCGCTTAAATGTTTGCTGAATGACGTCCAGTCAACGAAGGTGTGACGATTTCCAGAGCCTCAGAGATGTTTCCAGCCTGTCAGTGTCATGGGCAAGGTCTCTGACGCCCACTCCGGCACCCCCTGTCCCCAGGGTCGCGGGAAACCTCACTTCTCCCTGTAGTCGGACTTGGGTCAGGCGGAGGAAACGTTTCTCACCACAGAGCTGTGTGGGAAGCTTCCTCCCCTGCATTTCTTCCCTCCGGTATTAACAAATGTTAATTTGCCACAACGATCGTTGGCCTTTCGAGTGCCCTTTACACTGCTATAATTTTGTGACTTCACTGAAAACACCAACCTTGTAATTCTACTTGGCCTTACAGAAAAATCCTTGGAGGATGTGTTCTAAGTCAGGGGGAAGTCCAGGTAATTTTTTTTCCTTTTTTTTTTTTTTTTTTTTTTTGCTCGTAGGGTCTATCCCGCTTTGTGCACAGATCACATGTCTTGCACGTGAATGCTCGTACTTGTTCTAAATGGAGATAAATTTAGATTTATCTAGATAGATTTAGATTTTTCTAGATAAATGGCTGCTGGTTGGCGTATCTGTCTCGCCCCACTGCACCCCTCTCTGATGCGCTTTGCTCACAAACGGTCGCCTACACTGTTGGCCACACTTTTAGGCTCAGTGACCTTTAATGTAGCTTTGATTTCAAAACATCCGGTAAAAATCTGCTCTTTAGCTTTCCTTCGAATGTGAGGTCAAGCTGACGGGCACTGTGTGTCCCTCGCTCACGGGCCTTCTCCGCGCCTGGACTCTGATGCATGCTGCGCACCTGTTACCCGTTTCCCAGGTTTCCAAAAGGACAGATCATGACTAGGGACCAACCATTGTGTGGGATGGGACAGACCCCGGCGTGGTCTTTGCTCCTCACTCGCCTGGGTTTGGATTCCAGCTCGGTGCCTCACTCGCTTTGTGACCCTACACAGTTTTCTGAGCCTTTCTGTGCCTCACTTTCCGCACCGGAAGCGCGGGGACATAGACTGTTTGGGGGATTGGCTTTGCTAGGACACGACAGCGGCTGCCAGCAGAGCCCGAACCACACGCCCCCCGAACACAGGCGGGCACACGTCAGCTGTGCGGAGGGGTGTGTCTGCAGCGGGCCTGGGAGGTAGTAATGTCACAGGCGTCTCCCGGCCTCCGTCTCCCCGCTCGTCAAAGGAAGGAGATGACTCAATAGTTGAGAGCTACGCGACCTGGAAGAGATGGGCAGCTACCTCTGCTTGGTTGTGGGGAGGGATGACCCTGAACTCCACTCCCTGAGCGGAACACCTCCCACCAGCCGCGAACAGAAGCGCACGAAGCCGGTGTTTTTGCAAGGCCTTCGCTTCGCTCCGCGTGGTGGCGGGGCGGCGAGGGGCGGCCGGCGATAGAGGGCCACCAGGTGGGAGTCACGGCCTCGGTGTCCCGCTGCCCTGGGACCCGTTCTCCCTGACAGTAACAGGAGCCCCGGCCGTGACCCCTCCCTGGGGGAGGAATGTTGGCCTGGGGGCGGAACCCTGGGCAATTGTGCGTGGAGGTCTGCGATGTTAATATAAAACCCAGACTTGAGGGGGTCTGTGTAATCCGGGGAAATCCCCAAGAATCCAAAAACATGCCAGTTCTAAGTCAGCTCCTTCGGCCCAGAGGAGGCCAGGGTGAGACCCTCTCCCCCAGTTCTCAGCCAGATGCACTGTCTCTTTCCAGCGGAGAGGAGGGAGGCTTTCTGCCACAGTCCAGAAACACGGGCAGGGTCCTGTGTCTCCCAGTCGGGCACACAATTCAAATAATCACTTATTTCTTTGTTGGTTTATTATTTGAGAGAGAGAGAGAACAGGGAAGGGGCAGAGAGACACGGAATCAGAAGCAGGCTCCAGGCTCTGAGCTGTCAGCACAGAGCCCGATGCGGGGCTCGGACCCACAGACCGCAAGATCATGACCTGAGCTGTAGACGGCCGCCCAACTCACTAAGCCACCCAGGCGCTCCTCAAATAATCATTTAAAGAAATCAGTTTGAATGACACTTAGCCTCTACCGCACTCCAAACAGAAAACCCAGAGCTACAGAAGCTTCTAGAACAGAGCCTGGCAAACTTTCTCTGTAAAGAGCCAGATAGTAAATATTTTAGGCGTTGCCAACCATCCAGTCTCTGAAGCAACTTGAGTTGTGATGTGAGAGCAGCCAGACACACAAACAGATGTGGCTGTGTTCTAAGAAACCTTTACTCATGGACACTGGAATCTGAATTTCGTATATTTTTCACATGTAACATATTACTCTGCTTCTGATTTCCCCCCCAGCCATTTAAAAATGTAAAAGCATTCTTAGCTCATAAGCCAAACAAACACAGGTGGCTGGCTGGCTCTGTCCTGAGAGCTACAGTACCAGCCTCTGTTCTAATAGTTAACATCGGTGAAAATCTTATCACCTTGACCAAGATTTTCTTGTCAGGACACGAAAAGCACTAACTATGAAATTAAAAATCGGAAAAATTGGATGTCACCAAAATTAAAAGTTTCTGCTTTTCTAAGACAGTGTTAAGAACATTCTCATCAAAAGACATCATTTAAGAAATTTTTTTTAACGTTTATTCATTTTTGAGAGACAGAGACAGAGCACAAGTGGGGGAGGGGCAGAGAGAGGGAGACACAGAATCCGAAGCAGGCTCCGGGCTCCGAGCTGTCAGCACAGAGCCCGACGTGGGACTCGAACCCACGAACCGTGAGATCATGACCTGAGCTGAAGTTGGGCACTCAACCGACAGAGCCACCCAGGCGCCCCTAAAGACATCATTAAGATAGGGCACAGACTGGAAAAATATTGCCAGTACGTGTATCTGGCAAAAAGATTTGTACCCAGAACATGGAGAGAACTCTTATGAATGAACACTAAGAGACAACAGCTGAATCTTAAAGATGAACAAAAGACTCGATCAGGCCCCTTGCCAATAAAGACCTAAGAATGGTCCATAAATATATCAGAGGTTCTCAACGCCTCCTGCCATCAAGGAAATGCAGGTCCCAGCCGCAGTACACAGAACGGCTCAAACACAAGAGCCTAACAGCACCGAATGTTGGCAAAGCCGAGGAAATGAGACTCCCCGGTGTGGGCGACGGGAATGCGAAACGGTACGATCCTTTTGCAGAACTGTATATTATAAACTTAATAGCGTACCTACCCTATGACTCGGCACTTTGGCGTTTACCCAAGAGAGATGAAAACACATGTCTGTAAAGTGACTTGCACAAGAAGGGGTCCTGAGCAGAAAACAGCCAAAATGTGCATCAGCAGAATGAAAAGACGAGTGGGGTACTTACGCGACAAGAATGCTACTCAACAACAAAAAAGAACAAACCACTGATACATGCAACATCGTGGATGATTATTTTTATTAAAGAGTTAATGTTTAAAAACATTTTTTTAAATGTTTATTTATGTTTTGAGACAGAGAAGGCGTGCAAGCAGGAGAGGGGCAGAGAGAGAGGGAGACACAGAATCGGAAGCAGGCTCCAGGCTCTGAGCAGTGAGAACAGAGCCTGACACAGGGCTCTAACTCATGACACTGAGATCAAGTATAAAATACCCTAAGGAGTGCCTGGGTGGCTCAGTCGGTTAAGTGTCCGAATTCGGCTCAGGTCGTGATCTCGCAGTTTGTGAGTTCGAGCCCCGCGTCGGGCTCTGTGCTGACAGCTCGGAGCCTGGAGCTTGCTTCCGATTCTGTGTCTCCCTCTCTCTCTGCCCTTCCCTGCTCACGTTCTGTCTCTGTCTCAATAATAAATAAACGTTTAAAAAAATATCCTAAAAATCCTCTGTTCTCCCCCTATTCATTCCTTCCTTCCCCAACCCTCAGCAATCCCTGATCTTTTTACTGTCTTCGTGGCCTTTGTCTTTTCCAGAATGTCGTGGAGGTAGAATCCTACAGCACAGAGCCTTCTCAGATTGGCTTCTTTCACTCCATAATTTGCACTTAAGGTTCCTCTGTGTTTTTTCAGGGCTTGGTAGCTCATTTCTTCATAGCGCTGAATAATATCCCATGGCCTGGAAGGCCCACTGTTTGTTTATCCATTCATCCATTGAAGGGCATCTTGGTTGTTTCCAAGTTTTGACGATGATGAATAAAGCTGCTAGACACATCCGTGCGCAAGTTTTGTAAAGACATACGTTTTCAGCTCCTTTGGGTAAATACCAAGGATTTGTATGTTAAGTGTACGTCTAGTTTTGTAAATAACCGCCAAATTGTCTTTCAACGTGGCTACACACACTATTTCACATTCCCCCCAGCGATGAATGACGGACGGTCCCTGAATAGTTCGAAGCTCCACATCCTTGTCAGCATTTGATGTTGTCAGTGTTCTGGATTTCAGCCATGTGCGGCGCTCCTGGATGATTCTTGAAAACAATTACACTGACCAACATAAGCAGGACACAAAAGAGAATATCCTATATAATCCCATTTGCAGGAACGCAAGGACAAAGGATAATCTATGATGACAGAAGCCAGACAGGGGTTGCCTGGGTGTGGAGGTAGGAAATTGACAGGAAAGGGGGAAGAGGGAACTTTCTGGGCCGACGGAAATATCCTAATCTTCATTGTCAACGCGTTGGCTGTGAGCCACACGATACTGTCTTGAGTTGTGACTAGTGCAACTGAGGGACCGAATTTTTTGTTTTATTTAATTTTAAATTGAGTTTAAAAACAAGGAGCACGTGTGGCTGCTAGAAAATTTGGAATTACAGGTGTGGCTCTGATCATGTCGCTACTGGACACAGCCGTCCTATTTCTTTTTTCGGGTGGTGGTTACCCGAGTGTGTGCAACTGTCCAAACTTGTTGAACTAAGCACCCAAGGTCTTTGCATTGAATTCTGTGTGAATCACAGTTCAGTCAAAAAATGACACCACATGACCCCTACTCGACTAATTTATGGCATTAGAAACCAGGCAGGTGGAAAGCCGGTGGCGGGAGGGAAATGAGATTTCTGGGGGGCTGACACGTTCTTTTTCTTGGGGTGGATGCTGATCATACCGTGAGCTCAGTTTGTGACCATTCATTGAACTGCATGTTTGAAGACAGAAAATATATTTCTTTAATACACACTCTTGTTCTTGTTTTTTTAGAGTTCGTTTATTTTGAGAGAGAGAGAGAGAGAGAGAGAGAGAGAGCGTGTGCGCAGGGGAGGGGCAGAGAGAGGGAGACACAGAATCCGAAGCAGGCTCCAGGCTCTGAGCTGTCAGCACAGAGCCCGACACGGGGCTCGAACTCACAAACCGTGAGATCCTGACCTGAGCCCAAGTCAGACATTTAACTGACTGAGCCACCCATGTGCCCCAGATGTTCCGGTTTTAAAAGGCAAACTTATGGAGAACGAGTGGCTAATAGGTTAGGTGCTACCTTGGGAGACATTGTGTTTTACAATCAGGAAGGTGCCACGGTCCCAGGACTGGTGTCCCTAAGCCCTAATCTCTCCCAGCTGGGGGACTCGCCCTGTTTGAAAGAGCTAAGATCTTGGCCCCGCTACTCGCCGAGACGACTCTCCCTGGGATCAGCCCCCTGCGATGAATGCGCCAGCCTCCCGTCATACCTTGTCTTCAAAGAAAATGCCAGCACCGCAGGCATGCCTGGCCCCTGGTGACCCGAGGGACACAGACTCCTCGAAGGTGATGGGGCGGGGGGCGGCATGCGGCAGATGGTAGGGGTCAGTCACTCAGAGCTATGCGTCCTCGCCAGGTGACCGCAGCCCTGGGCTGGTTCAGGCAGGAGGGCCAGCCACAGGCTGGGGCTCTCGGCTGCAGGCGTGGGGGTGGGGGGACAGCCGGGGGAGCGGACCCAGACCCCAGGGTGCGGGAGTGGCCGGCAGCACAAGGAGATGTGGCCAGCCTCAGCCCCGTCCCTGTCTTTGGGACGGCCAGACCTGCGGACACGGCGGCAACAGGTGGGGGGAATGGCGGAGCGGCCACGTGAGGGAGGAGGATGTGACTTCCGACCCGCGGCCACGCGCACCGACCACTGGCTTGCTCTGTCGCTACCAGTGCAAATTTGTGAAAGTTGCCCAATTTCTTCAAATCCTCACTTTCTCTCCTGATGGAGGAGATAACATTAGCCGCTTACTGGATTCTTCCGGAGTTAAGTTACACAGGTAAGGTACGCCCAGTGCTTGGCGAAGGGTAGAGTTGGTTTCGGCGAGCGGCTCTCTTCAGCAGGACGGGAATCGAGCCTCCTACGAGCTGGTCGAGGCCACGGCCAAGGAGGACACGACCCACAGAGCCCACAGCCAGGCTTCCACGCCGGCAGAAAGCCAGGGGGCTCCTCCGAGAATGGAGCACGGCGGGCTGCGGACGCCGAGTGTCCTGGGCTGGGCTCTCCAGAAGCTGATCCGCGGGGGGGGGAGTCACGGGAAAGTAAAGACCCTCTGATAGAAAGTATTCCCGGCAGAAACCGCCGGGAAAGTTTCCAAAGGAAGCGGGAGCGGCAAGGCAGGGAGGCCAGATGAGGGCGCAAAGGCCAACACGATCCCGCTGGGAGGCGCTGCGGCGACCGAGAGGGAGCCCAAGAGTCCGCCCCTCCCGGAGCACCTGCCCTTCCGTAATGGCCTAGCACTTGGAATGGGGCTCACCTGTTCAACAACAGGGTCTCGCGGAGGAGACCCAGTACGCTCCTGAGGCTCGGCCACAGGAGACATTGTGTTTCTCCCTCGCACTCTGGCCACGCTGGCTCTGGGGGAGGCCGACTGCCATGTGTGAGGGCACCCGGGCCGTCCACGCAGAGGCCCCTGCGGGAGGACCTGAGGCCTTCAGGTGATGGCCATTGCCACCTTGCCAGCCATGCGAGGGCGCCATCTTGGAAGCAGAGCCTTCCTTCCCGGGGGAGTCTCCCGGGGGAACGTCTCGATTGCAACCTCACGAGAGCACCCAGCTCAGCCACATGCCAGCTACTGACTCACGGAGACTGAGATAATAAACGTTATTTTAAATCACAGAACTTAAGGTGAATTTGTTCACATGGCCGTAAAGATCCGATAAAGTCATTCTGCCTCAGTCACGGGGGGAGCCCTGGAGACACCAGAAGTCATGTCTTAGAGTGTCCCGACCAGTGGGAGCTGGAGCGCCCAAGTCCCCAGACCCGTCGGTCACTGGTTCAGAGCTGCCGGGGGTGGGTTGGGGACAACCCCCCCCCCCCCCGGGCACTGCTGGCCTCCCACGCAGGCAGGGGAGTGGGCTACAGCAGGCAGAAGACAGCCTCCCACAACGACGTCCAGGGGGCAGCTGTGGGGGTTGAAACGTGGCAAGCGGGGCTCGTGTGCGCATCGGGGCAAAGGGATTTGAGGGAACGTGAGCGGAGCCCTGATGGCATCGGCCACAGGGGCAAATCTAGCAGGTGTGTGGGGGTGGGGTGGGGAGGGTGTGCGCAGTGCAGCCCCGGATCTCAGACCTGGAGGAGGCGGCACCGAGCCCATGGTTAAGGGCACGGGTGTGGCTCCGGACGGCTGGGTTTGAACCCCGGGCGTGTCGCTCTTTCGGAGCCTCGAACACCTCATCCGTCAAGTGGGGCAACGGTGGTCCGGTTCACGGGGTTGCGTGAAGGTTCAGTGGGATTCCCGCGGGCCTGCTGTTAGCCCACGGTCAGTGGCTATTTGGTATTATTACCAGTACTATGAATGGCAATGGAGGAGCTACCATGAGGCACCAGTCAGCAAGCTGGGGCAGAGCTGGGGACACCTGTTCCCCCAGAAAACAACACCTTAATCCAGTTCTGGGAGGGTTTGCCAAAGAGACGGGCCAAGATGCGGTTTTGTCTGTCCCGTTCATCGGTCACGCTGAAAGACACCTACCCAGCTCTCACGGGGACAAGGCGGGGCCAGCAAATGAGGAGTGGGGAAATGGGGCAGTGTCCCCCCAGCTAGAATTTCATTACTGCCCAGGGGCCTTGGAAGCCTGCTTCTAAGGCCCTCTGGCCTCAGACCCTCAGACAAGACCACTGAACCAACGGTCACGCTCCAGCTGATTCAGCCGGGGTGTTCAGGACCGCCTGTGACGCAGCGCTAAATACCCCGGAGATGTGATTCTTGCCGACATCTGCCCGAATGGGGAGACTGGAACCAGGGCCGTTCACTTGCTCACCTCTGGGGGGCACCGCCGACACTGGATCTTCCCCGGTTCCCCCACCGGCGGCGCTAAATTTCCAAGTACATGTATAGGTTTCTAGGGCCCAGGGTGTAGCCGCATGGCTTCACAGAACTCTGGTGCTTGGGAGCTGGGACGGACTTGGGAGTCTGGAGGTAACTGGTCCCCTTGTATCACAGACCCGCGGCTTCCTCCATGCAACGTTATCCATTGATCTCTATTTAATAGTGACTGATGCGGCTCTTGGGCCTTTCTCTGATGAATCCAAGTTGTCCGTCAAGGAGGAGAGACAGGGCGGGAGAGAAGCATTATTATTCCAAAGCACAGTCATTAGACTAATAGTAAGCTCAAAGCCACACCATCAGCATGGGGAGGATCAACGCGATAACAGAGGTGAGGCTCTCCAGAGAAGAGAGCTGCTTCTCAGACACGTGTCCTATTTATAGATCACGTGCGTTCATTCCCCCCTCGTACCTTCTTCCCTGAGCTCTCCCAGGCGAGCTGATTATCATCTTTAAGACTACGTGTCGGCAACATAAACCACCATCGCCATCACCCTTTATCTCTGCCCCATCTTTCTTCAAAGTGCCCACCAGGAAAATTAGACAAAACCATGTAGCTTCGTGTGGGAGCAAAGGCATTTTTCACGACTCTTCCGAAAGGAATTTTTATCTTGCCACGTTTGATCTTTCCCCGTGACTTGAGAGAATAGAAACTGTAAGGCCATAAGTAGCCGGCCAAACTTTAGAAATAATTTCCCCAGATGGATTTCTATCCACAAACATTTAGTTTTCCCAAGTCATAGCTTGTCCGCAGGTGACTTGATTTTGATGGCTTTAATTTTTACGTTCCAGATTTGTTATTCAGAATGGGTGGAGGGGGAGGGGAGGGGAGATTTTTCTCTGGAGGGTATTTCTTTCTAAATGAAAGGAAATGATTCTCTGGTTCTGTGTCAGGGAGAGCTAGGGGTGGTGGTGGTAGGAATGTGGGCAGGGCGGCGGCCGACAGCTGGAGATTCCGACCGTGGTATGAAACGGGGACTGGGCAAGGGAAGGAGGTCGATGGAGGGGAAGTCCAGGGTCTAAGTGCAACGTGACAGGTGGCCAGGCTTGCGAGACCCTTTCAGCCTTCACGTTCACCCCTGCATCCTGCACTCCACCCTCTCCGTTTAGAAGGAACTCCAGAATTCTCTCTCCCTGTTCATGGACCACATGTTCTGAACCACAGACTTCACTCGAATCCTCACCCTGCCTGCCATCTTGTTTTGAATTCTCCCCAGCGTCTGAGCTCATTGATTATGGCTTATTTTTCTGTTTCTGGCCTCACCTTGCCCTTTGGACTTGACACTGTGATAGAACCGCACTTTTCTGTCTCGAGCTATTATTGAGTCAGATCAACCTCCCTCCCTGGTTCAATTGAGCCACAGAACTCCCTCCCTCCGCTCCCGCCGTGGGATTCTCTTCCCTTTCCTAGTACCGTGAATGGGACTTAGATGGAGAAACCCCAGGGTGGGAGAGTCCGAATAAGCTGCCGCCACTGTCTCTTTTTCCAGGACCTCCTCTCTCTACTCTCGGCCCTTGACAACTTCACGTTTGCTAACGTTAGCATTTAGGAAACCATCTCCCCCCCCACCCGCTTTGTGTATCGGCAATCGTTCCTGTTCGGATGGTTTGTGACCCGCCCTCCTTCCACATTTTTTACAAAGTTCCAGACCAGAACTATGCGCTTTCCATTAAAAGCCTATTAAAATGTATCTATTGATGAAAACTGTATGGCTCATCACCAAACACGCCGACTCAAGATAATACATGAAACTTAGGCACATAGCTCATCAATTTGGAGCTACTGGGACTCCATTCTTCTTTTCCCCTAAGACATTAAGATCGAATCCCTTATAAAATTGGATATAATCTAAATGCTCAACAACACGGGATGGGTAAAGATACGTCCAAGTCCTACTAAACAGTCGTGTTTGCGAGGACTATTTAGTGACTCAGAGAGAGGACGTTGAGTGGAAAAGCGGGGTGAAGACTTATCTTCTGTGTAAACCCAACTCCACTGTGCCCCATGGCAGCCTCGGCTGGGACACTGGCTTGCAGGGCCGGGGACCGTCTCTATCTTCCTCTTGGGCGGTGTCCCAAGTGTGGCCTCCAGTGGGTGGGCACAGGGGAGGAGGGTGGTCAGCAAGAAGTCAGCTGAGGGGCAGGGAAAGGCTGCTGCTTCAAGCCAGGGGCTTCAGGTGGGAAAAAGGCCGTGTGTGCGTGGGCGGGGTGGGGAGGGAGGACGGGGTGGATGGAGGGGTGAGGGAGGCCGGTGGTCTTACAATCACCACGGCGAGATGCAGCCCCGGTAAATCTCTTTAGGTGCTGGTGCTTGAGGCTTATCTTTATTCCTTAATGCCTATCTTGATTTTTTTAGACGTGATTTATACCGAGGGACAGAAGAAATAGAATCATGACATGTGCACAATTTACAAGGCTGGTTTCATGTACTGTTCATTTACACATTCTGTCACGTTCTAAGCGCGCACGAACACACACACGCGCGCGCACGCACACACACACACACACACACACACACACACACTATCATAGACATTTGGGGAGCTAACCCTGGAATCGGAGGTAGGATCCTGGTGTTGCCGTGAGCACGGGGCAGGCCAGAGCGCCCCGAGGGTTGGCAGATTTTGGATAAACAACACATTTTTTTTTTTTTTGTTAGTATAAATATTCTTACTTGTTCTAGCTGGCAACTGTGCCTGGACCTCTGATTTATGAGAAGAAAAGCTTAGGTTAGGATTTACTATGCCCCCCCTGGGAGAGAGAGAGAGACAGAGAGGGAGACAGAGAGAGAGAGAGATGGAGGCAGAGAGGGAGAGATCATCGCTCTCTCTCCCTCCGGAGCACAAAGCCTGGCGGGGACTGCCTCTCTCCGATCATAAAGTTTCTCAGCCAATTTGCTCTCCCATCTCTCCCGAATTTTTTCCCTTTCTGAGAGAATCCCTCTCACCGGCTCCTATTTGCCTGGATTTACATATAATGAACCTCTTCGCTGTCTCCCTAGCAACGGGGCCTCTCACCAAACAGCCTCAGACAGAAACCCGGGCAGAACACCGTTCTAGAAGCAGCTGGCACACTGCCTCCGAACACCTTTTAAACAACATTTAAACAAGGTTTTGGAAGCTCATTTTGTTCCGTTACATATGAACTTCTCCCTTTTCCCTTTTTGGGGGAGGAAAGGCCCACGGACGTTTTTCTTGTACAGAATCGGAGCTGCTCCTCCTTCACCTCCGGGTCTCAGTGACCTGGCATGGAGAGAAGTTTCCAGATTGTGTTGAATAGTCACACAAGCCCGGGGCCAAAAAGGACTGAGGAGGGGGGGAGGGGTGATGACGTCCACACTTAGGAACCGGAAAGACCAAGGCCCTTTGTTGTGTTCTGCAAACATCGTGCGCTTTTTGCATTTGTTAAGGAATAACGAATGTGCTAGAGACTAATTATTATTATTAACCAAAGACATACAGCGGGCCGTCAGCACTCCTACCGACCAGCGTTTCCCACTGAGCAGAGAGGATTCCCGGCCAAGGCCAAGGCCAAGGCGCTCTGGTGTCTTCCAGCTGAATGCTGCCGTCACTCCCGTGTGCACGTCCCTTTCACGTGCACGTCACTTCCGCGGAGATACAGCAGCAAAACTGAAGACTCCCTCCCTGCCTGCACGAATGTGGGGGCGGAGCTGAACCTGGGGGGCCCGATGTCAGTGACCCTACAAGAGACACGCTCCGGAAGAAGAACAGGGTGGTTGGGGGGGGGGGGAACAATCCCACCAACAAGCCCGCAATTTCGGGACAACGGAGAGATCACGTTCTACAAGGGCTGATGCCTAGACGCCGGGGTGCAGACCTCAGCTCTGCCACGTAATAGTTATGTCGCCCTGACCTCGCTGAGCCTCAGGGATGCCATCTGTAAAATGGGCTGATAAAACTGGGGCCAGTCAGGATGCGTGTGAAGGGAAAATGCAAAGTGCGACCCAAACTGAGGCCGGGTCTCGTTTTGTCTGCAACGCGGTCTGGGCTTCAGGCGGTCCTGGGGCTAGAAACGTCCTCACGAGAGGCCAGCGCCCCTTCCAGATGCCCTCGCAGAGGAGAGAGCAAAGTTCTTTCGTGGAGCCCTCATCGAACCTGCCCCCGGGGTTCAGGGACGGATCTGAATGCCGGGACCACACTCAACCAGTCAGGGTCCAGAAGGCGATTCCAGGGGCCGCCGCCAGGGGGAATCACGCGACACGCGCTGGCCAAGGAGGCGCGAGGGGACCCCCGTGGGACTTCCGCGGGAAGCTGGCTTCTGGGCGCAGGTGCCGCCTGTTCCTCCGGCTGCCTCCTCCTTCCTCCCGCCGCCGCCCGGGTCAGAAACTGCAGGGCGGAAGCCGGTCCCGGCCTTGACGGTGGAAGGCGCCCCCTAAGAATGACGCAGCGGCAGGGAGGCCCCGGCCAGGCCCCGGCCACCCCCTCCCGCGAGACACGTGGGACCGCGCAGAGGTGCGGGGAAAGGCGCCGTCTCCGCCGGCGTCGGGCTTCCGCTACAAGCGGGCACAGCTGCTCACAGGCGGTCGCTAGGCGTTAGGATGAGCAGACCTGGGGAGGCGAACCCTTAACCTGAGGCCCGGATGCAATTCAGACAGGCTCCAAAGCCGGGGCTCCCACCCTAAAAAGAAGGGAGGTTCTGGCACGTGCGACGACACGGGTGAACCTCGTGCACGCTTTGCTCGGTGGAAGAAGCCCGCTCCCGGAGGACGGAGGCTGCACGATCCCACGTCTGCGGGGTCCCTGGTGTGGTCACGTTCCCAGAGACAGAAAGCGGGTGGCGGGGAGGAGTGGGGAGCGGGTGTTCAGTGGGGACAGAGTCTCAGTTTGGGGACACGAAAAACTCCCGGATGGGGACGGTGGCTGCCCGGCAGTGTGAACGCACCCAGTGCCACTGAACCGCACGCTTAAAAATGGCAAAAAATGGTAGAATTCATGCCGTGTGCATTTTACCACAATAGGAAAAAATTCAGTGCGGGGAAAATCTTCATCAGGAAAACAAAACGGGCGCCTGGGTGGCTCAGTCGGTCGAGCATCTGACTCTAGATCTCGGCTCAGGGCCTGATCTCACAGTTTGTGAGTTGGCGCCCGCATCGGGCTCTGCGCTGACAGCATGGAGCCTGCTTGGGATGCTCTCTCTCGGCCCCTCCCCTGCTTGCACACTCTCTGGGAAAATAAGTAAACAGACTTAAAAAAATAAACAATAAAAACGATGCTCCCTCTCACACCTGCCTTGTACAAACTAGGAGCATTTTGTGCTTTCTCCTTCAAGAGATTCTGAGCTCCCCGTTTCCATGGCCCCCGCCCCCCGCCCCCCAGGTCCTCTGGGTTCTGGTCAGCATCCAGGATGATGGCTGAGTGTCGCTGAAGCGGCTTCTGCTGCTGGGGCCGCCACCGCTCTGCCTACAGCAAGGACTAGAGACAGGCAAGACCCTGTCGCAGCTCTCAAGACAGAGGCTGAATTTCTAGCGTCTCAGGAAGTGGAGCCGGGGGGCCTGAGTCGGACCCTCAGCAACTCCGAACCGAGAGGACCAGGGATAACGTTTCTCCAGGAACGAAACGTTTCCAGAGCGCATACATTAACATTCAAGACTCCCCGAGAATATTCAAAGTGTCACGGAGGTCCCGATTTGGGGAGAGGCTGTCCCTTTCCCTAAGTGAAAATGTCACTGCTCTGCCTCCTGAGCGAGGCTCCCAGCTCCCAGCTGCTCTACCCCAGGATCACTGAGGCATCTTAATTAGGTTAAAGCGTTTATACAGCTTTCCTTCTCCACGTTCCTCGGCCATCTCTCTGGGTATTTCACTGCGCGAGGGTTCAAGTTACGACTCACTGCTTCCCTTCCTGAGGGGCCCTCACAGAAGGGCGAAAAGTGTCCATCTTGCCTTCGGATGCTTAAAGCGGATCTCTGGAGCCCGAGGACGTGTGGGGAAAGAGAACAAGGTTCATCTGGGCCAGTGGTTCTCCGTCCCGGCAGCCCCTCCGGGTATCTTGGGGACCTTTGACAAACGCAGATGCTACCCCCCCAAACCAATGAAATGAGAAGCTCTCGGGTGGAGCCCCGGCCTCAGTAGCTTTCCGGGGTGATTCCAGCCCCACTGAAAACCCGTGCTCCGGGAGGCTTGCTCCCGTGTGTGCGGTCCGTGGGCCGGCAGCAGCACCTGGGAGCCAGGCAGGGGGACGACCTCGGGCCCCGCTCCTGGGCCCCCGGGATCACCCGACTCAGAATCGACATGTGAGCAAAGTTCTCACCAGACCCACGTGCACGAGACTTCGGGAAGCCTGAGGAGGACCGCCCGCCGTCAGGAGGGATCTTGACTGTTGCTGGCGATCTCAAGCCTCACCGCCCTCAACTCTAGTTGTTTGCTCCCCAACTTCTCCCACGTCTGGGCGGGACGGGGGCCGGCGATACTGGCCGTCCCAGGGTGGGGTGGGGTGCCCGAGCGTCGAGGGTGACTCCTTCACTGTGACGTGACACAGAAGGGTTGAACGTATACAGAGCTGGGAGCCATTCCGGTACGTAGCACTGCCTCTCCGGCCGGCTGATGCCAAGATCGTAGTCATTAGTAATAATAGTTACATTTATTGATAACCTACTACATGACGGGCACTTGGCGTGTAGTCCTTCCTTAACAGGGAAGTCGGCATCACTGTCCCTGATTTGTAGATGAGCTAACAGAGGCTCGGAGAAGGAAGGCACTTGCCCAACAAGTTCATGCAGCTGGCATCGCAGGGGCGGCCAGGGGCTGGTTCCCCGTCGCCCCCACTGCGTTTAGAAGCCTACCGGTAGGAGGTAGGGATGAACAGGGGAAGGGAAGCGGCCGAGGAAGTGAGGGAGGCTGGAGGGGGCGGGACTGTGCAGAGCAGGGGGCCCGGATGAAGTAGAAAAAAATGTGGTTGGGGCTCCTGGTTCCGAGGGATAGAACCCCAACAAGCGCAGATAGAATTGCAGAGAGGAATCTGTGAACTCAGCTGAAATGTCTAGGAGCAGCTGGGCCTCAAGACATAACGTCTTTCTCTCTTTCTCGCCACCTCTCAGACCCGCTTTCCTCTGGGACCACGTCGCTCCCAGGCAGGCTCTGCCTCATGGTGGAGAAAGCGTTGTCTGACCGTGTCCGTCCTACATCGTCTGCTTTGCAGTCTGCAGCTGGAACTTCCCAGCAATCACCCAGACCCTTCGGGTTGACAGTGGTTGGCCGGGCCCTGGTCATCTCCTCCCTGCAGGCAGCAGTGGGACACCACGGGGCCCTACAAAGCCAGAGGGTGGTTCTCCCAAGGAGATCAGGGCACTGTTACAGGAGGTGGAGAGAGAGAGGCAGGCACAGGGAATGACTGGCTCCACCGGATATCCCATTCTGCCCCCCAGACCGACCTTCCGCCCTCCTCTCTGCTGGGAGACTGATTTCTATGGACTGTATCACCAGATCTCCCTTCTCTGCTTTTTTTTTTTTTTTTTTTACAGCTTTATTAAGGTATAATTTGCATGCCCTAAGCGTGTACAACTCAGTGATTCTTAGTAATTTTATAGCATCATGAATCCATCACAATCCTGTTTCCAAACATTTCCACTATCCCTCCTTCCCCCGTGCTCCCAAATTTACTCCCGCCTGTTTGCTGTAGCTCCAGACAAAATCCAGAATTTGCCTCTTCTGGACACGTCCTGTAATGGAATCATACAACATACAGTCTTCCAGGTCTGGCTTCTTTGGCTTCATGTGATGTTTCTGAGGTTCAGCCCTATTGCAGCCAATGTCCGCATTTTGTTTTTTATTCTGCAGGGTAGTCTGTTGGGTAGACAGGCCACATTTGGTTTATCTCTGCACCGGTTGACGGACATCTGGGCCGCGTGCAATTTGGGGCTGTTTATGAATAAAGCTGTAACGCACATTCGTGTCTAAGTCTCCATGTAATTATCTTGAGTGGGTTCTGAGGACTGGAATTGCTATATCTCATGCTAAATTTATGTTCAACTTTTAAGGAAACTGTCAAACTATTTTCCAAAGCTTCTGTGTCATTTCACAGTCTCGCGAATGAGAGTTCCAATTTTTGTACATCCTCGTCTATACTTGGGATTGTCTGCTTCAAAAAAAAAAAATTATAGCCATTTATTAGGTGTAGGGTAGTGGTATCTCATTATGGTTTCAATTTGGGTTTCCCTGGTGACTAAAAATGTTGAGTGCCTTCTCATAGGCTGATTAGTATGTCGTCTTTAGTGAAATGTCATTCAAGTCTTGGCTCATTTTTAATTTGGCTAAATTCTCTCTTTCTTATTGAGTTGCAAGAGTTCTTTGTATTTTTTTGGATACAGTTCTTCATCAGATATGTGATTGGCAAATATTTTCTCCCAGACAGAGGCGTGTCTTTCATTTTCCCACTGGTGTCCTTTGAAATGCACAAGTTTTTAATTTTAATGATGTCCCGTTTATCAGTTGGCTCATGCTTTTGGTGGCAGGTCTAAGAACTCTTTGAAACGAAGTCTTGAAGATTTTCTCCTATGAGCTCTAGAAGTTTTATCATTGTAATTCCTACATTTAGGTCTATGATCCATTTTGAATTCATATTCCATTTTGAATCCATATTTATTTATTTTTATTATTATTTTTAACATTTTTGAGAGAGAGACAGAGGTGAGTAGGGGAGGGGCAGAGAGAGGGAGACACAGAATTGGAAGCAGGCTCCAGGCTCCGAGCTGTCAGCACAGAGCTCAACGCAGGGCTTGAACCCATGAACCGCGAGATCATGACCTGAGCTGAAGTTGGACGCTTACCTGACTGAACCATGTAGGCACCCCCCATTTTGAGTTCATTTTTAGATACGATGTAAGGGCCTAGGCTCTTTTATTTTTATTTTATTTATTTATTTTGGATACGAATATCTAATTGCTACAACACCATTTTTGAAGAGACTGTCCTTTTCCCTATTGAATTGTCTTGGCATCTTTGTCGAAAATCAATTGACCGTAGTTGTAAGGGTTTATTTCTGGAGTCTCACTTCTGTTCCATTGGTCAATAAGCCAATCCTTCTTCCAATACCACACTCTCTCCATGACTGTAGCTTTATAGTAAGTTTTGAAATTGGGCCATATAAGTGCCCAATACATTTTAGGACCAGCTTGTCAGTTCTGCTGGGGTTTTAACTGGTATTGTGTTGAATCTACAGATCAATTTGAGGAGATTGACATGTTACATCTATGGTAAATCTTCTATTCCATGATTTAGGGAGCAAGTCTCCACTTTTTTACATTTTTGTTCATTTTTTCTCAGTAATGTTTTACAGTTTTAAGTGTATAAACGTCACACATTTTTTTGTTAAATTTGTTCAAAATATTGTATTCTTTTTGATGCTATTGCAAATGAGCCTTAAAAAATTTCATTACCAAATTGTTCATTACTGACTTAGAAAAATACAATTTATTTTCGTACATTGATCTTTTATCCTGTACCCTTGCTAAATTTACTTGCTCTTAGAAGGATGTGTGTGTGTGTGTGTGTGTGTGTGTGTGTGTGTATGTGTTGATTCTCTAGGATTTTCTACATACAGAATGATGCCATCTGTGAATGAAAAGTTTTACTTCTTTCTTTCGAGTCTGAGTGCTTTTAATGGTTTTTTTTCTTTCGCCTTATTTCACCAGCTAGACTCTTCAGTGCAGTGCCGAACAGAAAGGGTGACAATGGACATCCCTACCTCATCTCCGATCTTGGCAGAAAGCATTCTGATCTTTTCCCATGAAGTGTGACGTTAATGGTGATTTCTTGTGCTTCAACAGGTTGAGAGAATTCCCTTACATTCCTATTTTGTTGATGTTTTTTTCTTCACGAATAGGTGTTGGGTTTGTCAATTGCTTTCTCTGTGTCTACTGAGACGATTCACCATCTGGGGGTGCCATCTGTTTCCTGCTAGGACCCTGACTGATGGCAAATGCTCACTGCACGATGAAACGTAAATCATGGGGTTCCCTCTTCCTGCATCGATGGATCAGTGCACCGACTCGGTGCCTCTTATCCCAGCTTTTTGGCTTCAACAGATTTGGTTTTAAAATATATCCAAAAACTGTGGGATGCTCCCAGTGTCAAAGGGGAGGCCTGATTTCCCTCCCTGGGTGTGGACTGGACTTAGTGACTCACTTCAGATGAATCGAGTACGGCAAAAGGGCTGGTGGGTGGTTTCCGAGACTAGGTCATAAAAGGCATTGTGACTTCTCTCTCCTGGATCACTCCCTCTGCAGGATGCCAAATGCTGTGTTATGCCATCACCGGGGCAGCCCTACAGAGTGAGCCTTGGGTGGGCTGTTTGGGAAGGGGAGCCCCAAGCTTTTGGATGACCGCAACCCCAACCAACATCTGACCGCAAACTCATGAGACACCTGGAGCCAGAACCCCCTAGCTGAGTTGCTCCCAAATTCCTGAACCCCAAAGCTGAAGAGTAATAAGTGAGTATTCTTTTAAGCCACGGTGTGTTGGATTTGCTCTGTAGCAAATGAAAATACAAGATACATTGCCACTTTCTCTCGGGGTATGTTAAACCCTACAATGATGGAGGTGGGGCTGAAGAAACAGATTTCTGGACCAGGAGCAGGTGTAGAGGTTAGGTCCCATAAGGACGCATTATTCTCGGAGTATCTCTGGTTTCCGAATTTCCACTCAATGTCATCTAGCATCCTGTCCATCCCAACATGTCAGGTCTTTGATAAAGAGTGTTCTTCTAAGAAAGGAACCCAGGGTCATGGCCTCCCAAGACTGACGTGCTGAGCAGGTAACCTGACGCTGACACGTGAGGCTGCCCACATTTGGCCCCCACCCGGTGTTCTTTCTAGAACACCAGACAGCAGGGACATGCACACTCTGAATTTTGATCACCTGTGGGTGGATGGGCTGTTTTTTAATGAGATTCTCTGCCCAGCCCCTTCTGCTGGAAGTTTCACCCAGGAGGAAAGATCTGAAGCACTGTGTCAAAGGTTATAAAAGCATTTACGCAGCAAGTGAAGTCTTGCTTAACAATTGGCACTAAAAAAAAAAAAAAAAAAAAAAAGAGGAAGAAGAAGGAGACGAAGGAGAAGGAACTATCTGCCTCAGGCTGGGGCCCTGCACCTTAGCATTTGTGTAAAGTGAAAATAAATCCCTCTTTTCTGAGAAGCAGAAGGTTCCTATTCACCTCTGTTCATGTACAATTAGATACTTTCTCATCTTCCTTGCAAGTAGAAGCTGGTTTATCGTCCTAAGAGATAGGAAACTCTTAAGTAGCCTTGTGTATGTGTCAGAACATTCCAGACACAAAGGACAAAACCCCAATCCAACCTTAAGTAGCCTGAGCAAAACAGGTAACTTTCTTGTCTAACCGAACCAGAAAAGCAGGCAAGAATTTAGCCAAACAAAGGGGATTCGAACGACATCTTTTATCTTGTTTCCTCTTCTCTCAAATTAATTGCCTTCATTCTCTCCCGACACAGCTGGACCCACGGCCAGACGGATGTCCCCCAAACATGACCTCCTGTCGCATACATCCAGCTCTCTGCCTGATGTCGCCATTGGCATACCTGGCAGGGCTCGAACACTAAGTAGCCTCAAACTCGGCTCCTGATTTGCTCCTGCGGCTTGTGCTTCGTCCTCCAGTGTTTCCCTGTCAGAGTAGATGGCACCAGCCACCAGCCACACACGCCGGAAACCTCTCTGACCTCTGCCTCCCTCATCCCCTCAAGGTCAATCAGTAAGGACTCTAGCCTCCCCCCCACCTCCCCGTCCAACTTCTTAGTCAGAGCCACCCTCCCTCCAGTGGGGTTACAGTAACTGCCTTCTAATGGATTCATCCCCAACGGTTCTTACTCCCTCTGATTCATTCTGCATTATGGTCACCCTAGAGATCCTTAAAAAACACAGATTGGACTGTCAGTCCCCCGCTCTGTACCCTTCAAGCACTACTGGGATAACACCCCAAATCTTTACAAGAGCGTGATCCTACCCCACCTGTCTCCCCTCCCTCACCTGGAGCCGCTTTCCTCTTTCCTCCAGCCCACGGTCCTTCCCACCCCATGGCCTTGGCACACACTGTGTCCTCTACCCAGACGTTCCGTTCTGTTTCATTCCCGACTTAGCTCCCACACACACCTCAGAGGTGGTGTGTCGGTTTTAAATTAAGATCACGAATTCTTTGACGTTCCTCCTTCCCAAATGGAGCGCAATTGTCCCCTGTTTTAATGAACGTGGCAGAAGAGACCAGGGTGTAAAAGGCATTGGGGCTTCCTCCTCTTCTCTCCTGGATTGCCTGCTCTGGGAGAAGCAGGCTGCCATGTTGTGAGGGCACCCTCAGGAAGCCGCTGCTTGAGTCTACAGAGGCCTCCGGCCAACAGCCAGTGAGTGAGTTTGGAAGTGGACCCCGCCGCCCCACTCGGGCCCTCAGATGAGCCCCCAGCCAGCTGCTTGTCTGCAAGCTCGTGACTCAGCCAGGGACACCCCGCCATGCCATGCGTGAGCCTCTGACCCACAGAAAGGGAGATAATTAAAGGCTTATTGTTTTGAGGCACACAGCTCTGTGGTAATCTGTTACACAGCAACAGACGATTGATATGGTCATTTCCTACCTTATTCCCTTTCTTTTTTAAAAACATTTTTTTTAACGTTTATTTATTTTTGAGACAGAGAGAGACAGAGCATGAACGGGGGACGGTCAGAGAGAGAGGGAGACACAGAATGTGAAACAGGCTCCAGGCTCTGAGCACTCAGCACAGAGCCCGACGCGGGGCCCCAACTCACGGACCGTGAGATCGTGACCTGAGTCGAAGTCGGACGCTTAACCGACTGAGCCACCCAGGCGCCCCATCCTACCTTATTCCCTTTCATAGCTCCTCTGACATTTACAGTTAAGTAAGTAGCTGGGGAACTCACTGTGGAGAAATGTCCACTGTGGTCCCCACCATGGCCTTGGGGATCTGACCCGGGTAAGTGCTTGCGGGGGTCACCGCACGCACCCAGCTGGTGGTAGTCTAAGTCTTCTGGGAGGCAGGATCAGGCCAAACAAAACAGACACCAGAAGCCCATCATTTTCAATGCCCTTTCCTTGACAAAACAAAATTATTTCCTGTGACAATCACACAATAATTAATACTTTCTTGCATCATTCTTTAGTTTTAAGGCGAACAGCAACAACTAAAGACAAACTTTTAGGGGCGCCCGGGTGGTTCAGTCGGCTGAGCGTCCCACTCTTGATTTTGGCTCAGGTCATGATCTGGGGGTCCTGGGATCGGGTCCTGAGTCAGGCTCCACATGAAGATACAGCCTGCTTGGTGGTCTCTCTCCCCCTCTCCCTCCGCCCCTCTCCCGTGCTCCTGCTCTCTAAGATAAAGTAAAAAATAAAATAAATTTTAAAAAAGCATAAACTTTTATTTTAAAGATATTATTTGAACTCCGTGAAATGAATGCGTTATTGAAACACAGGAACGTGCAGGGCCACGGGGGTGGGAGATCTGAATCGTTCCTGGAGCCAGCAAAACCTGGCTAACTTCCTCTTTAAATGAACGCACACGGGGGTGCCCGGGGGAGCTCAGTCGTCTAAGTGTCCCTTGATTTCGGCTCAGATCATTATCTCAGGGTTTCTGGGTTCGAGCCCCACATCAGGCTCTGCGCTGACAGTGCAGAGCCTGCTTGAGATTCTCTGTCTCTCTGCCCCCTTCCTCCTCTCTCAAAGTAACATAAAATAAAATAAAATAAAATAAAATAAAATAAAATAAAATAAAATAAAAATAAAAATAAAAATAAAAATAAAATAAAATACAAATAAACGAGCGCCTGGTGCTATGTTCCTGGGTGTCGGGGCCAACCACAGACCTGGGACTTCTCCACATCACCCTCCACGTACGATATGAGGTCTACTCCAGGACTAGTCACAGACATGCCGACCTGAAGCCAGACCACTCAGCCATCACCGCAGGAAATGTCTACAACTTAGGCCGATGAAAGATTTGGGGAGGGCGTGTGTGTTACCGCCAGCACAGTGCAGAAATACCACAGGGCGATAATGAAAAGTAGACAGACTTGAAAACATTTGTTTTTTTTGATGTTTATTATTTTTGAGAGAGCACGGGTGTGTACGGCAGGGGAGGGGCAGAGAGAGAGGAGAGAGAGAAAATCCCAAGCAGGCTCCGTGCTGTCAGCGTGGGGCTCGAACTCACGAACCACGAGATCACGAGCTGAGCCGAGATCGAGAGTCAGACCCTTCACCCACTGAGCCACTCGGGTGCCCCAAAAAGCAGATAGACTTTTAGGTGGTTTTATAGCTGTTTGAAAATCCTCTATAGACAGTGCACTCTCGCTGCATGCAGGCTCCTGGGATGGACAGCTCCCACCCTAGGCTGACCTTCTGGAAGGACCGAGGAAGGAGGCATCCAGTTACGAGCTATGAGCACGACACCACGCTGGGAATGTTTTTTTTTTCACACATATGGGGGTGGCGTTAGCGGTCTAGGGATTTGGGGACATTCGTACACAGTCTTTGAGGATCTTTGCTCTGCCAAGGACAGTGCTCTGGGTGGTGACAGCCAGGTCGTGGGTGTGGGCCACCCCTGTCTCGCTGCCCGGCACGCGCCCCACTGCCCCCCACCCCCCAGAGCAGAGTGCAGGCTTGCGGAAGACGCTTTGGTCGTCGTCAGGTTACAGCTCCATTTCCTACGCGGAGTCCTTAAAACACATTTAAATATTTCAAATTGTCTCCAAATTTTTTTAGAATTCATAAATTTGTAACAGTAACAAGATCATAAAAGAAAAAGCTTGCCCCCGACCAATAGGAGAGAGAACTGACTTATTTATATGTTTATCATTTATTTTCATTTCCCACCTGGATAGTCCCCGGAGATTTGATTTCTCGTTTCCTACAGAATCCAAAGACACAAAGCAGCAGTCGGTGTTAAATAATCTTTACTCTACACCTGTTCAAACTACCTGCAAGAGACACTAGTCATTTGTCCTTATGCACAAACATCAATCCGGGGAACATGAAATTTTAACTATCCATAAATATTCCAACATCCGTACACACGGAGCATCTAATTCCAGCATCAAAATGCAGATAGGCATGAATAGATATTTGGATTTATGACAAAGGGAATCTCATCTGGAAGCCCCTCCCAGGTAGTTCTGGGGCTGGGTGTGACATATTTGGGATGATGTCTGTTTCCCTCTATTTCTATCAGGGTGATCCTGTAATCCTGTTTAATTAATAATACACGTTGCACGTTTCTCCCCCCCTCCTTCCCATTTAAATTATGTTTGAAATGAGATGGCTGGATGCTTCTTACAAAAATGCCTTGAAAAATAAGCCGTGTCAGACATGAGTGATTTATTATCACTCAGAATGCTGGCTGGGGAAGTCTCAGAATTGATGTCGCTTCCTGCTGGCATTTCTGCGACGAGGACAGTCCAGGGTGCTCTCCTCCTGGGCCCTTGCACGCATGGGGAGGCAGCTCTCACATGCTGTCTCCCCTCCACTGTCTCCCGCTTCCTCACTCCCCTTTGCATGAAACTTGCCCCAGCTTTTGGAGGGCATGTGGAGCCTGACATGAGGCTCGAACTCATGAACCATGAGATCATGAACTGAGCCGAGATCAAGAGTCAGACCCTTCACCGATTGAGCCACTCAGGCGCCCCAAAAAGCAGACAGACTTTTAGTCGGTTTTATAGTTGTTTGAAACTAGAGACCAGCCACTATGCCATAAAGTCAACGACCAGGAGAACAGAGATCCCATGGTCTGGAAGACCTCAAATGAGTTGCATCACACTGACGAGTTCACAGGTTAGCGACCTTCCAAGCCAAGGTTCTTGGACACACTCTGCCCAAATCACAGGGTCGCTGTGCTGTCGATAGTTTGCTCTGTCAGGAATACGAGTGATTATTTATTGAGCACGTACTATGTGCCATGCACTAAGCCCATTACAGGAGCAATCTCACTCCTCACTCTTCACAATTGGTATTAAGGGCATCCCTATATCACAGGTGAGAAAACTGAGGAACCCAGCAAGCACGCAGCCCATCCAGGAGAGAGACCCAGATGGCCAGAGTCCAGACTCAACCCTTTCAATGGACTATTGATTACTAATAACCATAGCTAGCCTTTTCCGAACATTGCATGCCAAGAGATGTGCTAAGCCTTCCATAACTACTGCTTCCTTTTGTCTTGGCAGGACGTACAGGGACAAAGATTGTTGTCCACATTTGACAGGTGAGGAAACAACGGAGGCTCGGAGAGTGAAGTCAGTTGTCTAAGGGAAGCCCTACGGCCAATGGGAGGGGTGCCATCTCCCCAACTCCTTAGCCCCTTGTGTTACTCTGCTTTATTGACATGGCGGATGGCACGGTGGGGGGTCGGTCCCAGGGGTGCGATCCCCCTAGAGCTCTATTTTCAGTTTTCTTCAATCTGGTTCCTGTTCCCTTTTCTGCACAGTAATCCCCCCAACCAAGAGAGCCAAAGAATAATGAAGAGAAAACGTTCATGAGCAACCGTTCTCCTCCCCCACCCATCCGACTGAGTGGATCCAGCCTTTCTGGAAGCACCTTGGGAGTCCCCAGTAAAGTGGACGGTGCACGGAATCACGGGCCAGGAGTTCCAGCGTGAAAGGGCGTACTGAATTCCTAGGACCCCTTTTCTTCCCCCAACAGGGCAACGTTTCGTGGCAGGTCTGGTTTAAGAGACTGACGTACTCTCCCCAAAACAGGTAAATTTCCTACTGAAATGCTCTCTCCTGGAACCGCGAGCACAGAAAGCAGCGAGCTGGCTGTCTCTACAGTTGCATCCAAGAGACGTTAAAAAAAAAAAAAATCTGGACGTCATAGGCGATATTGATTCATACATACGCAGAGACCCAAATCGGAACGGGAGGGTAAAAAGCAAATCAATGAATAAATGCATTTCTTCTGCTCCTGACCTTAGATAATGTGTGCTGATTGAGGGCCTTGTCACTTATTCATAAAACCAGTGTTAAATATTAATTATTCGGCAGATGGCTCGGTCCCAGGAGGGGCCGCCACCGCCTCCCCCAAGGTGCTCTGGGGGCTCCCACAGCTTCCCCACCCCCACTCTGTCACCCAAGCCCTCGGACAGATTTAGATTAGAAGTCACCAGGACTCTGTCTCTACCGGCATGATCGTGGACAGGACAATTACGGAAACAGAATTCATTGTTCGAACAGGCTGAGCTCATAATATCAGTGTGGATTTAGAAAAATCACTTCTTGGCCAGGAATTAAAAATAGCTCTCTCCCCCACCCCCGTCCCCACCCCCCTCTTTCTCTCTCTTGCCAGATTTAGAATCGGAGAAACCTTGATAGGTCACCTCCTAGTTAGTATTCCTGTGGTACCTCTGATTTGCAACATGCTTGAGAATCATTTTCTTTTAAAATACCAGTTCTTTACAACATTCCTGGGACGGAGTTCCAAGTTATTAGCTTAGTTTTAGATGCACGGGGGTGGAGACACAGAAGCGGGAGACCTACCTACCCAAGGAGCCTAAGGGACCGGTTTGGAGACTGCATGTTAGGACCTCACCCCCAAATGTGAGCACTCAGTGAGAGGGGAGCCCCAGCGGCTTCTCCTCAGCACCCCCCCTTTGTCTATCTTCAATGGGTTCTCTGCCACCTTAGAATTGAAGAAGAAAAATTCAACAAGGGCCCGTATGGTGCTGTTTGGTAACAGCCGCGGGAACTGCAGCCCAGGGACGGGGCCGAGCCCGGAGCAGGACTTGGGGGACCCGGCACTCCACTCCGTCACCTGCGCCCCACCCTCCGGCCGAGCATGTTGACGAGTGCCCCCCAAATTCATGTCCACTTGGGGCCCCAGGAGGTGACCTTATTTGGAAATAGGGTGCTGGCGGATGTATTTATTTAAGATGAGGTCACAGTGGATTAGGGTGGGCCCTAAACCCAACCACGGGTGTCCTTATAAAAAGGCCACGTGAACAGAGGAGGCAGGTCACGTGCCAGGGGTGGGGAGACAGAGATGGGAGTCGTGTGTCCACAAGCCAGGCAGCGCCCGCCAGAGCCGCCAGGAGCTGGGAGAGGCAGCAAGGACCCTCCCCTGGAGGCCGCAGAGGAAGGGGGGCCCTGCCGACTCCCCGGGTTCAGCCATCTGGCCTCCAGAGCGATGAGGGAATAAATTCCTGTTGTTCTATGCCCCCCAGGTTGTGGTCCTCTGTTCTGGTGGCCGCAGGACCCCGACCCGTTTGGATGTGACCCCGCTCCTTACGGACCTTTGTCTCCCACAGGGGCTTCCTGTCCTGGGCTGTGGTGTGGGCACAGGCGAGCGGTCACCCGCGGAGCAAGCTAACATTGTTCTTCTCGCTCGGGAAAGCGTATTTACACAGTCCAGAACTGCCACCCGTTCGCTAAGTTAAGGAAAATAAGAATTCCTGGGGCGCCTGGGTGGCTCCGTCAGTTAAGGACCTGAGTCCTGGTTTCAGCTCAGGTCATGATCTCACGGTTCATGGGATCGAGCCCCGCATCAGGCTCTGTGCTGACAGTGCTGAGCCTACTTGGGATTCTCTTTCTCTGCCTCGCCCCTGCTCACTCTCTCTCTCAAAGAAATAAACTTTAAAAAATTAAAAATGTAAAATAATAGAAATAAACAAACAGTTCTTTCTGACCAGGGCCTGGGGTTGGAATGGGTCTCCAAACTAAAAAGTTGTTTTCACTTGGTCTTTTTTCTTTCCGCCTGCCTACCTGACGCCCTTCTCTCCCCCCACCTTCCTTCCTCTCCTCTGCCTCCTCTATTCCCTCCTTGAACACCAACTCCAACTTGTCTGAGTAGGAGCTACGTGATTCTGGAATCTAAGCAACAAGGTTTGAGAAAGCCACCTCAGGCCTCCTTCCGAGTCCACACATATCCCCTGACAAAACAAGTCCTGAAACCCCACCGGTTCAAAATCACGGAGCGACAAAACCATACTTGATGGAAGCTTCCGGAATGTTAAGGACCAGACTCCGAGAGGCCAGGGTTTCCGCCATCATCTGTTGTCTCTGTCCCCGGAGAGACTCCCCGGCTCCCCGCCCACCTCTGTGAGGCAGACAGGTGACTAACACCACCTTATGGCCTCAGAGCAAAGTACATATCGATGGCTCGTGAGGAAGACAATGACAGTTTGGGCACAGGGAGGTCAAGCTCTGTTCTTGTCACGTCTTTTTATTTCCCTCCGCGCTTGGGAGCTTTGGAGACGCGTTGGTGGGGCGGAGGGAAGTGCGTGCCAAAAGAATTCTCTGGTGCCCCCTCAGACCTTCTGAGAAACAACCATTTGGAATGTAATAATAATGTCACCACCATAAAGAACTATGTTATAACCAAGCTGGTATGAGCTGCCCCAAACCTTCATGACCACACAGCCTCTGTTTGGAACCGTCGCTACGCGAACACACGGGTGTTTCTCTTACAAAGCACCGCTCGTTCCGCTCAGCTAATCGGCCCTATCTGCCTCCTTCCTATAAGATGGTTCTACAAGTCTGTGGATTTCACCCACGTCACTCTTGGCACAGGAAGCATTTCTATCGGGTGCGGTGGAAGTCCTTACGTCCATTAGGAGCAACGCGCGAGGCCATCCTACCACTCGGAAATCATACGAGGAAATTATACTTACAACAGGGAATTATTATAATTATATATAATATACATATAATAATATACATATTATAATAATTATAATTACAATAGGGAAAATTACACCGGCTCATACTCACGCACTGAACCGTCACACTGAGATCTTTAAGATGACGAGCCACACACCCGCGGGAGAAAAATGAGGAGCGAAAACGCCAGGACAATTTATTCCGAGGATTATCTCTCAGGGAAGGGGTCGCATTGTGCTTGGTAATCATCTCCTAAGAAAGTCGTGGCTAACGGAGGAGGAAGGATCCGGGCTAACTCAGTGTGAGGTCAGGGGGTTCTGGCACCGGGGTTCGGGCTCCCAGACGGGAGTCCCAGTTCACACCTGCTGCGGAGCAGAGTCAGGGAACAGGGACGGAGGGTGAAAGGAGAACCCCCCCCCCCCCACGCACACCCTACAAGCGCTGAACTTCTCATACCGCTAAGGGTAGAAGAGCTGGTTCGAGCCAGTAGACGAAACGGACCCAGAGGGTCCTCCCCAGCTCCCGCAGCTCCCACGGGCAGCCCTCTCCTGGATTTGCCATCTCGTCCCGGTGGGGATTATTCTGAACAATTAAGGCAAAACCAGATATTTTCTCGAACGAGTTTTATGTCACATAGAATGATTGCCAGGTTTTCCTCAATGCCGTGTGTGGGCTGCCCAATAACCATGATGCTAAAAGTGTATTTTAGGGAGGAGGGAGGGGAGAAAAGAAAGAAGGCAGAGGGAGAGCGCCGGAGGGGGAGCGGGGTGGGTTGGCCCACATCGTGAGCACCCAGGACGGCACCTGCAAGCGAAGTTCTCCTTGACCCCATTCACGATGCCTTTTTCTTACAGGAAAGCATTTACTTCCCAAGCCCGAAACTGGAGTTTCCATTCCACTTAAATACCCCGACACCCGCCTCCCCCAGCCGGGGCGCGTCCTTGCTGGCTTCCCCTCTGCCCACCGTCCACACTCACGCGTCTCAGCGACCACGTCCTCGTGGGGCGCCCCAGCCGCCTCCAGGCCGCTCGCCTCGCTTTACCCCCGCCGCAGCGGCTTCCAGCTACACCTGTGCATCGATTCGGTTTACAAACACTGAGCCGAGCATCGATTCTCCCGCAGCCCGCCCTCGGCCACAAAGCAGATTCATCTGAAAACAGCCCCCGCCCTGCTTCCCTCTCCCTGGCGGCCCCCTTGGCTTTCCTAGGAGGCTGCATTAGCAGGTCTGCGGCCAAGGCTCCGCTTGTCCTCTAACTTCCAGACCCGACCATGCCTGGTCCCACAGCCTCGGTGCCTCCCTAAGTCGTGTTCTCCCCGTGCATCTGTCAGACGTCTGTCCACCCCTCGAGACACCCCCAGCAACCCCCCCTGCAAGGCCCCCCGCGTCTCCGGCACCTGCGGAGAGGAGCTGGGCCGCAAGGCTCCCAGGCCCGGCTCCTCTGAGGGGCCGTGCTAGCTGCAGGGTTCCCTACCGGGCGGCCTGGGTGATGCTCATCCTGGCTCGGTGTCTCCCTCTGCTCGCTCCTGCTTCCTCTGCCTCGCCTCCACGGTGTTAGGCCCACAACACTCCTCCGTGGACGTCCTGCAGCTGAAGCCGAGCCCGCCTGTCTCGGAAACCTGGCCTGGACAGCACCTGAGGCCACCTTGGCATTTGGGAGGGGGGGGAGGGCAGCAGGTGTGAGCTGGTGAAGGCTGATGGGAGGAGGAACGGAGCGCAGGGTCCACATCCGACCCGAGGCCCCACGCTCGGTCTTCTCTGCAGCCGGGAGAGGGGGAGCCACCCTCTGGGGCTGCGGGTGGAGGGGCAGGATGGGGAAACGAGAGCGCTCGCTCTTGTCCCCCCTGTGCCGGCAATTACGCAGCTCCTGTGACCTCGGTTCTCTGTCCTGTCCCCTTACTCATGTGCCTCCCGGCTGCATTGACCGTGCCCTTTATTGTCTGTGTCCTTGCTGACCCGAGGGCCTGCCCCTCCCAGGGCTCGCTGATTCCATTCACCACGTGTGAGCCATTCGGAGGCACACCAAGCAGCCCAGAGCCCCTGCTCCAACTCCCTTCTCTACGGGGCTCTCACGCTCTGGGCCGCCGTCCCCCTGCCCTCATCACCAGAGCTGGGTACCAGCCCGCCGGGGGCGGCCCCTGTGCCCTGGGGCCGCTGGAATGATTCAAACTCGCCAGGCCTGAGCCGACTCGTGCTGTTCATCCTTGGGGGGTGAGCAGACTGGCTGGCTGTGCCCATTAGACCAGGAAAATGATGATTCACATGGATCAGCTGGCCCAGGAAGGGTCGTGGCCTGGGGCACCTGTGTCTACAGAAGGAGCAGGTCCCAGAGGGCTCGCAGCTGAAAGCTGTCTGGCCTCAGCATTGCCAGCAGCTGGAGTGATGGGTTCCCCACTGAACTTGGTGGGGCTCACAGTGGGGGCACTGCGGTGGCGGGGGGGGTGTGTGGGGAGCACAGGGCGGGGCACAGGGCTGGGCACATGGCAGGGCTCGTGGCGGGGCATCGCAGCCCCCCACCCTCTTCTCATTGAGACCACCCTTCAATCAGTAAATCGCCGTTATTAAAACGTTCCCTTGTTTATTTCGTTTTGCTAAGTCTTATCTGAGTTCATGTTATTTCCCCATTTGCTGATATCTCCGGCTGCATTAATTGCCGTAGAGAAGGAAAACGTAACTGTCGAGCGCGTCAGTGTGCTGTGTCAAGTGATCAGGTTATCGGCGTTTCGAATGCCCGATGTTATGCAAAGATACTTGGCAGATTGTTATGTGGGTGTTGGCGAGAGTTTTAGTAATTTTCAGGAGTTTCTTGGGGTTTTTGAATGGCCTCGAATGCGTTGTGATATTTTCCCGCTTAAAATAATGGAATACAGTCTCCCGTGATCCCAAATGCTGCTCCAGGACACATTTGAGGGGGAGGCTTGGGTTGGTGTTTCACTCAGCAATGAGGCAGGGGAGGTTTATTTCCTCCTTTTACAGTCCTGCCGAGCTGTGAGCACAGAGCCGGACGTGGGGATGGAACCCATGAGCCGAGAGATCATGACCTGGGCCGGAGTCAGATGCTCATCTGACTGAGCCCCCCAGGCGCCCCAAAGGGCATGCATTTTGAACTTTAACGGAGAGCGTAGGGCTAATTCCCGTAAAGCTTGCAGCGATGAACGCTCTTTTATAAGGTCTGGGAGCACTGGTTCCCAACATACTTGCACGCACTGGAAGCCGGCACCCCTTAATCGTTGGTTAATCAATGACAAATGTGTTCTCATGATCAGTTCAACTTGCTTTTCCTCAATGGGTTGTAAGTTCGAGCAATTTTCCTCAAGCGCAACAGGCAATTTTGACTTCCTCTTCCATGCACCGTCTGTTTGTAGGTTTCTGGACTACTTTTCTCTCAAGTCTTGGTTCCCTGACCCATAAGCTGGGGAAACACTGGCATCTGTCTCTCGGGCGTTGTGAAGGCTTCCTGAGTTTACAAGGCACGCGAAGGGCTCGGCAAGGCGCCTCGCAACAGGGAGGGCACCACCGTCACCGGGGCACAGAGGGTGCAAGACCCCAGGGGCTCTTCGGTCTCCACACGGCGGGTCGGGCCTGGGAAGGGAAGAGGCCCGGTGAAGACGAGAGCACAGCCACGTCGTGGGCTGGTTGAAGGCAGAAGGCTGCAGCAGTGAGGCCTGGAACAGGCAGTGGAAATTTCAGGAGCTAAGCATGGAGAACGGAAATGGGGAGCAGCGTCGGTGGGGGACTTGGGGGATGTCAAGAAAAACGGGGCTGATCCTGAGCAGTAGCCATGGGAATAATGTACATGATGCAGCTGCCGTGTTCCAAGTACTTTGCCTCCACAACATCCGAGTGAGATGCGGCCACCTGATTATCCCCATCCTGAGACTCAGAGGGGTTAAGAGATTTGCCCAAGGTCACACAGCATGTGGATGGCAGGGCAGAAACACGAGCCCAAGATCATCTGACCTCTAGCCCCTGAAGTCTCCTCTGTCCCATCTTAAGAGACGGAACTCACTGGTTTCCAAGTGACGCCCCCCCCCCCTTAGGCAGAGGGACCCCTGATGACCTGGGTCACACCAAGAAGCCCAAACTGTTGCCTTCTCTTGGTTTCTTTGCTCGAATTTTAGGAAGAAAGCCAGAAGCTCCCCAAGTCACTGTGCAGCTTCTGGATTTCTAGATCAAGCGGGAGATGCGTTTGTTACCACACTAACGAGAGAAGAAATGAACCGAAATGCTGGGTTTTGTAGGGGGTGATTGGCTGCAGGTGTCAGTAGTTAGCAAAGAATGAGCCATTTGATGTTTGTAGACACAGGCTTCCCAACTTTCTATTCAAAAATAAACTTTGTGGGCATATTGTTTTGAACAGCTTCCGCTAATGCATATGTCTATCTTGATGTCGTAATTCAGCATAAATATTTTAAAGAAGTCAATAACGTTGTCCTCCAGTGGCAGCACACAAATGAAATTTTCAAAAATGAAGGAAGAGTAAAATATTTTTTAGTGAGCAAGGCAGAAACGTGCAAGCCAGCCACATGGAAATTACGGCTTTCTTGCTCTTTCTTTTTTCCTCCCTCTTTCGTTTGGTTTCTTGGGGTATAAATAATTCACCTTCAATATCCCGTCCGAAGCAGGTATGGAGCCAATGAAATAGACAGAATGCCAGTGGATATCTGCAGGCTTTGGAAAGTCCGGAATTTTACTGCCCAGCAACTACCTGAGTTCAGAGCGGGGAGGGGTCGAAGACGGAACGTCCGTATAGACCGAGGTATCTGTGACTTAAAAAGTGGAATCTATTCCTTTATCAAAGCCAGCTAGCACATCTGAGGCTCTCTGTGTTTTCAGCAGGTGGGAATGGGAGCCTGGAAAGCCTTTCCCTCGTGAACAGTGCTCGCATGCATGTCTGGGTGTGATGTGTGTGTGTGTGTGTGTGTGTGTGTGTATTTTGAGGCTTTGAATCAGTGTCTGCATCAACCATAGCCCAACATGGCACAGCCCTTATCATGGGAAATTGGGTCCAGGTGTCTCACTTTTTTTTTTTTTTTTTTTTAAGGGAGAGAGATTGAGAGAGAAAGAGAGAGAGAGAACGAGCAGTAGAGGGGAGAGAGAGAGAGGGAATCTTAAGCCCTGAGATCCAGAGATCATGACCTGAGCAGAAATCAAGAGTCAGACACTTCGGCTGAGCCCCCCAAGCACCCTTAGGTTTCTCACTCTTGACCAGGAATGGTGCCTTGCTTCTCCCAACACCTGGCTGGGTTCTAGAACATTCTCTGCTTGTGGCTGCTCTGTCTGTGAATCGGGCATCTGCACACGGGCAGATCTTGAATTGTCCAGGTGGGAGACTGCAGTCTGTGACAAGATGAGGCGACCCTGTCTTTCCCCAGCCAGCCTGATAGGCCTTGTGCCAGAAGCTGCCTGTTGAAGGGTATAGGGGAAGCTGGGCAGATCCCCTCTGACAATTCAGCATCCTTGAGGATAATAGCACAGCGGGGCAAAGCACATCAAATATGTTTAAATCCACAAATTCAAAGTACTTAAAAAAAAGGAAACATCCCTCGTTGACCACCTTTAGGGGATGCTATAGTGTGAAATCATTCTTTTGAAAACTGATCAATAAAGGGAGGAAAAGAAATCAAACATTTATCCTGCCTTTCCTCTGGCAACTATACCTCGGGCCACTTGACCAAATGGTGGATGAAGGGAGGGTCTGAATAGCAAAGTATTCAAGCTAATTAACGAAGAAGAAGGCAGACTTCACCTAGAGCCCATCTTGCAGCCTATAATGAATTACTGGGTCTAAGCAATGGCCATAAACATCCATCCCCACGCGACACGAACCAAGCGTTCTGTGCCCCCAGGGGAAGGACACAGCACTTCGTAATGAGACGTTCTCGCCAAACACCAAAACCTGAATCTCATCGAGACTCTAGACCCAAACAGCAATTCACAGAAAATGCAGAGGACAAAGGAACATGTTAAATGACACCATGGAAATGCAGCCATCAAAATGTGAACAGAGGCAAACTCCATAGTGCCGATGACCCACTTTCTTCATCAATGAGATGAAGTAATTATTCAACCAGATAATAGCAAGGGAAGGGAGGAGTGTAGATTACAGGATACGTAAGAGAGGTCTACCAAACACATCACAGACCTTAGACTCACATTTAAACACGTTAAAAGAAAAATATCCACGACACAGAACTTTGATCCTTGGCTGGGTAGTTGATGATATTAAGGAATTACTGGGTGCCTGGGTGGCTCAGTCAATTAAGTGTCTGACTTCGGCTCAGGTCACCATCTCATGGTTTGTGGTCCAAGCTTCGGATTCTGTGTCTCCCTATTTCTCTGCTCCTCCCCTGCTCTCTCTCTCTCTCTCTCTCTCTCAAAAATAAACATTAAAAAGAAAAAAAGAATTACTGTAACTTTTAGCTGTAATAATGCTTATGTGTTTTTTTTTTAATGTTTAGTTATTTTTGAGAGAGACAGAATGCGAGTGGGTTAGGGGCAGAGAGAGAGGGAGACACAGAATCCAAAGCAGGCTCCAGGCTCGGAGCCATCAGCACAGAGCCCGACAGGGAGCTCGAACTCACGAGCCATGAGATCACGACCTGAGCCGAAGTCGGACACTCAACCGACTGAGCCACCCGGGCACCCCAATGCTTATGTTTTTAAAGATGCATACTGAAATATTTACAGGTTAAATGGTAGAATGCCTGGCATTTGTCTCAAAAGAATCCAGGGCCTATAGGGAATGGGGAGAAGAGGGCATGAAATAGAACTGGCCTCGAGTTGGAACCCACTCAACTTCTTGGGATGGTGGGAGTGTTTTTTCTGTGTGGCCCAATATGGCCACCACTAGCCACCAGTGGTTACTGAGCAATATGGCGGCCGCTAACCACCAGCCCTTACTAGATGGGCCTGTCACTGACTCAGTTTAGATTTTAAAAATCCATGCCTTTCTCAACCCGGTGGCGTTAAGCAGGCTGAATCCAAGGACCACCTATAATGAGGTGAGAGACCCAGGCTCTGGGCCCAGCCACATCTCCCAGGCTGCAGGACTTTGGGAAAGTCGCTGGACCTTATTTGTCTCCTGTTTCTCTGCTGATACACGGGGGCCCTCACCCCAAAGCTCCTGCCACTACGCCTCACCCATTCGCCCTGGGGTTGCCCGCAAGATCGCAGGAGACACGGTCAGAGGCCCTGTGAAAACGGCAAAGCCCCCACGAGTCTAAGGATGTTGCACATTCATTTATCCAAGCCACGGTAGGAGACTGACATGTCAGGTGTGAAAGCCCAGTGGGGGCCGGGGAGAGCTGGGAGATTCATGGCTTCATTGAAACCCTCCCAGATTAAATCTCCTTCTCAGTGAATTTCCTGGGGAGAGTTCAGGGCTGCGGTCCAGCTAACAAATACATTCCTTTGCTTCGACTCTGAACTAATTTCTGGGTCGGCCTCAAAGCCAGTCTCCCAGGAGCCCTGCCTGGGAGCTGTCTGAGCCCCTCGCCCTCTAGCCCTCCCCCACCTCAGCCCTGCAGATGGTGCTGCTCCTCGCCCCTCCCCTGCTCACCCCCATCGGCTGCACTACCTGCAGCTGAGCCCTGAAGGGTGGGACTCGTGCTCATTGGGGGGGGGGGGGGAGGGGTGTGCCCACTCACTTCTCCAAGGGGAAGCCAGCCCCCCCACCCCTGCCTCATTCTTTGTCCAGAGAAGGGGGTGGGGCAACGGGGGTTGAAGCAGAGAGGCCGTGCCTCCTGTTCTAAACTGACTCCCCTTTGGAAAGAAGGGAGCAGACAGAGGAGATAAACAGGTGAACAGCAGAAACATCCCTGCACGGTTAAACAGGACAAAGGCTCAGCCAGGCCCTGAGAGTCAGCCATCAGGCTTGAGGAGTATTCTTAAGACTGATTCCGGCGGGGGAAGGGGACGTGTTAAATGGAAATGCGACAAACCTGTGCCATTGATACTCAGTCAAGTTCCATGCTGGAAATCTTCCGTGTTTTGAAAGGAAGGGTGTTCTGCGTCTCACCGTTCTGCGGTGCCCCACTCGATGCCATTAATGGGGAAAGAATAGAAGGGGCGCCCCGGTGGCTCAGTGGGTTGGGCGTCCGACTTCGGCTCAGGTCATGATCTCATGGTTCGTGAGTTCGAGCCCCGCATCAGGCTCTGTGCTGACAGCTCGGAGCCTGGAGCTGCTTTGGATTCTGTGCCTCCCTCTCTCTCTGCTCCTCCTCCTTTCTCTCTTTCTCAAAAATAATTAAACGTTAAGGGGAAAAAGGTGCCAACCGAGAGACATGGTCTGGAGATGTTCTGGCTGGATCCTGAGAACCCAGTTCAGGTCTACACTGGCTCCTGGAGATGATTTGATGTCTAACTGGTCGAGGAGAGGTGATTACACTCACCCTGGGGAAGTCTGTCAGATTCCCGGTTGAAAAAGCTGGGAAATAATGTTGGAGGGTTGGGGGGCCTCCAGGAGAGGGCCTTTCTGGATTCTTCCTTCCCTTGCCAACAGGAAGCCGGGATCACCCAGGGGATGGGGACGGGGACGGGTCCAGCCTGACTGCGTCTTGGGAACTGCCAGATCCAGGGCTCTGGTGGGCGTCCCCATGGACGAGCCTGGTGTCCTGCCTGGGAAGTTGAGTCCCTGCCTTTGGCTCGTGGACCCGGCTGTGCCTAGCGGGCTGTGCCAACACCTCACCGCAGACAGGAGAGCAGGTCGGCTTAGACAGACGCTGTGAACAGGCCACACACCCAGGGAAACAGTGGACGGACACGGGGCTCCCAGGTCAGGCGCCAGAGGGAGTGACTTCTAGAACTTTCCTGAAGCAGCTGGGGGCTGCTGCTATTGCCAACCTCACCCCCCCCAACTTTTTTTTATTTGTAATTTGTTTGAGGTCCATTTCCAGAAATGCAAGATTGTTTGTGGGACACATTTCTCATTACACACCTTGATTTTATGAAATTATTATTAAAGATTGCAATACCTGTGTTTGTTACGACTTCGCCGGCCTCGTCCCTTGCAGTGGCTAATAAACCAACACAGCCCTTCACCCCCTGCACGAAGCTCCTAGAGGAGTCAAATCCCTAGAGACCCAAAGTAGTAAAGGGACTGGGGGAGGCAGGTGGGGAGTCAGTGCTCAATGGATGCAGAGTTTTGGTTTGGGACCCCACTCCGGAGGGCTCCACCCCACACACAACCACCTCCTGGCCCCGTCACCTTGGGCCTCAGGGTCGCAGCGTGTGAGTTTGGGGACGACACAGACATTCACGAGGAGCGTTGGCCGGCACGATGGGGTCTTCCCTCCCCGGGCTGTTCTTCAGACGAGGCAGATCTGGAGACTTCCTCCCTCCCTCCGTCCCCTCCTTCAGGGCTGCTCACTAGTGGAGTCCCGACGGGAGCCCCTCAGGGAAGGGGTGCTCCAGCCGTGATGTGCGCCCAGAGCGCCTGAAGACCTGGAGACAGTGACTGACTCAGCAGGTGTGGGTTTCTAGCAAGTTCCGGCTGATGCCGGTGCTTGGACCACACCTCAAGCAGCAAGTCCGAGACTCAGAATGCCGCGTGTGATGGCCGGGGGGAGTCCCAGGCGGGGGGGGGGGGGGGGGGAAGAGACGCAGTGGACATCTCGCCCCACAGGGCCTGGGATGGACCTCTCCAGCCCTGTCACCGCTACTGGTCAGCGGAGAAACCTCGCTGGCTCCACCCATGGCACATGCTGAGGTCGGGCTCGGGAAGAGGCAGGGCCAATTAGCAGCTCTCCTCAGATCCCACTCAACCTGAACTGCCTAGGGCATCAATAAAGCCCCAGGGAGTGCCCGGAGCGATAGAAAGTTCCAGACGCACCTCACAAAGACCTGTCTGTTTACTCATCTGTGGAATGTTCCCTCCTAACAAGGTAAAAAGTGACTTGCCCTCCCTCCACCCGGCCTAAGCCTCTAACTAGAACTTTCCTGGGTGCCCGAACCGCTCTCTCTTGCCCGCATTGGCGCGTGCATGCACACACACACACACACACACACACACACACACACCTTGCTCCCAGGAGATTGGGGTGAGTTATTTGCTATGGGTTAAGGGGGGAGGCATGGGAGCCTGAGGCCGGAGAGATGGCTGTTCCCCTACACTGTCCTGCTGGCTGACATTTCCCGCCCCTCCCTGCACACTCACAGCCGGGCTTTCTGAAGAATTCTCTGGAATTCTCCTGAGCATCGGGCCACCGCTCCATCTGTCCCCAGAGCAGACACCCTCCTTCTCTAACGTGCAGGGAGCTTCCCAGGAAAGTGACCGTGGAGCAGTCACACACACCCCTGCGGCCCAGAGCCTGCTGCAGAACCAAGGGTTAACTTGCAAGGCAGTTAGCGGAAATCAAAGAGTTGTACCCTCTCGTGATTCATCACAGACAGGGGCAGGATCAGGGCTGTCGCTGACACTTTGTATGCAGTCATGTGTCATTACGTCTCGTGAATGCTGACATTGGTGCATTTTCTCTTCCACGGAATCTGTAACTTGTCGGTACAATGGAGGTTTGGTACCAGAACTTTCCCTAAATGTTTTCCAGAGTCTTTCCTGCGTGTTGCCTCAGAGGAGTTTAACAACTATTGTGTTTGTGGGAAATCCCTCCCTGTTCGAATCGCCTCCCGCAGGACAAGGCTGATGCTCCAGCTTGCCTGGGGGTCGTGCACACCCCAGCTAGGCCAGGTTATCCATGACTGGAATGCACGCGGAATCGTCCGAAGACAGTGTCTGCTTGACCCGAGTGGGCAGGACACAAGGGCGGTGCCTGGCTCTCAGAGGCCCCCTCCTCTCTCTGACTTCCTCCGGCCTCTTCTCTCTGGCTGGCATCCAGAGCTCCAGCCCAAGCAGGACAGAGGTTGGGGTGACAGAGAAAGCCCTGGGAGGTGGGGACTGACCATAGGGGCACCAAGAAGGCGTGTCAGGCCCCACCCTTCTGGACAAAACCTCAGTAAAGCAGGGCACCTGCCTGGTGCTCCCCAGCTCAGGACGCAAAGGAAGGTCTGAGGCCCCTCTGATCCCAACGTCCCCAGGCCATAGTCATGGAACCGTCACCTGGCCCCACACTTTGTCCCTGTCAGGATTCTACTGTCCACGGGGCCGGGGATGAGCCAGGCAGCCGGGGGACGTGGAGGGAGTGGGGGCCCTGTTAGAAAGAACTCCCCCAGCAAGCTTGCACAAAGAGACTTATTCACACATCAGTGAGCCCTGAAATCCCACAAAAACAACAGTGACAGATGAGGCAGCAGCCTGTGAGAGAGAAGGGCCTGAGGCTGGCCCCAGGCTCCTGCCTGGGTGGCTCGGGCCACCTGACGTCCTGCCTGCCCCGCCCCTGCCGGTGGGGGACTCTCCGAGGGGGACGGGGGCAGAAGCCCCTGAATGTGAGTCCCAGAAACCCCCTTGGGCAGCTCAGCACTAGGAGCCTGGTGCTGAGGTCAGATCCGGATTGTAAATTCAGCTCCCACGCTTGGCAGCTGTGATGTGTTGAAGTCCTACCCCCAGTACCTGTGACTGTCACTTCATTTGGACCTAGGGTGTTTGCAGAGGGGACCAGGCAAAGATGAGGTCATTAGCTGCGCCCTAATCCAGCATGACCTGGAAGGGCAATCTGGACTCACACAGCGAGGAGGCGATGTGAACAGGCAGGGGGGTCGCTGTGTGAAGGTCGGATCGATGTGGCCACAAACCAAAGAGCATCAGGGGCTGCCAGAGACTGGAAGAGGCCAGGAAGGCCTCCCCTAAAGGTTTCGGAGGCAGGGCCCCCACCCGGGTTTCCGGCTTTTGATCTCCAGTCTGGGAGGCCGTACATGCTGTCCTAAGTCACTGAGTCTGTGGTGCTCGGTTAGGGTGACCTCAGGAACTGAGGATAGTCGTAGAGTCATGATGACTGAGGAGAGTATAATACCAACCCCTAAGTTGTCCTGGGATCTTTTCGGATCGTTAAAAATGCTTAGTAGCCTGCTGGGCACGGGGGACAGGCCTGGAGCTGGCACTTTCTGTCCCCTGGGGCTGGGGGGCCCTTTTCCTAAACCAGATGAATATTAGCTTGACCTTAGAGTGGCACCTCTCCAATTTTATTTCATGATATTTTATTTTGCTGGCTGGGAGTAGAAGGGCAGGGAACTCAGAAACCCTAAATGGAAATGTATGTAAAATTTGAAATGCAATTTAGACTGTGGAGCCAAGAGCCCTGGAATGTTCCAGCTCGTCCTCTCTCTCTCTCTCTCTCTCTCTTGCACACACACACCACACACACACACACACACACACACACACCACACACACACACACACACACACACACACAGGGATTGCACCGCTGGGTAAGAAGCTGGCTGTGGCTGCGGCCCAAGCTCCTGAGGAAGGCAGAGAGGCAGGACCCGGCAGGTGGCTGTGACTGCCCTCCTGGTTCTTATCAGAGGCAGGAGAGGGTTGCCCATTCCTTCCTCAGTAAACCATCCCCTCTCTGTTTCTCTTTTCCTGTGTCTGTCTTCCCTCCCCCCCTTCCCAAGAGCCCCCACCTTGCAGAGATCCCTGGTTCCTGTATACCTCTAGCAGCAGAGTAATTAAATGTTTCAAATGGTTCTTATCCATGGTTAAGTGAAGATAAAATTTTAATGATTTAATTAGCAAGCTCAAGGAAAAAACATCGTAATGAAGAAAGGTGTTTGCAACTGTCCGGGGCTTTGAGCGTTTCTTGTGATGCTGTTGGAAGGGCAGGACGGGACTGAGATGTTCATTGTCTTAACTGCCCTCAAGCGGGGGCCCCGCATGGCCCCCAGGGTGGCCGGGAGCAGGGGGGCTCTCATCTGCGTGAAGGGGCTGCCCCCAGGTGCAGTGGGGAGGGGGCTCCCCAGAAAGGATTGCCGATAGGCCTCAGCGGGCCCATGAACTTGAAACCAAGTGCAAGCACCTGATTGTGCTCCAAAGCCCACTCTAGAACACGGCCCACTTTTCACACGCTTTCGTGACATTTTTCCACTCTCCTTTTGGGGTACAGCTCTCTGATTTCCAGCGCGGGGAACCGATTTACTTCCAGCCACGTTCATGCGCGGAGTTTGCCAAAGGAAACCCTCGTTGCGTTGAGGGGGGCCACGGGGTTTGAGCGGGAAGATTAATCACCTCGTTTGAAGATTTTTGGTGTTTCCTCTCCGGAGGCTCCCCTCTTTGAAAGTGGAATGTTTTTCTTCACGCCAAGAAGCCGGCGGTGAGGGCTCCCATCTCGGGAGGACCTTTCTCCGGGAGGCGCTGCCCTGCCCACGCGGCCCCCACAGCGACAGGCTTCACGCTCCCTGCCCCACCTCCCGTGGCCGCTCCACGGGGTCCCTGAATGGCCTGGTCGTGTTCACTGAGCGCGAAGCATCGTGTCCTGAAAAGCCAGCAGACGGCGGCTCCCTGGCCGGCTCTGGCAGATGAAACGGCGACGGGCGTTCCCAGCTGCTTCCAGAACTGTCTCTGGAAACGGAGGGGCCTGTGCCCACTGCCGGCACCGACTAGAGATGGAACCACAGGGGTGTCCTGTCCTCCCTTGAGTGGACGATGCCTGCATGCACAGGGCTCCTGTCCGCCTGCCCCGAGCCCAGGACCCTATGTTTGTATCACACGTGTGCCGAGCGCAGGGGACTGACCAGCATGGTTTGGCAAGCGTCTTCATACACAGGAGGGTCACCTGCTGAGTGCCACGGCTGTGCACGGCCACCCCTTTCTAACTGCTCTTTTCCCTCCCTGACCTCACCATTGGTATTAATCGTGTTTTTTATTTTCTGTGTTCTGATGCTTTGAGATCTTGGGGTTTTGCCCACCCTTACAGGGACTGTCCCTCCAGGGCTCGCTAATTCCTAGAGATGACCAAAACTGGCCTGTGAACATGTCCTTCAAATGCAGACCAACCCACCTGGAGCCCGCATGGCACTCCCCCCCCCAACCTCCATGGGGCTCTCACGCTCCAGGCCACTGTCCCCCTGCCCTAAGCTGCTGGGGCCAGAGACTAGACAGCCAGGGATAGCCCCTATGTCTGAACTTCACTGAAGTTATTCCAGGTAGCCTGTCCTAAGCCTGCCCACCCCACCTTGTCCGTTCCTCCCACAGAAGCACAATAAAGGCTCTGGCCCATGTTTCTCCCCCCACCCCCTCCCTGCTCCCTCTCTCTGCCTCTTGACTGACCCTGGTTCTCTCTGGCGTGGCTCTGAGTGACACACAGCCTCCTGTGCACGCGGGTATAAAAACTTCATTCATGCGGGCCCTTTTCATGTCTGTGTTTCCACCCACACCTGATCAAAACAACTCCAGGCTACCCTTGAATCCAGATCCCTTCTTAGCATCAGACTTTGTAAGCTCAGCCCTGAATGGCTGTCTTGGGGTTGCCTCAGAGCCACAAATATCCAGACCCACGTTCCACTCTTCTTCCCACGAGGCTGGTCTGTATGGGCCACATCATTGAACCAACCTGTCTTTGGCTTCAGAATTGGGCTCAACCAGTGGGGAGCCCCAGAAGGAGTTCAGAGAGACAGAAGGAAGGGGTCAGGGCCTGGTCTGTTGTTGATTTCCCTGGCTCTCTCCTCCCGTGGTGGCCTGGGGCACTCGTGTCCCTCGACTGAAGTCATAGGTCACCTCAAAATGGCGCTCTCCATGGGCCTCTCTCCCCCCTGGTTCTTGTCTTCCTTCCTGCCCCTTTGGGCCTGGATGTGGGGGCAGCTGCACTGTCACTGGCCCTGAGACACTTCCTGCTCCTGTGGCCCCCCCAGCAGACTCCTCATCACTTTGTAGACAGCCTTTCTTAAGCCCTTCTTGAGCAGTCTTAAGTTGAGTGCACCATGTTTGCTGGGAAGGTCCTGACAGAGATGTCGGTGTCTCCCTGTTCCTTGCAACCCACTGTGTGACTTGGGGGTTCGACAGACAGACAAGGAGGGCGTCTGCCTCAGCCCACACTCTGAAAGAACGTTGGTGACATTGGGGGTCCTCTCCAGCAGGGATTGGTTCTTTTGTGTCTGCTTTTTACCCCCCCACACACACAGCCCCATCCCTTCCTTTCAGAGAGGAGGCCCAGGGATGCAATATTTCTGCCAAAAAGTCTTTTCCTGTCGTTAATATGTTAACAAATGCTGTCAAATAACAGTCGCCGTCGACGGAATTTGCTGTTGGCAGGGCCTGCACGCTGCCAGACAAGGTTGTGTCTGTTCCACAAAAGCCCGGCTTCCTCTGCCAGGAGATCTTGGCATGGGAGGTCACCGAGGCCCGCTGCGGGCCCTACCCGCCCCGTCAACAGCGACAACGCCTCATGCATGACTAATGCCTTCGCAAGACTGTTTCTGAATTCCTGCTTGCAAAGAAGGCAGCAGAGATTCCAAGGGGGAAGGTGAGCATCTGCTCCGTGGCAAGGAGAGGTGGGGAGTGGAGGGAGAGGGGGAGAGGGGGAGAGGGCAGGACAAGCCACACGCATGTGCGAGAAGTATTGTGGACCTGAGAAAGATTCGGGGGAAGTGGAGCTGTCAACACAAAGCAGGTAGGTGGGCTCAAAACCAGCGGTGCTGCGAAAGGGTCTCAGGGGCTCAGTGCTGGAGCACCACCGGCAGAGAAGAGGCTGGTGTGGCCATTGTGCACGGTGTAGATGAGCCAAAACGTGAGCAGTGTGGAGGACTGAGCAAGTCACGGGAAGGGAGTGTATCAGTCAGCTATCAGCGTAAAGTTGCTGTATAACAAACCTCCCCAAAACTCAGAGGCTTAAAACAGCAATTATTTTTTTAATGATTAAAAAAAAATTTTTTTTAATGTTTATTTATTATTGAGAGAGAGAGGGAGACACAGAATTGGAAGCAGGCTCCAGGCTCCGAGCTGTCAGCACAGAGCCCGACGTGGGGCTCGAGCTCACGAGCCATGAGATCATCAGCCGAGCTGAGGTTGGACGCTCAACCCATTAAGCCCCCTGGGCGCCCTGAAAACAGCAATTATGTATGCTCACAGGCCTCGGGGTCAGCTGAGGGTTGGATGACCTAGTCTAGACTTGGCCAGAGGGGCTGGATCCACACATCTCTCTTCTTCTCCCTGAGACCGTGGGCGAGCCAGGCATGTTCTGTTTATGACCGTGGCTGGAGGTCACAAATGCAGACACGCAGGCACGCTCGAAGCCCAGGCTGAGAACTGGCACGCCTCACGCCTTCCTTCTTCTGTTGCGCAAAGCAAGTCCCACGGGTGACCCCACAGCCAGGATGTGGGAAATACTCTCCTCCTCTTTAACGGGAACAGCTGCCAGGTCACGAGGCAAAAGGACTGGATATGCGGGGAGGGGAGGGCCTGGGCCGGTGGTGGCCGAACGGGAGAGAGGCGGGGACAAAGCGGGAGGCTTGATGTCTGTGGAAATTAGGAGGCGGGGCAATTGAATCTGACTTCACATCTGAACCTTCAGACTTTTCCAGAAGACGTTTGCAAAGCTTCCTCGGGGTTAGTGAACTCATAGCACTCAGAGTTTCCACCTCAAGCAGCCTCCCCCCATTGGGCATCTTCCCGGAAAGCATGGTCTCTTTCTCTGTGTTCTTTCTGCGTCGTCCCTCTGACCCTCAGGTGTTTTGCCAACACCAGAACGACTCGGGTCATCCACGAGTCCGGAAGCTGCCCAGACCCTCGCTGGGTAGGACACAATCTTACCTAAATCCCGGTGTGTCCCCCCAAATGCAACCCAGATAGGTCCCCACACCCTATATGGCCGTGTCCAGTGGTGTTGTGTTGATGGAAAGAAGCCATCAGATAACACTAATTAAAAATGATTCCAATATGGAAGGGGGCGTGTGCCCGGGAGGCTCAGTCGGTCGAGCGTCTGACTCTTGATTTCAGCTCAGATCATGATCCTGGGGTCGTGGGAGCGAGCCCCACATCAGGTTCTGCCCCCAGTGCGGAGCCCGCTTAAGATTCTCTCTCTCCCCCAGCCCCTCTCCCCTGCTCTCGCTCCCTCTCTCTAAAATAATAAAAAATAATTCCAATATCGGATCTTTTTTCCTCTTAGAACATTAAAGGAGATAACATTGTCACCGGTAACATCCTTGTCTTTTTTTTTTAAAAAAAAGCAACTGAAAAAATCAAAACACAAGTATCCTAATGGGAAACTTGTAGCAAATCCAATTCCTCACCTTGGTGCAATTATCAGGCACGGACTGTGAGCCCTGAGTGTGTCTGGTGCTGGGGATTAGCCGTGAACACCCAGCGGTAAATTCTGCTGAGGGATTTTTCTCCGACAGCCTCAGGAAGTAGGCAATGTATTCAGGGGATGACCCCCTGTTTCCTGAGAAACATCTGAAAGACTTTCACGCGGCTTCCAGCCCTACAGTGGGAAACAGACTGGGAGAAGTAAGTCAATAAGTCAGGAATGGTGCACGACATTTCGGTCCGCGCCACTTAAACCAGAGTGTGCCCGCCCCCTCTGCTCATACAAAGGCAGGCCTTTTATTAAAAATTTTTTAATGTGTATTTATTTTTGAGAGAGAGGGACAGAGCATGAGCGGGGGAGGAACAGAGAGAGAGGGAGACACAGAATCCAAAACAGGCTCTAGGCTATCAGCACAGAGCCCAACGTGGGGCTCGAACTCACAAACCGCAAGATCACGCCCCGAGCCGAAGTCGGATGCTTAACTGGCTGAGCCACCCGGGGGGTCCCTACAAAAGCAGGTGTTTAAATTTCACTTACATGGGGCAGGACACTGAGGACCCCTGTTGGTCGGCTGGAGGTTGGGGGGTGGGGGGAAGGGGGGAAGGGATGAGGCGGAGAGGGCAGATGGGAAGTGTCCCAAAGCAAACTTCCTGGAAGAAGGAGCCTCTTCTTTGGGGTTCTCCGGAGCTGCGTGGGGACCCCGCGGGGGCTGTCATTTGCCCCATGTTTCTGCTTTCCACGTCAGAGCCATCATCGTCCTGGATGGGCAGACAGGAGGAGCCACTGGGGGTTCCCAGCTGCCCTGTGAAGGGGACGCACCTAAGTGACACAGCCTCGTCACCAGAGACGCTCTCTGGGCCACTGACACAAAATGAAGGATCCGCTGCGTCCCGGGGGAGGGGAGGGTCATAGGTGTGCCTCCGGATGGTTCCTCTTGCTGGCAGACCACGGCTAGGGTTGCCCATCCGCGTGGGCTGAGATGTGCCCCAGGCCTGGAACGACACGTTTGCTGAGCGGAACAGGCGAGCGGAATTCTGCACTCCCTCCTGTGACGCTGTCCCGGAGCGCAGTGGAAATATGTCCCCGGGCCCCATCACACACACGGGGGTGATGCCAAGAGAGCCCATGCCAGACGTGGCCTCTGTGGACACCGTGACCAAAACACTAGGATGAACACGAGAAGGGCCCTTCTGAGCCTCACTTTGGCTGGACGTGATCTTTAGCTCGTGGGACCATGGATCTCGCATCCCTGGCGAATGTGACGCCATCGGACCAGGCCGACGAGGCGGCTGGGGGCGTTTGGTGGGATTTCCACCATTGGCCGGGCTCGACTCTCCTGGAAGAGGTACCCGGGGTCCCTCAGAAAGGCAAAGACCAAAGCGTTTGGGGACACCTCTGCTGTGGGTTGAATCGCACTCCCCCAAAAGGAAAGTCGAAGTCTTAACTCGCGGTACCTGCGAATGTGACCTTCCTTAGAAATAGGGTCTTTGCAAACGTAATCAGGCGATGAGGAGGTCATGTTGGGTTAGCATGGTCCCCCATCCAGTGGCTGGTGTCTTCAAAAGACACGGCAAGAGGGGACACGCGACAGTGGACAATGGGAGACGAGGCCGTCTGCAGACACAGCCAGAGATTGGAGTGATGTGTCCGCAAGCCAGGGGCCCAGGAACGGCAGATGCTGGGAGAGAGACACTGGACAGCTTGTCCCCTGCAGCCTCCGGAAGGAGCCCATCCTGCTAACGCCTTGACCCTGGCCTCTGTCCTCCAGAGCTGGAAGAGGTTACATCTCTGTTATTTTAAGCCCCAGCTTCTGGTCGTTGGCTAGGGCGGCCCTGTGACACGACACACACGCACCGGGGTCGGGGCGTGCACGGACACAGGCTCTTGGGAAGGTCATTTGCTGACACTTATCCAAATGCCGAACGCCCCTACCTCCTAACCCAGCTTTTCCTCTGCCAGAAACCTGTGCCACAGATGTGTTCCCACGGGCCCCCAGAAGCAGGTGAATGGTGCGTGTTTTGCAACATGGCAGGAATCAGCCCCAGGTGGAGAACAGCCCACTTCAGCAGGAGTCTCCGTGACTAAGTCGGGGTCCTTTTCCTCTATGGAGAAGAGTAAGGAATTCTTCACGTGCCCGTACAGAGCAGTACCCGACGCATACTGCTGAAAAGAAAAAGTCAGTGCACCAAAGCAAGCATGATTCACTAACCATTTTGAAGTTGAAGGTATATATGCGTGTGTGTGCGTGTGTGTGTGTGTGTGTGTGTGTGTGTGTGTGTGTGTGTGAAAAGCACGTAACAGCGGAGATACAGGTACGGCCGTGTCTTCCGGAAGGAGGCACAAGCATTGGCAACATCCACCTCCGGGCAGGGGTGGGGGAAACCGGCGTCAGGACCAGGAGTGAGCCCTCCCCTCCCTACACCCCTCTGGGTGCCCGTGAAATCCTTACTTCCGACACGTAGTACCTGATGTTTGAAAAAACTTTTTCTAAATTTCTCGTGCTCTGTAGCTGGCAATGTTATTCTTGGTTCACGAGCCGATTTTTAGTTTCCGCCATTTGAAGGTGACTTTGGTGACTGTTGAAGGAAAACGAAACAACAGTTTCAAGCTGCTGGCTGCAGGGAGTGGGCAGTTTGGGGTGCTGCGGGGGACAGTGCATGGTGAGGACACCACACGACCCATCCACCTCGTGCGACTGTTCCCTGCTGAGTTTGACAACTGCCCTGTAGCTCAGCCTGCCCTTGACCTGTGACCTTGCAGCTGTTACTTTAGAGGCTGTGACGCTACGCCCGCCCAGATGGCAGGACAGTCAGGGGGCTTGTCCGCAATCCCAGAGCTGGGGCGGGGAGGGGCTTCTGGCCAGGTCCCCTGACTATGACTTTGTGCTTTGTCTACGGGGTCCACAGTGGAACTGAAAATCAGACACTAAAGCAAGAACTCATCGAGTTCAAAATTTTTAAAAATATTCATTTTAACCTTGACCCTGATCCAGAATGTTCTCCCCCCAGCAGCAGAGTGGGGGTGAAGGTGCATTGCCGGTCTGCTCTGAGCACCCCCAGCTTTCCTCGTCACCAAAACGCAAAGCCAAACTTTGCCGTCCCCTGTAGGGCTCATCTACCCCCGTCCCCCCACGGCTGGTCCGAGCTCATCTGCCCCCTGGGAACCCGGCTCACCCTCCACACCCTCCCCTCCAGCCAGCTGGCCTCTCCTCCCCGCTCCTCTACCTGTGCACCTGCGTCCCCCACCCCGGAGCGCCCTCGCGCTCCTCCGTCTCCGCAAGGCTGAGCGGCTTGTTCCTTTTAAGGGTCCCCTCTTAGCGGGGCTCTCCCAAGCACCTTCATGAAATCGACAAGCCCCCTCACCCCCCTGTACTCCCCATTCTGAGCCCTGCTTTGTTTTTCCACACAGCGCTTTCCTTCTAATATTTTACGTAATGGACTTAATTAACATTTTGTGTGTCTATCTTCCTGTTATGGACTAAACTGTGATGCACACCCCATTCATGTGTTAAATGGGGCCTTTGAGGAGGCAGTTGGGTTCCATGAGACCATGAGAGTGGGGCTCCAGTCCGACAGGACAGCTGGCCTTCCAAGAAGAGGAAGAGACACCAGGGAGCCCTCTTTCTCTCTCTGTGGGTGCACAGAGGGAAGACAGACGTCCACAAGCCAGGAAGAGTTCTCACCAGAAGCCAACAAGGTGATGGCTCCTCGATCTTGGACTTCCAGCCTCTGGGACCGTGACAGATCGACGTCTGTCATGGACGCGCCCGGCCGTGGTCTCTTGTGGCGGCCACAGCAGACGGACAGGTCCCCCCTCACCCCGACTGGAATGCCAGCTCCGTGCAGCAGGTGTTTGGTGCTCCTGTTCTCTTCTGCACGACTCACTGCTACAGGGATGCCCCGTAAGTATTCGCCGAGAGAATTTGGATGTGGCCCCCGCAGGGAATGTAGAGAAGGGTCGTGGGGCTTCTCGGGATGCCATGGGGACAGCGAGTCCCTACTTGGTTGGCGAGAACTGCCACTTTCCCCAGTTCCTTCCAGAACAGTGTGTGAGGGCCTGGCCCGTGCTCCTGCACCTGCTGTGATGATTCTCTCTTTCCGCTCCGCCCCTGCTCTGAGATGTGCTGCCAGATGCACCACTCTTTGGCGCCTCAGAGGTTGAAACTGGCGAGGACTGCCAGGTATGGAACAGGTGTGTCCCCATCCCCGCTTCCCCGTGTCTGCTTCCAGCGGCCCCTCTGCAGGCTGCGGTATGTTTGGATCAGGCCCGGGAGACGTCCACCTGTCCCCTCTGAGCTGGGAATCGCCACGTCCTGCGAAGTCGAGGCAGCAAAGACGGGGTGGCTCACGCTCCGCCTGACTCCGGGTTGCACACACCGCTTATTTTCCGTGCCCGGTGCCAAAATGCGAGACTCGTGCCGCATGCCCGCTTATCTCCAAAGGCTCTGGGGTTCTAGACGCATCGGCGGCATTCACGCGCTTGGGGAGGTGTGATCGTCGCCGACACGCGGGGCGCGCTGGTGTCTATGAGCCAGGAGGCTCCGAGCTCCTTCCCGGACACATCAAACACGCACATATGGTGTTGGAGGGTGTCGTCGTTCCAGACACATAGCATATGTCCTTGGAGCAGACAAGGCACTAAATTAATTCTAAACACCGGTTGTAAGTTTCTCACTGAAATGCTCCCTTCACTGTATAAATAGCTTTTGTGTTCCACATTTCCTACAGCGGGCTCTGTGGAAGCCCAGACGGGCGAAGAAGGCTTTATTTTTATAGCGCTGAGCAGTCTTCAAAATTGCCCCATCTCCATAAAGGGAAATTGGGAGAAAATGATTAAATGCTAAGCACAGGGACGTGAACTTCTCTCCTCTTGTTTCAGAAGGAGGCACTGAGGGCCTCTGAAGGACGCTGGTCCCAACCGGCCCTTTCCTTCTCTTGTCCAGGATAGCTGTGTCCCCACTGAAACCTGGAGCTTGGACTTCTTGGCCCCAGTCCTACCTGTGCTTCTCTGCTGAGCTGGGCGTTTGCTCCGTGTTTATACTGACCCCGAGGCAACATCGGGAGCATCAGATTTGAGACCAGAACAAGCTAGAATCCTGGCCAGAGGAGGCGGAAATGAGATGGAAATGAACTTTCTGGGTGAGTATGTTTGGGGCGGTGGAGACCACAGAGGGGCAGGGCCCCTGGGGCTCAGCCTGAGTCTCCAGCCTTGGGCCTCCTCTGCCCTCCGCCCCCCTTGCCCTGCTCTGCCCTGCCCTCTCCTCCCCACCTTCTCCCTTTCCCTCCCTCCCATCCGGTCCTCTCTCCTCTTCTCCCCTTGCCCCACCTCCTGTTCCAGCCTCTAGTTCTGCTCACCATCCCCGTGACCAGGTCAATCAGGACCACAGCCGGTCCATGTGGTTATTGTATGGATATTGGGAAAGTGAGCTCTTCTGAGTGTGCACAGCTCTGTGGGCACTCCCCTTGGTAAGTGGACAATGATCAGTGCAAAGGAAAAGTCTCCCCTTCCTCTGAGCAGATGTAGATTTGTGATGAGCGTTAGAGCTCAGTGAATGGAGGGCAGGATGGATTTCAACTCCCACTTACGCTCTTGGCTGGGTGCCTTTGTACAGTGCACGACCTGCACCACAGTCCCAGGCGGCCGAGGGAACATGGCCCCAGCCGTTTTGTCCGGAATAGATACTTCCAACCCGCTACTGGCCCTTGTGGCAGATTATATTCTCAAAAAACCGAAAACCGAAACCAAAACAAAACCAAAAGGCAGTAAGACTATCTCTCATTTCACATGATCTTCTTACAGTGTCGGTTTTTTCATCTACAGTGGGGGGGGGGTCCATCCCCTTGAATCTGGGCGGCTATGACTATGGCAGAAGTGATGCTATGTGACTGTCAAGGCTAGGCTCTAAAAGGTGATAAAGTTTCCACTTGGTCGTCTTGGGATGTTCACTCTTGGAACTGAGCCGCCAGGCCGCGAGGAAGCCCTCCTGCCCAGGCGGAGGGACCAGAGGGAGAGGCCGCGGGCCTGCGTTCCAGCTCACAGCCCAGCTGAGGTCCCGGCCACCAGCCAGCACGAACCGCCAGACACGTGAGCGAGAGTGCCTCCAGAAGATCCCAACCCCAGCCGTGCCCAGGCTTCGAGTCTCCCAAGGGGCCAGGCCCGGCGAAGCAGACGTGAGCCAGTCCTGTCGCGCTTTGTCCAAATTCCTGGCTCAGAGTCTAGGAACATGAGCTGCTTCTTTCCCTCCACGAAGCTGGGGTGTTTTTCTCACACAGCAGGAATAGCCAGAGCGGCCTTCAAACCTCCCTCAAGAAGCTCTCCTGGAAGCCCGGGCCGGGCCGAACCATCCGTCTTCTGTGCCCCCATCCCTCGCCCCAGGCTGCTTGACCTCAGCCCTCGTGTTGTGCATTAGCTCTCTGAATCCCCACCTCAACCCTGAGCCAAGTATTCTCATCCCCGTTTTACACGCAAGGACGTCGAAGCTGATACGATTAGTGGATCTTGCGCAGGCCCACGGCGGAAGGGGCTGTGATGGGAAAAATGCAGACATGCATAAAATAAAATGCGTGAGTATTTCTCCTGGGGCCAGCTTCCTGGACCTCCCGACTTGCACAGGGGGAGCTCCTCGCTAGGGACCCCTGGCGGGTGAATGAAGCCCACCGTGAGTCCTGAGCTCAGCGCCCCTCCCCGCCCCCAGGGTGTCAGGGACCACCAGGCACAAACAGAACAGTAAGAAGACAGGTTTCCAGCCGAGGAGCAGGAGATCGGACACGTGGCTCGGACACGTGGCTCGCTGGGGACAGCTGGCTCCAAGTGGAGCCCTGTGGGTGGCCCGGGTAGGAAGCAAGCGGGAGGCGGGGAGGTGTGTGTGACTGACGTTTGCGCCGGTGGAGGCCCGAGGGGCGGCCGGCTGCGGGGTCCTGCGAGCCAGGTCTCCGTGCGCAGGCTCCGCTGGGTTCCGGGCTGAGAAATTGGGGGCACTGACCTCGCCTGGCGGCCTGGGAGCTGGTTCAGTTTCCTCACTGGCTGGAACAGCACGCGGCTGTGGAGCGGGACCGGCCTGGAGGAGCCAGAACTACCCCTCGTACAATGAGCCCTTTTTCCCATAAAACATCCCTTTTATATATTGACTTTGAACGTCACCAGTGGCTTGCATGTTTAACAAATCCCACAATACAGTAATACACTGTAACAAATTTTTTTCAAACAGAACATGGAATAAAAAGTTCAAGCTCCCTCTTTATTCCCACCTCCCTACTTTCTCTCGACAGAGGAAGCACTGTTGATACTTTATAACCTGTCCCTGTATAGTCTCTTGTCTATGGATTTGCCTATGTCTCCACGCACGAGGGCGTGTGCATTCAGACACAGGGTTTTACGTAAGTGCGATTGTGCTGTTTGCATCATTCTGGGGCTTGTTATTCACTGAACTTTTACTCGTTGTCCTGTGTTTTGTTTTGTTTTTTCCATGTCTGCACACTTAGCTATGACACTCTTTCTTCTTGCAGCCACGTGGCTTTCTGTAGCGACACTGTGTCACAGTTTATTCACGCAAGTCCTTCTTGGAAGCAATCGAGACTATTTCCCGTTTGGGCTATGACCGTTGCTGCAAACCCACATCTTTCCAGTGACTTCTTCCTCGCTGTATTTGTGCGAGCGTTTCTACAAAACAGGTGGAATTGGCATTGTTACGTTACAAGGTGCACCTACCTTGTTAGAGACACCATCAACCTGCCCTCCCCAAAGGCTGTACGAACGCTTCCTCCCGTGGTGTGCCAGAGTCCGTACGTCACAGCCTCGCCAGGACTAACCCGTTATCAATCTTTCTACTCCTCGCCAATCTAATACGCACAAATTATATCACTGCTGCTGCTTCAACTTGCATTTTCCTATTTAACTACTTGGGCGGAACATACTCTCATATGTTTATTGGCTGATCATATCTCATCTATAAAACTGCCTATTCGTATCTGTGTTTCTTAGGGTGTGTAGGGGAACAAAGAACGGAAAAATGTGACTCAACTGGTTTCAACAATAAGGAATTTATCTTCTTTTCTTTTTAACCTAAAAACATTTTTTTTAACGTTTACTTATTTTTGAGACAGAGAGACAGAGCACGAGCAGGAAAGGGGCAGAGAGAGAGGGAGACACAGAATCCGAAAAGCAGGCTCCAGCCTCTGAGCTGTCGGCACAGAGCCTGATGTGGGGCTCGAACTCACAAACGGTAAGATCATGATCTGATCTGAAGTCGGACGCTTAACCGACTGAGTCACCCAGGCGCCCCTTTATCTTTTTATTATTATTATTATTATTGTTATTATTATTATTATTATTTCTTTTGAGAGAGGGAGAGAGAGCACACAAGTGCCTGAACAGGGGAGGGGCAGAGAGTGGGAGAGAGAGAATCCCAAGCAGGCTCTGCCCTATCAGCACGAAGCCCAAACGTGGGACTCGAACCCACAGATCTTGAGATCATGACCTGAGCCAAAACCAAGAGTCGGATGCTTAACCGACTGAGCCACCCAGGTGCCCCTCAGTGTCTGTTTCTAAGGCTGAGAAACCCCTTTCCTGGAAGCCCCCCCAACCCCTCCCAGCAGATGGGACCCACAGCACCACCTGCCACCACCTATCCTATCTGTGGAACCCAGGCAAGGAGAATGACCCACTGTGATGGGCCTCAAGGAATCCAGATTCTAGGGCACTGGGCACAGGGAGGTGGCCCTGAGCAACCCCGGATCCCCTAGGAAGGGGGAGGGATGAGAGGCCCCCACAGCAATCAACATGCCTCGAGACGATGTGTGCTGCCCATTTTTCCAATGGGTTATTTGTCTTTTCTTTTTGATTTGTGGGAGCTCTTTATATATTATGGAAAGTCATCTCTTTTCTCTGAGAGCTGTTAACCTGTCTCCTGGTCTGTTGCTTTTCTGTGAGTGGATTATATTTATGTAAGGCTAGAATTCAGCTGGAAGTATGCTTCTTCTCCCTCTCTTTTCTTGACTTCATTAATAATACAGATGCTTTTGTCTTGCTGGAAAACAAAACTGGAGGCAGCTAAAGGTGACTGAAGTCATCCTACTGGTTTGCGGGCTGTGAAGGCACAGGATGTATCCAACTAGAGGCACAGCTGTTGAGTCGTCGTCTGGGAGGCTGCAGATAGTGTGGTGCTCCCTGTCACCTGCTGACAGAAGAGAGTAGCGGAGGCACGAGGCCATCGCAGCCCCACAAGGAGGGGCTGCCCAGGAAAGAAACTGGCCCGTCTGACGCCCACGTGCATCTGAGATTGTTTCCACAGAGGATCCACCTGGCAGGTGCTGCCGATGGGGTTCACCCGAGGACAAAGCTGACTCCCAGAGTGACAGTCACTAAAGGGCAGAAACATCTCAGACCACAGGTGTTTCCAGGAGTCATGCAGGCCCGGGCTGGCGTGATGGGCACCGAAAATGCCTTTACAGTGACCTCAAGCATGAGCATCCCCCCCAATCCTGGGGCTCCCAGCCTCCCTCCACACACCCCTGGGAGGTGGAGAAGCATCCCTGACAGGTGCATGAGGAATGAATCTTTGATCTCTCATTGGTCTCACCCAATTTGTTTAGAACTCGGGGGAACAAGGGGGGGGTGTTATTTAGCGGAAATTCCCTCTGCGACCCCAGAACCTTCTCTGTGGACTCGGAGGCTGGAATGAATACCGGGAGCTCACGTGTGTGTTGTGGGTCCCACACTCCAGGTGCCGTTCTCCAGGCTTTGCGGGCGTGATGGCCCTATGAGGTTAGAAGAACCATTGCTCCCACTTTACAGGTGGGAAGACTGAGGCAGGGGAGGCTAAGTAGCCACCAGGCAATGCTGCTGCTTTCTCCCCAAGCCCCAGCCCCCTCCCCCCGCCCGTCTATGGAAAGCAGAGCCCTTTTGCCAAAACCTGAGTCGGGTCTTTGGTGTCCCGGCCCCGCCTGGCTGGAGCTCGTCTTCTTCGAGTCAGGCCAGAGCACCAGTTTCTTGGTGTGAGGACAGCGTTGACCAAGCCTTCAGACGGGAAGTCCCAAGGGACGGTCTGTGGAAGGAGGAAACAAGGGGTGGTGCTATATAGGAGGACAGGTCCGCTCCGAGGCTGGGGTGACACTCGGGACCACCCCCCACAGATAGCCATAGGGGCTGAGGAGGCGGCCAGCCAGGAGGTGGGGACAGCTGTCACATCACAGAGGTGTCACTCTGATTCCTTGCCGGGGGTCACCTGTCCTGCTGTCACACTCCGACCTCTCATATGTGTCTGTCAGCTCTCGGACCACAGATGTGTCAATGTCCTGAAATCTGGTGCCACATGCCAGGCTGGGGAGAAAGCCCCACCCGCGCCCCACCAGCTGCACCCACACGTGCCCCGAAGCTGCAGGTGGGACCGCGGTGCGTGCGTGTGCACGTCGGCACGTGCATTGCTCTGCAGAGAGAGTGTGCAGGGTCCCCCAGCCTCGCAAAGAGGGGCATCCTGAGGGGTTGGGAGCGTCGTCGGGTGATGACCATCGCCGAGGTGGGCCTGGCGGGCAGTGAGCGGCCTTCGTGTTGACCTCACAGAGCTGCAGGTGAATGCCTCGTTAATATCACAACCTTTGAGCAGCCATAGGCGACATCTGGGGAGAAAGAGCTGGAATTACCAGCTCCCTCAGGTCTGTGCTTCCAAATGCTCCTGCTGCTTCTCTCTTCCGCTGACCCCTCCCTGACCGGGAATAGTCGGGAGATGATCACGGTCAAATTGCCTCCTGCGGTCACTAAACACAAATGCGAGGCCCCATGAAACGCAAAAGCGGGTCCCTTGAGGCACCACGGCCAAGGAGGGTATTTACCAGAGTGGGTGGTTACAGACCAGATTTCCTCTGCAGCCGCATCCCATGGCAGCTGAAACCTGTTGTCCCCAAATGGCCCAGGAGGTGAGAGCTGGGGAGCTTCTGGGGCCTCAGGCCATTAATCTCACTCATGGCCCTAATGCCGGAGCACATTTATGGCCCAATCAGTCCTTGTGCCTTGTCTCCTTGGCGTGTCTGCTTTGTTAACATTCAGCGTCCATATTTTCTGGTGACAAACTAGGTCATATCTATGGCAAAGGGTACTCTGAAATCATACTGTGTCATTGTTATGAAATGAAACATATTGACCCTAGACTGGTGATTCTTTCTTAATTCAGATGGAAGGGTCAAAACCAGAGAAGGAGGCAGTGAACCCCCGCCCCCAGATTTCCCAGACACACCCCCCCCATGCCTAAGTGGTGCCTTGCGACCAGCTCTGGCCAATGGTCAGAGCTTAGGTGACAAGTGCCATTCCGGGCAGGAGCACTGACGAGCTGGTGCAGGATGCCTTCACTCTCCCTTCCCTGCCACGGAACTGTGGGGGCCGCGTGTCGGGTGGTAAAGCCACACAGGAAAGCAACCTGGGTGACCGAGGCACTGAGTAGAAGACTGTTTTCAAATACAGTATTTTAATAGAAAATGTGAGGCACAGCAGGGCCAGAACACCAGGAGATGACCGCTGTTGGAAAGATAGTTTTTGCTGGCAGTTCCCAGAGGAGGGGGCACGGGATGCCATGCAGGCCACCCGGGGACGCCCCAGGGCCAGTCAGGGGACAGAAGGAGGTGGTGCTTGGGCGAGAGCCTTACTGTGGTTTCCGTGGGAAGGAGCGGGCAAGGCAGGGCAAGTAGGCTGACGACCCACCAGTCTGGGTAATTCCAGTGGGCTCCAGGGCATGGGGACTGTCCCAGCTGTCTGGTTCCTGGGGATTAGGACTGGAGAACAGTGGCCCAGAGTGTGAGGGCCCCATGGAGGAGGGGGTCGGGGTGTGGGCTCTGGGTTGGCTGGTCTGCATCTGAGAAGTGTGCTCTTGGGTGAGTGGTTTAGGATCCTCAGGGACTGGCTAACCGTGGGAGGGGCAGTCCCTCCAGGGAAAAGCAACAGGACACAGAAAATAAAAGACATGGTTGATACAAAGACAACCACTCAGGAGCAGGGTGGAACTCACTGTGGGCTTTGTGGAAGGGAAATTAACCTTTGTTATATGAAGCCATAGAGATTGGGTTGATTCACTAAGGCAGTACAAGGAAAAGCACAGGCACATGGATGTTGAGCTGACTCTCAGCACCAATATGGCATCCACCCATACACCCATCCACTCATCTATACACCCATCCATTCATCCTTCCATCCATCCACCCACCCACCCTTCCATCCACCCATCTGTCCATCCTTCCTTGCATCTATCCACTCACCCACCCACACTTCCACCCTTCCATCCATCCATGCATCCCTCCATCCATCCATCTGTCCTTCCTTCCTTGCATCCATCCACCCATCCACCACCCATCCTTCCTTCCTTCCTTCCTTCCTTCCTTCCTTCCTTCCTTCCTTCCTTCCTTCTATCCATCCATCCTTCCATCCATCCATCCCTCCATCCTTCCATCCTTCCATCCATCCATCCATCCTTCCATCCATCCACCCACCCACCCACCCACCCTTCCATCCACCCATCTGTCCATCCTTCCTTGCATCCATCCACCCACCCACCCACACTTTCACCCTTCCATCCATCCATGCATCCCTCCATCCATCCATCTGTCCTTCATTCCTTGCATCTATCCACCCATCCTTCCATCCATCCTTCCATCCTTCCTTCCTTCCTTCCATCCATCCATCCTTCCATCCATCCTTCCTTCCGTCCATCCATCCATATATCCACCAATGATCTATGCACACCAACTGTGAGTTGGGCCCAGAGCACTCATGAAACTCTGTCTTATGAGCAAGTGAGCCACATCAAAGGGCAAGGGTGACATGTGAGAGAGTTGAGACTGCCATGCACAGGCTGCATCTGCAGTGGGTAAAAGGAGGAGGGAGTGACAACTCTAGCAGAGGAATCAGGGAGGGCTCCTCAGAGGAAGTGACATTTGAGTCAGGTGTTGATGGAGTTAATGTAAGAGTTTCCCTGTAGAGACGATGGTCATAGATATTCTAGGTGGTCTAGGAAGAGCACAGATATCCAGGCTTTGCAAAGAGTTCAGTGGCGCAGAAAAAAAAAGACAAAAAAACTAATAGCCAATTTTTTTAAATGGCCAAAGTACCTGAGTAGATATTTTTCCAAAGACATCCAAATGGCCAACAGGTGTATGAAATGGTGCTCGATATCACTAATCATCAGGCAAATGCAAATCAAAACCACAATGAGATACCACCTCACACCTGTTAGGTTGGCTCTTATAAAAGAGGCAAGAGATAACAAGTATGGGGAGGGTGTGGAGAAAAGGGAGCCTTGTCCTCTGCTCATGCAAATGTAAATTGGGATAGTCATTAGGAAAAATGGTATAGAGCTTCTGCAAAAAATTAAAAATAGAACTATCGCGTGATCCAGCCATCCCACTTCTGGGTATGTATCCAAAGGAAATGAAGTCAGTATCTGGAAGAGATCTCTGCTCTCCCTTCTTCACGGCAGCATTATTCACAACAGCCAAGATATGGAGAGAACCTAAGGGTCCATCGACATAAATGGGTGAAAAAAATACAGCACACACACACACACACACACACATGCACACACGCATAGCAGATTATTATTCAGGCTTAAAAAGAAGGAAATCCTGGGGCACCCGAGTGGCTCAGTCGGTTAAGCATCAGACTCTTGATTTCGTCTCGGGTCATGATCTCATGGTTCATGGGATTGAGCCCCATGTCAGCCTCTGCACTGACGGTGCAGAGCCTGCTTGGGGTTCTCTCTCTCTCTCTCTCTCTCTCAAAATAAATAAATAAACTTAAAAAAAAGAAGAAGGAATGCCTGCCACTTCTAACACCAGGGGTGAATCTGGAAGGCAGCATGCTGAGCGAAACAAGCCACAGAAAGACAAATACCGTGTGCTATCACAGCTATGTGGCATCTGCAAAAGCCGGACCCATGAACCTGGAGAAGATCGGTGGTTACCACGGGCTGGGGGGTGGGAGGAACGGACAGAATTGATCAAAGGGGACGGATGTTCAGCTATAAGATGAAGAAATTCTGGAACCTAACGTGGAGCATGGCGACCGTAGCTAATAGCGCTGTGTCGCGCATTTGAGCTCTGCTAAGAGAGTGGATCTTATGTGTTCTCAGCACACACAAAAAATGGAAACCGTGTGGGCTGACAGCTGTGTTCAGCTGATTGTGCAACCCTTTCACAATGTGTACGTTAAGTCAACGCATTGCACGGCTTACGGAAATCAGATCGGACAACCTAACGTATACAGACAGCTGGAAAAGAACAGTTCAGGGGGGCTGGAACAGAAACGCTCCGGGAGAGGGTCAGAGACAGGGCGGGAAGGCCCCGCAAGGCGTCATCCGAGCCGCATGTTTCCTGCTGCCGGCTGCTCAGTGCATGGACCGGGGCAGACCAGGAGCCCCCACGGTGAGGTGAGACAGCCCCGGCTTCATACGTCCCTCCTTCAGTGGCCCCTCCACGAGATCTGAAATGTTGGCCCAGCCCCTCTTGTTACAGCAGGGGAAAAGCTCTCTTAAGCTCCTCTGCTCTAAGGCAGGGATAGTAAATACTCTCTTTCCCTCCAGCAGCCATGACAGACATCATTAAGTAAGTGACAGGCTTTGCATCGGAGGCCAGATTGAACCTCAGAGGCCTTCTCAACACAGAGCCTCAGGCAGCTGCTGTCCATGAGTCCAGACTGGCATGCATGTCCAATTATGTGTCGTTTCTTTTTTTTTTTTAAGTTCATTTATTTTGAAAGAGGGAGAGAGCATGTGGGCATATACGAGCGGGGGAAGGGCAGAGAGCGAGGGAGAGAGAGAATCTCAAGCAGGCTCTGCACCGTCAGCACAGAGCCCGACATGGGGCTCGAACCCACAGACTGTGAGATCGCGACCAGAGCTGAAATCAAGAGTCGGATGCTTAACTGACTGAGCCACCCAGGTGCCACGTGTCATTTCTATTTTAAGGGGTTAAGGATGTTCTCTTTCTGGAAATATTTTCATCTAAAGAAGGAGAAGGAGGAGGGAGAGGACCAGGAGGGGAGGGTACTGTCCTGAGTGGGAAACTGAGGATACTTTATTTTCTCACTTTCCTGTCTCTGTTGTCACCAAAATTGGTTCACCTGCAGCCCAAGGTGAACACCACAGAGCAGACCGGAGGCCTTCCCATGGAAAGTTCTTCCCACGTGATCTCCCTTTGTGTCCGTCACATGCCCACCACCGTGTGGGCAGAATAGATGCTCAGGAAATGTGTATTGATCACATCTAAGTTGCAACATTATCTACCACCCTCAAAGGAGCCGAGTGGCAATGAAATTCACCCTGAAATGCATTACCGAGAAAGCGATGTCAAAGGCTGGCCCAGACCAGCCAGACGCATGCTTGTCGAGGGGGCACGTAGATCCCAATTCGCACGGCCCCTTGGTCCCGTGGGGACTCACTCTCGGTCACAGGCTCTCCCACATTAGCTCCGAGGGGACAGTCACGGTCGTTTTCATTGCTTTGCCTTCTGATACCGGGCCGAACGCAGGGAAAGCTCTCCATCAACACAGGCATGTGAGCACAGGCAACACGGCCAGCACAGCAAGGTGCGTGCCCCCACCGGCAGGTGAGGCACAGGCGGTGCCGGGTGGGGTCTCATTCCCCTGCTGCCAGGTGCCCAGGGTCTGGGCTGCGGGGCTCAGGCGGGGGCCAGAGGGCACGTCGGACGAGCAGTGGGAGGCCTGGCCGTGGGGCAGGAGGTCACTTCCCAGAGACGCCTTTGCAGAGCTGTGTTTTGCACAGTCCCATCTCTAACTGTGCCCAGACAGCCAACGCCCAGAGAACTTGACTTTCTCAGTTGACGACCTCTTTCTTGGGCTGTGAGGACCAGCTCCCTGTGCCCGGGCCAAACCCTCATGGTCTCATTTGATGAGAAGCTTCTGGCACCGTTGCTGGCCTACGCCAGCTCGGGTGATCTCTGCTCCCCTCTCTGTCTTGAGCCTGCAGAGGCGAAGTCAGAGGCTCCAAATGTTTTCACTGGCCCAGGGCGGGAAGGTGGATCATGGAAACTCTAGGTCCCGGACACCAGCCCTGCTGCAGCCGATCTGACAGCAGAATGGAGGCTCTTCCTGGGGGTGCAGAGAGTGAGTCTGGGGGTCCTCAACTAGGAGACAGACAGCAGAGCCGAGGGTGCGGGAGCCTCGACACTCTGTACCTGGGCTCAACAGTCACTGAAGGCCTCCATCGTGGGTGCCGAAAGCAGGCGAGCGAGCGGCCTTCTGCGGGGAGCCTGCTCTCGTTGTAACAACCTGGCCGGGAACCTGTTCACGGAGCCCTTCTGCCTCGGTTGCAAGGCTTTACCTGACTGCCCGAGGAGCAGTGGGGGCTGGAAACGTCACCTGCTCTTGTTTCTTTTCTCTTTTTCTCTTGTTTATTTTTTCTGAGAGACAGAGAGAGAGAGAGAGAGAGAGAGAGATTGAGTGGGGGAGGGCAGAGAGAGAGAGAGACACAGAATCTGAAGCAGGCTCCAGGTTCTGAGCCGTCAGCCCAGAGCCTGACGCAGGACTTAAACTTGTGAGCTGTGAGATCGTGACCCGAGCCAAGGTCAGACGCCCAACTGGCTGAGCCACCCAGGCGCCCCCAAAGCTCTCATTTCTGACCACAGTGCAGAGAAGGGACTGGAGGGGGGGGGTTGTGGTCGCGGTTGTGGGGAGACTTTGTTGCCAGTTCTCACCACCCCACCTACTGGGCTCTAAGTCTCCTGTTCTGAGCCTGGCGTGACCTCTGACCTTTCCCCTTGTGTGTCTTACAGCACCTCTGACCTCCACCTCTGACCCTAGGGGCCGGCCAAGCAAGACACTTCTGGAAGCAGAACCCTGGTTGATCGTTGGCAAAATCGTACCCATGCTTATTTGCAATGTGCCTTCGTGACTTTGGGGGCCTTCCCGTCCACAGGTGGGATCCATTTCCCAGCCCCCGATCCCCAGACTTGCGACGGTCAATACGACTCAGCGGCAGCGACACCACGCAGACTCTGAGCTGAGGCCCCACGAGGTTCTGCGAGCCTCCGCTCTCTCTTTGGAATCCTGCGGCCACCACGTGAACGAGCCTGTACTGACCTGGTGGATACTGGGAGACTTCGCCTCCTGTATCAGTTATCGCTCGCTGCCTAACAAATTCCTCCAAAACAAATTCCTCCCTTTGTCTGACCCCGTTGTGTTTGGTGCACCTTATCGTGTGCTTGGCACGGCCCGGCATCGACTCCGGTCTTGGTGGCTCCCTCGGTTCCCTGAGAGGCCTTCCTTACCAACCAATCCACCTCCCCCTGCCCCGTGCCAGACACGAGTTCTGTGCATTGTTTCCAGGGCCACGTCCCCTGGCCCGCCCAGAATCATGCCTTCCATTCAGCAAGATCTTCGGGAATGACGGCTTTGAGGCTGCTCTCCATATTACGCAGGCGTGACCTTATAAAACCTTTGAGATCTTAGGAAATAACGCGGATGATAGGAAACCCTGCAGAGGGATCCTATACACCATTCACTTACATCCCCCCCGCTCCGACGGTACAAACTTGTAAACTGTATGACGATATCACAGCAGGAACTTCACATTGATGTGATCCATCCACGTTCTTCAGATTTCACTGGTTTCACACACATCCATTCGCACGATGGATGGTTCTATACGATGGTGTGATGGGCGGATTCTGTGACCACTGCCAACCCCAGGCAACACGCAACGGTTCCATCAAAACCTGTGCTGCCTCTTTATATCCGGAACCACCTCTCCTTCCCCCCTCCCATCCCCCGGGGAACCTCTGGCAACAACCGACCTGTTCCCCATCTCTAATTTTATCATTTCGAGACGGTTACATGAATGGAATCATGTGCTATGTAATCTCTTGAGGTTTGGCTCTTATCGCTCAGCATAATTCCCTTGAGATCCATCCAAGCGATCGTATGCATTGATAACCTGGTCTTTTTTGTTGCTGCGTACTATTCCGTGGTGTGAACATACTACCATTTGCTTAAAGAGTCATCCTTTGAAGGACATTTGGGTTGTTTCCAACTTGGAGCTATTATGAATAAAGCCGCTATGAACACTCCTGTGTAGACTGCAGTGTAAACATAAGCTTTAATTTCTCCGGGGTAAATTCCCCGGGGGGTACAACTGCTGGGTCAAATGGTAAGCTCGTGTGCAGTTTTTTTTTTTTTTTTTTTTTCAACGTTTTTTTATTTATTTTTGGGACAGAGAGAGACAGAGCATGAACGGGGGAGGGGCAGAGAGAGAGGGAGACACAGAATCGGAAACAGGCTCCAGGCCCCGAGCCATCAGCCCAGAGCCTGACGCGGGGCTCGAACTCACGGACCGCGAGATCGTGACCTGGCTGAAGTCGGACGCCCAACCGACTGCGCCACCCAGGCGCCCCTCGTGTGCAGTTTTATAAGAAACCGCCACGCTCTTTTCCAGGATGGTTGTGCTATTTTAGTGTGTGAGCACTGTGTGAGTGCTTTGGTTTTCCACATCCTCCCCAGCATTGGGTGCTATCCCCGGGTTTTGTTTGAGCCATCTGACAGGTGTGTGGTGATAGGTCGCTGTGGCTTGAATTTGGGTTTCCCTACTGGCCAGGGATGTTAAATATCTTTTCATGTTCTTGTTTGCCTCGTGTGTGTCCTCTTTGGTGAAATGTTTGTTCATGCCTTTTGCCAGTTTTCTAGCTGGATGGGTTGTTTGTTTTTTTTTTTTAACTGTTGAGTTTTGAGTGCCCTTTATTTTTCCAGATACGAGTCCTTTGTCAGATGTGTGGTTTGCAAATATTTTCTCCCAGTCCATATCTTGTCGTTTTATCCTAACAGGATCTTTCACAGAGTAAAGTTTTGAATTTTGACGAGGTCCGATAACCAAATTTTCCTTCTATGAAGCGCTTTTCCTTCTGTTTAAATGTGCTTGCCATAAACTCGTTGTCTAGCCCTATATCCCAAAGATGTTCTTTTTTTCCTAAAAATTGTATCTTTTTACATTGGAGTGCATGATTCATTTTGAGTTACTTTTTAAATAAAATGTGACATTTAATAAGTAGAGACTCATTTGTTGTTGGTGCTGTCACTTACACACGTGCATTTGTCCCAACACGCCTCCTCCTCCAGCAAATCGCTTTCCTTCTTTTTCTAAAATCAATCAGGCAATTGTGTGAGTCTTTCTCTGGGTTCTCTATTCTGTTTTAATGATCTGTGGGCTTAGTGCCTCTTCCCAAACTACACCTTTGTGATTACTGTAACTATATAGTAAGCATCAATATTGAATAGAGAAATTTCTCCCAACTTAGTATTTTTCAAGAACATTTTAAGCTATTCTAGATCCTATGCTTTTCCGGAAAAACGTTAGAATAAGCTTGTTTAGGAAAAATCTTGCTGGGATTTTGAAAGTAATTGCATTGAACGTATAGATCAATTCTGGGAGAACTGACATCTTTTACTGTGTCGAATCTTCCAGTCGGCGGGCTTGATATGTTTTTGCATTTATTTGGGACTTTTTCCATTTATTTTGTTAGTTTTTTAATAACATGCAAGATACAGATCCCATATGTGTTTTGTTAGAATTGTACCAAAGTGGCTCATTTGCCTTAGAACCACTGTGTTTTACATTTCGCTTTTCACACATTCCTTGTAAGTACATTGAAATGTGATTGCTTTGGTGGGAGTTGCTGGTTTTTGTTTTGTTTTGTTTTTAATTTTTTTTAGGTTTATGAAGCAGGCTCCAGGCTCTGAGCTGTCAGCACAGAGCCCGACGTGGGGCTCGAACCCATGAACTGTGAGATCATGACCTGAGCCGAAGTCGGTCGCTCAACCGACTGAGCCACCCAGGCGCTCCATGGGAGTTGCTGTTTTATCATGTGACATTACTGGCCTCCCTTATTTGTTCTGGAAGTTTGGGGGAGACTTCTTAGAATTTTCTACACAGACAATCATGTCATCTGTAAGGAGTTTTATGTCTTCTTTTCCAAGCTGTATGTCTTTTATTTCCTATTTTTGCCTTATTGTACTGGCTAAAACCCCCAGGCACAAAAGACATTCTTCTTTTTTCTCCAGTCCTATGGAGAGAGCATTTAGTAGAGTTTCACCATCAAGTACAAGGTTAGCTGAAGGTTTTTGGTAGATGCTCTTTGTCAAATGGAGGAAGTGTCCCTCTAGCCCGAATTTTCTGAGAGTTTTTATAACGAATGGGTGTTGGATTTTGCCCAAAGTGCTGTGGTGGGGTTATTTTGCATAAACGGATAAGCTCATATGATTTTTCTTCCTTAGCCTGTTACCTTAGTTTTTGAATATTGACCCAGTCTTGCAAATCCCATTTGGTCATGGTGTATAATTTGTTAAAATACATTATTGGATCCAATTTGCCAAAATTTTTGTTGAGGAATTTGGCATCTAAATTCATGAGAGATATTGGCTTATATACTTTTTTCTTTCTTTTCATTATCTTTTTCTGGTTTGGGCATCAAGGTTAAAGTTAGCCTCCTAAAATGAGCTGGAAGTATTACTTTCTTTCTTAAACAATTTCCATTAACATTTTTTTAAATGTTTATGTATTTTTGAGAGAGACAGAGACAGAGCATGAGCAGGGGAGGGGCAGAGAGAGAGGGGGACACAGAATCCAAAGCAGGCTCCAGGCTCCGAGCTGTCAGCACAGAGCCTGACGCGGGGCTTGAACTCACAAACTGTGAGATCATGACCTGAGCAGAAGTCAGACGCTCAAGCGACTGAGCCACCCAGGCGCCCCATACGATGGCTGCTTTTAAATTCGTGATAATTCCAACCTCTGATTATCTGTATTGGCGACTGCTGCTTCTCTTTTTTCAACCATGTTGTGCTTTTCTTGGTTCTTGACAGAGGAGTGATCTTCTATTCTATCCTGGATATTTGGGGTATTATATTGTGGGACTCTGGATCCTATTCCGTTTTTCTTCTTGGGCAGGACATCTCTCTGCTGAGCTGGAGCGTGAGGGCTGCACGGGTTGTGTGTCCAGCTTCCCTCTGAACCCCACTGACACCATCCTGGCAAAAGTGAGGGGGGTGCTGACTCCACCTCCCTGCTGTTGGGTGGGGGCCAGTTAGCTTTCTCCCTGGCTCCGCGGACACCTTCCCAGCGAAACGGGAGAAACACCTTGCACCGTGCCGTCGTCTCCGAGCTCCCTCGCCAGGCTTCACAGACACGGGGATGGGCACGTGGGGAGTTGATTCCTGCTGCTCTCGCATCGCTGGGCGGGGAGCAGAAGCCCCACCGACGCCAGGGCTGGGGAGAGGGGGGGCCCTTCCTGTGCTTCTTTGTGGCGTCACATCCAGGGATATTTTAGTTGCAAGAGGAAGACCTGGGAGGAATGGGGAGACCCTATCTTGTCCTGAGCCAGAAGTTCAGGTATGGCACGAGCGTTCTATTTTCCCCCTCTGTTTCTTTATCTGTAAAGTGGGCATGACAATACCTACACCACCTGCACTACAGGATGGCTTTAAGAATTGACTAAGGGGGCGCCTGGGTGGCTCAGTCGGTTGAGCGTCCGACTTCGGCTCAGGTCATGATATCGCGGTTCGTGAGTTCGAGCCCCTCATCAGGTTCGGTGCTGACAGCTCAGAGCCTGGAGCCTGCTTTGGATTCTGTGTCTCCCTCTCTCTCTGCCCCTCCCCTGCTCATGCTGTGTCTCTCTCTGTCTCAAAAGTAAATAAACATTAAAAAAAAAAAAAGAATTGACTAAGATGTTTATGCCTAGGAAAATAACAGCGCTGCTAGGAAAACCCTGTGATAATGGAGACTTGGGTTGTAATGATGGTTGCTTCTGAAAACAGGGTCTGGCAAGATGTAGCTTGAGAAGAGACAGGGTAAGTGGTCATCTCCTCCCTCTTCACCTATCAGTTTCATGTTGGTGGAAACAAACCGGCAGCCAGAAGCCCGCCTTCTATTGCCTATTCCCTGTTTCTTTTGAGTCCGCGGTGACCTTTCTCCTGACGAGCAATAACCCTGGAGAAAGCTGGAGGAGAAACGAAGATTAAGGTCATGGCAAGGAGAGAGCAGTAAAGTAGCTTTAAAGAGCCTAATAAACCAGGATAATTGAATGTAGTGAGGATCGTGGCTGGGACAAAGAGGGGTGTCTGTAGCACCATTTCCAGGAAAACAATCATAAAAGGGAAATAATGCTGAACCCTGGAGGGGAGGAACAGGTCATAAAGGGGTCCCGGAGCAGACATCGATGGCCGTTCAGAATGGTTAGTAACAGCCCGGACTTAGTTGGGGGCACGGGACGGACTCCGGTTGCAATGTTACACTATCATCAGGATGGCCGGGGTCTCGTGTATCACCGGCCCCCATTCCGGGCAGGCAGCGTCTGACCTTCCTGCGTCTCAGTCTCGGTCCTGCCACCTTGTGTCTGTGTGATCTTGGGTAAGCTTTTTCCGCTTTCTGTAAAATGAAGTTGGTAAAGGTGCCAACCCCACCAGGTTGTTTGAGGATCAAAGGTGAAACATCTGAGCCGCTCAAAGTAGGCGATCGATGTATAAGGTAGTTCCCTTCCCGACTCCAAGCCCAGCAGCTTGACCGACGCGGCTCCAGCCATCGGGCACCTCCTCCAGACCGCCATGCTGTGCCATCATTTCCTCCGTGTAGTGGCTCAGCGTCGGGAAGGGCAAGTCACGGTGACCTTGCCCTAATCTCCTCTCCAAGATACCGCCCATTCCAGTCTCCTGGTTCCTCTTCCTCTCCTGTCCCAGTGGGTCTCCACTGAGCTTCCCGTGCGGGAGGCTGTGGGGGTCCAGCCCTCGGGGCTACCCCTGGGGAAGGGGTATTCCTAGACCAGAGTGGGGGCTGGGGCAAACCTAGACCCAGCTTCATCTCCCACCCCCCAGCCTATGTCTAGCAGAAGCTGGGTTTAACGGAGACCATGATGCATCACTAAACTGTAACTCCCTACGCTCAGAAGACTATGCTATGTCTGTCCCGTGCACGTTTGAGGCCCCCACCCACTGCTGCATTAGACCTGGCTCCTTCCAGCTCAGGAGAGCCAACTGTTAAATTTCAGGAGTTTTGTAAGCTGGTGGTTCAACACAGACATTATTAAAAATTAGAGGGGCGCCTGGATGGCTCAGTCGGTTAAGCATCTAACTTTGGCTCAGGTCATGATCTTGCAGTCGGTGAGTTAGAGCCCCGCGTTGGGCTCTGTGCTGACAGCTCGGAGCCTGGAGCCTGTTTCGGATTCTGTGTCTCCCTCTCTCTGACCCTCCCCTGTTCATGCTCTGTCTCCCCCTGTCTCAAAAATAAATAAAACGTTAAAAAAAATTTTTTTAATTAGATTATAGGGGCACGTGGATGGCTCAGTCTGTTGAGCATCCAACTCTTGATTTCAGCTCAGGTCATGACCTCGTGGTTCGTGGGATTGAGCCCCACACTGGGCTCCATGCCGACAGTGCGGATCCTGCTTGGGATTCTCTCTCTCTCTCTCTCTCCCTCTCTCTCTGCCCCTTTCCTGGTCGTGTGCTCTGTCTCTCAAGATAAAAACTTTAAGAAAAAGAAAAAAATTAAATTGTAAAAACTTTAAATTATATTGCAAACAAAGATAATGAATGAATGATGGAAAGCTATTCCTTCCTAATTATTGTACCATGATCTCTGCTCTGGAGGGTACTTACGTACATGATACATGTAGGACATTCTGTAGAGCAATATGGTAGCCTGATGTTGGCCACTGGCCACAGTGGGAGGGTCCACACCAGAGGGATCAGCCAACAGAGCTGATTTACCATTTGGCTGATTGTTTAGATTTAAGACAGTGATGGAGAAAAGGTCACTGATGTAGGATGAAGTTAAAAGTGTGTTGTGTTACATTATAAATCGCACAAAGAATTAAAGAAATGTTCTTCCGGGATTAGCCAGCCATTCTCATACGCAGCAAAGTGGTCACTCAAGGCTTTGGCGGAGGCAAAGTTCCGGCAAACACCGCTGTTGGTTTACTTTTGTCTTAACGTACATGAAAATATCCACCACAACTCGTGACGCAACTCCTCTCCCAGAGCCAGCGGTTAATTGAGCAGCCCGTCCTGTGTCTAGAATAGCACCTCATGAAAAGGCATGCCCGCTAACTTCTTTCTGGGAACCAAAATCAGAGCAAACGAGCCACGACGGCGGTGTGGGGCCATCTCACCCTTTTTGCATTGGATGGCGGTCCTGCAAATCTTGGGTGCTGTCTCCGTTCCCGTTCTCGCTCTGGGCCCCTTTGAACCTTGTTCCACTGCGCTCTGTCCCAGGGCTCCTTAAGCTGTGACATGCCCGTGAACCACCTGCGGGTCTCGTGCAGGTTCTGAGGGCATCCCAGCAAGCCCCCGAGTGAGGACGGTGCGGGTCATAGACCCCGCTTTCAGCAGCGAGGTTCTAGCCAAACAGGCTGCTTCTAACATGTGAGGGGCGGGCCATCAGGCCGTCTTTGAACTTGTCATGTCCTTTCCCTGCAGTGCCGGTCCCCCCACCACCCCCCTGCCTCCGATCCTCACATGACCGGCTTCTGTGCATTTTCAGGTCTCTGCTCAATGCCCCTCTGCCCAAAGAAAGCCCTTCCCTGGGTGCTCTACCAAAGCACCCCACCTCGGTTCTCTGCCCAACGACAGCTGATATTTTCTAGTTAGTGATTATCAGCGCTCCTCCCCCCCACACCTGCCGCCCCCATACGAGAACGGAAGCCCCACAGGAGTTCTCCTGTCCACCCTGGTGACTTCGTGACAGCAGGTGCTCAACCAGTACTTGTGGGGCGACAGTAGTGACGTTGCTGATACTGAGGCGGTATGAGCGAGGTGGCGGGTGGGGATCTTTATCCCTCACCTGCATTTGAGGGAGGAGTAGTAGTCGCTTTGCATCCTCCACCATCACGACCCCCTGCCCAGACTGCAAGCCCCCACGCCCAGCCGTTGCCCCATTTGTGGGACTGGAAGTGTCCCGGGCCCCCGCTGAGGCTCTGAGTAAGGGCTGGCTGTCAGTCTCCCGACAGTTCCTCCAGAGCTTTGCAAAAACATGGCTCATGGGGCGCCACCCACGTAGCACATCGAGGCACGTTCTGGTCAGCCTGGTGGCCCTGGCACGGTTCTCAATCCTCTCTGGAGGTTAAGTTGGGCTGTGGGTTGCGTCTCTCTCCCTGCTGGCTCAGCCGAGAGATGCCTGGAGCTCTTCAGTTTTGGTGGGGGGAGACGAAGCGTCTGGAGTGCCCAGAAAACCCCTTGTGACTACTCTTAACGTGAAATCCGCACAAGGACTGCCTTTTGCTATTTTTGCCGGTATACACCCAGAGTTTTATAATGTCAGCACACACCCCACGCGGAGTAGAGCACCCCCATGGTGCCCCAGGCATACGTTTCAGGTCATTTGATTCCCCCAACAATCTCACGGGACAGAATCTCACCCTGTCCCATCCTAGAGACGAGGCACTTGGAGCTCAGAGAATGTAAGCCGGCCGCCCGAGGTTAAGCAGCAAATGGGGAGAGTCGTAATCCAAAGGGTCACAGGCTCAGCTGCGCAGGGCAGAGGTGAGCTCACATTGTCCTTTAGGGACCACACCACACGTATTTTAGGCTTCGTGCGCCAGACGGGCTCCGTGCAACCGCTCGCCTCGGGCACTCAAGTGTGAGAGCCACGCTGTGGACGCTCTGTAAACACTGAGCACAAGGTGTTCTAATAAAACTTTATCTAGGAAAACAGGTGTCGGGCCAGATGGGGGCCGTGGGTGTAATTTGCCGACCCCGCACCTGAAGAGGCCGTTAGCTAAAGTCAATGAGAAAAACACCAGCACTGCGGCCGCATCCGGAAGTTGGGAGGGGGTGGTGGCCACGGATCCCATCCGTGCACAGCAGCCGGTATTCAGGTCCCTCCCACCCAAGACACGCAGCCAGTGTGGCCAGTGTTCAAGAGAAGCCACAAGTCTGGATGTGAAGTGTGTGTGTGTGTGTTGTGTGATCTCCTCTTTTAAATGTTGGATCAAATCAGTAAAATAAAATCAAAACTCCTGTGCACACCAAGTAGGTGTTCAAGGCTAGGCTGTGGCCCGCAGGCTGCCAGCCTACAACCTCTCTGCTCTGAAAACCTACCAAACAACCCTGCGTTTATTAAGTAATAATTCATCTGTTTTCCCATATTTTATTTATCAAAGACCTCAGTAACTGTCAAGCAGAACTTCTTATCAGCAGGAACTGACCAGCGGACAAGTGTTACCTCCCAGGGGTTGACTATAAATCCTGGCGAACCAGGAAACCCTGACATTTTAATTAGCTGGAACATTCTTATCAGCAGTCAATCCCGACGGTGCCATTTCACATTGTTTGTGAACCCCTAATTGGGAATCTCTGATTTGGTCCCTCCAGGGCCACACCTCATGCGCGTGGGCTCGTCCTCATTATTTTACCGGGGCGGCCGCCTTTATATTATTCAACATACCACCAACACCGCGAGCTGCTCTCGCACAGCTGTGCACAGCAGAACATCCTGAAACCAAAAGAAAAAAGGGGGTTCCATTTGCCACAGCACCAGCAAAAGAATACGGAAAAAAAAGTTTTTTTAACACAGAACAAATAATTACTCCGGATCAAACAAGGCAGCGGACAGATTTCCTCCTCTCCAGGCTCCTGGAGAAACCACAGAATTCTGCAGCAGGGACGGGCCCAGGCAGAATCTTTGTTACTCTCAAGGCACCGTGGAACCACCCAAAAGGCACATGCTTACCTGGCCCCTCCGTGGAGATCTGGGGGTCGGGGACCCCGTTTCTTATGGATCTAGAAAACCCAAGCCTTGCAGGGAACCATAGCTTTGGGGAAATCCCACTCAAGGATCTCCCCCGTCAAATACAAGCAAATCCGGATTCAGTAAGGAGAGACTTCATTCAGAAGGGTCATTAGGGGAGCGAAGGTGGCAGGACACAGTGTTGATGCAGGGAGAGCTCAGGTCTGGGGTCTGCAATGTGGCAAGGGTACGCAAGGTTAGGCAAAAGGTCTTTCTTTCACGGGGAGGAGGGAGCCAGGCTGGGAAGAAGGGGTGTGGGCAGTAGTCTGTACGGGCATGGGCTGGAGACGACAGGGGTGTGGATGGGAGCACATCGCTCCTATAGACGGACCTGTCTTGGGAGGTGCTGGCTGCCGGCTCTCTCTAAGGGTGGACCAAAGGTCAGGCGCGTGCGGAGGCAGAGAAGCTTAACCCGAGTTTGGCTGACCAGTGCCTGTTACGGTTGACTGTTTCGTGCAGCCATTTGCAAAGCGAAGGATGGGAATGTGGGGTTCTGTGTCCGGCCTTGATGGAGAGAAAGGGGGCAGCAGCATCCTCAAGTCCTATCGGAGTCTCGTGGGAAAGGGTGTTTTTCTCTACAAGCTGTATCCAGAACGCAAAAGGGTGGGGGACTTCTTAACCAGGCTGTTTTCCAGGACATGGGGCTCAGGTGAACCTTAACACTGTCACCACCACCCCCCCCTCCCCAAGGTCACCTACAATAGTCCATGGCTTATGGATAAGTTGAGAATTCTCCCACCTTTGCCTGGAGCCATCTAATGAATTTTCTGGGCCTATGCTTTCTGGAAACTTCCCTTCTATTCCCCCCTGAACGAGCTGCTCCCTCAAATTCTGGAAGGCTCTGCAGTAGGAAGCAAGGCTGGGGCTGAGCCGAGAGGCTCGTCTCAGGCTCCCCTGGAATTTGATGGAGGCCCCTCCCATCTCTGACCCCACGTCGGGCCCCGCCATAACAGGCTTCCAGGGATACCCCAGACCCGTGGCCTCTAGCCTTCCCTCACCTCTCTCACCCCTAACCCCCAGCCAGCTCTTTCCCCAGCTATAGACTCTGACATGACCTAGCTGGTTCTGTTGCAGAACCCAAAAGCTTTTTGATGATCCTAATCTGCCTGTAAAAGTACTGACAAGGGCTGCATTGCCACAGATATGGTAAGTTCAAACCTATTTCCCTACGACAGTAAAAATAACACTGATGGGTGTCATTGTTACTATAAGTGATATGACTACTAAACGGCGCCTACGCACGGCTGCGTGCCAAACCCTGCTGGGAGCGCTTCGCACGCGTGAACTGATTCATCGGATCCAGGCAACAATTCTGCGGAGCTAGTCTTCTTATTCCCGTTGTACAGATGAGGAAACCGAGGCACAGAGGGGCTTCTCCTAGTTTCAGAGCTGGGATTTCAAGCCAGGCAGCCTGAGCCCGAAGCAGGACTTTCACCGCCACCTTCCACCGCTCTCAGGGCGACGAGGCAGTGCCAGTTGGGTTCCCAGAAATGATGATTTTCCGCTCCGTGGCGGCTGGAGCGGACACAGGACACCTGCTGGGAAGTCGGCGACCGTTTCTGCTGCAGAGGCAAGTGTGTATGTCTGTTTCCTAAAATTGGCTGCTGACACAGGTGTCTGCTTACTCCAGGGCACCGTTTCTGGACCCGTATTGGGAACACAGGCGCTTTTCATTTTAAGAGGCTCTCAGAGCAAATGAACTTGAGATTTCATTAAGATAGCTATTGTGTAAGAAAACCGGGCAATCTGGCTGAACAGGTTTTGTTTTTGTTTTGTGTTTTAAAGGAAGTACCTATTTTAAAGCAAGATTAGTATTGGTTACCCCAAGTCTCTGCAGCCAATTCACTTCTCTCCTAAACCTGTCCGGTGGGGGGGTGGAGTGGGGGTGGAAGGAGTCGAGAGAGGAGGGAGGAGGCTGGGAAGAGGAGCGATGGACGTGGGGGTTCACAGTGCCCGCGATCTGGAAGTTCACCCTGGCCATGGCAGGGCCAGCGTGGGAACGCGATCGTAACAGCAGGGCTCACCCAGTGGCGACTGAGTCCTGCTGTGCCCGGGTCACACACGTCATCTCTCATTCTTAGGACAACCCTGGAGGCAAAGCTGGGGCATTGGAGTCTCCCCGAAATTGGTTGAAATCTCCTTTCCACTCCTTAATGAGCTGCGTGGCCTTCAGCGGGCTGCCGTCCCCTGTGTCAGTGTGGGTGTCCTCAGATAAAGGGAGGCCTCCTGGTAGTGTCTGTGAGCGTTAATGAAATCATGCGCGTTACGTAAATGCATCCTGCATATGAAGTCAGGACTAAGTAGATATAATTTTAAAAATGGGCATAATTATCCTCACCATACACAGAGGAAACAAGTCGAAATGACCAGACACAAATCATGAGGCTAAGCAAGCAGTGGACGGGAGTCAGCTGATCTGGGTCCAAATTCCAGACTCAATGAGCAGCTAATAAGTGGGAGGTCGTGTTACTGGTAATGGTGACTATCATTATCATCACAGGCTGGTGGCTTGGGGTCCGGGACCTGGGCTGATACCCCGTTGTGACCGGCACCCTGTGGGGACTCTGTCCTGCCAGCAATAACAGCTACTAATGAGGTTGGGGCTCACAAGATGATTATCGGGAACAGTTTCCTCTCACACTTTGGCCTCGCTTGCTTTCTATGCCAGTGAAGCAGAGGGGAGGCTAACCGCTCATGGGAGCCCTCAGAATTCCTCTTCAGAGGTGACACTGCCACCCCAGCCTGAAATTTAAAAACCCTCGCACACGTACTCATAGATACACATCAGGAATTTAAAAGATCTTCCAGGGATGCTGCAAGACCACGTTTCTGGGTAACACTAACAATGATCACAGACAGGCGATGCGGGGCATAACTGAAGAGTCAGCCCCAGTCATTGTCTGGCTGTGCAACTGTGAGCCTGTTCCTTAACCTCTCTGAGCATCAGTTTGCCCCTTTTATTAAGTGGAGGCAACAACAACCTGCTACACAGAGTTGGGGTGGGGGTGGACGGAGATAACGCTTGGAAGGTGCCTGGCACCTAACAGAAGCCATGCTAAAGTTTACCCGTTATTTGGGAAGGAAGATGAGTCCCCCTTTGGCTTCCAGGGAGGCAGTGGTCACACTTGCTGGGGGCAGGTGGGCCAATTCTGAGGCACGACATTCATGCTGTCTCCTCTTCAAACACAGCACGGCGGCCACCGCGACCCCACTCCCGACCTCTCGGAAGGAAGGAAGTGAATAAAGACCTAGCAGGTCCCACGGAAAATCCGCCAGTCCCACCACCCTGCCCTGGCCCTCCGCTCTTTACCTTAACCCCAGGACACGCTTGACCCTTCCCTTCAGTGTGTCTGAGCTCTACTATATCCTGGGGAGAAAGCCAAGTTCTTAGCCACGACATTGGCCTTTTTTCCCTTTTTTGTTAAAAACAAAACAAAACAAAAACAAAGCGGTGAGAAATGTTCCCTCCTTGCCTTCCTGCACCGTCTCCTCTTTCAACCCCTCAATTTCTTGGGAATGAAATCATCCAAGATATAAATAAAATGTTCTAAATAAAGCTCTATTCGACTGCAGCCGAAGACATATCTGCGTATGTATGGGACTGTCAGCCAAAATAAATTAACCTCCAGTGGAAGTCATTTTCATGTAATTAATTATTCTTGTATCAGCTGAAAGAGACAGGTGCACCACTGGATTGCCTTGCTCGAACTTCTCAATGAACATCTTAAGGAGGCTACACTTAAAACACGCCAAGTGACTAGTGCACAGCTATCACTTTTGTTCTGATACTGTTTCTTGACTTAGACCCTTGATTTCTCCATCACTGCAAAGGGAAAACAAAACAACGGACACCAAACGCATTTTCAAGTACGGGAAGTGCGTGATGTGCTAATTAAGCAGCAGGAATGCAGCCTCCTGTTTCAGCTGATGTCTTCCTTCTCCAGCTCAAGGAAGGGGTTTAGGCTGCTTGGGGCTTTACGACAAAACAAGTTGGGATGCGGTAAGTCCGTTACTAGCCAGAGTTCTTACCGTGTCCCGGAGGTCAGAGCCCCGGCGTGTTCAAGTACTCGTACGAGATGAGAAAATAGGCCGAATGAGAAGATGGCCAGGTGAATTTGCAACTTGTTGAATGAAATTATCCCAAGAAGGACATTAGGGAGTTGGAGCCTCTGGTGGAGTGCCTTAGGTCTCTTTCTTTTGTCTTCTTTTGAAGCCATCACTTCGGGACATGACAGAAACCTGGGGGAAGAGTGGTTAGACTTGGTGGCTGAGTGAGACCAACCAGCCCGGACAGACTGGAAGTGATGGGCTGATTGAACAAGCTGTTTTCCAAAATAAATGTAAATCCTTGCACCAGGGGTAAGAAAAACCAACCAACCAACCAACCAACCAACCAACACCACAGGGTACAAAGAATTTACTTAAAAGCAACCTTATAATCCTAACCCTTCCTGACTCATCTTGTTTTAAATTTGCCTCTTATTTATTAGCAGCATATGACTGTATTTTAAATCCAATCTGATATTTAATAGGTGAGATTAACCCAATCACATTTATTGTGATGACTGATACACTGGGGCTTAATTCTATCATCTTGTTTTGTATTTTTCTATTTACTATGTTTCTCCGCCCCCCCCCCCCTTACTTTCCTTTATGAATTGATAAAGTTTCTTTCTTTCCTTTTCTTCCTTCTACTGTGTTGGAAATGATAGCCTATGCTTCTGTGTTTTTCTTTGCTACCCATACATTTTTAAACAAATACACTTTATCTTTTTCTCAGAACCTAAAATTATGTAGTGTCTCTGTTCTTCCCTTAAGCAAAAAAAAAAAGGGCCTGAGAAAATTCAACCTCTTCCCTCCCATTTTCCATGTTACTGCCCTAGAGAAGTTGGCATCTCTCTTTTGTAAACACAAAAATAGTTTTGCTAGATTCAGTAGTTCATAAGATTTATGAAATTATTTCATGATGTATTTATTTACTCTTGCCTCTTATGTCCCACTCCCTCACCAGAGTGAACTTTTCTCTTTGCTGAAGTGCATGCTTTAGAAGCTTTACTGCGGAGGGGTGGTTCTCACTCTTGAGCGATAACTCATAGCTTCTCTGGGTATATAATTCGAGATTGACAATTACTCTTCCCCAGCTATGTCATGTGTGCTGGCAGTTCACGCTGCTGAGGAGATGTCTGGATTGTCTAGCTTTACGGGGAAATCAACGTCTGCTTTCTAGTACCTGGGAATCTTTTCTGTTTATCTTTAAAACTCTGCAGTCAATAACATTGTCTGTGTGTCAGTTTATTTGTATATCCTACATAGCTCAGGATGAGAAATTCCTAATGAAGGATCCAATATCTTCCCACAAAAACGAACTTGAGCAAGTGGGTACCTCTTGTTCCTGAACAAGGTGGCTCAGCGTCATAAAGATGTCAACATCTCCATAAAAATGCCAAGTAGGTTTTTTTTCCTGGAGCCAGACAAGATGATTTGAATGTTCAAATGGAAAGATAAACATGCAAAAATAGGGAAACCACACAAAAGAGAAATAAAGGTGAGTTCCTGTAAACATACAACCTCCATGACTAAGAATGTGGTACTATTGCATAAATAGACAGAAAGGTCAATACAAAAGCCAGAAACAGACCTAACAACAAAAGAAAATTTAGTGCATGTCATATGTGACATCTCAAATCATTGGGAGAAAAGAGAAAGCTTTTAATAAATGGTTTTGTAATATAACATTTAGACTTGGACCAAATTGAATTAGTTCTTCACACCATAAACCAGAAAAAAATCAAAATGGATTGGAGAACTCATGTAAAGTCTTCTTTCAAAATTGTGGATGAATTCCTTTACAACCTGGATGTGGAGAAATCCTTTCGAAATATGATGAAAAATCCAGATGCCATCAATAAAGACTGATTAATTTGATTGCATAAAAATATACCTTTTTATGATTTAAAAAATCAGCGTAAGCAAAGTAAAAAACACACAACAAATGTGAAACCAGGGATCATAAATATAGCTCCTATTATAGACAAGTATGTATGTATGTATCTATCTATATATCTATATATCCATATATCTATATCTATATCTATATTTGTCTATCTATATCTATATCTATATCTATATCTATATCTATATTCTAGTATATATCCTAGTAACATCCCTAATATATAAAGAGCCTTTTAAAAGGGAGGGTTTAAAGACCACAAACTTGACTGAAAAATGAGCAAAAGACATAACCACATAGCTCATAAAAGTCAATGTACACATAGCCCTTTTAGACCTATGAAAAGATATTCAACTTAATAAGAGAAATAGAAATTAAAACTACACCAAGGTACCATCTCTTACCTTCCATTCTGGAAGAAATTCTAGACCTGAACAACACTACTCTTTTGGGGAAAATGCAGTAGGATACAACATGGCTAGCGCCTCCCGAAGGGAATGTGGTGATATCCAACCAACCACAAAGCACTTAGCCTTGGCCGCTCCAATCCCACCCCTAGGGATTTACCCTGAAAACACACCTCCACAAATATGAAACAACGTATGAACAGGCCGGTATTGCAGCCTTGTTTCTAAAAGCAAAATATTGGAAAGAACCCAAATACCATTCATGGGAGACTCATTGAACAAATTGTGGTACGTCCATGCAGTTGATGGCTGCGCACCTGGGAAAACAATGAGGAAGATCCTTAGAATAGATTGGTCTCCAGGATATGTTGCTAAGTGAAAAAAGCAAATTGCAAAAGAGTATTGGAATATACTAAGTGTGTGTGTGTGTGTGTGTGTGTGTTTAATTTTTTTTCTGGAAAGGAACACAGGAAAGATAAACAAGCTAATGAAAGGAATTATCTATGCGGTTTAGGAGACCAGAAAGGAAGTGAGAGGAAATGAGGCATCTCTGAGTATGGGTTTTTGTTGTCGGGTTAATATCTACCATATTTACAATTATTTTCTATTTGTAGCCCTTTGTCTTTGTTTTTTTGTTTGTTTTGTTTTTGTTTTTGTGTTGTTTTTGTTTTTGTTTTGGTCTTCCTGTCTTTTTCTATCTTCTCTGGTCTGAATCTTATATGACTCAATTTTCTCTCCTCTGTTAGTATGTCAATTATACTTCTTTTAAGAATTGTTTTAGTGTTTCCAATGTACATGCACAACCAATCCAAGTTCACTTTCAAACAACTACTTCACGGTCAGCATGTACAGGTACATATAGTAGAGTATTCTAATTTCTGCTATAATGTTGCTGCCAGGCACCAGACCTATCCATTGGCTGTGATCACCCATTACCTTGTTGTTGTTATCATTTTGAACAGTTACTTATCAGATCAATTAAGAATAAGAAAAAGAAGACATTTTATTTTAGCTTCATTTATTCCTTCTCCAATGCTCTTCCTTTCTTTATGTAGATCTGAGTTTCTTTTTTTTTTATTTTTAAAAATGTTTTTATTTATTTTTGAGACAGAGAGAGAGAGAAACAGAATCTGAAGCAGGCTCCAGGCTCTGAGCTGTCAGCACAGTCTGATGTGGGACTTGAACTCATGAACCACAAGATCATGACCTGCGCCAAAGTTGGATGCTTAACTGACTGAACCACCCAGGCACTCCTCTGTAGATCTAAGCTTCTGACCTAACATTATCTAAGAGCTCCTAACATTACTTACAAGGTAGGTCTACTGGAGACAAATCCTCACTTTTTGTTTGAGAACGTATTTCTTCCTACCTTCGAGGGATGGCTTTGCTGGATCGGATTTCTAGGTTGGAGGTCTTTTTCTTTTTATGACCCAGTAAAGATTCCACTCCACTCTCCTTTTGCTTACGTGGTTTGTGAAGCGATCTCTGATGTAATTCTAATCCTCATTCTCTGTACATAAGGTGTTTTCTTCCATTGGCTTCATTCAAGATTTTCTCTTTGTCTTTGATTTTCTGCAGTTTGAATATGATGTGCCCAGGTGTAGACTTTTTGGTGTTTATTCTCCTTGATGTTCCCCGAGCTTGCTATAACTATAGTTTGGTGTCTGTCATTAATTGTTTAAAACTCTCAGTCATTATTATTTGAAATATTCCTTCTGTTCCTTTCTCTGTTTCTCCTCCTTCTGGTATCCCAATTACACACATGTTGTACATTTTGTAATTGTCCTACCCTTCTGGCTATTGTGTCCCACTGCCCCCCCCCCTTTCCCTCATTATTCTTTCTATGTGCATTTCAGTTTGGGAAGTTTCTTGACATTTTTCAAGCTCACTGGCTCTTTCCTCGACCATCCCCTATCTACTGATCTGCCCACCCAAAACGTTGTTCATTTCTGTGACAGAGTTTTTGATTTCTAGCATTTCCTTCTGATTCTTCACAAGCATTTCCATCTCTCTGCTTACACTGCCCATCTGTTCTTGCGTGGTGTCCACTTTTTCCGTCAGATCCCTTAGCAGATGAATCATAGTCGTTTTAAGCTCCCAGCCTGATCATTTCAACATCTGTGTCATATCTAAGTCTGATTCTGGGGCTTGCTTTGTCTCTTCAGACTCTGTTTCTTCTTGCTTTCCAGCATGCCTGTAATATTTGTTGAAAGTCAGCCATGATGTGTCGGGTAATAGGAACTGAAGTAAGCCAGCCCCAATGTGAGCTCTCTGGTGGCTTGGTCCTTGTCCCACAGGGATGTGGACAGGATGCAGTTTGACACCAGGTCAGTTTTGTGGGTGTGTCTGCTCATTCCTGCCACCTCAGGCAACCACCTTGGGCCACTGTTGCAATGTTTCAGCCCCCATCTGTGGGTAGCAAAGTCCTCCCCAGATGACCCAGTCCTCGGCTACATGGAGTCAATTCTGTTCTCTTTACCTGGCAGGATTTAATTTCCAAAGAACCTAGGTGTTTTTCAAGGACAGTTAAGTCTCAAAACATATTTTTATACTTTTTCCATTATTTCTATGATTTGGGAGATGGAAGGAGGGAAGCATTGTGTGAACTCACATTGCCATTTTTATGGCAAGTAACCTCCTCTTCCCGCCTATGGCTTTGAAAAAGACACTCGGTTTCATAGAGCGCGGATCGCCTTCGCGTGTCGATTGCTATCTTAATTAGCTTGTAGACAGGCATTTACTTGACTTGCTTGGATAATGATAACAATCCTTTTGGAAGATTATTGACTGATACTTTAGATTTTTCAATCAAAAACCTTAAATAGCAAAATTACATATTTCAGACATGTATTAACTTCGGTAACAGAAGAGGCCACATAGAATCTTTGAACATCGCTGAACTTCCTGCTCTGACGCACAATTATAGTATTTTTGTGAAATGACAAAGAAAGTAAGAGGACGTGATCTTTCCTCTCTTAAAGGCGATTTCTTCTGTTTTTTTTTTTTCAGCACAAACTCCGGCCTATAATCCGGGAGGCCAAGTAGGGTTCCTACTACCTTCTCTTCTCAATTGTTGTTCGCATTCAGCACAGGTGATCAGCCAAAATGCATTTGGGCGAAAATAGCGATTTTGCCCACCCCCAATCCTCTTTCTTTTCTGTCCCCCATCACAACTCCAATCTGGCCATAATTGTACCGTTCCCATAACAACAGCCAAATAGCTGGATCTTTGTGGAGGGCTTATAACACAGTTGTCCACAAAGCCGCTGGCAATGCTGTGCAGACCCTGCACGTCAGCATCTCATGAAAGAGACGGCGTTCGGGGTGAACATTCTTGGCAGTTCCAGACCTAACTTGCTAGCTTGCTGATTACCACCGCTGCATTCCCGAACCGAGGCCCGGCGCCCCGTGTCTCTCCTACAGTCCTCACGTGCACCTTACTCCTCCGATCGTCATTCCCTCGTGGCCTGCCTGGGACATTCAGAACGGCCCATACGGAGAGAAAAACACAACAAAAACTCCTTCTCGGAGTGTATTCCACCACATTGCGGCAAAAATCAAAGAATGACATTCTTGAGATCTCAGGGCTGTACTTGAGATTACATAGTATATATTTATATATAAATATTTTATTTATATACATAAAAGGAAATATATTTCCTTTTTGCCTAGCCACTGTGTGATTTCAGGGAGCAAATTTGTTGAGCAGGACCCAAGAGCTGGCTGGATGAGGAGCTTCCTTTGTTATGGACTGCAGGCATGTCGAGTTAAGTTAGATGAGTTCCTACCTACAGCTATTTTGATCTCTCCGTAATGAATGAGACAGCCGCCGTGGGTAAACCTGGAGCTGAATCCCATTTTCTGTCTGAACTCAGGTCTGGGATTTGCAGAATGACAGCTCCTGTCCCCTTGTGAATGCGCTGCTCACGTGCAAACTGACTTCGGTGAAAATCAGGGGTGGGGTGGGGGGCAGGGTGGCAAGAGAAAAGGAGCGTGGGGATAAGAAGTTGTGAATCGTGTTCGTGTGTGAACCCAGACTCAGGGTTTCTTACAGCCACAATGCCTCGCTGGCAGCGGCCGGTGTGAACACCGTTGGCGTGGACTGCGGACAGAGCCCGGGGGCTCCCTCCTACGGAATGAGATCGTGGGTAAGCATCTCTGGTGTCCTTGAGAGCTGGGGTGGGCTAGGCTGTGGGACACCTTGATATCTTGCAACAAAGAGAGACCTACAGGCTTCGGGCTGGACCCCGCAGAAAGGGTGGCGACCACATCACTTGGGAAAATGATTTCATTTTTACCCTGTCCAGAGACAATGCCAATATTTTGCATTTGCAGGAATTATTGTCTAACTGTCTAAGCAATTTCTTGTGTTTTGCTAATGATTTGATTGATCCCACGTGCATGGAAATGTGCTCTGATGTTTGACTTTGTAAAGTTCGGGTCACAGAGAAGCAGCCTTGCCATCCCCCGGAGCTCGTGAGAAAGGTGGACCCTCTCCCCCTCCAGATGTCCTCAACCTGAATCTGTCTTTTAGCAAGACAGTCAGGTGGTTCAGTGCACGTTAGGGGTTGGGAAGCTCTGTTCTGGGTTCATCCTTGGCAAGTCCGTTCAGATTGCTCTTGCGTTTGTATTTCCTTGGGAGGATGAATTTGTTATTCTTTACAAGATGTACTTTGGAGTTTTAGTTTGAAAGCTCATCTTGAATAAATGTGTGTACAGCGGTGTGTGTGTGTGTGTGTGTGTGTGTGTGTGTGTGTTTCTTTTTCCCTTGAGGTCTTGGTGACTTCAGCTGAGAAGAACAAAAGATTCACAGTCGAATCTGCCTGAATGTGGCTCGAGACTCCGGAACTGACCAACCATGTGACTCTGGACAAACTACCTCATGTCTTTGAACCTCAATTTGTTCAACTGTCCAGGGGGGATGTTATCAACCTCACCCAGTTCGTATGAGGATAAAAATAATATACATAAAGCCCATAAGCCCAGTGCCTGGCACCTAGTGGGTGTTTAATAAATCATCAGATCATTACTGCCGTACCGTATGGGGCTCGGGGCACATGTACACACCTATGTAACCCCGACCGCGACCAAGGTTCAGAATATTTCCAGCCCACCAGAAAGCTCTTATGTCCATGTTATTTCAGAGAAGGAAAAGATCCAGCCTTTGCCCTTAGGAAGCTTTAACATCTCTCTGGGATAAGAAGTCTAAAGTATGTGAAATTGTTAGTGAGCAGTCATTAGCGAATGTACTTTTAACATCACGTTGTGGGCTGGGGTCTCAGTCCAGTTATATTTTTGCTATAACAAAAATATCACAGACTACAGGGGCGTCTGGGTGGCTCAGTTCGTTAAGCATTTGACTCTTGATTTCAGCTCAGGTCATTATCTCACGGTTTGTGAGTTCAAGCCCCACACTGGGCTCCGTGCCAACTGTGCATAGCCTGCTTGGGATCCTCTCTCTCTCTCTCTCTCTCTCTCTCTCCCCCTCTCTCTCTGCCCCTCCACTGCTTGTGCACTCTCTCTCTCTCTCTCAAAATAAATAATAAACATTTTAAAAATATTTAAAAGTATCACGGACTTGGGGGCTTAACAGCAAATATTTCTCTCGGTTGCCAGGTTGGGAAGTCCAAGATCAGGGTGCTGGCAGATTCTGTGTGTGGTGAGTACCTGCTTCCTGGCTCACAGACACGTGCTTCCTGGGGTCCTCACATGGTGGCAGAGGAAAGGGAGCATATTGGGGCCTCTTTTATATAAAGGCACGAATCCCACGTCATCTCACAAGTGTGTTCCCTCTTGGTACCATAACAGTGGGAGCTAGGATTTCCACATAGGAATCTGGGGGATGGGGATACCAACATTCAGTTTGTTGCATGTAGGGACTCACAATAAAGGAATTGGGATTATGGTGGTGGTGGTGACGATGGTGATAATGATCATGGTGGTGGTGGCAGTGAAGAGGGTGATGGTGGTGATGGTGGTGGGGTCGGAGAGAGGTGGAAATCTGCACAATATTTGGAAAGTGAAATGGACCAGCTTTAGTGATTCTTGGCAATCGCTTGGAAATGGAGGATGAGGAACAAGGACAAATCAAATTTATCTCGTGGAGTGTCTAGAAATTACTTTAAGCTGCTCTTGGCTTGGTTGAACCTGCAAATATGCATGTGTGGTGTAACAAAGGGCTTCAAATGGTAACAGTCTCCATGTTTGGGATTGCTGTGGTGGATTCGAGGCGGCTGCACGTTTCGACGGTCCTCTTATCAGGAGATGGGGCTTGTTTCCCTTTCCCTGGGATCTGGGCTGGCCTAGGACTGTTTGGACAAACTCATGGGAGAAGTGATGTGCACACCTTCTCCCACAGCATCTTGTCTCTGAACGCAAGGTGTCAAGACCCTGGTAACGGATGCTCCATCCGCCTGCCTCGTCCCTGAGGGGTACCGTGAGGCATTGTCTATTTAAATTAGAGGGGATAGAAATTACTCAATTTGAGCAGTCCTCCCCCTGGAAGAGATTAAATCCCAGCTAACAGGGAGATGCATGAGAAGCGGGGGGCAAGAATCTGTCAAGTGCTATTCCTCATCCAACCTCAGCTCATTGGAACGATGGCTCCTCAGTGACTGTTCGGACTGTGAAAGCGTATGCAATTTTAGGAATGTGCGAAATGAGGAAAATAAATCCATGAGTTCACATGGCAACTCTTAAAAAGTCTGTGTGGTCCAGTTAGGTTATTTCTGTTACCATTTTCGTTGTACAATGGCATTTCTTCCTGGGATAAAAGCTCATCGAAATGATGTCTTCCTAGGAGCATATATACAAACTTTACACCCGGCTAATCGTACACCTGATTAAGACTTAAATGCATCAGAACATCCTTCGGAATAATTAAAGACACTTCACCAACAGGGGCACGATGCTAAATGTGTCCAAACACATCTGAAATCAGCAGAGATAGAGCTACGGGGAGGGAGCTAATATGGCATTATGTCATTTTGCAGTAATTTTAAAGAATGCAGAATTTGGCTTTCAAAGGATATGCCTTTTCATTTGGGGTAAAATAAGGTGCACTCTCCAGTCAAAATAAGTGGCCCATTCGTGTGAAGTTAATGTATGAAGCACAATTTATCTCCAGGTTGTTGAAGGGAAAGCAATCATTTAAGGGCCACTGCTGTTCCCTGGGAAGGGAGCATCCAAGACAGTTTTGATCCATTGATGAGCACTGTCTAATACGCTCCCCGAGGTACAGTTACCCTAAATCTATTAGACTTTTACAGTCTTCCAGGATGTGCAGTCTGGAGACGCTCCATCACACTGTATTAACTTGACAACGTAATGTACTGCCATCTTTTATTTTCATAGGAAGTACTAGGTTTGACCTTGAAACTCTTAACCACACTTTATAATCTTCAGCCCATCCTGGCAAAGAGGGCCCCCTAAGAAAAATGCCCTGGCAAGAGTTGAGTCCATAAAACCTTGGATTGGAATGACTGAAATGGGGGAGGTTTGGAGAGGTGGGGTACCGGCAGATCTGTCTAGACCCACAGGGGCAAGTGAAGCGAGGACGTGAAGAGTCACGAGAATTGTTAACGGCTGCGGTTTGCTGTGCTCTCGCCCTGTGGCAGGCACCGCGCTTCACGGGCTTTCCTACCTCCTCCTCGTGAGGTTGAACAGAGACTCAGAGAGGTTATGTTACTTACCCAAGATCACCCAGCTATTAAGTGGCAGAGGCGGGAATCAGACTCAGGTCTTTTTGACTCAAAAACCAGAGCTCTTAAGCACGTGCAGTGATGGCTCACTCTGAAACAAAATCTCCGCTTTTGAGAAGTTAAGTCATCTTGGGCCATACTTGTCCATTTGGTGCCTTTGTATACCATTGTCTAGCCCTTCCCTTCCCTTGTCATAAGCTGATAGCTGGGCATTTTCTTCCTGGGTCTTTTCCTAGGAAGACAGAGTCCTTCCCTAGGGGCCCAGGATGGTGTGCTGGGTGTGCTAGGTGCATTCGGCTCCAGAGCAGGAAATTGAAAAGGGCCGAAACGGGAGCTCCATGCAAACCTCCTAGATGCTGAGCCCGTTCGGGGACCACACTTCGATTCCCCTGGACCAATTAGTCCACGGGCAAATGCCAGGGGACACGTGAAAGTGCCTGATCTCTGCAGAGAGTACTGCCTTCGGACGGCTGAACTGAGGTTCCAGAGACCAAGTCAAAGGTGAACAGTTCACCCGCTAGCAGCGGACGCAGACATTGATCGGCAGGGAGGAGCATTGTACAGATCCATGGTGGATACTCACAAATTTGCTTCTTCCTGCAAGCCATAAAGGCTTTTAATTATTGAAGAATGATCCTTGCGTCTGGCCAATTTATCAGCCTCTGGCAAGAGTAAAAGTCAACCGGCTATGAATCCTATGTGATTACTAATAAGAACGACATAAAATGACACCGGTGCTGAGGAATGTTCTTGGTTGGGCTCCAGCCAAGGCAGTCCTGGATTGGATGACCCCAGGTTAAGATAGTACTGCTTCCTTGGTGGTTCTAAGTGCACGCAGAAGGCAAATGCTCCCAGAAGGCAGGTAATCACAGGGCCGCCGAAGCGTTGGGAAGTAGACGAAGATGCTTTCCAGTAGGCCCCCAAGTGGCTCCCCGTCCCAGGATCATCCTTGCTCCCTCAGGCAACTGGGGCATGCCTGGAGCCTCCTTTTTCATTTAAAAAATTTTTAATGTTTATTTACTTATTAAATATAATTTATTGTCAAATTGGTTTCCATACAACACCCAGTGCTCATCCCAACAGGTGCCCTCCTCAGTGCCCATCACCCGCTTTCCCCTCTCCCCCACCCCCCATCCACCCTCAGTTTGTTCTCTGTATTTAAGAGTCTCTTACGGTTTGCCTCCCTCCCTCTCTGTAACATTTTCCCCCCTTCCCCTCCCCCATGGTCTTCTGTTCTCAGGACCCACATATGAGTGAAAACATATGGTATCTGTCTTTCTCTGCCTGACTTACTTCACTTAGCATAATACCCTCCAGTTCCATCCACGTTGCTGCAAATGGCCAGATTTGGTTCTTTCTCATTGCCAAGTAGTATTCCATTGTACATATAGACCACATTTTCTTTATCCATTCATCAGTTGATGGACATTTATGGAGGCTTCTTTTAAAAAGAAATGTTTCATTTATTTTTGAGAGAGAGCAGAAGTGGGGAAGGTACGGGGGGTGCAGAGGATCCAAAGCAGGGAGCCAGCAGCGAGCCCATGACAGCATGGGAGCCCATGACAGCAGCGAGCCCATGTGTGGCTCAAACTCACGAACCTTGAGATCATGACCTGAGCCGAGGTCGGCCACTTGACTGACGGAGTCACCCAGGCTCAGTCCCCCCACCCTCCTTCTGGAGCCTCCTCCATGCACCTCTTTACTCTGGGGCCCAGGCCACTCTGCAGAGGTCCACAGCTGGGAGCCAGCATGCCTAGGCTCGAGAGACATGATAACAGCCCAGATGTCCACCAACAGATGGATGGGCAAACGAATTATGGTATATCCATACAATACAAAAATCATTTATCCATAAAAAAAAAAACAGAATGCTAGGGCGCCTGGATGGCTCAGTTGATTGAGGAGCAACCAACTTTGGCTCAGGTCATGATCTCACGGTCTGTGAGTCCATGAGTTCGAGACTTGCGTCAGGCTCTGTGCTGACAGCTCAGAGCCTGGAGCCTGCTTTGAGTTCTGTGTCTCCCTCTCTCTCTACACCTCTCCCGCTCACATTCTGTCTCTCTCTCTTTCCAAAAATAAACATGAAATATTTTTTTAACAAAATTAAAAAAAAAGAACGAAGTTCTGATAGATGATACTGTGTGGATGAACCTCAAAAACGTGATGCCGAGTAAAAGATGTCAATGCAAAAGGTCACATGTTGTAGAATTCCATCTTATAAGAAATGTGCAGGTTAGGTAAATCCCTGGAACCAGAAAGCAGAGGGCGGGGACAGTGAGGAGTAACTGCTCAGGGTCTCCTTCCCGGGGGGTGAAAATGCCTCAGAATTAGGTAGAGGTGGAAGCTGCATGCCTAGTAAATGCCACTGAATTATTCCCTTTACAATGGTTACTGTATGTCATGTGAATTTCACTGTGATAGAAAAATAAATAAAATAAATGCAAAACCAAATCAGATCACAAGACCCCGTTAAACAAGCTGGGGAAGGCCTCGCAACCCAGTGACGGCCGATGAGACACCTTGGTTCACGTCCAAGACAAGGCCAAGTTCTAGGAATGCCGTTGCATTCCTGGCTAAAGTTCAGAGAGCCGCTTGCCTCGGCTCCCTATTTCCCCCTCCCTTGAACACAGATGCTCCATCTAGAACCCCAGGGCCATCTTGCCGTGACGGGGCTCCCAGGGCAAGGGAAAGGCTGCGGGACCATGGAGACGCCGGCCCTGACTCCCAGTGGCTGCTGAGTCAACACCAGTAACAGCCCATCTCTTGTCTTTTTGTCGTTGAGAAGAATCAATTCTCATTTGCTTAAGGCACTCCTAAAGAACAGCAGAAGCCATCTTCTGCGGAGAGTTGGCTGTGGGTCCCTCAAGAAACTCGAGGGGAGCCTGGGTGGTGTAGTCGGTTAAGCTTCCGACTCTTGATCTCTGCTCAGGTCATGATCATGTGGTTCATGGGATCAAGTCCTGCCTTGGGCTCTGTGCTGATGGTGCAGAACCTGCTTGGGATTCTGCCTCTCCTTCTCTCTGCCCCTCCTCCACTTGTGCGCTCTCTCTCTCTCTCTCTCTCTCCCTCTCTCAAAATAAAATAAATAAACATAAAATAATTTTTAAAAAGTTAAAAAAAAAAAGAGGAAACTCAAAATAAGGCGGGAGTTGGATATAATCCAACATCACGTGGTGACCACCAGGCAGAGGAATGATAAAGAAGCTGCCTGGGCAGAGTGAGTCTCAGAGAAAAGACCCCTCGAGGCCCACGCAAGAAACCGAGCCCCCATCACAGTGTTGCTAGAACGCAAGGCAAATCAGATAAAGGACAAAAAAGTTAGCATACATATTTGCAATCTTTCAAACACCTTCCTGCTGGCCTTGCCCTGCTGAGCTGTGTGGGGAGGGGACAGGCCCCGGGGTCAAAGGCCAGAGGTGATCACTTTCCTCTATTAGAGGAAGGATGGGGCGGGGGTAGGGGTGGGGTTGCAGGAAGGAGGGAACAAAGGACTGGCATTAAAGAATTAATGAAGGAGAGAAGAGGATGGGGGGGAACAGCTCCCGGAAGAACCAGGGCTTTGAGGTGAGAAGCATGGAAAGTGGGTTTTTAGGACATCCCTCTGTGTGTGAAGGCCCTTCCGTGGGAAATTGTCAGTAAAGACTATCATTACAGTTCAGTCCTTCGGGGGGTTGGGGTTTCTGCTGGTTGTATTGCTGGCTGTGGGAGTCTCAGTCTCCTTTAAGGTAGGGGGGAAAAAGCCAGTTTCCTTTGGGTGACAGCGAGGGATAAGGCAGGGGGATGGAGTAATGGGGGTGGATAGATGGAGGGCCAGGCTGCGGAGCATCCCTGGGGTCTGGGACTTCATCCCGCAGGCAGAGGGCAACTTTTGGATGGCGGACAAATTGTTTAGCTTCCCTAAAGCTCAGTTACGTCTATAGATCGGAAATCATAATGGTACCTGTGCTATAGATTTGTCACGGGTGTTACACAAAACCACACGTGAAAATAGACCTAACAAATTTCTGAGCACAGAGTAGGCTCTTAATTAACCATCCCTGAATCTGGATCCTCCCTTTGCACGTCCAAACTGATCTGCCCCGTGTCCGATTCATCGAGGACCGACCCTCTCTCTACAGCTAATCCACAATTTGCACCCCAGCCCCCCAGCGACATGCGCTTTGTGATAATTCTGTGGTTCACAGCGGACTTCACTCCTTGATCCAAAGGAGGGACAAGGTGGGCATTTCTGTGCACACAGTCTGCTTCATTACAAGGCTCTGAGCCTCGAGCCGGCTCTTGCTGCTGATCAAGATCAAGGCCTGAAATGAGGTACACAGACAAAAAGAATTACGAACATGTATTACACGTTTACTCCATGTGCCTCTGGGAAGTATCCCCCTTAATCTTCACAACGGCCCTAGCTCCTCTTTACCGATGAAGAAACAGCCCAGAGAGGTAAGGTGCTTTGCCTCAGGCCACACAGCTAGGGAGCAGCAGGTCCGGGTCTTGAACCCAGACTGTTCGCCATTAGTCTGAGCTCTTGACTCTGAAGACATGCCATGTCTCTGGGGAAAGCCAAGAAATCCTGGTGGAGGAGTGAAAATCCAAAAGTACAGGAAACAGAGCCATAAACTGGGGCACCTGGGTGGCCTAGTTGGCTAAGCATCTGGCTTTTGATTTCGGCTCAGGTCATGATCTCACGGTTCAAGAGTTCAAGCCCCTCACCAGGCTCTGTGTGGATGATGTGGAGCCTGCTGGGGGTTCTTTATCCCTCTTTCTCTCTGCCCCTCACTCTCCCTCTCTCTCAAAATAAATAAACGTTAACACGCGCACACACACACACACACACACGTAATCATAAACTTACCTTGTAGGTCCAGATGATTAGATTCTATATAGTTTGCCTTAAAAAAAAAAAAAAAGGTATTTATATGATCATCCTCACCCTTATAATAAACCCATTCTGTTCCAATAAATTAACTGTGCTCAGCTTTGCACAGAAGTGGGCAACTGCCCCAAATCAGATGGCTCCATGCACAGGCTGTTTCTTGCAGGATCATTCCTAGAGGGGATTCCTGCAGCCAAATGACACCAAGTGTGACCATCGCAGAGCACAAACAGGATTAAAAGGAGAACATCTGTGTTTTGCAAGGCTGCACTAACACAAGACAAACAAGCTATGTTTATACCCAAATGCTCAGTGGCTTTTGCTGCAGAGAGGGCTGGTGACCGTCTGGACAGGACGTTGAGTAGAAGAGAGGCAGAGAATGTACTGATGGCCGCACCTGAGTTCTTCGGGTGGCCTGGGGCCCGAAGACACGTGTGATTCCATCGTGTCAGGGTGACTGGTAGACCATCCTCTGTGGCGGTGTTGTTGTTAAAGTCAGTGAGTCGTTACGCTTCCCTCCTGGGATGAAGTCTTGGGAATTTTAGAGTAACTTCACACATGCACTCCTGTTTTATTAACACTTCTCAGATGCCATGCAGGGCTCTGAACTTCAAACAAAGCTGGCTGGGATTTGATCCTCCAAAGAGAAGAAGAGACTCCATCAAGATGCCCACATGCCTGAAGCTATTTGTTGGATCCCAAAAAAAGGTCTCATTTTGTGTGTTGGGGGGGAGGGGAAGGAAACTTAATTAGCAGTGAATGAAGCAACTCTCAGAACATATGGTTTCAGGTTGTGCCAAGATTCGTGGCCAATTTACTACTTTATTATTATTGTTGTTGTTAATCTTTACTTGAAAGATGTGTAAAGCCACTCAGTAAATCCCTTTCTGGAGGACACCGAAGTTGGAGAATGGCAAGAAAGACAGGTCGCAGATCAGAGCGAAAGCGTTTTTGTCGCACATCGACATTAAAGGGTAAAGTTTTTCCATAATGGCTTTTTTTTTTTTCTTCCTTAACAAAGAAATAGCACTCTCCTTTGTTTGGGAAACCTACTTTGATGCCTTCAAGAATAATTTGCTTTTTTCTGATTCCTAGTTTGTTCATCTCCTTTGGCAACTGTGTACTTCCTGCATCTGAACCAATATTTGGAAGGGATGTTTTTTTCTGTTTATATAACTTCCATGTTTCAGAGAAGACGTCACGGCTGAAAGAGAGGCAGTTTGAGAAAAGGTCTGTTCTCTGTTCTCCACAAGCCAAGGGAAACATGTTTTAAAATCTTGCTAACACGTTAGCTTTGGCATCTTTAAAACTCGTTTTTCTCCACTCTTTGTGTCTTTCGAACTTGGCTGTCAGTGAGCGTTGAGGTCTTGCGAGTGTCCAGAGGCAGAGATATGCACCGTAGCCCCATCACCAACTGGCAGAGGGCGTCGGTTACAAGATTATTGGCCTCGTTCAATTAAGGGGGCGGATTGAGCAGGACTGGGAGCCATCTGTGCCTATGGAAACTGTCTGGAGTTGGGACCACACATCCATGAGAGCAACATTCAATTGCAAACTGTTAGAATTGACCAGAAAGTAGAGAAACGCAATAGCGCGTCTCTTGCCACACTGCCTCCCGCGTGGTGAGCTCGGCTGTAGGGCTGACAAATAGATGTAGGGCTTTATGAATGACCCTTTTACTCTGTTGACACACAGGTGACCCCTGTGTCCTCTAAATGGTGCAGGCCAGACATCTTTTCTGAGTCCTAATAGTCCCTTCCCTTTCATAAATGGCCAAATCGAAGCACATTAGTGCTCTCAGGGGGCCAACTTTTTAAGTGCCTCCTGTACAATGGGCCTCAGAGGCCCCCAACTCCTTCCTAAATGGGCCTTACCACGAATCCCGGTGCACTTCCTCACACTCAGGCATCAGCTGGCTCTGCTGCACGTCCTTGCTGAGGCCACAGCAGCAACTGCTGAATGTTTTATTAGTCACTGTGACCATCCATGCAGTCTGCACCTGGATGTCATCTTTCCTATTGTGACACCCTTTTCCCTTAAAGGAGCCACTGGTGATGATGCAGTACAGTCTGTTTAGAAACAAGGTTTCAACCAGGCTCCATGTTAAGCTGGGCAACATTATCCTTTCTGGGAAGAGGTCTTTGAAGGTTTGTGCAGATTTGGTAAAAGGGAACACTCCAGGGAGGGCCTTGGTTTCATGAAAATCCCCTCTCTGTCCCCAACTCCCTTGCAGCTAACCCCAGGGGAGAAACTTTAAAAAAGAAAATGAAGACCTAGAAGACTCCAAAGGTTGCTTTTTCAAAAGGCTCTAGTTTCCAAGAGTACTATTTTTATTCTTTGGTTTTAGAACTTGGGTGAATTCATTTATTCATCAACAAATGTTTATTTAATTCTTACTATGTCAGGCACTAGACAAGTCATTGGAACTCAACCCTGGACAGTAAGACACCCACCTTGCCCTCAGAGAACAGAAAGTCCAGTGAGGGATTCATTCATTCATACATTCATTCATTCAGTACTATTTATTGAGTGCTTACTATGTGCCTGGCATTGTTCTACAGACCAGGACACACAGTAGTGGACAAAACAAACAAAAGTCATTCTGGTGGGAGATGGGAATTTTTCAAATAATTACATAATGTATATAATTATAAAATGTAATAAGTACAGCAAAGAAAACCTTCTTAAAAACACCTTCCCTGGATTCTATACCCAGCTAAACTATCATTCAGTAGTCAAGGCAAAGCAGAGATATTTTCAGATATACAACAAATAAGAGACTATATTACCGCCAGATACTCAATGTCAGAGGGAAGTGGACAAGGAAGAAAGGCACGAAAAACAAGAAACAACACAAAAATTCATGAAATATACTGGCAAATGCAATGAACTATTGCTTATGTTAAAATGCTACTTTTTTTGTCTTAACAGAGAAAAAAATTACAATTCATGAAAATGAGTGAAATAGAAAAGCAGGATAAAGGAGAAATAATATTACAAAATAACAAAAACTGGCTTTTAAATCAAACAAATAAAATAGACAAGCTTTAGCAAGATTTAAAAATGGATGGAACATTTCAGTCTGCCCACAGAGGCGTCCGTACGGTATTGTTCTGCATTCCTGTCATAACTTAAAGGGAAACCGTCACAAGATCAGAGCCCTTGATGTCCTGCAAATGAAGGAGGAGGATGTCCTCAAATTCTTTGCAGCAGGAACCCACTTAGGTGGCATCAACCTTGACTTCCAAATGGAACAGTACATCTACAAAGGAAAAGTGATGGTGTCTACAACATAAATCTGAAGAGAACCTGAGAGAATTTTCTGCTGGCAGCTGGTGCCATTGTTGCCATTGAAAACCCGGTTGATGTCAGTGTCATATCATCCAGGGGTACTGGCCAGTGAGCTGGGCTGCAGTGTCCCCTGCTACTGGAGCCACTCCTATTGCTCCTGGAACCTTTGCTAATTGCATCCAGGCAGCCTTCTGGGAGCCAAGATCCTCTGGTGGTTACTGATCCCAGTGCTGACCACCAACCTCTCACGGAAGCATCTTATATTAACCTGTCCACCATCGCTCTGTGTAACAAAGACTCTGCTCTGCACTGTGCGGAGATCGCCACCCCTTGCAACAACAAGGGAGCATGCTCAGTAGGTCTGATGTGGTGGATGCTGGCCCCAGGAAGTTCTGCACATGCATGGCACCATTTCCAGTGAACACCCATGGGAGGTCATATTTGATCTCTACTTCTGCAGAGATCCTGAAGACATTGAAAAGGAAGAGCAGGCTGCTACTGAAAAAAGCTGTGACCAAAGAGGAGTATCAGGGTGAATGGGCTTCACCAGCTCCTGAGTTCACTGCTCCTCAACCTGAAGTCATAGACTCATCAGAAGGTGGACAGGTGCCCTATGGCAGCTCCCTACTGAAGGCTGGAGTGCTCGGGTCTGCAGCTCCCACCGCTCAGGCCACTGAATGGGTAGGAACAACTGGTGAGTGGTTTTAAGCTGTTCTTCCAGAAAGGCAAACAAAATGGAAATAAGGTTGGCAGAAATTAAACAGTTTCTAAAAGAAAAAAAAATGAGGGAAAAAAGGTAAATAATGATAGAAATATATACAAACAGACATACAGTTGAAATTTTTTTTTAAATTGGAATAAAAGAAAAGAAAAGAAGGCAGGTATAATGAACAACTTTATGTCAACAAACTTGAAAACTTAGATAAAGTGAATGATTTTCTAGAAAAATATAGACTTCCAACAATGACTCAAGAAGGTTTTAAAACTCCTAAATACACCAACAACCATTAAAGAAATTGAGCCAGCAATGGAAAATACCCTCGACATCAATCCCACACTCCCACCCCCAAACACACAGACAAAAGGTGCTGATTCTGTTTTACAGATGAGTTCTTACAAAACTTCATTGAATAGAGAGAGCCCCATCTTATAAAAGCTATTATAGAGACTAGAAAAAGAGGGAAAACTATAAATTTAACATAATTACGATGGCGAAACCAAATTCTCACGATGCCACAAAGAGGGTTCAAGCCGGTGCCCTGCTTGCTGGCCTGTAAAGGGAGGTGTCGGTTACCTTGCACGTAGAAAGAGTCAGGAAAAGAAAACGAGGTTATCACTGGTCATCCTTCACATTAAGCCATGTGTTCAATTGAGAACTTTGTTTACTGCACAAAGACCAAGATGTCTCACATGAGACTTGGGTGACACCATTTCAGAAGCTGGAGTTACAAAGCTGAGGTTTGCCAATCCACTGTGATCCATTTAAATGCAATTGCTAGAAATATCACTTCATCAGAAATGAGGAACTTGGATGATTGCCAGACCAAGTGGGATGCCAGATCAACAGGTTGAAAACCATGATTGTCCTGAGCAAATCAGGAAATTTGGATCCTATGCTGATAAGAGATAAGCAATATTCTGGATGTAAAATCAAAATGCAAAACCAGTAGCATTCCTCTAGAATGATAGAAACCAGGTAGAAAACGTAATATAAGGAAAAGACACACAAGCATGATAGAAGAAAGCTACAACAACAACCAAAAGTATTTAGACCAATTGTGAACATACCAAATTTTTAAAAACTTTATGAAGAAAAGTATGAAACAAGACCAGAGGTGTTTTGTTTTATTTTGTTTTAATGCATGGATCAATCACATACAAGCTTTAGGAATTTTCAGTTTAATAAAGATACTTATTCTCGTCCAATTAATTTACAAACTGAATTCAATCCCAAAAGGATTTCTCAACGAATTTCCCAAGCCAAGGTTTAAGATGGTTCCTGGAGCCCCAGCTATAAAATCCACATTCCAAGGAACAAGAAGAGGGAAAGAGAAGAGGAAGAAAAGGGCATGTCACAATCCGACCCTCTTTGGTCCCACCCAGGAACCCCTGCTTATTTTATTGCGGCCAGAATATAGATGTAGCCACATCTGGGAACAAGAAAGGTGAGGAAAGCTGTCTTTTCAACTGGCCATGTTGCTACTCTGAATAACGTGAGGTCTGTTGCTGAGGAAGGGGGAGGGGGTTTGGGAAGCAACCAGCAGTCTTTGCCATCAACTTAAATGTCTATCTTTAGCAGAAGGGAGAAATAACTTGCAATTACATTCACAGCGGAGTACTACATAGTGGTTAAAATGAGGACAACAGAGGCACGTGGATCCATATAGCTAAGCTTCAAAACAAAAATCTCTTGCTTGAAAAAGAAACTTGCAAAATGACTCAAACTGTATGATACCATTTATATAAAGTTTAAAAGCCTACAAAACAACACCGTGTATCTTTTATGGCTACACAAAATACTTATGTTGGGAGGATGTAAAAACATGAATGGATATGAAAAACATTGAATGCAGGATGGTGATTATCCCCTGGAGAGGAAAGGCGGGCAATGGGATCAGAAACAGATACATCAAGGATTTCAGTTGTCCCGATGATGCCTTATTTCTCCAAAAATAAAAAATAAAAAAGATTTGAAGGAAAATATTTTTAAAGTTAAATCATGAGTACTCAGAGTTTAAGCTATCGTTCCCTATACATTTCTATATGTTTGACATTTTTCATAGTTTATGGGAGAGAGAAGCCTTGAAAAGACATAACTAACGAGGTGTAACTTACATATAGTGAATTCACACATCTCAAGTGTACAACTTGATAAATCTTTACAAAGCACATAAATCCAGAGCATGATATAGAAGCCAGCACTGCAGAAGCTTCTCTTAAGTCACCTCTCGATGATAGCGTTCACAAAGAATAACCACCATTGCGACTTCCATCACCATAAATGAATTGTGTTTGTTTTTGACTATTGTACGAAGGAGCCATGCAGCCTCCTACAGCATATTCTCTTTAATGACTGGTTTCATTGTCCCCGTAGTATGTCACTGTGGTTCATCCTGAGGGGCTGTCTTCTCCACCACTGTGGTGCTGACCCAGTTGGAAGGCAGGGGCTCCACATTCAATGTTGAGAAGAGTGTCTTTTGCTTCCTGAGCCCTGCAAAGCAGTGGGGAGGGAGATCTGAATTTTGGATGGTTTTCAGAATCCTCTACCCGAGGCTGTTGAGGGAGCTGGTGTCCCGCCCACAGTGTAGGTGGCTTTGACAATGCTCCCCAACTCCCTCCTGACCCTCAGTCTCCCCTTTCCCTCGCCTGATGTCTGCTTTAAATAAAGTAACAACCAAGTGTCAGGGACTGCGGAGAGGCTTGGGACAGCCTTCCCGCCTCAGCCCTCAGACAGCTCACCAGGGGTGTAAAAATAATTAAAGTTGCAAAGGGAGATGTAGGTATTATTTTTAGACATGTGTCCCAGGTTTGTCTCTCTTCGGTGCCCTGTTCCAGTCCCTCGCTCGGTGCCGGTGCTTTTAAAAGTTAACTCCTTCATGTTGGGTTTGCCAAAAAATGTTAACTTATGGAGCAAAATGCCGAGATGTGATATGCTCCCGACGCAGGCTGGTGGGTCCTGCAGCTGGACGAGGAGGAGGCGGGCACTCTGGAGTCTCCTAACGTGGGCTTTGATCCCCGGGTGTTGAGTGAGGGTGAGCTGTGCTCCCTCCACCCGCTCCCTGATGTGTGGAGGCTGCAAGGCGGACCCTTGTTCCAGGGCAGCCGAATGCTCCCACTGACTGTTCCCTGGAATCCATCATTGAAAGTAATGGACTGATGGAAGTCTGTGGCCCAAACTACAAGAATAAGAGAGAGTGGCGTGAAACACACGCCCGTTATGCAGAGCACAGTGCAATTCGACATCTGTTTTAAATGAGTCATTTCCGCTTCCATGTTATCACTTTGTTATGTCCGCAGTGGTGAGGCTCATCAGAGTTACGTGTATTTCCATTGGTTTCCCTGGAAAGATGGATCGCCAAAGATGATGGTCTGAATTTGACCGCATTGTCCACACGTCTGGGCCCCATTCCCAACCTCCTTAGAGAACCTATGTCACAGTGGCTTTGTTTTTGCATAAACAAGAGGATGACACTAATTATCCAGGTCAAATAGGACACGCAAAGCTCAGAAAAGGCATCTGGTGAGGTCGCCATTCATAGTCACGCTGCGAGTGGGAAATGAGGAACCGTGATGGGCAGTTTTGTTGCCTTAGCGAAGCTGATTCACTATCCATTGCAAAGGAGATATTTTGCTTATTTCAACAAGGAAGTGAAAATGTGGTAGAGTGCAATCCCACTTCGGTGGAATCCCAAGTGGACGGTGTCCATGTGCTTGTGATTCCCCTTCGATCCGAGAAGGAAGAAAGAATCACGACTCTGGAGAAAGGAATAATGGAAGATCAGCAAGGTGCTGATGAGATGCCAGCTGAATTATAGACAGTCTGTCCAGGGAGGGGGGAGGCGGTGTACTTGAGAATTCAGCCAAGGAGAACAGTGGAAACCAATAAATTATTTTGGCTGCCAAGAATAAAAACGTGTTGGTGGAAGAGGCACAGAACAAGTCACTGGGAAGGAAGGGAAGGAGTGTTGAGCGAGATTTCGATGTGGCGCCAGAGCCTCTCAAGTTGTGGGAAGACAGCTGGTGCAGTGGCTGCTGCCCTAGTCCTCTGTCTGCAGCTCCCTGGGGCCACACAGTGTGGCTTAGCTTTCCCCTTTGCTACCTGCAGTGAGAGGAGAAATGTTCCTTGTTAAAATCTGAGCCGCTCGTACGTTTATCAAATCCTGGATCTTCCAGGGTGCCCACACTGGGGATTAGCAAACAACTAAATGCCGTTAATCCCTAAAAAAAAAAAACCCAAAAAACAAAGAACAATCAAAAAACAAAAACAAAAAAAAGCCTCTGAAGGATGCAGGAGCACCTTTGCACAGTTCTCTTGGAGCCAAAGTCCATGGACTTTCAATCTTGTCGAAATCACGACTAATTAATACCTTCTCCCTTCCCACTGAAAGAAAAACAATTTACAATTAAGTCAGGCAGCCTACGCAAAATCACTCTAACACCTTCTATGTATGTTTTGAAACGTGCTCTCACATTTCATGATCCGTTTATTTTACAAGATGAGTAAACAGCACACAATTATGGTGATAATATGGCTGAGGTGTGCGCTTTTTATCTCTTTGCAGTAAATTGTGGTTGTTCAAGCCTTCACAGTAACATTTGTATCCCTTTTTCAATTTCTTCCTATCGCTTGACAATAAATATGAGTTTTTTGTTTTAAAAAAATGTTGGCTTACTGTAATCGTAACACCTATTCAGATAGCACTGTAATTTAAAAAAAATTCTTGGTAGGCACAACTCAACGAAATTAATTACACTAACCAAGATATTCTAGGGTATGTGCCTCTGAAAATATAATATTAAATATATTAGCTTTGTTGTGTGTCATTTTTCTCTGCCTAGGCAAAAAGTACTGTCTGGATAATTGAGCAGGCAATTTTGCTTTTTGAACGATACTATCAAAGGACACAAGGATTTAATTTCAGATTTTTTTTTTATTAGAAGACTACATTCCACATATAATTCTCAGCGCTGGATCAGGGCTGACGCGCTTCAGAGATTCATGAGCAGCTGGAATGAACATCAAAAATCAAAGCCAGGGCTGTGGGGAGAGCTGGACCACGGAGGGTTTCTTGGCATCTTAGGCCTGGTCTCTTTATTGCTCATTCCCTCTGAAATGTCCTCAGTCTACCTTTGCCAGAGGCGTTCTCAGATGTGAGTAAAGGAAGCCTGGTAGGCTGTTTGTAGGGTCCAAAAGGATTAAGATTTGAAGGTGACAGCCCCTGTTAGGATAATCTCTCTCAAAACTCTCTAAACAGTTGAGGGTAATATCCTTATACCTTTTGCCTGTTGGCTCTCTCCTGGGGGAAGTCTCAAATGTTCTTGAAAAAAGAGTCTCAAGAAAATAGGCAATCTTACCTTTGTGGAGTACGGCAGGAAACTATGGTAATGTCACAGCGAGCCTTCCACCATAGTGACATGGGTGGCCTCCCATTGATTAGGTTAGGGAAATGCAGAACTAAATTGCCATTTGGGGAGAGTAAAATGAAATCCTCTTTTTTTTTCATGCCTCCTGAATTTTGAATGCACCCAATACGGCCACAGCCAAAGGCACCCTTAAAGACCCTCCGACATTTTAAGAAATCTAGGGGTTGACTTTACCCTAAAGCCCTCTTCCTCTGTCCCCACACTATCACACCAACTCTACGGAGAGAGATACAAACCTAAATGGTCATTTATATGACAGTAACGACGAGTAAGCTCTGCCAATAGCACTCTGCCTTTTGCAAAGTGGCTTTGCAGGTAGCAGCCCATTTGTTTGTGAACTCAAGATCCCTTGGACTTGACGGTGGTGGGGGCAGATGGGTGGAAGGCATGTGGGCTTTGATTTATTTTTCCAAATCATAATAGGAATCAGAGCAAAGAGAGATGCGATCATTATGCTTTGTAGAACTCCCTCTGCCCCTCTCTCTTCTTGTCCATGAACTCCAAATCTGTATTGAGCTCCATGGACCCTCATCACATTTTATTTGGGTGCTATTCTTCATATGCTTTCTATAGCAGTTCATAAGGCGTCCTTAGAATGGCAGGAGGTGACCACTCCCTGCTTCTCCGGGGATCACTCGTTCTGAAATGTGATTCTTTCATTCTTCTCCAATCATCAGGACTGATGGGGGAGTAGGTTGAGGCTGCAAAGCCAGCACAGCTGTTTTGTGACTCATGGGAATATCATATTTAGCATGTTTTCCCCAGTGAAATGTATTTATTTAGATGACACATAATACTGTTTAAAAGCCAACCCTCCTTCGCTCTCACACTCAGCCTTATGGAAGAAAACAGAGGAGTGAAAAAGGCAGAATGAGCTCATTTGGGAGAGCCAGCTGGTCGGAGAGTTCTCTCGGGCCATTCATGCAATGAGCTCACACTGGAAATCTAAACAACAGGGAAATTGACACTGGGTACTGAACTACAGGGCACAAGAAATAGGAAGTAGCTTGTAGACAGCTCTTCCTTAAGGATTTGTGGCTCACAAATCTTTCCACTGGGGCCGGGAGATCACTGATAACACACGAGCATTCTGGAGAGAATAACACGGCCATCTACCACTTGAGTTGATAGGGCATCTCGGGAAGTGATAGCAACATTATGGCTTTTATCCTCTCTGTAGGTCAGCCTCTGGAAGGTAACAAGACCATTAGCACTTGAACAAGCCAGATGGCCCACTCAGCAGATAGCAGGCTCCCTCCTTGACCCAGTCCCCCAGTTCAGCTGTTCCCAGACTTGGCATCACTGTGCCTTGCCGAGCTAGAGCTCAGAACATCTCCCAAACACAGGGAATTAGGAGGGGAAGTGTGTAAATGAAGACAATGTGTCAGTGATGGACAGCCTTCCCTCCCCCCCTTTCTCGTTGTTCTCAGTGATGTCTGGAGCACGGTGACTTTGCTGAAGCAGCATTCTGGGGGCAATCTCCAAGAGCTCCCATTTTATGAAGTTTATCACCTTGAACTTGCTCACATTTGATCTCATTTCCCTCCTTCGTGCCCACCTGCATGGAGTCTTAAGATCTTCCTGTCTCCCTGTCATCAATTTCCCATCCCTGTCCTTTTATCTGCTAACCCTGAGCTTTCTGTGTACCTGCCCCCCACTTCCTTCAGCTCTTATGAAAGAATATTAAATAAAACTGGGGCTGGCACTGATCTTTCGGGAGTCTTGCTCTTTGCACCTCCCTTTGGAGAACTGCCTTTGTCCCCTTATCATTAATGTTTGTTCCTTGCTCCCTATCATTCCCCAACTGTGTCAAACAACCCTCATCTCCGTTGGTCAGTGGCTCAATTATTTCAAAAGGCCTTTAGTGAGTAAAACTCCTTGAAATCTTGTGAGTAGGTGTTTTTCAAACCTTCTGTGGCTGTGAACCTCTTAGTTACTCCACTCTTGTGCCATTGCCAGATACCTAGAAGGGTGTGAATGGGTAGATCAAGACTAGAGAAGGTACCCAATCAGTGAATATCTGGTTATCAATAACAACAAGGAGCCCAGAGAACAGTGCAACACAGAAAACAGCCCTTGCCTGCCTGGATTGCTTTCAGTCCTTATAGAATCAGCCTCAGATATAGGCTAAAGGGGAGCCCACTTTTCACAGGCCACCCTCCAGCCTCCCCTTTCAACTCAGTCTCCACTGCAGGGTCCTGTATCCAGCCTCTGGCTCCCTGTACAGTCAAATCCAGGGAAACTGCTGCTCTTTGTTCTATCTTGGAGGGCAGAGGAGAGCATGACAATTTTCTGTGGGTAGAGTGATAAAGATGATGATGATGGGGGCACTTGGTGGCTCAGTTGGTTAGGCATCCAACTTCAGCTCGGGTCATGATTTCACGGCTCTTGGGTTTGAGCCCTGCATTGGGCTCTGCTGACAGCTCAGAACCTGGAGCCTGCTTCAGATTCTGTGTCTCCCTTTCTCTCTGCCCCTCCCCTGCTCATGCTCTCTCTCTCCTCTCTCTCTCTCTCTCAAAAATAAATAAACATTAAAAATAAATAAATAAACTACATTAAAAAAGATGATGATGATGGTGGTGAAGATGATGGTGATATGGATGACACTGGTGATGGTGATGAAGACGATGGTGGTGATGATGAAGATAACGTTGATGGTGGTGATGGTGGCGGCCATGGTGACGAGGATGGTGGTTCTGATGGTGATGATGGTGATGATAGTGATGATGATGATGGTGATGATGATGAAGATAACGTTGATGGTGGTGATGGTGGCGGCCGTGGTGACGAGGATGGTGGTTCTGATGGTGATGATGGTGGTGATGATGATGAAGATATTGGTGATGATGGTGATGGTGACGATGAAGGTGATGGTGATGATGGTGATAATGAAGATGATGGTGGGGGTGATGGTAATGAAGGTGACGGTGGTGATGGTGGTGATGATGATGATGAAGATAGTGGTGATGGTGGCAGTGGTGGTGATGATGACAGCAGCAGTTTGTACTATCAAGGCAACATCATAGCAGTTTGCATGTATTAACTCATTCAATTCTTAGGACACCCTTATGAGCCAAGTATCATTATCATAATCAGTCTCGCATTTGACACGTGAGGAAACTGAGGCCCAGAGCCATTAAATAACTTGCTTAAGTGACACAGCCAGTAAAGGCAGAGCTAGGATTTAGACCCAGACAGTCTGCCTCCAAAGCTTATTCTCAGCCACTGCGCTGAAGGTGCAGATGATTCAGAGTTTTTGACACAGTACATTTGCAGAAGTGACTGAATTTGCATTAATATTATGTAGAACTATCATCGGTTGTGTTCAGCAACCCCGTAAGCAATGAGGATGGGATGGGAGGCAAGGGGACAGAGAACTGCACCATGACACACGTTTTCTCAAAGGGAATCTTCTGTAGAAAATAAATATAATCAGAGCTGTTTGGGAAGAACAGGGAAGGGAGCCTGGAGTCTTACTCCCGACCTCCTCAAAGACCCTGCAAAGTGGCTGTAGGGTGCTGTAGAACTCAGCTGGGGAGACCTCCGGTCCAGCTGTGGTGTGTAATACAAGCTACCATTTATTACTGCCTGCCAGGTGCTTTCCTTATCATTTTTAATCTTCAACGCTGCCTTTCAGGTGAGGTGTGATTGTTCTCATTTTACAGGCTCAGGCAAGTTGTGCAACCAGTCCGAGCTTTCCCAGTCTGAGCTGGCGGAGCTGGGGTTAGAGCCAGGACAGCATGGCTAGGAAAACCTACTCTCTCCCGGACGTATGGGCCGCTTGCCGTGCATTACCCGTGGGAATGGGAACCATCGGTCTCCCTTTGTACACATGCTGACTCACCCTCTCAGGCCTCAGAGGACTCCAGGACGGCTGTCAGGTGTGACTGCTCTGGGCAGCACCTGGGTGGCTGCTCTTACTCCCATACCCCACTCGTTCCTTGCCCCATGGGTTATTTTTAAGTCCACAGCCTTCTCTTCTTTATTCCAGTTGCCACCAGCTTGGTCCAGATGGAGGCTGAGAGCTGGGTCATCTGTGCTGTAATTCCCCAGGCCCTGCCGGGGCGCTCTTCCGGCCGGGGGTCCCATCTGTGAGCCGACATCCTCTCCAGCACAGCAGCCATTTGCACTGACAGGTCCCACACTCCTGCCAGCCAACCATCCCAATTTCATCCTTGAGTTCCCGCTGTGCTCTCAGGTGGATGCCATCTCCTTGCAGTGATTTATCTGCACTTACTTCTTTCCAATCTGGCTTAGAACATCCTCGTATTGACCATGGTTTGATCTAGTACCTGTCTGCTGTAGAAGCCGTTCTAACAGCCTCTGTAGACTGAGGCTAGAAGTCCATTCAATCCGTTAACTGTTTTCTTTTCATCCTTTCCCCTGTAGAGAACATCTATTAGTCATACTATCCTTTTCAAAAGTGGAGTGAGGAACTGGGTTGGTGGTGTGTGCTCTCCTGGCAGGACGCTGACCTCGTCTGTGATCAGGGAGTTGTGTTGCTTAGTGACTGAAGTATTAGCTTCAGAGTCAGACTGACCTGTGCTGATGCCCTGGTCCCACCACTGCCCATCTGGGGAGCTTGTTGGGTCAGCACTGCTTTCTCTCCCTTTAGGGAACTGCTCCCCTCATGCTCCATCATGGTGGTTGTGCTGGGGTCACCAATCACAATACACAATCCCCTTGGACCCACTGATGGGTCCACCAATGGGTCAACCAGAATCCTTTCCTGAAATTTTTCGACGAGAGCCTGTGGAGGAGACATTTCTACTCATACAGACAATCCAGAGCAACTAAGCATCTTCCCGACTTCTCCAATGGAAAAGATCTGTTTGAAGCAGGTGAGAGTGATGGCAATAAACACAGAGAACGAGAGTCGGGAAACAGGCAGGAATCGGGAAGCAGTGCATGAGCAGGAGGTTGCCACCCCTAGCGCTCAGTTTCTGTGGTCTCCGGAGCCAGCGGCATCACCTGCCTTTCCAGTTACAAGTCAATGAGTCCTTCTTTTTCCCTTGAGCTAATGTGTGTTGGGGTCCTGTTAATTGCAACCCATGTGTCCAGATTAATTTAGCTCCCCAAATGAGTTTCCTACTGAGCCTCTAGATGTCTTTCCTCATTAATACCATTAAAAGGTCTACTCTCATGGGATTGGTTTGAGAGTTTCTTGTAAACTACACAACAAAATCTGGGGGACCACATTGTGTCTGGCTGTATTCAGGGAATTCTCTACTGCTGTTTGAACAAGCTCCTCTCCTTTTTTTTTTTTTTTTTTTTTTTTTTTTTTTTTTTTGTCTCTCAATGATCCAAACTACTTTCAGAGCACTTTTGTATCTTGGGTCTTCTGAAGTGCTGTCAGCCATGTTTTGAGAGACAGGGAGTCAACAGACCTCCTATGTGCCTGTCGCTGTTCTTGGCACTGGGGATACACTGGTGAATAAGACAAAGCTCCCACCCTCATGACTTACTTCCCAGCGTGAGAAATGAACAAACCGTGATTATATATTGTGTGTTTATAGAGGTGGTGGTAAATCCTATGAAGACCAAGCAGATCAAGTCAAAGAGTGGCTGTGTGGTTGGGTGCCATTTCAGACAAAGTGTTCCTAGGTGAACATGGAAGGCCCTTCTGCAGAGCTGACATTAAACCAGTGACCTTAATTCACTCAGAGAGTATCCCAAAGGGAAGAGCTTTCCAGGACAAGTCCAAAGACCCTGAAGCAGGAATAAGATTGGCACAATCTGAGAAAGCAAGTCCATGCGAATGGCATGAAAGTGACGGGCAACCTTTGTGTTAATTAGAAGAAGGTATGTCTTCCAGGTAGACTAATCACCACCAGCCATCATTGTGCAGGAAATAACCTGGACAGCTGTACCTGGGAGTCATGAATAAAGTCTTAGGACATAAGGTCAGAGAGAGACTGGAACCAGGTCATGGAGGAAGGACATTGATGGGAGTTTACTCTAAGTCATCACTGTCCAGGGGAAATATTGCATGGGCCAAATATGTAATTTAAACTTTTCCAATGGTCACATTTTAAAAAGTAAAAAAGAAACAGGTGGAATTATTTTAATAATATACATTACTTAACCAATAGATACAGAATATTAACATGTTAACATGCAATCAATGTGAAAATTAATGAGATGTTTGTCGTTTTTTTCATACAATTTTTTTTTTTCAAAAATCTGGTATATATTTTGTACTTACAGCACAAGTAACTCAGGTGCTGAATTTTTTGTTGCTGTTACAGAGAGAGCCAGCAGGGGACGGGTAGAGGGAGAGGGTACAGAGAGAATCCCAAGCAGGCTCTGTGCTGAGTATGGATCGATGCGGGGCTCCACCTCACGACTGTGGGATCACGACCAGGGTCGAAATCAAGATTTGGACACTTAACTGACTGAACAGGCGTTCCCAGGTGCTGAACTTTTATTGGAAATACCTGATCAGTATTTAGGTTTCATAAGTTTACAGTGGAAAAGGTAGATTCACATAGCCAGGTTGTCCAAAGGTACTTAAAAGTTTTCTAATAATTGAATTCAGCATCAGTTTTTAAACTTAAATTAAATTACATTAAAATTAAAACGGGTTTCCTTAGTCACATAAGCCCCATTTCAAGTGCTCAAGAAACACGTGCTAGTGGGTCCCTTATTGCACAGGGCAGAGCTGAGTGTTCTGGGAGTGACTGTAGGGTTGAGAGCAGGGAGTGGCATGACCTCAGGGGCCTTTTGAGAAGGAATCTTTTGGGGGTGCCTGGGTGGCTCAGTCGGTGAAACATCTGACTTTGACTCAGGTCATTATCTCATGGTTCATGAGTTTGAGCCCTGCATCAGGCTCTCTGCTGTCAGCACAGAGCCTGCTTTGGATCCTCTGCCTCCCTCTCTCTGTCTGGCCCTCCCCTGCTTGTGCTCTCTCCCTGTCTCTCTCAAAATAAATAAATAAACTTAAAATTTTAAACAAAAAAAAAAAAAAAGAAGAAGAAGAAGGAATGTCCCGGAAGGTGTGTGGAGAACAGACTTGTAAAGGAGCTGGAACAGAAGCTGGGAGACCATTCTAACAGTGGAGGCGGGAGATGACCGTGACTTATTTAAGGGTGACAGGCTGGCAATCGCAGCCATACCAGGATCTGTTTCCAGGGGCGGGCCCCCAGACTTTGCAGGAGACATCGAGAATGACTCCAGAGCACAGCAGACCTTCAGGGACACTAATGGAGCCTAAGCTCCAAGAGTCTCGCGTGGGCTTCTCGCCAAGGCTTGGATTTTGTTATGTGTTTATTTGTCAGTTTTTTCAAAAGTGTTAATTTGTAGTGAGTGTTAATTCATTATAAATAAATATTCACCTTTGTTCTTGATTTCATTAATAATCTTTTTTTTTTCTTAACGTGTGCACTCCAGATGGAATAAGTGTCAAATTCCATAAAAGCCAGGATCTGCCTCTGCCCAAGGGTGTCACTCATCCATTTTGAAAATGAGAAAGCAGACCTGGGAGGTGAATATGACGTGATGAACTCTGTCTACATGTCTTTCTGTAACACAGCACTTTCATCCAGTTAAGTTATGTTAAGACAGTGCTCTGGTGTTTACAGACTCATTGATTCTTTAAAAAAAAAAAAAGATTTTTAAGTTTATTTTTTTATTTTGAGAGAGAGAGAAAGCAAGTGGGGGAGGAGCAGAGAGAGAGAGAGAGAGAGAGAGAGGGAGAGAAAGAGAGAATCCCACACATGCTCCACACTGTCAGCACAGAGCCTGACCTGGGGCTCGAACTCAAAAAACCAGGAGATCATGAGCTTAGCTGAAATCAAATCAGACCCTTAACTGACTGAGCCACCTAGGTGCCCCCTCATTGATTCTTTTTAAATGCTTCCCTCATGTTTTCCTAGACCCACTGTTGACCATGTTGTCTTTCTAAAGGGAGCAGGTGAGCAGGTAAGGTAACTCTTGGGTACATGCTTCCCCCAAGCCCCGGGAGACAAAGAATTTGCTCTGTGACTAGGAAGTGGTCTATGCTGACAGCTAAAATGTGGATCTGCAGTCAGATGCCTGCCTGAATCCTGATTCTGCCACTAACTCACTGTGTGGCCCTGGGCAAATCACTGTCCCTCTCTGAGCCTCATCAGTTAAACATGGACCATAGCACCTACCACAGGGTAGTTATGGGGATTAAATGGGCCACTCCATGTAAAACATCAGCCATTTGCTGTATAGACGGTAAGTGCTCAGTAATGAATTGCTATTATTATTATTATTTTGTCTATGTTTTTGGTGCCTTCCCTCCATGACTTCCTGGTCCAGTGACTGTTGGTTAGTCAAGGCCAGGGTCCTAAACCACCTGTGGCAGGAGAGTCAGTCCATCACCCGTTATAAGGACTTGATTGGGGCGTCTGGATGGCTCGGTCGGTTAAGCGTCCGACTTCGGCTCAGGTCACGATCTCACGGTCCGTGAGTTCGAGCCCCGCGTCGGGCTGTGCCGACAGCTCGGAGCCTGGAGCCTGCTTCCGATTCTGTGTCTCCCTCTCTCTCTGCTCCTCCCCTGTTCGTGCTCTGTCTCTCTCTGTCTCAAAAATAAATAAACATTAAAAAAAAAATTTAAAAGGACTTGATTATTGCACCACCTTAACCCAGTGGTCAAAGTTGACATCACCAGTAGTGGTGATGACCTGACACTGTGTCCCGATGCAAGGCACCAGGAAGGCTACATCCCCTTGTTCTTGTCCGAGTGTTTAACCTGAGTGTAGGTAAGAGGAAACACCCAGCGAATGCAGAAAGCGAGGCATTCACAAGCACAGCTGGCCTGGACTCTTCCACAACATTCAATGTCACAAAAACCAAGCAGGCGAAAAGGGGTGGGGCACACTCCAGACTGAAAGCAAGAGCCACAGACACCTGGATTGCATCCTGGTGCAGGTATGAGAAAATAGAACACAGCTGCAAAATCCATTTGGGGAGCAAAGTGGGAAAGTGTTTCAGACAACTGCAGTCATGTTAATGCTCATGGGTGTGTGGTCGGTATCAGAGTTATCATCAGTATAATGTGGAACAGCAATACCTCCTTTAAGGACCTCTCTGTACAGTACGGATCAAATGAGAGTTTCCTTGTTAAAAAAAAAAAATAGGAGAATGTCCATATTCGGAGGCGAGGCATGATTAATCAGAGGTGAGGGGACAGGAAAGTTCAGAGAGAGAGAGAAGGAGGAGGGAAAGGGAAAGAGAGAAAGGGAAAGGGAAAGTCTAGTGGAAAGGTACATGTGTGTTCCTTGTTACTATTCTTTCAACTTTTCTGTAAGTTTGAAATTAAAAAAAAAAAAGAGACACTGATGTTCAAAGCCACCTGACCTTTACTTTCTGTTCAACACCACATTGGACCCACCTGTGCACAGTGATGAAAGGTTTCCATCAATACTAGACTCATTTGGCCACTTGCCAGTACTGGTTAATGTCTATCTTTGCCGTCCCCAGCCGGGTGCGATGGTGTGGGCAGGTGTTTTGTGACGCAGGATGGAAATTCCGCTGGCCAGGACTCCCTGGCACGTCCTTCACCAGGTGAGTGCAGGTGCCTGGCTGCTATTTGTGTCTTCCCTGCTTCCAGGTACCTTTTCTCCTACCACCCTCCCTTCCCCTCTCCCTCTGGCATAGTTTTTGGCCTAAAAGCCCATGTCATCAATTGTCTCCCTGCCGCCAGCTCCCCAGGTGCCAGCTGTGTTAAGATCTCCTTTCGCTGCCAAGCATCCATATGAGCTATCTTATTATTTAGGCTCCTGGCATTGGGATATATAATCTGGCTTTGTGTATTCGTCTATCTCTGCCTACCTCATGTCTCATTGGACGGGTCATGTTCTGTCTATTCCATTTATTTATTTATTTATCTATCTATCTATCTATCTATCTATTTATTTATTTATTTAAAAAAGAAGGCTCCAAGGCTTTCCTCTTGGCCTCTATAACAGAAGCCTCATCAATCTTTACCATGCGCTGGCTTCCTTCCATTTTATTTTAAGTTTGGAAAATCCAGTGAAATAAATGATGGACTTTTTACACTCCTATAACGGAACCAATATTTGTTGAGGGGTGATAGCAGAAGAATCATTCGTATTAGAATTTGTTGTGCGTATTCTGCTGCTAAGCTGTAAGTTCCTTGAGGACAGGGACTGGGTCTTAATCTCTGGCCCTCCAATTGTGTCTGGTACACAGTAGGAACTCAACATCCCTGTGGCTGTAACTGTTCAGAAGCCACAGGCCATTTCCCGTCTGACATCAGAAGGTTAACAACTTGTAAAAAGGTCTCCCTGGCCTTTTAAGTCTTCAATGTCCCTGTTATGCAAAAGAAGGGTTTGCAGGGGATTCTTGGGGCTTCAAGGCCAATTCTTGGGGCTTAAGGATTCAATACTTACTGACCTACTGGAGGTCAAGGCCTCTAGCTTTCATTCCACAGACCTTACTTTGAGCCAGCATTGCAGCAACAGTGCTCAACAGCAAAGATAAAAGATAAAGGGCCGCTGGTGACTCTTAAGGAACTCCCAGTATTGGGGTGTCTGGGTGGCTCAGTCGGTTGAGCGTCCGACTTCAGCTCAGGTCATGATCTCACAGTCCGGGAGTTCGAGCCCCGTGTCAGGCTCTGTGCCGACAGCTCAGAGCCTGGAGCCTGCTTCGGATTCTGTGTCTCGTTCTCTCTCTGCCTCTGCTCAAGCTCTGTCTCTCTCTGTCTCAAAAGTAAATAAAAACTGGGGCGCCTGGGTGGCGCAGTCGGTTAAGCGTCGGACTTCAGCCAGGTCACGATCTCGCGGTCCGTGAGTTCGAGCCCCGCGTCAGGCTCTGGGCTGATGGCTCGGAGCCTGGAGCCTGTTTCCGATTCTGTGTCTCCCTCTCTCTCTGCCCCTCCCCCGTTCACGCTCTGTCTCTCTCTGTCCCAAAAAAATAAATAAGAAACGTTGAAAAAAAAATTAAAAAAAAAAAAAAAAAAAAAGTAAATAAAAACATTAAAAAAAAAAAGGGAACTCCCAGTATCTTAGGGGAGGACGGCCAAGTACACAAGTAATAATGAGACGGAGCAGAGAAAAATATCTACCACGGGAAGAAAGATGAAAACATTCCTCCAGAGTCCCCCTTCTGAAATGATGTTAAAAGCTCTCAGGATAAGAACTTTGCAAAATAATAAGAACAACAATGCTGTAGAGCTGTTTTTGTCACAGAGTATTTCAGGCGTGGATCCTCATCCACACGAAGCACGCTCCTGTCTTCCTAGAGGAGGACAGTAAGCTTCCCAGGGAGGGAAAGTGACCGGGCGCAGAACTCACCGTCAGGCCCGTGGCCAAGCCGCAACCCTCATCCTCAGCTGTGCTTCTGAGGCACTGGTGTGAGGTGTTGGGTCTACAGAAGACTCATCAATTTCCCCCAAACGTCTGGCTCAATTTGCCTGGGTTCACTTTTTTCTAAAGCTCCTTGGGTGATGCGAATGAGGACCACTGGGTATTAATCATACCTTTTCATTCTGCTTTTCTGATGCTTTGATATCTTGGGGCCTTGCTGGCCCTGGAGGAACTGTCCTCCCAAGCTTAACCAACCCCTAGGGATAGTAAGCAACTCACCTTGAGGATACCTTTCATATGCACACCCGTCAGCCCAAAGCCCCCTCCCCAGTCCTCTCCTCCACGGAGCTCTCTGGAACTCTGGGCCACTATCCCCTGCCTCTGCTCGATTACCCAGGGCCAGGCACCCAGACGGACATTATGCCCCAGGGCACATTGAAATTGTTCAGATTAGCCGATCCTACACCTGATTCCCCAGCCCCGCCCATTCCTTCTTGGGGAAAACAAAGGTGAAGGCCTCTGTCCCCATTTCTCCTTCCTCCCGCTGCCTCCTGACCACCCTGGTTCTTCCTCGAGTGACCGGTGCAGGCGGGGTACCCCCTCCTCCCGGAACTGTGAGTAACAAACTATGTTTTCAATGCCAATCCTCTCCTGATCTGTTGGCCTTGCCATGCCTAAATTATAATAAAAACCTACGTTTAGAAATGGTGACATTATGGATGGAACCAAGGAGGGCTTTGCAGGTCCCCAGGAACTGGGGATCACCCCATTGAGAGGTCTTTTCTTCTTCTCCCCTTCCAACCGTGGGTTCCCTATTATCTGGTTTACATAAAATGGACCTTTTAAACATAATTTAGGTCATGGCGCTCTGGCTCAGACCACCACTGTGACTCCCCAAAGCTAAAGCTCCTATCATGGTGCACCTGCTGCCCTTACCACCACACCGGCCTCTTTGCTGCTCAGGAACCCTGCGGGCAGGCTCCCCTTTAGAGCCTTTCCAGCTGCCTGTAACACTCCCCCCCACCCAGCTAACCCCTATGCTCAACCCCTCCCTCTCTCCCTCCCTCAGGTCTTTGCTGAAATGTCACCTTCTCTATGGGGATACCTTGCCTTCTCTATTCTACCCTTTCTTTTTCCCATCACACCCATTATCCTTGAATAGGCAATATACTTATTTATTATGTATTGCCTTGTCTCTCCTCTTCTCCCCTCCCCACCCTACTGTGTATCAGCTCCACAGATAAGGAACTTTCTTTGGTCCTTCATATATTCCAAGGACCCAGAAAAGTGCAGGGCACAGAGTAGGCAGTCAAATTATTATTTTTTAAATGAATACATTTCCTTTTAAGATTTTATTGAACAAAATGTCCTCAGTTAAGAAAAAAAAAAAAAAGAGTTTGCAGGATCCCCGGCTGGCTCAGTCGGTAGAGCGTGCGAGTCTTGATCTCAGGGTCGTGAATTCAAGCCCCACGTTGAGCATAGAGTTTACTTTAAAAAAAAAAAAAAAAAAAAAAGAGCTTGTAATTGGCTTACCTAGATCTGTTTGGCCATCTTCATACGGAAGCTGCCCTGGGCCTTCAGGGTGTAAAGGTAAAGCACATTTGTGAAAACGTCAAGGGGGGGCGGGTCTTCTAGCAGGACCCTGAGAATGGCCAAGTGAATGTCACTTCTGCTCTGGGCAAGGTTGTGAGTCACGAGTAAGTAGTGTGATCGTCCAACAGCAAAGGAAATGAAAGATTCTGGGCGAAAAGCATCATTATTTTGGTACAGGAAATAGAGCCTGATGACATCTCTGTTAGAGAGTAAACACATACAAGAGGAAACACATGGAAATAATATTTTAGATTTTTAGAGAGCCCTTGATGAGATTCTGCACCAAAACATATTTTGAAACCTTTAGTTAGCATAGTGTGGAGTGGGCAGAATGGGGTTTTTTTTAATGGATAAGAAAATGACTCAGGGGCAGGGAGAAAAGAGCAGTGATGAACAGACATCAGTGGCCAGAATGGTGTCAACCCTGGGGACCCCGGCAAGGAGCCTTGGAAATGGCCTTGTGATGTTTTTGCAAATGATGCGGCGGAAAACATGCCCAGTGAAATCAGCGACTCAGCACACGACCTTGGACCTTCCTGGGTGGTGAGATGCCAGGCCAACGGAGACAAACGGAAGGAGGTCTTCAGGGCCGAGTGCGCGGACAGGGAAGTGGCAAATGGGCCTCTCTGGGCCCAACTCTGGTAGACCATCCGGGGAAAAAGATGGTGGGGCTGTCAGCCATGACCCGTGGAGGGGCACAGGAGGCACTGTGCACGATTTCTGGAACGCGTCAGCCAAGATGAGGACAGAATGCTGGATCCTAGCAGTTCATCAAAGACAGTTCATCGTCCTGCTGCTCTGTGAAATGGCTTGCCTTCTGCTGTCCTGTCCCCACGGCCTCCACCCTGGTGCCAGGGCTTCCTCTTAATCTTCCCCCTCTCCCCTCGTCACTCCACACCTCAGAAGGCTGCGTTGCCCTCTAAAGACAATACCACCATCTTGTGAGTTCCCAGCACCTTTTCAATCGCAGCTCAAATGACTCATCTCTGTGATACCTCCGCGGACATGGCTCGGCCATCATTGCTTGCTCAGAGCTAAAAGTGGCTCTTCTGAATCATGTAAAGATGATTTGCTTAAAGTTGGCCTCTTGCACAGCGAACTCCTCAAAATTGAGAAGTGTGTCTTGTACTGTAGGTGCTCGAAAACTATTTGTGCGATGCACAGATGGAGAGATGCGCTGTGTATCTTGAGACAGACAACGTGGAGACGAGGAATGTCCCGAGCAAGCCGGAGTGGCCCTGGGGAGGGAAGAGTCACAGTGGGGAGGCAGGTGTCCTTCAGCGTGGAAGTAACAGCTAAAGAGGGACACAAGCACCACATCCAAATCCTTGAAAGGTGTCGAGACGGTGAACAGGGTCACAGAATACTGGACCAAGTCACAGAACACCAGAGAGAGGAGGCAAACCTCCATGTTTAAGAAAAACTTTGAAATATTTATTTCACGCAAAAAGAAAGCTGCCTTAAATTTTTCTGTGTACAAAACATCGCATTTTTTATAGGATTAACTTTGGGGGAAATAAACACTCTGTGATTGCATAGTTGGATTAGCTTTGACGACTGTACACGCTCACGGAAATGTTGTCCCTGTCAAGATGCAAATACGTCTGTTGCCCCAGGAAAGGGCCCCATGTGCCCCTTTGAAGTCAGTCACCCCCCAGCCCCCAGCTTGTGCAACCAATCTGCTTGCTATTGCTGTAGATGAGTTTGCCGGTTTTCAGAGCCTCATGGGTACATTCTGGTGTCTGGCTTCTTTCTCTCATCACTGGGTTTTTGAGATTCATCCCTGCTGTGGCGTGAATCAGTAGTTGGGTCATTTTTCATCCATCTATAGTATTTCATTGTGGGACCGTGGTGCCGTTTATCCATTTACCTATTGAGGATATTTGAGTCTATTGTGAATAAAACTGCCACAAACATTTACGCAGAAGTCTTTTTATGGATAAGGCACAGCGCAGACACAGTGTTACTAAATAAAACAGAATTCTGAGGCAGAATCTCGGATTTGAAAGGGAAGTTGATAGGAATCCTAACTCTTGCTGAGTCCAAGCCTCCACCTGCTGCCTTCCTTCCCACATCACAACCTTGAACCTGGCCATTTGGTCTTTACCAGCCCCAATGATGGGGAACTCACCACTTCTCAAAGAAGCTTATTCAGTAGGGGGAAAGCTCCAAATGCTAGAAAGTTGTCCCTTAACTGAATTTCAACTGATCTCTGTACAGGGCCCACCCCCGCCCCCCAGTGTGGAAGTGAAGTCTGATAACACGGGCACACAGTCAGATATTTAAAAAGAGCTGCCAGATTCACCTCAAGTCTTTCCCGTTTTGGTCCACAGACCCTTTGTTGTGCCAACCATTTCACTTGGGATTTACAGCTCTGGCTTGTGGCTGTCCCTCTTAAGATATGCCACCCATTACTGAACACATCGCTCCAGCTGTGGTCAAGCTGGCCCAGCTCTGCCCAGCTCGTCCTTCTGTCTGCACAACCATGTTGGCCCTGCCTTAGCCCGGGACCACCAGTATACGAGGCTGACTCCCACAGAGCGAGAGGCGGTAAGAGAGCAGCCCGGAGCCTTTTATTTCTCACATGTGTTGCTATTAAACCATGTCCCCCCCTCCCACCCCCACATCCTGTGCTTCCCACAGTGGGTAGCAGATTTATGGAAATAGTACAGACTTGAAAATACAAAGAGCTTCAAAAATGATTCAGACAACTTCATGGTTGAAAGACCCAGAATGGCTTATAATGGCAAACTGGGATGTTCTGTTTCCCATTGCTTGCTTTCCGGCTGACATCAGGACAGAGAACTGGGCTGGACTGGATGGTTTCTGAGGCCCCTTCTAGCTCTCGAATTTTGTGATTCTTCGTGCTCTCACTAAATGTTCTTTGGTGTCACTGCCGGTCCCAGGATGAAGTCAACGGGGCCAGGAGGCTATCTCCATTGCAATGTTTTCTCAGAAAAGAAGGTAAATGAAAGAGAGAGGAAGGAGACAAGGTAAGGAGAAGCATTACTGAAATTCCCAACATTGCCGAGTAGGAGTTTACACCAAGGCTGCTCCCTCCTAGTGTGAGCGGGGAGAGTGGCTGGTCCCACCCCCACATTAAAGCACAACTTATATTAGTTTTCCTATTGTTTCTTATAAAATTATATGTATTCATCTTAGATTTCTTAGAAGCTAAGGAAAAATTTAATGAAAAAAAAAAACTATGATCCTATAAAGAATGAACACTATTAACATTTTGGTGCATTTTATTCCAGTCCTTTTTTAATTATTTCAATGTTTACTTATTTATTTTGAGAGAGAGAGAGAGAGAGAAACAGAGAGAGAGAGAATCCCAAGCAGGTTCCGTGCTGTCAGTGCAGAGTCTGACACAGGGCCTGATCCCATGAACTGTGGGAAACAGGTTCAAGAATTCCTTATAGTTACATAAATGGGTTAAAAAAAAGCTTAGGACCGAAGGCTGCCCCCACAGGGCAAAAGTGTCCAAGGTTAGTTAGTAAGATATTAAAATGGGATCACGAGTAACTTGTTACAGGAAACTACTTTCCATCTGGCGCCCAGACCCTTTGCTTCTTACACGCGCAAGTTAATAACAGTCTGATTGTTTTCTCCATGTTCACCACATGTGTAAGATCTTGAGAGCTCAATAAATACGGACATGAAATCCCTGTTCAGGGCTCTTGTCTCCTCCCAGACATTAGCCTCTCTCGTATTCAATTCTGCATCCGCTCTCTTGCTGGACAAGAGAGAACTCCTGACTCATAGTTTGCAACAATGAACTGTGAGATCATGACCCGAGGTGAGATCAAGAGCCGGACACCCAACCAGCCGAGCTACCCAGGCGCCCCTCTTCCAGTCCTTTCTTAAAAAATTTGTTTAGGGGCGCCTGGGTGGCTCAGTCGGTTAAGCGGCCGACTTCGGCTCAGGTCATGATCTCACGGTCCGTGAGTTCAAGCCCCGCGTCGGGCTCTGTGCTGACAGCTCAGAGCCTGGAGCCTGTTTCAGATTCTGTGTCTCCCTCTCTCTGACCCTCCCCCGTTCATGCTCTGTCTCTCTCTGTCTCAAAAATAAATAAATGTTAAAAAAAAAAAAGTTTGTTTATCTATAGTTGATTCATCCCTCCAATATATATCCAGGTATTCCAAATTTTGCAAAAGAAAAATAGCACAAATAATCTTGACCATTTTCCCATTTTCTTTGAAAAATAGTTTAATAATTTCATAGTATGCCACAAAGTAGATAAGTCATAATGTATAATAATTCCTACTCTTAGACATATGAATTCCTTCTAATTTTTTCCTATTACAAATGATGCAGAGGTAAGCACATGAATTCTTGCACGTGAATCTTCACATTTGGCATCAATTCAAAGATATTTCTATTGGAGAGTGATTTGGGGGGCAAAGCATATGAACTTTCTTAAGGTTTTTCATATACGAGTGTCACCAGATTACTTCCCACAATCCCTAGGTGACTCGGTGGTGATGCTTATCTTTCATCCAAGAACTTTTCAGAATGACAGAGCAGATAAACTCTGTTTCACTTCCTAACTTGAATAGAGCTCAGGGGAACAAAAGGTAAAAACCTATATACAAACCCCCAAATTTCTCGCTAAGGATCCCGAGCCCCATAAGAGAGGGAAAAAAAGCAGTTAGAAGGACAATTGGGGGTAAAGTGACATAATTTTAAAAACTCATATAATAAATGTCCCAGTTGAAGCTGAAATGCCAAGGAGTGTGTGCATGTAAAGATGTCCCCTAAGTGAGAACCACAGGTCCGGTGCTATGAATGCACGTTAATTCTAGGGTATTTTGCCCACATAGCTAAAGGGACCTAGTCATCCACGCTATTGGTTTGCTCAGGCTGGGGGACTTCGCCAGCAAAAACTTGTTTTTTCACAGTTCTAGAGGCTGGAAGTCCAAGATTATGGTTAGCAGGTTCCTCCTGAAGCCTCTCTCCCTAGCTCACAGGTACCCACCCTCTTGCCGCCTCTTTGCATGGTGGTTCTTCTGTGAATGCATCCCTGGTATCTCCTTGTCTTTCCAAATTTGCATTTTTAAAAAATTTTTTTAAATGTTTTTTTTTAAATTTATTTTTGAGACAGAGAGAGACAGAGCATGAGCAGGGGAGGGGCAGAGAGAGAGGGAGACACAGAATGTGAAGCAGGCTCCAGGCTCTGAGCTGTCAACACAGAGCCTGACATGGGGCTTGAACTCACAGACTGTGAGATCATGACCTGAGCTGAAGTCGGACATTCAACCGACTGAGACACCCAGGTGCCTCCCCCCCCCCCAATTTGCATGTCTTATCATGACACTGTTCCAATTGGATTAGAGCCTACCCTCATGGCCTCATTTTAACTTAATTACCTTTTAAAAATATGGCCACATTCTGGGGTATGGTTAGGACTTCAGCATATGAATCTTGTGGAGGGACGGAATTCAGTCCATGAAGCCCACCTAGTAGAAGGAATGGCTTGTGTGGAGGGCTTTGTATTTGTACTCTGATTCCACGGTTTCTAAGGCTGTTCTCCGGCCCCTGAAAAGTACCCTCCCTCCAAGTATCTCACAGAGACCTCAGGAAGTATCTCTGGCAGATTGTATTTTGCAAAATGACTGCTACAATACCTCCAATCTTGCCTATTTTGCAGTGTGACCTTGCCTCTTCGCATCAAGAGGTAGAGTCTAATTGCTCCTCCTCTCGAATCTGGGCTGGCCTTAGTGATTTGCTTTCTACCAACAGACTGCAGTGGAAATGATGTGCCGGCTTTCCAAGGCTACTGCAGAAGGGGCCATGCAGCTTCCGGAAAACTGTGCCTCAGATGCTTGCTCTGGGAACGCAGCCGCCATGCTGTGAGGAAGCCCAAACCACACGGAGAAACCACATGCATGCAGTCTGTGTAATAGTCCCAGTCAAGCCCAGCCTGCAAGCGATCCCAGCTCACATGCCAGACTTTGAGCGAAAAGTTCTGGGGGATTCCAGGCCTTAGCCGTTTTCCTGCCGTGCCCTGATTGAATTCGTGACCCCCAGACCCTGTGAGCGAAGTGACTGCTTCACATCACATTTGGGGTTGAAACGGAGCCAAAAGAGAGACTGTGCCTTATTCAAACATATATTCAGCTGGTGGACGGTGGAACTAGATTAAAATCCAGCCCCCGCCGTGTTCAGGCCAGAGCGTCTGCCATTTGTCCTGCCAACAAGTGTTTATTGTCTGTGGTGCACCACGCACTGTCTTGGGCACTGAGTAGGGACTGGTGACTCCTGTATATAGCTCCAGAGTGCGGAATGCGGGCCAGTGACCGACACTGCAGAAAGCCTGCCTACAGTTCACTGCAAGCAAGACTCAGTGGTAACCACAGCTTTCCCCACATGGAATGCTCCTGAGAATTGACACAGAGCCCGGTGCCTCGGGCACATGACTCGACTGAAGAGGTATTCATACCAGCCCTAACTCCCCCGTTTAACTTCCTGCCTTGTTCCCACAGGGACGTAAGAGCTTTCTTTTATTTGACTTAGAACTTCCTCTTTTACACCAGATGCTCTTTAAGACCCATTACTGACCAGTTCTCATGATGCTGACTGTACCATATTTGTCTCATCTGCTCCAAGGGCAGGAGACAGAGTCAGGAGATAGGGTTCAAATCCCGGCTCTACCTGTGACTGGCTGGGTAGCCCCGGGCAAAAGATTTAAGCTTACTGAACCTCAGTTAAGTGCAAAAACATACTTCCTGTCTCACAGGGGTTGTTGTGAGGGTTAAATAAAGTGCTTAAGTGAACCCCAGGTGGAGAGATGTCTACTGAATCCTTTGCTAACGTCTGTCCCCTTCTCCAAAGTAATATCTCAAACCTTCCATACTCCAGTCTCAAAGGCTGGCAATTCTCTTCCTCTTTCTACCCCTTAAGTAGCTAGGTCCTCTTTGAAGAGAGCAATTGGGGAGAGACAGAGAGAAGAAAGTATCAGCTGCCTCTTCCTCAGCTTTGCCACACCACTCACCAATGAAGCTGTGCCCCCTGCCCATGCCCCAACTTCCCTTTGCAGAGGACTGGACAGCTCTCCCCTGGCCAAGGCCAAGCCTTCCCCTCATAAGATGTTCCTGGGGGTCTTCGGGACTCTGAACTATTGATTACCAACCCCTCCTCCTGGTTCTCTTTTTCTACAGAAAAGAGAATTCCCTCAAGCCCGAATCTCCCTGCCATCTTCTGCCCTCGCCCAAACCTCTTGAACATGGCACCTGAATTGCCCACCCTTGGGGTTAGCTCAGGCTCCCACAGACACTGCCATCCCAGGTCTGGGAGGAGCATCTTGTCACTAAGGACAGGAGTCACGTTTTAGTCCTTAGCTTCTGGATGCTCTGCTGTATTTGCTTTTGTAGATTGCTCAAAGTCACTTGTTTCCCCATCGTGGAGGCCCCACCCTCTCCCATCTTGCTTTCCACCTCTGCTCCCTCCTTGACTGTACCCACAAACATCCTGCTGTCTAACGATGGACGTCACACAGACATCTCGAATCTAACAGATTCAAAAGCAGATCAGGTGGTCTCTTCCACCCCCCCATCCCTCAAATTCTGTTCCTCCAACTGTGTTGGCTCGCTTAAGAAGGCAAACAGCCAGTTTTCTTGCTGCGAGAGCCAGAAAACAGGTGTCATTGTCCACAGCATCCTTTGTTATCTATGGATCCCACCTCCAAAATAGCTTCTTAATCTTCCTGTTTTCTCCCATCCCACTGTCTCTGGCGTATCCTATTTAAATGGCCACAACAGTCTCCTCTCAGGCATCCTGGCTTCTGATGACCCAACCCTAATCCACGGACTGAATGATGTTGCTGAGTCACATCTGATTATGTAACTCCCCTGTTTAAAAACCTTCAGCAGGGGAAACAAACCATAAGAAACTCTTAAAGATAGAGAACAAACAAGGGTTGATGGAGGTGTGTGGGGGGATGGGCTGGATGGGAGATGGGCCTGAAGGAGGGTACTTTTAGGAAGGGTACAGAGTGTTGTATATAAGTGATGAACCATTGAATTCTATTCCTGAAACCAACACTGCACTGTATGTTAAGTAACTAGAATTTAAATAAAAAATTGAAAAGAAAAAAGAAAAAAAAAACACCTCAGGAGGGCTCATTGTTCTCATGCTGAAGTTTACACTCAGCTTCCGCACATGGCTTTCCCTCTGCTTGGAACATCCTGCCTTCTTTTCCAGGCTGTTGATTCAACTCCTACTTATCCCTCAGGTTTCTGTCGAGACTTTACTTCCCTGGAAGATTTTCCCTGATTCCCCACAGCTGTGAAATCCTTCTGAGATGTTCCTTAAAGTGCTTTCGCTTATCGTATGGTTCCTGTAATTGTTTATTTCTCTCTTGCTTAGCACTGGGTCTGGCCCAAATCAGCAATTTAATAAATACTTGCTGAAACTTAAGAAGAGGAGGAATTACTTTCCACCAATCATTCTTGGACACTCCCAGCGAGCCTCAGAGTCCTCTGGAGGGCTTGTTAAAACAGCTTGGCGGGTTCCACCCCCCAGCGATTCTGATTGGAACTTCTGATTCTGTAGTTTGGGGTGATGCCCCAGAATTTGCATTTCTACCCAGGTGATGCTGTTGATGCCCGTCTGGGACCACACCTTGAGAACTTCCACTTTATACAGTTGAAAGCAGTCTGAAAGGGGAGGGGTAGTTATTTTTAGAGAAGGCTGGGAGAAGTTTTTGGCGGCTTGGTACGTTTTTTGGTACTTCTCTTCTTCGTAGCTTCTTTAACAAGAGCATTTCACGAGAGTTTAGCGTCTTAAAAAGTTCTCAGCTGAGTGGGCTCTAAAGTAACCAAAGCCCACGCCCCATTAGGGATCAAAAGCAGCACCTGGTGGCTCCTTAATGGGTTGCCAGGCAACAGAACAAAGGCAAGGCTGGGCTGGGATTAGCAGCTGGCAGGGAGTTTAGAGTGAACTACCCAGGCATCTAGAGAGGGTAGACCGCCCATCAGGAGAAGGCTGTGCAAACCAGATGCAAGGAATCCCCACGATCGTTGCCTTGATTTGCACGTGGAGGGGCACACCATCCCCTTGCGGACAAGATCATGCTGTAACTTGTTCTCTAATAGGACTGGGGAATATTTTTCTCAGAAGAACCACTGAGAACCCATAAGGGACATTTCTTAATGACTTACAGGTAAGAAATGACTTAGGCTTATCAACGCTTTGCTTTTAAAAAATCAGCTCTATTAGTTTATTTTTGATTATAAAAATATAATTCACATTTGAAAATTTAAAATGTGCAGAAAAGCATGCAATTTCAAGTGCCCTGAAGGACATTACAATTTGGCATCCATCCATTCAGGGAAAAAAAAAAGTTAACATAAATGGGATTATTCTATACATTTCTCCATAACTTTATAAGAAAAACTGATGGGGCACCTGGGTGGCTCAGTCGGTTAAGCGTCCGACTTCAGCTCAGGTCACGATCTCTCGGTCCGTCAGTTCAAGCCCCACATCGGGCTCTGGGCTGATGGCTCAGAGCCTGGAGCCTGCTTCTGATTCTGTGTCTCCCTCTCTCTCTGCCCCTCCTCCATTCATGCTCTGTCTCTCTCTGTCTCAAAAATAAAAATAAAACGTTAAAAAAAAATTAAAAAAAAAAAGAAAAACTGATATAGTGGATATTTCTACATCAATACTTATACTTCATTAACAGTTATATGAGATTTTCTTGTATGGGTGTGCCATATTGTACTCAACCTTCCTGGATGGGCATTTAGATTGACTTTTTTTTTTTTTTTTTTTTTTTGCTATTATTAGCAATCCTGGAATGGACAACCTCACACACACATTTCTGTGCATTTGTGAAGTGGATGGCTAGACCAAAGACAATTAGTATTCGAAGTTTAGCTATGAATTTCAGGTTTCATTCCAGAAAGTCTGTGAATTTATATTTCCACTGATAGTATGAGCGTTCATTTCCACACACCCTCACCAACACTTGCTGTCATCAATGCTTTAATATTTTTATAAGCCTTGTTAATTTTTCATTTCTTGGATTGATTTCTTTGAGCATTCTTGAAACACGTTTTTTCCCCCTGACATTCCTGTTCATGTTCTTTGCCCCTCTTTCTATAGGAATTGTTCATCTATTTTTCTTATTGACTTACAAAAGCTATTTTTATGTAGAAAGATTAATACTTCCTCCAGTGTGTTGCTTGTTTCTCTTAACATTTTTTTCACAGTGCCATATGGATGTTCTTGGTTTTTAACTTGTAACAGTTGAGTATGTTGGTGTTCTACGACGTTGCAGATTTTCCTCTTAAAATAAAAAAATAAAATCATAATTCTATCATTTAAAAAACTTTCCCTTTTTATCTCATTAAGGGCAAAAGATGAGAAAGAAGACAGAATGAACCAAAAGAAAAATAAAGAGAGAGGAAGAGAACAGAGAGCTATATTCATCATGTTTCTTCAATTCTCAGGAGATACGGAGTGATTCTCAAACTTTAATTTATATATGGATCACTTGGAGATCTTATTAAAATGTAGATTCAGATCCTGCAGGGGCCTGAGATTTGACATTTCGAATCAGTTCCCAGGAGAGGCTGATGGCTAGTGGACCACACCTTGGAGTAGCGACGCTTTAGAACAGGACAATGGGGTGGCCTCAGTGACAGTTCTAACTCCAGTTAAATGATCATTTGTTGTAAAACTCCTCACTCTCTCTAGTTAAGCAGGGAAGATTCTTCTTGCTCTTGAAACCAGGAGATAGCCATAGCTCATTTTTTAAAGAAACGTAAGTCGGCTCTCATGGAGCAAAATCCCTTTACCTCAGGGTCTTTTAGAATACCCGGCTTTTCTTTTTTAAGATTTTACTTGTAAGTAATCTCTGCTCCCAACATAAGGCTCAAACTCACAACCTCAAGATTGAGAGTAGCATGCTCTACCAACTGAACCAGTCAGGCACTCTACAATATATGGCTGAAGGTTTTTATTTTAATTTTTCACATTTGTGGCTAAAGATTTATTAAAGCGAGTATATACAGGGATGAAGCGTTCTCTTCTTGAGATCTTCTTTTTTAGGCTCAATATAAAATTAAATGGAGAGATTAATTGGCCCTTTTGGGTAGAAATGTTTCAGCTGTGTGCTGGCCTCTTCCCAGCATTATAAAGGGGTTTTTCTGTATTATTTTTTTTTTGAGAAAGAATAGCCACAGTCTAAACACATCCCTGAAGACAGTAATCTAATGAGTCATGTAAAAGGCAACAAAATCTGGTGGGGAAAAAAAAAATCTTAGAGTAGCACCCAGGAGAGCTAGATTCCTACTCTGGCTTTAACATGGTTACTTTGTGTATGTTAAACTTCCCTAGTTTAGTTCCTTCAACTGTAAGATGACTCAATATCAGAGCCTCACTTACCCAGGATGATACTGGAATAAAAAAATTCCCAGAAGTGTGTCTGGACCTTTTGGAGTAGCTGTGATATCCATGGTTCTCTTACTACTTACGGTATACTGGCTTGGCTTTCTAATTTCCAAGCAAGATTCCATAACTTTTTCTGAACTGTAAAATAAATTGTAGCAAAAGAGACTCTGGGTATTTTTTGAGGGTCTCGAAGTCAAGAAGTTGCCTGTGCCATATTCTTGCCTATGCTGTGAGGGCGTATGGGTGTGGCTCGCTATCTGCAAAGAAAATAGACATGTTTGTATTTGAAAGGAAAAGGTTAAATATGGCCCCGACTCAGCTGGGGTGCAGAGCAAGGGTAGTTTGGGGCGGTGCTCCCCAGCTGGTCCGAAGCACAGGAAACCAGCACTTTCTGAGTGTGTGAATTATCTCATTCCCTCGCAACAACCCTGCGAGAGGGGAATTCTAACTTTTAATGGGAATTCAGAGTCAGCAATCTGCCCAGATTTCACAACTAGAAAGAGCGGAGCCTCATCGCTGACCAAAGTGACTTCCCCTCGTTAGCCATAGACTCCCCAACCGTATGAGTGAGAGCACCTCTCACACAGAGGGCGGTGGGGGGTTAGTGCCAGGAGGGCCCAGGTTGGCCCACAGGAGGTGCTCGGCCCGCAGGAGGTGTTCAGTTCACAGTAGGGCCTCTTTCTCCTCTACGCTCTCATATAGCCCTGTAAGTTAGACCCAAGGCTGCTGCAACGGAAAATAAAAGTAGAAATGCCCCCCTCACTCTCATCCACCTGTCCTCAGGACAACGTGCCCAAAGGGCGCCTCTGTGCCGCTTCAGGCACTGCACACCCGTGCTTCCACGTGTTCTCAGAGAACACGCCCCCTCCGGACGGCTTCTCACTCTTCCGGCCCTCCTTGCGTGGGGTGGGAAGGCGGCAGGGGGCAGGCCCTGGGAACCGACCTAGGTCAGAATCCACCTCCTCCGTTTGGCTGCTGTCCTTGGGCCTCGGCTTCCCCATCTTTCCTTTACAAGGTCCTTGTTGAGGCTCAGTAAGGGTGGATGGTGCGCGGTCAGTGTTCTGGGAGTGGGAGCCAGGTCCCTCTCGGAAACCTCGAAGGCAGTGCCGGCTCTCCCCTCCCTCGCCCCGAGCAATAACCTCGTGGATCCAGCACCCGGCGAGGCGCACGCCCTGTCCAGCTGCCATCACCGTTTACATGATCTCAATCATCACATGCCCCCAGGCTCCTCCAGGCCCACTGCCAACAGCATCAGACTGTGTGTCACCTTCCAGGCCTCCTCCCACAAAAATACTGGCCTTCCAGCCTCCAGAGCTCTTAGCTCACCCCATAAACTCTGCTAATGCTTACCACATGCGACTGAGCTTGAGCGCCCCGCCCCACGCATCCTTCGCGGGCCCCCCAGGCCTGGCGCTAGGAGACCCTGCCCCCAAAGGATCTTTCTCCCTAGGGCGGCCCTCCCCACTAGGAGAACTCCCCGGGGGCCCTTTCCGCTATAAGACCCTCCCCCCTATGAGACCCTCTCCCTAAGAGATCCTCCCTCTTAAGGGAAACTTCCCTTGGGAGACCCTTCCCAGAGACCGGCCCCTCCACTGGGCGGGAACAGGCGGCGCTGGGGTCCTTGCAGGCCACACATGACCTTGGACGCCCCTCCAAAGCCGGAGTCCACTTCTGGCAACAGGCGGCGGGTCTGCACCTAGTGGTGGCTTTTGTTGCTAACGACTGAAAACCCGATTGCGCGTGTGTCTCGTTTGCAATCACGGTAACTTGGCGCGTAACTACCCGAACACCACCCACTGGTTGGAGCGGGCGGATCCCGGGGCTGGGGGTGGGGGGGCGGGGAGGTCTGGCTCGGCGCGCCGGGAGGGGCGCGCCCACCTGCCCCAGCGCGTGGCTCGGGCACCCGGCCCAGCCGCCCCTCGGCCACACGTGCACCAGCCCACCTGCGAGCCCGCACGCCCCAGAGGGGCGAGGCCGGCGCCGCCCCCACCCCTGCGGCCCGCGCCGCCCCCGCCCGAGCTGGCCGCCGAGCGCGTGCGGAGACGGCGCCGGCCTGCAGTGCGCGCCGCGCGTCCCTAGGGGGCGCAGCCGGCGCGGGAAGCCGCCGAGGCGAGCCCGCGGCCCGGCGTGAAATTCCAGGCGGGCGGGCGCCGCGAGTTTGAAAACAGGCGAGGGCGTGGGGGCGGGACGCGAGGCCCGCGAGCCGCCTCCCCTCGGCCAATCAGCGGCGGCGGCGGGCGCGGGCGGGCGGCGCGTGCGGCCGGGCTGTGAATGGGGCGCGGCGGTGGCGGCGGAGGGCGAGCGCCGGCGCGCGGGCGGGCGCACTTTCTCCTCAGCGCCGGGCGGGGGCGGCGGCGGCGTCTCCTCCTCCTCAGCGCCCGCCGGACCCTCCGGGAGACGCGGCGCGGCCCGGGTGTTCCGGCCGCGGGGGCGCTGGGAGCGGCGTGACGGCAGTTCACCCCACTGACAACTTCTCCTCCGCCGCGCCCCTCTGCCGCCCCCGGCCCCCGCACCTGGCCGCTCGGCCGCCGGCCACCGCCCGCCCGTCCCGCTCGCGGGGCCCGAGGCCGGGCGCGGGCGGCGGCGGCGGCGGCCGCTCCTCAGCATGGCCCGGGGCGGCGGCGGCGGCGGTGGCGCGGCGGGCCCGGGGCGGCCGCGATGGTCCCCGCCCGGCCCCGAGCGGCGGCGGCGGCGGCCCCGGGGAGCCCGCGCGGCGCCCGAGAGCCCCGGCCGGGACGCGGGGGAGCGCGGCGGGCGGCCGGCGACAAAGTTGAGCGCGGGCCGGCGGCGCGGATGGTGGGCGCTCCTGGCGCTGCAGCTGCACTTGCTCCGGGCGCTGGCTCAAGGTAGGCGCGGGGCCGGGGCGGCGGGGCCGGGGCGGCGGGGCCGGGGCGAGCCGTCGGGGCCGCGTGGCGGGCAGCTGCCCTGCGGGCTGTGTCGCCGGCGGGAGCGGAGCCTTGCGGTCCCCGCCGCCCAACTTGGAGCCGGCCGCTCGTCGGAGCCCGGCTTCTCCGCGCGGCCGCGGGGGCGCGGCGCCGTCCTGCCGGGGTCCCGAGCCCCGGGGCGGCGGCCACACCGCCGGGAGCCAAACTTCGGGGTGCCCGCGGCTCTGCTCTCCCCGCGCTCCCGGAGAGGGCGCAGTGGGGGGTGGGGGTGGGGGATCGGATCGAGGAGGGGGGCGGCAGCTCCGCGAGCCGCGCTCGCCCCCTCCGTCCGGGTCCTGGTAGGAACCCGTTTGGCCGGAGCATCCTTTCCCGTGAAGTTGGCTTCGCCGGAGAAGGATGAAGGGAAAGCGAACGGCGGGCAGGCGGCGGTCGCCCAAGACCTCCTTTCGGGCGAGGTCTGCACAGCCGGGGCGCGGGGCCCTGCTGCTGTCGGCAGCTCTGGGGAGGGTGGCTTTGGGGTTCCTCAGCCGTGCGGGGGGGAGGGGGGAGGCCCATGCTGGCTGTCGCGGGAAGGGACGGGACTGACGGCCGCGGGCGCCCCCACTTCACCAGCCGTGCGCAGCGGCCGGCGGAGACGCTCTCCACGGCGTGCGGTGGACCAGCCGGGACGTGCTCACGTCTAGGCGGGACGAGCTCGGCGCCGCCGTCCGGGACTTGAGCTAGTAACTCCGGCTCCCCTGCTGGGCGCCGACCTGACGTTGTGCGCCCCGTGGCCCTTCCCCGCCCCTCCCCGACGCTTTCGCGACACCTGCCTTCGGGCTGTGCTGCGTGGAAGCCGGTGGCCGTGTTCGCGGTTCACGTAACTCCCCCGCGTTACTGGGAGGATTCTCGTCGCGCTTGTGTGTGCGCGCGCGTGCTTCGGTTTGCCCGGTGACCGACTGGGGTAGGAGAGCGCTTGTTAAGTCATTTTGTGAAACGGGGTCTGTGGGTTGCTAGAGAAGCCAGGTTCGGATGAAGAAATCTGAATCGCTTAGGCATGACCTTAAAGATAGAAATGGTCTTTATTGTTAAAAAACAACAACAACAACAAAAAAAACCAAAAAAACAAAAACACAACAACCAGCGATCTGCGCTTTGCAGTAAGCCCTGTCTGTACGTTTGCACGTTGGAAGATGTGTGCACACGTTCAAAAGGTGGGGGAGGAGGAATCTAATGGTTTTGTTTTGAACTCTGTTGCAAGGATTTCAAGTTCTCAGTGGCACTGTGAAGGCTGTGTGACGTGTCGCATTTTTACGGCGGTAATGTTCATGAAGATGCATAATTAAAATGCACTAAGGCGACGGTTAAACTTTGTTAGGACGGAGTATTTTATTCCGTGTTGGAAGTGAAAACGCGGGTACTTGTTTTCCATTTACATGGTTTATGAAAGTGTACAGGTCTTTTAGTGTAAAATTTCAAATGGGTTGTCACAAATCTTAAATTCATTGACAGTCTTCTGTTCTCTGTGCTCTGTGAAATGTGTAATATATCCATCATTTTTTATATCATATTGGAAATTCATATTACTGGGGAGATGTCACCATTTGACAAAAGCTCATGTATCTTGAAAATGAAAATTCTGGTGCTGCTATAGAGATTTCTGATGGGATGATGAGTTGGTCACATGCAAGGGAATATATTCTTGTGAATCTTATCAGATGAAATGTAACATTCTAAATGGAATACTTAACACTAAGCTGGAACTTGTCCTAAGTGCCATATTACAGTGGAGCTAGGTGAAGCGATTCCTAATTTCTCTGTAATTGTTTTTCTCATAACCGTGTTTTACGGGGTTAGGCTTGGTCGTGAGATTTTGGGAGAAAAGTGCAACGCTGACTAGTAAAACTTAGGTCTAGTTACATAGCCTAAGTTACATAATTGGCCATTATGTGAAACACCCGGTTCAGATCTTCGAAATATCACTTTAATGTGTCTGGGGGTTTCTTTCTAACATCATAGTGAAAATTTCTTGAGTTACACTCTGCTTATTGGGGTGTGTGTGTGTGTGTGTGTGTGTGTATGGGGTAACTCTAGTTTCCTAAAGACCCAAGTCTCTAATGCTCAAAGGCAGGTGGCAATGCACGCTTTCTTTACATTGCCCACCGAGGAGCCAGACATAAGTGTCTTAGAGGGACGCCTTCTGAGATGACGGATGGCCGGGTCGTAAGTATCACATGCGTGAAGTCTGTGGTGCCTTCGCTTTAGTGCTAGACCTTTGACAGGGTTATTGATTCTGGTAATGTTTAGTACAGGCTCCTATGTCCAGTATAGCCTCGTGTGTTAAGAGTTTACATTCATCAAGCTGAGAGGGGTAGGAATGCCCTTCTCCGTTATTGCTTTGGGGTTGATTATAGTTCTCGGTTTCTCCTTTGGAGTTATTTCCAGTCCCTTAGATGGATGGTTCTTGGACTTTGGTGTGCATCAGAATTACCTGGGGAATTTGGTGACCCTGTAATGCCACAGCTTGCTTTCCAGGTGATTTTGATACCCACCAGCGTTGGAGAACATGGACTTGGATTGCCTGAGGTCTTTCCTTACTCCAGTCACCTGCTGCTTTCCTGGAGTCTCTAACCCCACGCTTGTTGAACTTGGGTATGCGTTGGAATCACCGGGGAGCTTTCAAACACTGAAGCCTGGATGTCATTCCCAGAGTTTGAGGTCTGACCTGGGCATCAGGTTTTAAAACTCCTCAAGTGTTCCTAATGTTCAGCCAAGTTTGAGAATCTTTGCTCTAACCCTTTTAAATGAGAGCACATGACCCCATTTCCCTTTTAACCTTGTTGCTGATCTTGTGGTTCTGTAGTACCTTACTGCCCCCCTCCCCCAATTCCAGTGACCTTCATACACTTGGAACCTCTTTCACTTAAACTTGTTCCATGTTTGTGATCCTAAACTTTGAAGTTTCTCCCTGATTTAATTAGCCTTTAATCACTCATTCTGTTCCTACTGTTGAGCTCCTACTTTGTGCCAGTCTGGGATATGCTTCAGAATCACTGGTGAAATGCAAAAATACTGTCCTCTGGGCTCTGCCTCTGACTGGGAGGATCCCTGGAGCACGAACCTGTGCATTCAGTAAAGCGCTATCACTTCTACAGGTGATGCTTGTATCTTTATCACCTGTGGTTTTACCCTTGTGTTGGTCAGTCCTATAATCTCGCTCCGTTCTCTGTCATCCTTAGTCGGACTTCATGTGGTCTGGATGCTTATCTGGATCCTTGCCTGGACCACTTTTCTCAGGCCAATCCCCAGCCTTGGGTTAGATCTACTAATTAGGCTTCTCTGCCCCTGGTTTGCTGGAAAAATCACAAAACTGTGCTAATTGGGTTTGCTGCAAATCTAGCTTCATTTTGGGGCCTTATTTATGTTCTTCCAGACACATTTGGTTTCACCTTTTCCTCTTACATCTTGTACCCCCTTTCTCTTACAACTTTGTAATTTGAGTTTCATCTGGTAACTTGAGTTCCAGGCTACCTGCTTCACTGGAGAGTCTTCATAGAGAGTGCTACACTTAGTAAGTGCTCAGATACTTACTGATTAAATTTTATTAGGCCACTGCATGTTTAACAGATGGCAACTGGCCACTTGGTTGGTAACTGTCTTGTAAATCCAGTAATAAGCAATTATCACCCTCTATGCGGCCTTATGTATAGCCACCTGTAGCTAACCTTTTTAGAGCCCTTCTTATGTGCAGGGCACTAAGTGCTTTCTAGGTAGGCTCATTTACTCTTGACAACAACCCCTGAGAGGTAGGTAGCATTTGGTACTCATGGTACCTGTGGGGAAACTGAGGCAATGAGCTGTTAACTAAGTTCCTGAGACTAGTAGTGATGGAACAAAACGGAAAGCAGGCTGCTTGATCCACAGTCTGTGTCATAACCACTAGGTTGGAGTGCCTCCCATTGTAGCCGGTGCTTTAGGTGGGGAGGGAGTGCAGTCAGAGCAATACCGAGGAAAGACGGTGGTTGGTGTTTCTAAAGACCGTATTGGACCTCACATTTCAGGTTACCTTATTTACTGTTGTTACATTCCATTAGACAATTCGGAAAATAGAGAAGAGGAAATAGGCCTAGACTTCTCCATATACCCATTCCCCTCCCATAATAAAATGACGGTTGCCATTTTCACACAATTTTTTTTTCCATACTGTAATCCTCAAATTCCAGTTGAGAATGGGTTGTGGTAGTCTGTTGGCGGATTTGAACACCCCAGAATTGACCACTAGGAGCGTACCAACCATTTCTTTGAGGGACAGTTGGAAAATGACTATCTGCATTCAGGTACATGTAGTTCATTCCTTCAAATGAAAATAAAGAGGTGGGGCTTATAAGGTACAGAATTTTTGTTGCTTCACCATGCCTTTTATATAACCTCAGTTAATTGTTAGCTACATACTGGGATTATACCTAGCTAGGAAGTTTCCTGTGCCCTTAAATATTGGGGTAAAACAAGATGGAACTCTGACAAGTAATGTAATTGAGTGGAATCAAATAAGATGTTATCTACCAGTTGCCTTTGTATTATTTGCACTCCTTAGAGTCCTTTCATACATTTTTTAAAAAATTTATTTTGAGAGTGAGCACGTGAGTGTGCGGGCAGAGAGTGGGGAGAGAGAATCCCAAGCAAGCTCCTCACCATTAGAGCAAAGTCTGGCACAGTGCTCTAACTCACAAACTGTGAGGTGGTGAACTGAGCTGGAAGCAAGAGTCAGATGCTTAACGCACTGAGCCACCCAGGTGCCCCCTTGCATGTTTTTTTGTTGTGAAACATGGACTTGGGCCTCTAGGTGTCTCCTTGATCAGAGACCAGTAATGTTGGTTGACCGAATCTTGAGAATGGAACAGACACAGAGTGAGTAGGAAAACCTAGAAGCTGGATTTTGACGAGGTCACACTTTAAATTTCTGCAAGAAGTAATACAAGCAGTAGTTTGAAGAGCGGACCCTTGAAGTCCAACTCCATGAAAGGTGAGCAAAACTGAGGGTGGGGAATAAAAATCAGGTTGAGAGGTATAGTGTAAAGAGGAGTTAAAATAGAATTGTTTTCAAAAAAGTAAAGATGTTTTAAGTTTTATTCGTTTAAATATTCCTCCTAAGTCATGGTACGTTTCCACCTAATGTAATTGAGCATTTCAATTTGTATAGTTTTTTTTAATTGTAATTAGAGTCCAACATACCTATAAGGTATTTTCTTAAATTTCTCCCTAAATTGGTAAATCCCTTTTAATAAAAACAAACATGAGTACCAGTGATCCCAACAGACCAATAAATTTTGTCAGCTGGGACAGAAAATGGCTCCTCCTGCCATCCTTTTGTATTAGCCTATGAAATTAGTCTCAAGTTTTCTTGTTTTTGTTTTTAATTATTTTCAGGAGAGCACAAGCCAGGGGAGGGACAGAGAGGGGGACCGAGGATCCAGGGTGGGCTCTGCGCTGACAGGCTTACAGCAGCAAGCCTGATGTAGGGCTCGAACTCAGGAACGGGGAGATCATAACCTAAGCTGAAGTCGGATGCTCAACCGACTGAGCCACCCAGGTGCCCCTAATCTGAAAATTTTCAGTGAATCTCTGAAATGCAAAAGCCTATCAGAGTCGGACAGAGACTTATCTGCCACTTACCGATCCCATGTCTGAGACCTGTGCGGGAGAAATAAATTATTTTTAGAACTTCATTCTATTAATGCAATTCTTGATGTATTCAAATATAAAAATGGATGAATGATGTTATGGGAGCACTGCTTTAGGAAGCTCCATTTACTTATATATTTGCTATTATAGTCTTTAGGTAGTCTGGCCTCTTGACAGGCAGCTCTAAAGCTAGAGGCTCATTGCCTTAGCCTGGCCCCTGGCCCCTGGCCCCTGGCCGTCTTTTGTGGGTATTGTGGGGATGAGGATACTTTGGTAAAGTTTTGCTAGAAACATGGATGTGGTGAATGGAAAAGGCCTTGAGCTGTGTCTGTAGACGTGGTTTTTATTTTATTCTGTAGCTAACTTGTATTAAGAGCAAGTCTGTTAGTCTCTCTGAGTCTGTTTTCTCACCTGTGAAAGGAGGGGGTTAGACTAGATCCTCTCAGTCATTCTGCCTGATTCTCTGATCTTTTGTATGTTGTCTTATACTTCATGCCGTTTACCAGACTCTGTAAGTGTGTCTCCTATCTGGGGATTCTATAACTCCATATGTCTTAGCTCTTAGAACCTAATTCTCCTCATTTTACTTTTGCCAGGGTATTTACAATGTCAAAGACAGCTAAGATGCAATACAGTATTTCTCCTGCTGTCTAACACGTGATGTATTTACTCTAGCCTGAAAATGGTTCCTGTTCAAAACTTTAGGTTCTGTAAAATGAATTAGTGCCATAATTTATCAGTGTAAGCCTGCAGTTTGGAGAAATAAATTTCCTTAAAATTATGAAATGCTTATTTATTTAAATGGCTGGAAGAAGAAAGGGCAAGAGTAATTGAAATCTACTGGAGGTAATGCAGAGAAATTTTAAAAGATATGAGATAGTGATGATACAAGAATGCTTATATTTATAGGATAGTGACCATCAATAATTTAAAAAGATTGGTAGATGGTGTTGATATTTCTGTGCTCAACTGAATGTTATATTGGTTAATTGTATTCCTTAGGACTTTTAGTAAATCAAAAGGCCCTCAAAATTAACACAACTATTTTTTCACTTTAACAGGCTTAGCTGGCACTCTATTGATATACAATGTCTAGTGAAGATAACAGCTATCAATTCAATTTCTTGACAGCCTGTGTCAGTCAAGTAAATCTATTTACTGATCTTTGCAGATTAGCTTGTTGAACATGGGCTAAGACTATAGTTTCTGCACTGTTTTTAGCTTTGCTAAGTATATATTTTTTAATTGACAAGGCCAGCCTTTGGAGATACGGACTGTAGAGAATGGGCTAGACTTGTGGGCATATATTGTTACCTAGACAAAATCAGCCTCTGGTGCAGTCTTCTGTTGCTTTTTCTCCCTTTCAGAACTCTTTGTATTCTGGACATGATTCCTTCTCGTAAGAGGTTTTGAAGCTGTCATATATGTAAGTGTGGTTTTACGAAGATGAATTATCTTTCCAAGAAGAAAAAGACCTAGGGAGGTAACCAAAGAATGGCTATGGCTACTTGAAAAGTAGTTACTTTTATAAGGAGTAATTGGTGGTGGGAATTTTAGCAACCCGAGTAGATGACTAGATAGGAAAAATTTAGATTTGGGGTAAGGAGGGATTTCTTAGCTTGTATCACATAGGTATAACGTATCCTACCTTAGATTAAGGATGATCATCTCCAGAGGTGGTAGTTTCTGTGGGTTCTTCAGCAATCCTTAATTTATTTTGTGTATTTATGGTTTTCTCATGAAGGAGGGCCTGTTTTCAAAGTGAAGGTCAGTTGTACCTTGCCTTCTCCCTCTATTTTACATGTGGTGGAAAAAGAATAGATTTTTATTTTGTGGACCAAGCCCTTCTATACATTGGATGTCAGTGTTGATTTAATACATGAACCACCAGATGGCAACAGAAAAAGTGTTTATAGAGGATATAATCTGTAGTTTCCACAGCTAATTTTTTGCCTTCCTTGGTTAACACTACTTCACGGCATACTTATGTAATAAAATTTTTGGCTATGAGCAAGGTGAGTTAATAATACCTGATAATGCAAATCACAACCAGAAAATAGAATAGTGCTAAGGTATTACTGGAAGAAGACATTTTCTTTACATGAACACATGTATAAGCTATTAGCCAGAGGGAGTGGGTTTTCAAATATGCACCTTTATGATTTATATTATTGTATAGTCCTGCTTTTCTAATTTTGTTGTTGTTCAGCAGTTAGCTTCATGGTAAGCTGTGATGGTTTGCAGAATGTAAAAAAAAAAAAAAAAAAAAAAAAAAGGCTCTTACCCTACAGCATTTTATGTAGCACCTTTAAAAGGATACACGAGTTTACAAGCATTGAACTTGTTTATATATTTTCTGGCCAAAGGTATCTTTACTTTATGTAGAATTTATTTTTGCCACATCCTCTTTTTCTAAGAGGGTCTTGTTGGCTCTTCTAAGGTTTTTTGTTTTTGCATTTGTTTTCTTTTTTCTTAGCTAAGACTCTTGGCCGCAAGCTAGAAACTCAGTCTGAACTACTTAAAAGATTTCATTGGAGGCATCCTGGGGTATCACAGTGTAACAAGAAGAATACCTTGAAACTTGACAAATTTAGGATTCAGCTCCACCTTGGGAATAACTAGAGCCAAGTGTTTCAAAACCTCTCAGGTATTGTCCTGTCATCCTCTCCGTTTGCTTCTCTTCCTTTGTTGGTGTACCTCTTGACTATCACTGAAAATTGACCTTACCTTTGTGACTGAAACCCAGATATCATCAGTCTTTGCATTTCTAATGCTTCAGAACCTGAAATAAAAGATGGACTTAAAACTTTGGCCCAGAATCGAAAATCTGTTAAAAGGTCAGATTAGTATCATAAAAGCATTACCTTGACAAGGGGAAAGAGCATTTTGGTTGCAAAACTGAAAGAATGGGAAAAACTGGAATAAATGTCTATAGACAAGTTAGGCTGTATCAGCAATTGAGTTGAGAGAACGTAGTAGGTGAGGCTAGGTTGGTAGTGTTGTTGGAGATGGACTGATGTGGATGGAGTAGAGAAAGACTTGGGAGACCAAAAAATCAAACCAGAAGAAGGACAGGATTTGGTAATAGGTTGGTTATGGAGGGTGAATGAAAATGTGTCCCGGGTGATGGTGAGGTTTTTCTGGCTGGCATGACTCGTTGGTTAGGGCGGTCATTTGCTGAGGTTGGACCGCTTGAGTTTGGGCAGTATGATCATGTTTTTGGTTTTGGATATATTAATGCGAGGTACTTTGGAGGCATCCAAACAGCTGTTAAGGTGGTGTTGGATATGCGTTTTTCAATCAGGTGAGGTCTGGGCTTTTACTATAAATACTTGTGGTGAAGGTATAGCATATTTTTTAAGAGGATGGGATTGCCATAAAATTGACTCAGCCACTTGCTAGCTGTGCTTCCTAGGGCTGGCTACTTAGTCCTCTTTAAGCATTATTTCTCATCCCTGAAGTCGGTATAGTAATTGCGCCTGCTTCATAGAGCTGCAGTGAGGATCAGTTGGTATGGTTGCAGGCAAGGTGTTTAGCACCTTGCCAAGTACATAGCACACGTCCAGTCAGTTTTAGGTTGTGGTCTTGTTATTTACACTCTTGTGGACAGGAATCCTGCCTCATTTACCTTTTCTTTTCCCATAGGACTAGATATTAATGAGCCACTGTAGGACAGAGTGGGATGTGTGAGCAGTTGATAGGACTACAGGATAGTGATAGCGATGCCTGAGACTGGCTTGATAAAGCGAGGGAGGAAGAGATTGGGGAGATGGGAGTGAGTTAGAGAATGATGATGATAATGTTGGAGTAAGTGTCTGAACTGGGTGATAGTAGGGTGGAAAATTGGAATGGTATTGCTGAAGACAGGTGAAAAAGAGGAGGGCCAAGAACAGGCCTTTGGATTTGTTGATTAGGCAGGAAATGTTGATATTTTGAGTATAATTTCACTAGAGTTGTAGGACTAGGAAGCAGATTGAAGTTGATTACAGAATGAATGGATAGTGAGAAAATGGAATCAACAGGTGTTCTTTGTTGAAATTTTCTTTCTGTTGAAACTCAAGAAAAAACAACTGTGAAGGCATTTGAAGTCATAGTGGCAAAATTATCTTAAAATGCTTTGGGAATATTTGCTTCTTCCCATTTGAAAACTGTTTTCAAGGCTGAAAAAAAGTTAGCTGTTGTCATCTGGCAAGATGCTGAGTAATCCTCACGATTCTCTGAAGTGATCATTTCATTTTCATATTTTGTGGCCGTTTCAGGTTTCTAGCAATATTGCCAGCAGAGCTGATCGATCTAGGGCACTTACACCCCTACCCTGCTGCAAACACCTAGAAACTGGATAAAATAAACTAAGGACGAACAAAAGCATTCCTGAGCCCGATAGGCCAGGAAATCCTACGTGCCAAAAGTGAAAGAACTCACAGCCAGGCTGTAATTAGGAACTAAAGGCTTGCCTTGGTTTCAGATCTGGATGTAGGCTCCAAGGTTTGGTCCTGAGGATGTCATGAAGCAGCAGGAGACACGGCCTTAGCTCTCCATGAAGAAGGAAGTTGGAGTTGAGGTCTTGTTACATAAAACCTTGAAGGGTGTCCCACCTGTGGACAGAAAAACCTAGTTAAGGAAGTGTAAAGAAACATGTGGTCTTCCTGGGGTTGTACATGATTAGAAATAAACATCTGAATCCCAACGCACTGCATTATATTGGGGGTGGGTTAAAAATTTAACATTTATTACAGTGTGACTAACCCTTAAGCTGAGAAATTAGCGTGAAATGTGGTACAGAACTGGAAACAAATGGAACCCTTAGAAACAGATGTGAAACTCTTCTGCAGAGCAAATGAAAAATCTAGGATTCTCAGTAGAAACAGTTCATGCTGAAGATGAACTTGCAATAGGGGTGCCTGGGTAGCTCAGTTGGTTAGGTGTCCGACTCTTGATCTCACTCAGCTCAGGTCTTGGTCTCAGGGTTGTGAGTTCAAGCCCTGCATTGGGCTCTGTGTAGAATGTGAAGCCTACTTAAAAAAAAAAAAAACAAACCAAAAAACAAAAAAAACCCCACTTGTAATTAAAAAAAAAAAACACCAGCCAACAAGGAGATGAATCAGTACCAAGGAGAGTGGGCAGGTGTTTTACGTTTTAAGGAGAATTGGTACTCCAGGAGGTGCTCCTGGGATATAAGCCAGAGATTCCTTGGTTAAAATTATTAGAGATACAACAGGTAAGACTGTAATAAAAGAACATCATAGAAGAAGATCTGGAAAAGGTCCAGAGAGAATTTACAGAAGTGAAAATTAGGGTTTTTAAAGGTAAACTCAGTAGACAGGTGAAACAGCTGAGTAGATACAATTGATGAGAAAACTACTGATTTTTAAGGAGATCTGAGGAAATTGCTTGGAATAGAATACGGAAGGTTAAAGAGATGGAAAACGAGCAGTTAAGACTCATGAACTTTAAATTTATTTTTATTTATTTTCTTTTTAAAAAAAAATTTTTTTTAACGTTTATTTATTTTTGAGACAGAGACAGAGCATGAATGGGGGAGGGACAGAGAGAGGGAGACACAGAATCCGAAGCAGGCTCCAGGCTCTGAGCCATCAGCCCAGAGCCCGACGCGGGGCTCGAACTCGCAGACTGTAAGATCGTGACCTGAGCTGAAGTCGGACGCTTAACCGACTGAGCCACCCAGGCGCCCCTATTTATTTTCTTTTTAGAGAGTGTATGTGAGCAGGGGGAGGGGGGTAGAGGGTGAGGCAGAGAGAATCTCAGGCTCCATGCTCAGTGTGGAGCCCAGTATGGAGCTAGATCCCACGACCCTGGGATCATGACCTGAGCCGAAATCAAGAGTTGGCTGCTAAACTAACTGAGCCACCCAGGCACCCCAAGACTCCTGAACTTTCGTAGGAAAGTCTAGTACTACCTTCTGCGAGCTTCTAGGAAGAGGAAATAGTGGAAGGGATGCTATCTGAAGATATGCTTGGAAGTTTTCCATAATAACTGCACAGCTTGAATCCTGAGTTCCAAGAAGTTCAGTGAACTCCAAGCTGGCTAAATAAAAATAAATTTATACTTGGACATGTTGTAGGTGAAACACTAGAAACAAGACAGAAGCAACCTGAGGGAAGCCATTGTCTAGACTGGCAGGCGTTTTATTTGAATCCATGTAAAGTGATATTCAGGAGTAAGTGAAATAAAGCCTTTGTAGATAGACAAAGTTGATCACTTGTGGACTTGCTGGAGGAAGTATTAAAAGGTAGCTTTTTACGTTTATGTTTTTTACTTCAAGAAGAAAGAAATTGAGACCAGAAGGAGGGAATGAGATGCAAATAGCAAAGTGTACATTTTTAGGAAGCAATCCCTCCAACTTATTACATGCCTTGTGGTTTGAGAAAAGTGAACATTAGCAGCTCCCACTGATACTATGGAGTGGACAGATTAAGTGGGAGGGCAGCAGAGTTCATTCATTTAGTGTTTACGGAGGGCTTTCAGGGAGCAAGGCACTGTGTAAAGCAATAATGGTACAATGATTAAACCAGTTCCTTCCTTCATGGAGCTTATTGCTCGTTGAGGAGGAAACACGGTAACACATAAAATATGGTATAGTTGATTCTGAAGAGCCCTTTAAGCCATACAGAGCGTTCAGAATGTGAGAGATGAACTTCATCAGGATTTTAGCAGGGATGCAAGTAGGCAGGTCATGTTAGAGGATGTCAGAGTAGGACTTGGGGAACACAGATGAAGGATTCAGGTAGAAAGAAACTGAGCAACAGTGAGGAATTCAGTGTCTCGATAATGACAGGTTTTTGCTGATAAAAGGACACTTTGCAAAATGACCTTCTTTACAGTCCAAATTGGGGTCTTAGCTGTGAAAAAAATTTATACTTGGCTCTCAGGGAGTTAGATTAAATGCACAAGGAAAAATTGTTTTTAACATTTAAAAAGAAGAGCATACATAGGGAGGAACATAGTTAAGGTATAAAAGAAGCTCAGTGAATGAGAATTAATGGAAGGGGAGAATGTATACGTTGTGGCTTTGTGGCAGCTTGATATTGTTAGCTGGTTGTTGTTAACAAACTCCCGGACTTTGAAAATTACTTAAAGCTAGTATCTGGAGTATTCTAGGTAGAAAAGCAAAGGTCATCTGTATCTCTAACTGCTGTTCCCTGTGGAATCAAAAGTATGAAACCTAAGTTGTAATATGCTTCTGTGTTGATGGAGATGGAATGAGTGAAAATTTATGATTTAGCATTTCATTAACTTCAAATTCAGCTTAAAGTTTTTTTTTTTTTGTGAAACCACAGTTTATTTGCTTTAAAAGTTCTTTCTTGGGTAAATAAACTGAATTTCATCATAGATGTTGACGATAAACATGTTAGTAAAAAAACAAAACAAAACAACAACAACCAAAAAACAAAAAACCCCAGCCAAACCTCACTTTCCCCTTGACTTTTCCTAACTCAGCTAGTGAGGAAGCATTGGGAGTCCTGATCTGCTCTCTCATTCCCCCATTTTAGGGAACAAGTTGGGTTGGTTGGAGTCCTATCTCTATGTGTGATAGTAGCAGGTGACCCTGACCAAAATGATGGGGATCTGAGTTTTTCTGGCGTCTTTTCTAGGGGCTGATGCGGTGTAGACAAATTACTGTGCTGTGTTGGCATTAAGCGTGTTGTAGAAGTGGATCTAATTGGCGTGGAAAAATGTTCAGAATACATTATGCGAAAGATGAGGTTACATAGTGTGCTTTGTGCAAGGTGATAGCTTGTCTTTACTGAATGCTCCTGCATTGCGCCCTGTGATAGGGCCTTTCTACACAGAATCTTGTACAAAGGAAGAAATTAGGGTGTAAAGAGGTTAAGGTCACCACTTAATAAGTGGTGGAACTGGGTTTTGAATGCAGGTTTGGTGCACCCCAGAGCCCCTGCCCTTAGTCCTTGCACTGTGCGGCCCCTCTGCAGTGACCTGAACGCACGTGGTGGGAAATTTCTCTGATAATGTCATTGATACACAAGTAAACGGGAAAGGGGCTTGGATGCAGCACACCAAGATGTTAGTAGCAGCTGTCTCTTGGTGAGTAAAAACGTGGATGTTTTGTTTCTTTGACTTTGCTCTATTTTCTGAAGGTCTGTAATGGGGCTTCGATTGCTTTTGAAATAATACAAAATCTTCTAGAAAAGTAGAGATTTAAAAAGTAAAGGGTATATAATAAGTCAGAAACAGGAAGCTCTTTTATAATCTATGCAACGAGTATGAAAGAATGTGAACGCTGTGTTTATCTGTGTTATAGGAAAATTTTCTGCATGCTGTAACTTTCAAACACAGTAAGCATTTATAACTTTTTAAAAAATTATGAAAGCAATTATTTACTATAATGGGGTATAAGTGGGTTTTAGGAGGACTGTATATTAAAGTAGTTTAGTGGTTTAGGCTGAGATTCCATTAATGGGCACCTGAGATTTTGGTGTGTTTTTCTTTTGGAGGGAACATAAATGATTGTGTTGGGCCTTATTTTCTTCATTTACTTGAAAAGACCTACAGTATCTTAAATTATGGACTCCCTGTAAGAGCAGAAGCTTGGGGTGCCTGGGTGGCTCAATTGGTTAAGCACCCGACTTGTGGTTTTGGCTCAGGTAATGATGTCACAGTTTGTGGGTTCGAGACCCACGCTGGGCTCTGTGCTGTGCATAGCATACTTGGGCTTCACTCTCCCTCCCTCCCTCCCTCCCTCCCTCCCTCCCTCCCTCCCTCCCTCCCTCCCTCCCTCCCTCTCTGCCCCTGCCCTGCTTGCACTGTCTCTGTCTCAAAATAGATAAACCTAAAAATAAAAAAGAAAAGGCAAAACAAAAACTCCTGTGAAAGATGGATGGATAAACACATTTGTACCATCGATTTCTGGTTAGTGCTGCTTAATCTTTATTTTATGACTCTTCTGTCAAATTCTCCCAGTAACAACTCTGGTATCAAATCAATAAATGGAAGTTCTTACGGTATTAGGTACAAAAATTTTGAAGCATGTACTTGAAAATTAGGAGTGACTTTCGGTAAAATATTTTACATAAATTAAGAAGTTAATACATTTATATTAAATGCAATATAAATGTAAATTGGAGTGTTAGGTATGAGTGTGGTAGTGTCGTAGGCTACAGTTAGGGTGGCACCTGGCTTACAGAAATGTACTGTTTTCTGGGAATGGCCCTGGTACACAGCAGGGGCCTCCATTGGCCATTTTTCTGCTGTATCATCTCTTGAAGTGTTCTCGTGATGCTTGACAGATCCCTGCATCCTCAGAGCTGCCCTGGTTCTTGCCTGTCCTGAGGTTGGGATGTTCAGCTTTTCCTTCAGTCTGTTTTTCAGCATATCCTCCTTTTTGCTTGAGCTGGTCAGAGTTGTTTTTCTTTGAGCAGATGGTATTCAAACCTTTTAAAAGATGGGGCATGGTGCTTAATAATCATTACCAATAATATTGAACCATGTAAATAAATTATAGAAGTTCTAAAAGGAAATACTTCAGGGCAAGCAAAGGAACATATGTTGATTCTGAACAGGCATTTTATTCAATGAACTACAACAAATGAAGTTGGTCTTCGTGTGTTTTGATTTTGTTTTCATCTTCCCACTTTCCAGACTAATTGGGGAGTGGGAATTCTTTTTCCTAACCTTGCTTTAGATGCTTCTGTGCCTTCAGTTTCCTTCCTCATTTCTGCAGCTCAGCTCTGTTCTGTAGCTGTGTTCCCTGGGCCTGCCAGGGGTGGGCCCGCCTTCACTCCATCCTCTCTGTCCACTGGTGATTTCCGAGTGGACTTGTTTCTTCCCTGTCGCACTAACGTTTCCGACCTGCAGTCTTTCCTCCCGTGTTCACAGGAGTTGGTTTCCTCTTTTAATGTGTGGCAGCACGTTTGGTCCATGTTTAGGATGTGAGCGGTGTTATTAGGGACTCTTCATAGTGAAGACATCTAGACAATATGCTTGACCAAAATAGGTGTGCCTTTATTTGTAAGTTTTTAAATTTTATTTAGCCTTGATAAGGAGAGGCTTAAGGTATCCTTCATCATAGAATTTTAGCTTTTATAGTTCCATTGTGTTTTATTATGTAGTGCTTTTTCTTGTGAAAAATTACATGAGTAGCTTAAAAGGTCATGCCATGCCAAAGTATGTGTAGTGAAAAGGCTCTTCTTTTCTGATCCTCAGTCCCCTGGTCCTCTGTTTGAGACCATCACTGTTCCAGGTTTGAATATTCTTTCATTGATACTTTTTGGCGTATGCAACAATAGATATTTTTTCTTCCAGCCCTTTGACTTTATGCAAAAGGTAGCATACTGTTACTTTGGAGACTGGCCTCAGCATACTTGTCCCTTTTCACTTAACACTGTAACTTCAAGATCATTTCATAGTAGCACGTGTATGTATCTATCTCATTTTTAAATGCATGGAAAATGTGCTTTTAAGCCCTTGCCAACAGTGTAGTGGCATTATAACATGATAGTGTCATGAGTTTTAGAGGTGGGTTAAAATCCTGGCTTTGCCCTTGATGAGCTTTGTGACCTCGGGCAAGTTACATAACCTGTGTTTCAGTTGCTCCTTTATAAAATGAGAAGTTAGTGTCTCTTCAGGAGGGTTTTATAAGCATTAGAAGAAATAGCGTATGTAAAGCCTTTAGCACAGTGTCTTGCTTAATAAATCATAGCTATTATTGTGCTCATTAATAGATCAAATGAACGCCTAATGTGTTTCTCCTTCCTCCGCTAAAATAATATACACAGAAGGCATTACATATTTCTTGACCTTTTAACTTAACCTTGATTGTCCCTTCTTCTAATCCATTATTTGTATTCTTTCCCTCTTCCCTCCCCATCCTTTGCCCAACAAATAACGTTAGGTATTTCTTATACTTTTTGAGATTTCTTGGTTTGTTGATGACTTTACTGACCTATCATATCATCTCTGTCATTGCATTAGGTACTATCAGTTGTAGTTTATTGTAAAACCTCACGGAGAAGGAATATTTCTGTTGATACTTCAGAGTGAATTTAATGTCAGCATTTGAAATTTTTCAAGTCACTAGGCAGAATGATTCTTTTTGTGTCTGGGACTTCAGCTGGGATAGAACTGAGATTTGGATACAGATGGCAACTGGCAGAGAGTAATAAATGTGGGGCTGATACTCCACAGAAGCACTTCAACAGTGTGGGCCTATCTGGGGCCGGTCCTAGGAGGCCAGTCCATAGGGGCAGTCGTGACTGGGGAGAGTGTGGGGAAGATGGGGATACAGCCCCATTGTTCCCTAAAAGCTCTCAGGATGATGGTAAGTCCAAGGCATTGGGGCCACATGGGGCATGCAGGGTGTGGTGTGTACAAAATAGAAAAATATGATGTCTCTAAACTAGGTGAGCTGCCTTACTAAGCTATTTTGATGTTCTGCTTCAGGGTACAAGAAGTCTAGCTGGGAACCCCCCACCCTTTTCACAAGGGATGCGTGGTTCTCACTTAACAGGGGTCTGTCAAGCAGTCATGCTTGGAGGAGTCAGGATGCTTGGAGGGAGTTGAGTGCCTGTAAGAGCATCTGGGGGCTTAGACCTGGTGAGTTTAAGGTACTAATTCATATCCGTGTGATTTCCATCTGTACACACCAGCTGGTGTGATCTAAGCAAGCCAGCTTACATTTTGGCAGTTTGTTCTGTGTTTTTTTGGCTTCTTGGTGCTGATAGGTTTTCACTACTTGGATGATGGATATATACTGTTGGATATTTATTCTTAATGTTTTTGTCCCTTTGTTTATCCTTGTATGCTGCAGTGGAGAGCAAGGATCGGTTATCTACTCCCAAGGTACTTAGTAATGGCCTGCATGTTGCTGGTCTGCTTATTGCCAACTCAAATCACCTGTTGGCTGTGGAACTATAATCATGGAAGGAAATACATAGAAATACGGCACTTAAAACACATTTGAAATGTTCTGTTCAAGAACTTCACTTTAGTTTGTGCTGTTTCTAGGTATTAAAAGTCCGATTTCCTTTTCCATTTGCCTAAGTCTAACCTAGTCTTAATAATCCTTTATTCCCCATATACTTTTCTGAAAATTTGAACATTTAAAGAGGTGATGGCTTGACTATGTACCAAGGCTTTCTGAGGGAGAGAGAAAACGAGTTTCTCTTTGCTTAATAGAATAGCCCAGAAGTGGTGGGAGGATTATGGTGTGGTAGAATCACGATTCTTCTGCCCTTTTGAAACAGTTCTTCCACATTGAGTGCCCCTTCTCCTGTTATTTTCTGGCATGCGGGATTAAGACACTCCAGGTGTTTCTGCCTCACACACAAATTCCCCACTCTTGCTCCCCAGCTCCCTTACGTGCATAGACACACGGAAAGAGTTAGACCTTCTAGACATCTGATCCTAATTACCAGACATTTTTGCCCTCCTTTGCAATTAGAGCTTTCTTCTGTTTTTTTTTCTCCCTCTATAATTTATTATTTTACACATAAAACCTTGAAGTCTATGGAGAAAGCTACATGTAAACTAAAAAAAGTTTTTATATTATACAGAATAAGCTCTCAAGTTGCTGCCTAGCATTCAGAACTGTCTCTGTCAGTGTTAGAGTTCTTCCTTGGAAAAAGGAGTCTTGTTTAATATTGGTTGATTTTTCTTGTGGTTGGTATATGAAAACCCTAAAGATAGAGGGGGCATGGACTAATTTTTGTTCTTAACAAGTCACCAGAAATCAGATCTGGTGCCAGTTCATGGTCTTTGTAGTCAAGTATCTTAGATATCTTAAGCAGATGCTCAGTTTAAATAGTAGTTGTTACAGCCATCTCAAAATAAGTGCTCCTTGAGGTAGGTAATTTGTTCAGTTACTGATCTGTGTTAAGAAAAGAAATAAGATCTTTCGTGTATTTTTTGCTGCTTCTAGAACAAGACAAAACTTTTCATATAATGTTGAACTAGACAAAAAGTGTTGAAAATGGTTTTGGTAGATCTCCGGAATTAGAGAAATCAGTATGTGGGCACTGTCAGGGAAAGTGACTTAAAATGTGACTGCTAAGGCGAAGCACTCTGGCTTCAACCCTGTGCTTGACCAAAATTGACTGTAGCCTGTAGACTGACAGAGGATCATGAAATTCTTGAAATTTCTGTATTTTTCCTCTGAAATTTAACTTTTCCTAATATAACACAGGATTTAGTGATACATTGCCATTTTAAAATTTTAAGGTATTTCAAGGCATATCAACTGAAGTTTCTTGAAATGAAAAGTAAGTAAATTTATATTGTGAAAAGAAAACTTTTGAAACTCAATCTTAAAAATCGAGAAGGATGCTGATACCATGGAATTTTTTGACAGTTTTCTCAGAAGCCTCAAAATCAAAGTAAAAATGAATTAGAGTCCTCTTTAATTTCTGGGCTCCCTTAATTTGAGTTTATTTCAGAGCACATGAGGTTTCTTGGACTGCAGTATAGATGAGGGAATCCTGGGTCATCAGCCTGTGGGCAGTGAGCTGTGGCCCCTTCTGGTGTCCCCTGGCTCCAGGGGTTCAGCCCCAGACAGTGATTCAGGTGCATCTGGCAAAACCTGCAAGAACTCCAGGCATTTCCTTGATTGATGCTGAATCAGTATAATGATCAATTTACATGAACAGCAAGCTGTGTTTTTTTTTTCTTCCAGTTTTGAGAAATAATGGACATTCATTTCATGTGTAAATTTAGGATACACAGCATGATGGTTTGATTTACATATATGTGAAATGACTATTGCTATAGGTTCAGCCTAACATCCATCCGTCTCATATAGATAAAGAAGAAACGAAAATTTGCTCCTTGTGATGAGAACTCTTAGGATTTGCTCTCTTGACAGTTTTCCTGTTTATCATAGAGCGGTGTTAACCGTAGTCATCATGTCGTACGTTACATGTCTAGTATTTCCTTTTATTACATGCGTTTCAGGCTTATAGCTTTATCTTTAGAAAATACACACTACAGAAAAATCATCACCGGAAGTGTTTCCGTTTATCACCGTTCACTTGACTTCCTTCACCCATTTTGCCCCAGCCCCTTCCCCTTTAGTAACCATCAGTCTGTTCTTTGTATCTGAGTGTATTTTGTTCATTTGTTTTGGATTTTTTTTGGATTCCACATAGGACTGAAATCATACGGTATTTGTCTTTCTCTGACTTAGTGCATCATCCCTTCAAGGTCCATCCATGTTGTTGCAGATGGCAGTGTTTCATTGTTTATGGCTGAGTAGCAGTCTGCTGCATACATCTATCTTCTTCATCTATCCGTGGACACTTAGGTTCTTTCCATATCTTGGCTGTTGTAAATAATGCTGTAATTAACATAGGCATCCATGTATGTTTTTGAAGTGGTGTTTTTGTATTCTTTGACTAAATACCCAAAATTGGAATAGCTGAGTCATATATGGTAGTTCTGTTCTTGAGGATTCTCTGATATTTTCCATAGTGGCTGTACCAATTCACAATCCCATCAACAGTGTGTGAAGGCTTCCTTTTCTCCATGTCCTCTCCAACGCTTGTCATTTCTTTTGTTTTTGATAATAGCAGTTCTAATAGGTGTAAGTTGGTATGTCATTGTGGTTTTAATTTGCATTTCCCCAGTAATTAGTGATGTTGAGTGTCTTTTCATATACCTGTTGGCCATTTTTATGTCTTCTTTGGAAAATGTTGTCGAATTGTGTAAGTTCTTTATATTTTTGGGGCATTACCCCCTTATCAGTTACCTGGTTTGCAAGTATCTTCTCTCATTAAGTAGGTTGCTGTTTTGTTTTGATGAGTTTTTCTTTGCTGCACAGAAGCTTTTTTAGGTTGACATAGTCCTATTTGTTTATTTTTGCATTTGTTTCCCTTTAGAGTCAGATCCACAAAGATGTCACCAAGACTGATGTCAGAGAGCTAACTGCCTATGTTTTCTTCTGGGAGTTTTGGATCTTACATTCAAGTATTTAATCCATTATGAGTTAATATGTATATGATGTAAGATAGTGGCCTAGTTTCACATTTTACATGTTGCTGTCCAATTTTCCCAGCACCATTTATTGAAGGAGGCTGTCGTTTCTCTCCTGTGTGTGGTTGGCCCTTTTTGGTAGGTAGATTTATTGTTCATACTTGTGTGTGTTTATTTTTGGTCTCTTAAATCTATTATATTGAGTGTGTGTGTGTATTTATTTATCAATACCATGCTTTTTAAATTACTGTAGCTTTGTGGTATGCTTTGAAATCTGGGAGTGCACACGAGTGAAAACATAAGGTATCTGTCTTTCTCTGTATGACTTATTTCACTTAGCAACAGAAGACCAATGGGGGAGGGGAAGAAAAAAAAAAAAAAGCTAGGGAGGGAGCCAAACCATAAGAGACTCTTAAAAACTGAGAATAAACTGAGGGTTGATGGGGGGTGGGAGGGAGGGTAAAGTGGGTGATGGGCATTGAGGAGGGCACCTGTTGAGATGAGCACTGGGTGTTGTATGGAAACCAATTAGACAATAAGTTTCATATTAAAAAAAGAAATCTGGGAGTGCAATACCTCAGCTTTGTTTTGCTTTCTCAAGATTGCTTTGGCTGTTCAGGATATTTTGTGGTTTTATACAAATCTTAGAATTGTCCTAGTTCTAAGAAGTGTGGCATTAGAATTTTGATAGGGATTGTATTGAATCTATAGATTGCTTTGGTAGTATGGACATTTTAACAGTATTCTTCTAATCCATGAGCATGGAATATCTTCCCATTTATTTATGTCTTGTTGAATTTCTGTCATTGTGTTCAGTGTGCACCAGTCTTCCACCTTCTTGGTTAAATTTGTTCCTAGTTGTCTTATTCTTTTTGGTGCAATTGTAAATTGGATTGTTGTCTTAATTTCTTTTTCTGAGGCTTTGTTATTGCTACATAGAAACACTGCAGATTTCTGGGGTGCTTGGGTGGCTCAGTCAGTTAAGTGTCTGACTCCTGATTTTGGCTCAGGCCATGATCTCCTGGTTTGTGAGATCCATCCCTGCATCACGCTCTGCACTGACAGCACAGAGCCTACTTGGGATTCTCTCTCTCCTTCTCTTCTTCTCCACTTGTGCTTGCATGCATGTTCTCCTCTTTTCTGTCTCAAAATAAACATTAAAGAAAAAGAAACACTGGGACACCTGGGTGGCTCAGTCAGTTGAACGTCTGACTTTGGCTCAGGTCATGATCTCACAGTCCGTGAGTTCGAGCCCCGCGTCGGGCTCTGTGGTGACAGCTCCGAGCCTGGAGCCTGCTTTGGATTCTGTGTCTCCCTCTCTCTCTGCCCCTAACCCACTCTTATTCTGTCTCTGTCTCTCTCAAAAATAAATAACATGAAAAAAAAATTAAAATTAAAAAGAAACACTGCAGATTTCTGTATATTAGTTTTTTATTGTGCAAGTTTTCTCAATTCATTTGTTCTGTGTGTGTGTATTCTTGAGGGTTTTCTATATGTAGTATTATGTCCTCTGCAAATAGTAACAGTTTTACTTCTCCCTTTCCAGTTTGGATGTCTTTTATTTCTTTTTCTAGCCTAATTGTTGTGGCTAGGCCTTCCACTACTGTCTTGAATAAAATTGGCAAGAGCGGACATCCTTGTCCTGTTCCTGTTCTTACAGGAAAAACTTCCAGCTTTTCATTGTTGACTGTAATGTGACCTGTAGGATTGTTATATATGGCCTTTATTATGTCGAGGTATATTCGCTCTATCCACTTTGTTGAGAGTTTTTGTCTTAAATGGATGTTGCATTTTGTGAAATGCTTTTTCTGCATCTATTGAGATGATCATGTGTGATTTTTATCTTCAATTTTGTTAATGGATGTATCATGTTGACTTGGGGGATGTTGAACCATCTTTGCATCCCTTAAAGCTCACTTGATTGTGGTATGTGATGCTGTTAATGCATTGTTTGATTTGGTTTGCTGATACTTTGTTGAGGATTTTTGCATCCCGGTCTTCATCAGGGATGTTGGCCTGTAATTTTCTTTTATTGTGGTGTCCTTGTCTGGTTTTGGTATAAGGGTAATGTTGGTTTTGTAAAGTGTATTTGAAAGCCTTCCTTCCTCTTCAGTATTTTGGAAAATTTTGACAAAAATAGGACTAAATCTTAATTGAATATTTGGAACAATTCATCAGTGATACTGTCTGGTCCTGAACTCTTGTTTGTTAGGAGGTTTTTGATTACTGTTTCAATCTTCTCACCAGTAATCAGTCTACTAAAATTTTCTTTCTTTATGATTCAGCCTTGGAAGATTGTTTCTAGGAATTCATTCCTTTAGGTTGTCCAGTTTGTTAGTGTATAATTGTGGTAGTCTCTTAGGATCCTTTGTATTTCTGTGGCATCAGTTGTAGTTTTTCCCTTTTTTTTTTTTTTTTTTTTTTTAATAGAGCGTGCATATGTGTGTGAATGAGCACAAGTCCGGGAGGGGAAGAGGAAGGAGAGAGAAAATCTCAAGCAGACTTCACTCCCAGGGCAGAACCCTACATGGGGCTCCATATCATGATTGTTGATAACATGACGTGAACTGAAATCAACAGTCGGCCACTTAACTGACTGAGCCACTCAGGCACTACTGTAATTTCTTACATTTTTTATTTTCAGCCCTCTTTATTGGTGAGTCTAGCTAAAAGTTTATTTTTTCCAAGAATCAGGTCTTTGTTTCATTGATGTTAACTATTGTCTGTTTAGTCTCCATTTCATTTATTTCTGTTCTGATTTTTATTTCTTTCTAACTTTGGACTTCATTGTCCTTTTTCTAGTTCCTTTAGGTGGAAAGCTAGATTGTTGGAGATTTTTTTGGTTTCTTGAGATTGGGCCTGTATTGCTGTGAGTTTCCCTCTTGGTACCACTTTTGCTGCATCCCATCTATTTTGGTATGCTGTATTTCTGTTTTCATTTGTCTCTAGGTATTTTTTTCTCCTTTGATTTTGTTGATGACTTATTAGTGGTTCAGTAGCCTGTTTAATCTCGTTTTTGTGGTTTTCTCCATTTTCTTATTAATTTCTAGTTTTTATACCATTATAATTGGAAAGGATGCTAGATATGATTTCTGTTTCCCTGAATTTATTGACACTTTGTGGCCCAACATGGAGAATAGATCCATGTGCGTTTGAGAATAGTATGTATTCTTTTGGGTGGAATGTTCTGTATAAAGTCCATTTGGTTTAATGTGTTTTTTAAGGCCAAAGTTACTTTTTGTCTGGATTACCCACCAGTAAAAGTGAGGTTTTAGTATCATTGTGTTGCTTTCAATTTTGCTTTTTAGGTCTGTTGTTATATATTATATATTAACATATATTAAAATATATTTGCTTTATATATTTTGGTGCTCTAGTGTTGGGTGCATATATATTTTTAAATGTTGTATTTACTTGCTGGATTGACCGTTTTATCATTATGTAATACCCTTTGTCTTTTATTACAGTTTTTGTTTTAAAGTTCTTTTTTTCTGACATTGGGATAGCTACTCAGCTTTCTTTTCATTTCCATTTACATGTAAATATCTTTTTCCATCCCTTCACTTCTAGACTGTGCATGTCCTTACTTCTCAAGTTAGTCTTTTGTTGGCAGCATATAGATGGTCTTGGTTTTCTTTTTCCCTACTCAGCCACTGTCTTTGGATTGGTGAATTTAATCCATTTACATTTAAAGTAATCATTGATAAGTATGTACTTTCATTTTGTTAATTGTTTTTGTACCTCCTCTTTCTTCCTTTTCCTCCTTCCTTGTGGCTTGATGCCTTTCTTTAATGTTTAGATTCCTCTGATTTTCTTTTGTGTATTTACTGTAAGATTTTTCCTTGTCACTGTGAGGTTCATATAAAATACCCTATGTGAATAGCAGTACGTTTTAAGTTGATAGGAACTTAATTTTAAACACATTCCAAAGCATTGTCCCTTCCACAGTTTGCATTTTTTTGACGCTTTTTACATCTTCTAAAAAAATGCTTCCCTTTTATCTTTTCATCTTCATGCTTGCTTTATAAGTGACCCACTATCTTTGTTACTTGACTTCTCCAGTGAGACTTTTACTTTCCTATGTTGTTAATGAGGGTTGCTTATTTTTGGCATAGAGAAATTGCTGTAACATTTCTTGTATGGCTGGTTTAGTGATGAGGAACTCCTTTAACTTTTGCATATCTGGAAAGCTCTTAATCGGACTTTGAATACTGAATGATAATCTTGCTGGGTAGAGAATTTTTGGATGTTTTATTCTTTTTAGCACTTTGAGGATGTCATGCCACTCTCCTCTGGACACTAAAGTTTGTGCTGAAAAAATCTAATGGTCTTAGGAGGTTTCCCTGGTACTTGAAAAGTTGGTTTTCTCTTGCTGCTTTTAGGATTGTTTATGCCACCATTTAAATTGTAGTGTGTCTTGGTGTGGATCTCTGGCTTTGTCTTATTTGGAACTCTCTGGGCTTCCTGGACTTGCATGTCTGATTCCTTTCAGTTTTGAGCTATTATTTCTTCAAAAAATTTTTATGGCCCTTTCTCTCCTCTCCTTCTGGGGTTCCTACAATGCAAGTGTTATTCTGCTTGATGTTGTCCCAAAAGTCCCTTGAGGTATCCTCATTTTTCTTAATTCTATTTTTTTAATGTTTATTTTTGAGAGAGAGAGTGTGAGTGGGGGAGGTGCAGAGAGAGGGGAACAGAGGATCCGAAGAGGGCTCTTCACTGACAGCAGAGAGCCCCATGAGGGGCTTGAACCCATGAACCATGAGACCATAACTTGAGCCAAAGTCAGATGCTCAACCAACTGAACCACCCAGGCACCTCTCAATTCTTTTTTTATTTTGCTGCTCTATCTGGATGAGTTCCATTGCTTTGTCTTCCACTTCACTGATTCATTCTTCAAATTCATACAGTCTGTTGAGTCTAGTACTTCTCTGGTCCTTTATAATGTCTCTTTGGTATTTATATTTTCTCTTTGTTGAGGTTTTCACTGTGTTTATTCTTCTCTTGAGTTTTGTGAGCAGCTTTTAACCATTATTTTGAAGTCTTTATCAGGCAGATTGCTTATCTCTGTTTAGTTTTTTTTTTTTTTTTTTTTTTTTCCCAGCTTTGGTTTTATTCTAACATTTGGAACTTACCCTTTATCTCCTCATTTTGTCTAATTCTCTATTTGTTTCTGTGTATTTGTTAAGTCAGCTACCTCTCTGAATCTTGAAGGTGGGGTGGGTTTATGTAGCAGATGTTCTTTGAGATCCAGAAATGCAGACTTGCCCCTGGTTACCTGAGACGGGTACTCAAGAGATGTCTCAAGTGGGTTGTGACTACCTTTCTCTTTTGGTAGTGCTGTGGCTGGTGCCTGGGTTGACAGACACAGCTATGACTGCTGTGATGCCTTGGTGGGCAGGAATGGACCTTGACTCAGCTGGAGGTGTGCCCTTGACTGCTGTGGCACATTGGTGTGTGGGCTCTCAGCAGGACACTCCCAGTGGCATTAGCGGATTAGAGGGAGAATGTCAAATGGTACCCACCAGCCTTGAAGGTATTAGGAAGGTAGACAGAGATCACAAAAATGGCTCTTGATAGTGTCTCAGTCCATGGAGAGAGTCCCTGGTTGTTTCCTGCTTTCTGGTGGATAATTGAAAGTTTCTAAATGGTTCTCCTTTACCTATGGTCTATGTACTTTTCATATTGGCATTTTTATGCTGGTTTCTGGGTTGTGTGGGTCTGTGCATGAGCCCTTTAAGACCAGATTTTCTATTTCCTACAGTTCTATAGTTTTCTTGAAAATGCCTGTTGATTTGCAAAGCCCAGTGTTGTTGGGGTCTGTGCAGGATCTAAGGAATGGGGTACCACGTGGAGCTTGAGTCCCTTGTTCCTCAGGGAAAAGTTCACGTTAGATATTCTTCCCAATTGTGACCTGCCTGACTGGGCTATGGTGTATGCTTTGGTGAGTTTGTGTCTCTGCCTCTTTCCTGTCTTGATGCTGTTTTTTCTATCCTTTGTTTTGGAGGTTCACTTTTAAATTTCAGGTTCCCTTTTAGAGGGAATTACCCTATGTATAGTTGTAGATTTGTTGTATCTGTTGGGGGAGGGAGATGAGTTTAAGAGTTTGGCTGTGCTGCTGCCTTGAACCCAGTTCCCCCAAGGGTCAATACTTACCTTATAATTGAAAATTCATCTCTTTAGACAATCTTCCTTCAATTCTACCACTTCTTTCCCTCTGTCTTTAGTAACCACATGTAATTTCTTTTTCTAGGAGTTTTCTCTTTTTTTGATGCTACATGTAAGTGAAATCCTACAGTATTTCTCTGCCTTATTTCACTTAGCCTAATGCTTTTAAGTTCCATCCTTTTTGTCACAGATAGGGAATATTACTCAGCCATAAAAAAAATGAGGAAATCCTGGTTTATACCTCAACTTATTTATCCATTTATCCATCAATGGATACTTAGGTTGTTACCATGTCTTGACTATTGTAAATAATGCTGCTATGGAGATGGGAGTCAGATATCTTTTTGACTTAGTGTTTTTATTTCTTTTGGATATATTGCCATAAGTGGAATTTCTGGATCATATGGTAGTTCTGTTTTTAATTTTTTGAGGATACTTCATGCTGCTTTCCATAGTGGCTATAGTAATTTACAATCCCACCAACAGTGTGCATGAATTTCCTTTTCTCCATATCCATGACAGCATTTATCTCATTTTTGTGATAATGCTGTTCTTACAGGTATGAATGAGCATCTCATTAATTTGCCTTTCTCTAATGACTAGTGATGTGTAGGGCATCTTTTCATGTACCTTTTGGCCTTTTGTGTACCTTTGGAAAAATGTCAGTTTTAGTCCTTTGGATGTTTTGTAATTGGGTTATTTATTTATTTTTGCTATTGTCGTTCATCCCCCACATTCCCCCAATATCACTGTCTTATTAGGTATATATATTTGCAATTTTTTCCCCATTTTGTTTTGTTAAATATTTGCTTTTTAAAAATATGTTTTAAGTTTGTTTATTTTTGAGAGAGAGAGAGGGAGGGAAGGAGGGAGAGAGGGAGAGAGAAAATCAGAAGCAGGATCCAGGCTCTAAGCTGTCAGCAGAGAGCCTGATGCGGGGCTCAGGGCTCGAATTCACAAACTTGGAGATCATGACCTGAGCCTACATCAGATGCTTAACAGACTGAGCCACCCAGGTGCCCCCTTTCTGTAGGTTTTCTTTTACCTTTATTGATGGTTTCTTTACCTGTGCAGAAGCTTTTTAGTTTGTAAGTCCTACTTGTTTGTTTTTGATTTTGTTGCTTTAGGTGTCATACCCTAAAACTCCTTTCTAAGGCTCATGGCAAGGATCTTTATGACTCTCTTTTCTTCTGTGAGTTTCAGGGTTTCACCTTTTCCATTCAAGTCTTTGATCCGTTTTGGGTTAATTTTTGTGAATGTTGCAAGATAGACATTTAGTTTATTCTTTTACATGTGAATATCCAATTAAGTCAGCACCATTTATTAAGGCTCTTTTTCTCCTTTGAGTATTCTCCCTTGTCAAGTATTAGTCGACTGTGTATGCTTGGATTTATTTCTGGGCTCGATTCTTTTCATTGGGCTGTTTTTATGCCAGTTTTAATTACTATAGCTTTATAGGATGGCTTGAAATCAGAAAGTGTGATGACTCTGACTTTGTTCTTCTTAGTATTTGTCTACTTGAGGTCTTTTGTGGGTTTGTATAAATTTTATGGGGGGGTTCTGTAGAAAATGCTTGGAATCTTGATATGGATTGTATTCAGTCTGTATGTGGCTTTTGGTAGCATTTGCATTTTAACTTTTTTAAATCCATAAATATGGGATACCTTTTCATTTATTTGTGTCTTTGATTTCTTTAATCAGTGTCTTGTAATTTTCAGAGGAGAAATTTTTGGTTAAATTTATTCCTAAGTATTTTAGTTTTGATGCTATTGTAAATGGGATTGATTTGTTTTTTTCAGAAAACTTACTGTTAGTGTACAGAAACACTACTGATTTTTTGTATGTTAATTTTGAAATTTTACTGAATTAATCGAACAGTTTTGTTTTTTAGAGTTTTCTGTATATAAAATCATGCCCTCTGCAAATTGAGACATTACTTCTTCCTTTCCAAATTTGATCCCTTTTCTTTTTCTTGCCTGATTGCTGTAGCTGGTAATTCTAGTACCACGTGACTAGGGGTGGTAAGAGTGGGCATTTTTGTCTTTTTCCTAATCGTAGAGGAAAAAGCTTTTAATGTTTCACCATTGAGTGTGATGTTAGCTATAGGCTTGTCGCATATGGCCTTTATTGTGTTGAGATACGTACCTTCTGTGGTTAATTTCTAAGAGTTTTTCTCACGAATATATTTGTCAAGTGCTTTTTCTTTATGAAGATGATCTATGATTCTTTCATTCTGTTAATGTGATGTGTAACATTGACTTTGCATATGTTAAACCATCTTTGCATCCAGGGATAAATCCCACTTGATCTTGATGAATGATGATCCTTTTAATGCACTGCTAAATTCAGTTGCTAGTATTTTACTGAGAGTTTCTGAATCTGTATTCATCAAGAATATTGGCTTGTAGTTTTTGTGTTTCGTAGTATTCTTTCCTGGTTTTGGTATCAGAATAATGCTGGCCTCATAAAATGAGTTTGGGAGTGTTTCCTCCTTTTTAATTTTTTGGAAGAGTTTGAGAGGATCGGTAATTATCTTTTAAGTGTTGGGTAAAATTCACCAGTGAAGCTATCTGGTCCTGGTCTTTTCCTTGTTGGGAACGTTTTGGTTATGGTCTTTTCAGATTTACTATTTTGTCCTGATCCAGTCTTTATAATTGATGTTCTCATTTCTTTTAGATTTTCTCATTTCTTTTAGGCTATCCAGTTTGGTGTGTAGTTGTTCATGGGGGCCTCTTAGGATTTATTTCTGTGGTATCAGTTGTAATATCTCCTTTATAGTTTTGTTAATTTGGGTTCTCTCTTTCCTTGGTTAGCCTAGCTAAGGGTTTGTAAATTTTGTTACCTTTTTCAAGGAACCAGTACTCAGGTTAATTTTTTTTGTCTCTTTCGTCCTTCTTAGAACTCTTTTGCTACATCCTTTAAGCTTTGGTGTGTTGTATTTCGTTTCTTTTTTAAAATGGTTTTTATTAAATTTAAATTTTGGTTAACATACAGTACAATATTGGTTTCAGGAGTAGAATTCAGTATCACTTAAAGACTCTCTTTTCATATTTCTTAAGAATATAAATGTACACATTTACATATACATGTACACCTATATAGATAGATACCTCCCCACCTTTTCCCTGGAAACTTCCAGCCGCACAGTTACCAAAATGGCAAGGGTTTAGCTTAGCAGCTAAGAGTACGTGCTCTGGAATTAGACTTTCTTTCGACTTGCCGGAGGGCGGTAACTGTGACAAAGTCAGTTCACCTTGCTAGCTGCGTCTCCGTTTCCTCAGCTGTATCACAGGCTACAACACCTGCCTCGCAGGGTTCCTACAAAGGTTCCCTCCACATGGGGTACGCGAAGGGCTCTCGGAACAGACACAGGCACACAGCCTCACATAGCTAACAGTTGCTGTTAGGACAGAGGCAGTGGTTGTGTCATTACTGTCAACATAGCTTTCTCTAGACTGACAGATGTCCTCACTTGTTTGCACACACAAGACCAGATCCCAAACCGGAGCTCTGGGATCAACGAGTGCTCCCAACTTCAACGCTGAAAACGAGGACGAGTTCCGCATACAAACGTAGCGCTTCAGCAACCAAAGCGCTTTACAAGCTCTGCGTCCAGCCGTGGGGCGTTGGCCGCCCAGCCCCAGGCCACCTCTTGCCCCTCCCCAGCCACCTAGACAGCCCGGCCCCGAACCTCCAGCCCCTGCACCCCACCGCCTTCTCCCTGGAAAGCCCACACCCAGTCCCCAGCCACTGTCACCGGGGCCACGGCTGCTGAAAAGCTCTAAACACTCTCTTATCACAGTTGTATTTCCTTTAAGATTTGTTTCAAGAAACTTTTTTTTAAATTTCTTCTTTGATCCATTGGTTGTTTAGAGAGTGATCTTTAATTTCCATGTGTTCTTAAATTTTCCAGTTTGCTTCTCGTTACTGATTTTTAGTTTTACACTATTGTGGTCAAAGTAGATATTTTGTGTGATTTCAGTGTTTTCAATTTGCTGGGAACTGTATTGTGGCCTGACATACGGTCTGTCCTAGAAAATGTGCCATGTGTGCTTGAGAAGAATATATTTTATGCTGCTGTTAGGTAGAATATTCTGTATATGTCTTTCAGGACATTTGGTCTGTAGCGTTGTTCAAATCTGTTTCCTTGTTGATTCTCTAGATGATGTATCCATTGTTGAGAGTGGGGTATTGAAGTCTCAACTATTACTGTGTTATGGTTTGTTCTTTTGGCTCTGTTAGATTTTGCTTTATTATATTCAGGTGCTCTGATGTTGGGCACATAAATAATTAGAATTATTATATTTTTATTGACCCCTTTATCATTAAGTATTCATCTTCTTTGTTTCTTTTTACCAGTTTTAAAGTCTATTTTGTCTGATGTAAATGTATGTGCATTTATTGAGTTACCATTGGTTTCAAATTAGTTTTTCCATTCCTTCACTTCCAGTGTGTGTGTCTTTAAGGCTAAAGTGACTCCCTTATGACTGAGCATATCATTGGGTCTTCTAATTCATTCAGCCATTCTGTCATTTGCTTGAAGAATTTAATGTGTTTACATTTAAAGTAATTATTGACAGAAATTCTCAACAAGATACTAGCAAATCGAATTCAATAGCATATAAAAAGAATTATTCACCATGATCAAGTGGGATCCATTCCTGGGCTGCAGGGCTGGTTCAATATTCACATATCAATCAATGTGATACATCACGTTTATAAAAGAAAGGCTAAGAACCATATCCTATCAATAGATGGAGGAAAAGCATTTGATGAAATACAGCTTCCTTTGTTAATAAAAATCCTCAAGAAAGTTGGGATAGAAGTAACATATCTAAACATCATAAAAGCCATGTATGAAAAGGCCACAGCTAACAGCATCCTCAATGGGAAAAAACAGAGCTTTCCCTCTAAGAGCAGGAACACGACAGGGATGTCCAGTCTCACCACTGTTTTTTAACATAGTGTTGGAAGTCCTAGCATCAGCAATCAGACAACAAAATGAAATAAAAGACATCACAGTTGGCAAAGAAGAAGTCAAACTTTAACTTTTTGCAGATGACAATGCTCTACATGGAAAACCAGAAAGACTCCACCAAAAAACTGCTAGAACTGATAATATGAATTCAGCAAAGTTGCAGGATACAAAATCAAATGTACAGAAATCAGTTCCATTTTTATACACCAATAGTGAAGCAACAGAAGGACAAACTGATCCCACTTACAATTGCACCAAGAACCATAAGATATCTAGGAATAAACTTAACCAAAGAGATAAAAGATCTATATGCTGAAAACAATAGAAAACTTACAAAGGAAATGGAAGACACAAAGAAATGGAAAACAATTCTATGCTCATGGATTGGAAGAATAAATATTGTTAAAATGTCAATACTACCCAAAGCAATCTACACATTCAATGCAATCCCAATCAAAATTGCACAAGTATTCTTCTCAAAGCTAGAACAAAGAATCCTAAAATTTGTATCGAACCACAAAAGACCCTGAATAACCAAAGTAATATTGAAAAAGAAAACCAAAGTGGAGGCATCACAATCCTGGACTTTAGCCTCTACTACAAACCTTTGATCATCAAGACAGTATGATATTGGCACAAAAATAGACACATAGACCAATGGAATGGAACAGAGAACCCTGAATTGTACCCACAAGTATATGGCCAACTAATCTTTGACAAAGCAGGAAAGAGCATCCAATGTAAAAAAGTCTCTTTAGCAAATGGTCCTGGGAGAGGTGGACAGCACCATGCAGAAGAATAACTAGACCACTTTCTTACACTATACACACACAAAAAAGTCAAAATGGATGAAAGACCTAAATGTGAGGCAGGAAACCATCAAAAAGATAAAAAAAACTTCCGCACTGCAAAGGAAACAATCAACCAAACTAAAAGGTAACCAATGGAATGGGAAAAGATACTAGCAAGTGACATATCAGATAAAGGGTTGGTATCCAAACTCTATGAAGAACTCACCAAACTACACAACCGAAAAATAATCCAGTGAAGAAATGGGCAGAAGGCATGAATAGACACTTTTCCAAAGAAGACATCCAGATGGAACAGACACATGAAACATGCTCAGCGTCACTCATCAGGGAAATACAAATCAAAACCACACTGAGATATGACCTCACTCCGGTCAGAGTGGCGGAAATAAACAATTCAGGAAACAACAGATGCTGGTGAGGATGTGGAGTGATGGGAATGCTCTTGCACTGTTGGTGGGAATGCAAACTGGTGTAGCTGCTCTGGAAAAGTGTGGAGGTTCCTCAAAAAATTAAAAATAGAACTACCTTATGACCCAGCAATAGCACTACTAGGAATTTATCCAAAGGATGCAAGAGTGCTGATTCGTAGGGGCACATGTACCCCGATGTTTATAGCAGTACTTTCAACAATAGCCAAATTATGGAAAGAGCCTAAATGTCGATTGACGGATGAATGGATAAAAAAGATGGAGTTTATATATATATAATGGAATGCTACTTGGCATTGAGAAAGAAAGAAATCCTGCCATTTGCAGCAATGTGGATGGAACTGGAGGGTTTTAGGCTAAGTGAAGTAAGTCAGAGAAGGACAGATATCATATGTTTTCACTCATATGTGGAACTTGAGAAACTTAACAGAAGACCATGGAGGAAGGGAAGGAGAAAAAATAGTTACAGAGAGTGCGGGAGGCAAACCATAACAGGCTCTTAAATACAGAGAACAAACTGAGGATGGATGGGGGAGGGGTGGGGGAGAGGGGAGAATGGGTGATGGGCATTGAGGAGGACACTTGTTGGGATGAGCACTGGGTGTTGTACGTAAGTAATGAATCATGGGAATCTACCCCTAAAACTAAGAGCACACTGTATACACTGTATGTTAGACAATTAGATAATATATTAATAAAATATAAAAATAAAAGAATGAAAAAAACTGATACGTAATGAAATACTATTGCCATTTTCTTATTTTGTGGTAGTTCTGTAGACTGATTTTTTTCCCTGTTTCTTAACCTCTCCTTTTGTGTATTTTGACTTCTTTTGGTATTTGTATGCTTTTGCTTATTTATCATGTTCTGATGTATAATTGTTACAGATTTTTCTCTTGAGGTTATCATTAGGCTTACATAAAATACAGTTATAACCCCTTATTTTAAGCTGATAACTTCAGTTGAATTCCAAAACTATACTTTCACTTCTCTCTCTCACAATTTAGGTTACTGCTGTTAAAGTTTACATATTTTTATACTGCATAACTATTAAGACATTGATGTAAGTATGGTAACTTTTATTACATTCATTCTAACTTTCAAAGTCGTTGTGAGTTATGCACGTCATTGCCAAAGTACAGATTCTAACTTTGACTATATGTTTATCATTACCAGTGAGTTTTATGCTACTTTTTTTGTTTTTTTATGGTGTTGATTAGTGTCCTTTTTCTTCCACTGAAAGAACTCCCTTTTGCATTTTTTGTAAGGGAGGTCTAGTGGTAATGAACTCCCTTAGTTTTTATTCGTTCAGGGAAAGTCTTCATCCTTCCTTTTCTGAAGGACAGGTTTGGCAGGTATAATGTTGATTGGTTGTTATTTTCTTTCATATTTTGCGTATGTCATCCCATTGTCTCTTGGCCTGAATGTTTCCATTGAGAAATCTGCCAACAGTTTTATGGGGGTTCCTTGGTATGTAACTTGTCTCCTTTCTTATGCTACTTTAAAATTTTTTAAATTTGAGTTTTGATGTTTTAATTACAATGTGTGCTAGTGTAGCCCTATTTGGGCTCAACCTATTTGGGGTCCTTTGGGTCCCCTGGATCTGGATATCTATTTCTCTCACCAGGTTCAGAGGGTTAACTGACTGAGCCACCCAGGTTCCCCTCATTAAACTTTGCGAAGGGCATTTTTCTGAATTCTTTTACTGACGGTTCATAGATGTCCATTTTTAAACATGTTATTAGAGCTTATTAGTTTCCTTTGGTTGTGTCATATTTACCTGGTACTTCATGATCCTTGTGTTGGTATCTGCTTATTTGAGTAATCAGGTCCTACCTGTCACCCCTGCCAGACTTTACATGTTTGCTTAGACACAGACTTGATGTTGACCAGTCAGCTCAGCTCCGGTTTCTGGGCCTAACTCTTGGTAATGTCCTTTCGCAGGTAGGGTCTGCTGTTGTCTGTTTTTGGGTGAGGCAACTGTTTGAGCTGTGAGGTTGGGGAGGGGGCCTGTACCACTGGCCGAGAGCAGTTAGATAGGACTGCTGACTTGGTTCACTAGTAAAGTGATGCTTTAGGATGGGCCCTGTGGCTGCCTGGATTGTCTGGTTAGGCTTACTAGGTTGGGGGATGGGTCTGTATTCACTCACAGATGGGGCTATGAACTTGCTTCCCTGCCCTGGCAGGGAAGGAGGACACACCCAGGGCCTGTATGGCTTGTTGTCTGGGGCCTACGTCAGACGAGAATGTGCACTGATTTCCCTGGACGCGTGAGGCCATGATGGGGAGAGCCACGGGCAGTGTTCAAGTACCACTGTAAATGAGCAGGGCTGTGGGAATGGCTCTACAGTTTGCCCTGCGCTCTGGTTAGGTTTTCCGATGGGGCGGGCTGGAGGCTCTATTCAGTAACGAGTGGGGCTATGAATTAGTTTTCCTGGCTGGGCACAGTGGGAAACGCAGCTCTAAGGCTGGTACGGCTCTTGGTGGTCTTAACTCAGGCTGACCCACACCGTGAGTTCCCGGGCTGAACAGGTCCACTGGTTTTGTTCTGCAAACGATTGGCTCTGCCTGCCCTTCTCAGTGGCTTGAGTGCCGCTGGTCTACGTGGCTTTCAGGTGTTCCCACCAGCCTCTCTTGTCAGATGTGGCCAGGAGATGACGCTGTGTGCAGTGGGCAGGACTGTGACTCGAGTAGTTGATAGTTCTTGTTGTCAGTGGGAGTGATCTCAGGAACAATTTTTGTTGTCCTGTTGGTCACATCACTCCCCCCACCCCCACCCCCCGCCTTAGAAGTTAAGAAACATTGTAAAGATCTTAGGGTATTTGAAGTTACTTTCCAAAGAAACACTGTTTGTTGTTTTCTTGTGGCCAGGTTGTGACAAAAGTTATTTTTTAAGCTAAGATTTAACAGAATGAGTGTGGAGTTATGTTTGACTATTTTATGAACATATTTATAGGACTTAAAGGTCAAGCTGTATAGGAATGTATAGAGGTCTTGCTTATATCCTTTCCCTCCTGTGTGTTTGCTTCCTCCTTGTCACAGGTAACCGTTTTTATTAGCTGCACTCTGTTTAAAATTTTTGAGGCCAATTTTACATAGTGTAAAAGTAACCATTTGGGGCACCTGAGTGGCTGTCGGTTAAGCGTTAGACTTCAGCTCAGGTCATGATCTCGTGGTTTGTGGGTTTGAGCCCCATGTCGGGCTCTGTGCTGACTCCTCAGAGCTTGGAGCCTGCTTTGGATTCTGTGTGTCTTGCTCTCTCTGCCTCTCTCCCACTCGCTCTGTCTCAAAAATAAATAAACGTAAAAAAATAACCATTTTAAAGTGAACAATAGCATGTAGTACATATTTTCAGTATTGTGCAGTCATCTCCTATGTGCAGTTCGAAAACATTTTTGTCATCCCCCAAAGGAAACCCTTTACTCATAAAGTACTCAGGCTCTCTTCTCCCCTCCCCCTTCCAGTCCCTGACAACCACTAATATGCATTCTGTTGGTATGGATTTACCTGTTATGGATATTTCATTTAAGGGGAATCATACAATAGGAGACCTTGTGTGTCTGGCTTCTTCCGCTTAACGGTGTTTGCTAGCTTCATTGATGTCCTATGTATCAGTACATCCTGTATTTATTTATGGCTAATTATTGCATTGTATGAACATGCCACACTCTTTTTTATCCATTCTTCCATTGATGGATTTTTGTATTGTTTCTACCTTTTGGCTGTTGGAAATAATGCAGCTACAAAAATGTGTGTATATATTTGTATGCGTACTTATTTAGAGTATGTGCCTAGGATTGGAATTACTAGATGATATGGTAATTGTTTAACTTTTTAAGTAATTGCCTATGTTCCACAGTGGCTGATCCATTTGACTTTCCTACCAGCAATGTATGAAAATTTTAATTTTTTTCTGAGAATTTGTTTTTTACTTCCTTGTCAAGACTTGTTATTTTCCTTGTTCTAAAAGTTAATTTTAGTCGTATTAATAGATATGAAGTAGTATCTCGTTGTGGTTTTGATTTGCATTTCCATAATGAGCAATGATGTTGAACATCTTTTAATATGATTGGGCATTTGTATATTTTTGGAGAAGGGTCTATTTTTAAAGTTGATTTTGAGAGAGAGCATTAGAAGGGGGAGGGGAAGGGATGGGGAGAGAGGAAGTGTGAAAGAATCCCAAGCAGGCTTACACTGTCAGCACAGAGCCCACTGCAAGGCTTGAACTCAGGAACTGTGGGATCATGACCTGAGCTGAAACCAAGAGTTGGATGGTTAACCGACTGAGCCACCCAGGCGCCCCTGGAGAGCTGTCTCTTCATGTTCTTTGCTCATCTTTAAACTGCACTGTCTTTGATTTAGAAGAAGTCTAGATCTATTTTGGATACTAAGCCCTTTTCAGATACATGATTTGAATGTTTTCTCCCATTCTGTTATTAGTTTTTTGCTTATTTTTCCAATATTCTTTTTGTGAATACAAGTGAATATAAACATGTTTGCATTTCCTCCCAGTCATATATAAAACACATATTACGTGTATGCATATAATATCTGTAATTTATGTAACTTGCATTTTTTTAACCTAATATAATCTGGAAGTCTCCTCGTATTCTCTCCCTCCACACCTCCCTGTACTCTTTTTGCATAGTTAGTACCTCATTGTACGTCTATACCAAGTTTATGCCACCAGTCTCCAGTTTACTTGGGTTATTTTTAGTCTTTTACTATTCCAGATAGTCCATATTGAATAATCCTATATGTGGGTGTTTTCACACTTGTGCTGGCTTATGTGAGTGATAGATTTTTAGAAGTGAAATTACTGCAGCAAAGGCCCATAATCTTTTTATTTTTATTTATTTATTTATTTTTGCAAAAGCCTGTAATCTTAAATACGATCTTTTTGAAACCAGAAACTCTCTTATTCTTACGTGGAGGTTTTCTTTTGTGTTCCCATAACATTTTAACTTTTCTTCATTCCTGTAAGGACTGCTGTATAGTGTCAGAGTTATGATTCACCAAGAAGAGCGGCTGCCTCAGATATGGGTACTCAAGAGTGTTTTCCAGGAGGTGATTGCTATACTTGATATAAATGGATCTATTATTTTCAAGTGAAAATCTAAACATGCAGTGAATATCCACTTTGGGTTTTGATTCTTGATCATAGAAAACATTGAGAAGCACCTGCACCAAGCTGAGGAAAAGTGTCCTGTCTTCCTTGCCAGAAACCACTGTCTGAACTGTGCTCAACATTTTGATTATCCTTCTCTTTCACAAATGAGCGTAGTTGCAAAGATTGACTCAAATACATGTAAAAGTCCACCTTTGTTATTGGTGATCATTTCCCTTTATTCTGTTACCTTACTGTTTGTGTTTATATTCCTTTCCCTCTCAGTAGGATCAACTTGGATACATTTTCCTTGATGAAATCTTCCCTAATTCACCCCAAGTAGAATAGAACCCCATCTCCCCTAGCCCTTTTTTTTTTTTTTGGTAACTTCGCTGTGGTGCTCAGAAGGGTCATCTAGTGTTATCATTATGTATATGTAAGCTCTCCTATTGTAAGCACTCCTTGAAACCAGGGAGTTTTTTTGGTCAGACTTGAACTTCTTTCATGCTCAATTAATTGTAGCTGAGTGTCTTGTGTGAATTAATGTGTAAGGTTTTATGCTGTTTCTTCCTCTTCCTTGTTACCCCATAAGTGTAGATGTTCCCTAGGGTTTCATTTTTGACCTTTTCTTCTTGTAATTTCATCTACTCTCCGTCAGCTTTCATTCCTAAATGGATGACCTCATCCGTATCTCCTGACTCCCGCCCCTGGTCTGAGCTTTGGGTGTGATTCATCCCAGCAGGACCTCAATACCCCACAAGCCACAATTTTCATTGCATCATCTAGTGTTGTATCTGACCTATGGTGAGCATTTGCATTCGTGGAATTAATGTTTCCATGAAAACATTTTTCTTTTCTTCACTAAGAAATGTCACTGAGACCCTGCTTTTGTGTGCCTGCCTCATCACTTGCTGGGCCGCGTTGTCAACAATGGAAATACTGCACATACATTGCCCGTTTTTCTACTGTCTTGGCCTTGACATGGACCCCACCTACTGTGTGGGACACTATAATGACTAACAGCTTTGTCAAAGAATTCCTGAGGTCTACCTTTTTAGTCTTAGAAACCTTATTTGGTTCTCCAGAGCTTACCAAGTTGAGCCTAGCATTAAAATCTCTCCAGGCTTTAGACGTCTTGAAACACCTGTCTAGCCTGGTTCCTATTCTTCTGTAACCTAGTCTAGTTTCACCCAGTGTTTTCTCTCTTGGTGTCACCACCATCTGTTGAGTCACCTGAGCTAGAAACCTGAGACTCCCCATGAATCTGCCTCTTCTTTCCTTGACTCTTTCCCTCTCCCTCTGCCACTATCCAACTAGATTTGCAATCCTATGGATTTTCCTCCTTTAAATACTTATCAAATCACCCTCATTGTGACTGAACTTCCTGCCTATGTTTCTGCTCAAGACTGTCCCCCATACAGCTTCCAAACAAATCTCACTGTGAATCTGCTTATAATGGCTCTTAACCGCAGCCTTCAGGGATCTTCATAATCTAAGCTTTGTTTTCCTCCACAGTGTAATCCGGTCTGTGGTTTCACTTGGCACTCTTGAAATACTGAATTGCTGGTAGTTCAACTTTATTGCTCCCTTTTCCCCCACACACTAAATTGTTTTTTGTCTCCTTGCCTTCGTTTTGCAGGTTCCCTTAGCCCTAAATACTGCCTCCTAGCCTTCTTTCCTACCCCACCTTTGGCCAGGCCAACTTCAGGTCATTTGTTGAGGGATGCTCAGGTATCACTGCCTTCTTACAGCTTTTTCTGATTTCTTTGTCCTCCACACTGTTTCCATAGTGCCCTGTGCCTCTCCCTATCTTTGTACCTTCCTCATTATTGTTTATTATGATAGTCTCTCAAGCTAGCCTGGTAATTTCAAAGATGATTTTATGCATTGATATAATCCTTGCACCTGGCACAGTGCGTGCCCAGTATACAATAGGAACATAATAAATGTTGGTTGAATGAGTGAATACATTGTATGAATGAATATACTGTATAATTGTTTTTCGTGTATCACCATTTATGCCTGTGCTTATTGAATTTCCAGAGCTTGCTGTAAAAGATAGGAAGAAAATATATGGTTAATGTGGGCCAGCATTTGGGTGGATCATAATCTATCCAGAGACGTTAGAGAAAAATCCACTTCCAAGCTCATTCAGACTGTCAAGTTCATTTTCTTGTGGTTGTAGGAATGATGTCCCATTTCCTTGTGTCCCTTCCTCAGTGGGGGGGCTACTCTGTGCTTCTAGAGGCCACTTGCCTTCCTTCTCATGTAACCCCTCTATTTTCAAACCAGCAACAGCACATCAGATTCTTCCCACGCTTTGAGAAATCTCTGGCTACTTCTGCCTTCAGTCAGAGAAACTCAGTGCTTATAAGGGCTCATTTGTCCAGATGAGGCCCATCCGGATAATAACATTATCTGAAGGTCACATGCTGTATGATGTAACATCATCACAGGAGTGATGGCCTCATATTCACAGGTTCTAGAGTTAGAGGTGGGACCCTTGAAATTCTTCCTCGTGGTGTGCTAATAGTTAACTGATGTTTAGACAAGTTGGGTAAATGTTCTGCTTTAGCCAGTAAGTTGTGTCTTGACTTGGCCTTTAACTTCAGGGTTTATATGACCCGTTTCAAGTTCCTTGGTCTCATATTCCTGTATATGTAACAAGGATTTAGACCATGTTATGTATCTCATAATGTAGAAATAAGCTTGATAGAAATGAGTTTAAATGGACTGCTAGACCTCATAATGAAATCTGGTATGTATCATTCTAGGGAAACAGGATTCATTCGAAATCACCGATTGTTCTGGTTACAAGCAGAGTTTTTAAAAAAACTTTTTATTGAAAGAGACATGCAGAAAGGCACATAAATATTGGTAAATTTTCACAAGTGGAACATAATGCGTGTAATTAATATCTAAAACCATTAGAATGATTGCCAATACCGCAGAAGTCTACCTATCCTATGACCCCTTTGAAAGCCGAGTTTTATTTGCCCATTGATTTGATAAAGTTTTAGCTTATTTGCTTTTATTCTTTTAAGATACAGGTATAAAAGGATAATCCTTAAAATTTTGGAGCCTGTGATAAGAGTAGTTAGGAGGTAGCTCTTGGAGTTTGTTGGCTATAGAGGATGAGATACAGTAATCACAGGTGATGTGGAGCTAGATTCCTTATCTTCTCAGTAACAGGAAAAATGCCAATTGTCTAACTTTTAGTTATAAAAATGGGTTTTGCACTCAAAGCAGTAGTAACCTCTTTTGCTGTGAAACAAACTAGAAAACTGTTCTTTAGGAAAGTCATCTTAGTGGGATCAATTTGAGATGGTTGTTGGTTTTTATATTTTAAGAGTACAATTTCTAGTCCTTCTGTTGTATGATTTCATTAAACCTGTGCCCAGAAAAAAGTAAAGGACAAGATTTCATTTGATATGTTTGGAAGTTCTTATGGTCAAACATTAGGAAGGAGGTTCTTGTTCCCTTCTTATTTTTCCATTGTAAACAGATGGCGAAATTTCCATGTCAAACTTTGCTTTAACAGAGAACAAGCTCTAGGAAACTATTCCAGCCCCATATAATGTGGTAGACGTGCTGGAATACCTGTTAGTTGTGGGTCTCTGGAATTGCGTTTTATCATCATGGTTACCAAAAAAAGAAAAAAAACCCTAGACTGAGAAGGACAGCTTCTTAAATTTTTCTACTTTAAGAGTCTCATGCTCTACCGACTGAGCTAGCCGGGTGCTGTAAATTTCTCTACTTTAAAATTTTAAATTTAAGCTTTTAAATTTATCTTCTTTTGTGGTGATGCTTCAGTTTCACAGGCCCATCTGAAAACACAGATTCTGACATGGTGCTCTAATGGAAAAACGTGAGGTCTCCAAACAGTAGACCATATCACAAATACTGGTACACAAGCTTTCACTGATCTGAGCATCAGTTGCCTATTTTTTTCTAATTACATGTATTACAGTGATTCCAACCTTTTCTGTATAACATCCTAATCTTTATATGTAGCATCTTTTTTTTTTTTAATTGTATTTATTTCTGAGAAAGAGACAGAGTGTGAGCAGGGCAGGGGTGCAGAGAGAGAGAATCTGAAGCAAGCTCCAGGCTCTGAGCTATCAGCACAGAGCCCGACGCAGGGCTTGAACTCATGAACTGTGAGATCATGACCTGAGCCGAAGTCAGATGCTCAACTGACTGAGCCACCCAGGCGCCTCTTTATATGTAGCATCTTAACCAATTATTGCTCTGTATTTCTAATCTCATGGAGTATTGCATATATTCATACATAAATAATTTTACTTTGGATTTTCATTAATATTCGAACAACACTACCTTTAAACAGAGAAAAATGTGGATTCATTTTGAAATGAGAATTTAGGGGCTCCTGAGTGGACTCGGTTAGGCATCTGTCTTCGGCTCAGGTTGTGATCTCATGGTTTGTGAGTTTGAGCCCTACCTTGGGCTCTGCTGACAGCTCGGAGCCTGCTTCAGATTCTGTGTCTCCCTCTCTCTGCCCCTCCCCTGTGTGCACTCTGTCTCTCTCTCTCAAAAATAAATACTAAAAAATTTTGTTTTAGTGAGAATTTAGGCATCGCACGTAAAAAATCTTTTTATTGTAATAGGCGTGTGAAGAAGCTTTTTTAATGTAATCTCGATTCCCAGGAACCGAAGTGATTTTAATTATAGACGATAGAAGTAAAAGTAATTCCATCATAGCAACTGTCCTAGGGGATTAGAGTGCATATCTACAAAATAAACCAGCTTTTGTAAAATTAACATTGCTAAATAATAGAGTTGTATATATCTGCAAAAGAATACTAGAACAATTGGTGAATAATGTCTTAAAATCCTCAGACCTCTTGAATTTCTCTATTTTGAACTTTTGGTCACCTAATTTTTCATGAACAGGAAAATAATACGGGTTATTACAATCAAAGCAACAGGCTTTTAGAGACCATGACTAGGTGGATGGAGCAAATCTCCTTCATTTGGGAGACCTAGGAAAGACCATCTCACTGGCTGTACCCATCCATAGACATTGCCATGGGGGGAAAGAGCCAACCGGAGAGAAAGGCAGAACTAAAGTTGGGTGCACATGTGTGTGTATAATATCTCTTAATGTAACTTTAGTAAGGTGGGTTTTTTTTTTTTCCATCTTAATGGATTTGGTTTTATAAAAATGTTACTTTTTCATTAAAACTTGTGTAGAACAGCATAAAGGAGGTACAAATCAACAGGAATCTTTCTCTCTACAGATAACCATTGTTAACATCTTGGTGAACTAGTTTCCAGAAATCTCTGTGCCTATGTATGTATGTAAAAGGATTACATACCCAACTAAGTAGAATCAAATTGTATGCTGTTTTGTAATCTTTCACTCAACAATCTATCAGTTTTCAAATCTATAAATAGACATGTAACATTATTTTCACTGGATGCATATACTCTTGTACTCTTACCTGTTAGCGACGTGGGAGTTGTTTTAGTTCTTAATTTTAAATCCAGAAATGATGACTACGGTTAGAGGTATGCATGTTTTCCTTCTTGTCTGATGGTCACCTCAGCCGGGTCATAGAGTACCTCTATTTTGTTTCTTGTATCACCAGGCTGACCTTCAGAAAGGTAGTGTGTGTTACTTTTACACTTTTGCCAAGTCATCATTTCTGCATCTTCTTGCCAGCACTGCTTTGCCATTTTGAAAAATATATTGCAAATCAGGAATATGCAAACTAATAGCTCCCCCCCCCCAATGACTTTATCTTTCCTTCGTTTATTTTTTATTGTTTTAACTTACCATGAAAAATGTAAACAAATGCAGTGGTAGAATATGTACCCGTTTCAGTAATTTCTGTTCATGGTTAGTCGTGTTCATCTGTATCATACCTGTTTACCCTTCCTCCCATTTATTGTGAAGCAAATTGCAGACATACTCACATTTAACCTGTATTAAATTTTTAGTATCTCATTTTTATGTATGTCTCCTCACTTATTACTGAGAATGAGTATCCTTTTATACACATTTTGGGTATGAAGTGGTTATACACTTTAATTTAATATTGGATTAGTTGATTTTTTTTTTCGTCTGGTTTTATACCAGTAACACTAGTGTGATGTAGCACTTAGGTTTAGTAATCTTAAGATGTTAGATACAGAGATAAGATTCACTTCCAGGAAAGTAACTAGACTTTGTGCTGGCCATATAACATCTGCAGCATTTGGTTCTGGCTGTGACATTTGAGGACATTGACAAATGAGCATATCCAGAAGAGAGTGACCAGTGTGGTGAAATTAGGGAACAGTGTCACATAGGGAATGGTTGAAGGAGCTGGGTGGAGATTTCTAATTTGGAGAAAACAAAACAGGGAAGAAAGTGGTGAAGGGTGACAACCATCTAAAGATGTGTCATGTGGAAGGGCTTCAGGGATCAGGAAGAAGCTGCTAATTAAGTAGCGATAAATTATATCTCTTGTCTGGCTCTGGCTTCTCTGGCTCATAGTTTTACTGATGTTGTTTCTATACTTGCTGATGAAAACAAGTGATTTTTTGTGTGGTGCAAATGGTGCTTCTGGGTTTCTGGGAAACCCTGAGATAATCTTTGTTAGGTTTTACTCTGCACATACATTTCTCCAAACCAAGACTTAATTTTGATATTTAAAGTGATTTTGCTGTATAAGAAAATACTCATTAGAAAAAAATTTTTTTTGTTTTTTTTGGTTTTTTTTAGTGAGAAAGCTGCCCAGTATAGAGTCACAATCTTGTATATACCCATAGTTTCGAAAACAAAACAAAAAAATTCTGAAATACTTATCATAACTCATTCAGAGGCAAAACTTGACCTGAACAGATGTCTGTATTTATTCCACTTGGTGTGAATATTCATACAATTCTTTGCAGAAATAGTAATGTGGTTGATGACAGTGTACTTCCCGGTAGTCCTCGGGATGTTACGTGATGTTGTATTGTTACCCTTCGAAAACCCAGAGAAGTCTGAATTTTGAAACTTTCCTAGCCCAAAGGGTTTTTGTACCTATGATTGTGGGTTTTTTTTTTTTTTTTTTTTTAATGTTGAATGCTATACTGTGTACTTGGACACCTGATCACTATGCATATGTAAAAAGAGGATAATAGTTTACACCTATTTGTCCTTTTGGAAACGGTGAGATTAGGTTAATATGTAGAACATATTCAAATTAGGACTGCCCCAAAATAACATGTTGCTAGCATGGCATTATTCTATACATGTTTAACATTCTTCTGAAAGAGGGAAGAACAGTGTAGAAATAAATCGTTGAAATATTATAACTGTTGAATAGAGATGTCTTCTAGAAGCAACTGATATTTTTAAATGTTTTCACTTCATCCAGTCTGATGAGTGTTATTATAGTGTTGTATTGAATTACTTGAGATGTGTAATAATAAATCCTGATATAGATCTATCTATGTATAATCTATACCTATATATTATATATATAATACACATAGATATATATAGGTATATATACATACATATATAATGTATTCTAATATCTATCTGTATATGTACACAAATATCTATACACAAATAAGAGCATATATTCTTTATTTTCTATTGCTTTTTCTTGTATATATATAAATAAAATCAGGCCTATTTTAAGTATACATTTATGACCTTTTTGAATTTGGTTTTAGGCATAGATCTTGAAGTTGCTTGTAAACGATGATGATTTCATTTTAGATCATGCTAACATCCTAGTTCAAGTGATCTAAAATGCTGGTGTTGTGAGCCACACCCCAAACTTTACACAAAAGAAGGGCAGTATGGTTTAATAATGTATTTATAAAAAGAACAACAATTTGGTTAAAAAATCAGGAAAATATACTGTGTGTAAAAGGCTCTTTCCCTCAATCATTCTACCCAAAGATAACTATTAATTTTTTTTGTGTATTTATCTAATACACAAATGTATGCTGAATACAACTGTTTATTATATTGCTAGTATATATGTATGTTTTACTTAAATTTTTTTTTCTTTTGAGAGAATGCACCTGCAACTGGGGGAGGAGCACAGAGAGGGAGAGAGAATCCTGAGCGGGCTCCATGCTCAGTGTGGAGCTGGACACGGAGCTTGATCTCAAGAACCGTAAGATCATGACCTGAGCTGAAATCAAGAGTCGGATGCTTAAACAACTGAGCCACCCATATATATATATTTTTTAAAAATTACACAAATAAGAGCATATCTTCTTTATTTTCTATTGCTTTTTCTTTTATGTGTCTTAGAGATCTTTCTGTAAGTGCACACATAGATGTACTTTCTTTTTAGTCACTGTGTAGTGTTCCAAGTCTATTATGACTTGCATAGCTGTTCTTTGATGGACTTGTAGGCTGTTTCTCTTTGGTTATTAAAAAGGATGATGCAGTAAACCCCTTTATGCGTGTAGGTTGACATATTCTTAAAAAAAAAAAAAAAACAAAAAACCTAAGGGTAGATTTGTAGCATGGTAATACTGGGTTTCTACATGTAAACATAGCAATAGTTTTGAATTACCCACACAAAAAGGTCTTTTAACTGATTCTGTTCAAAAATGCTGTTTATTCTCTCTCTTCGGTGCTGCTTTGCATTAAAGTAGATACGTTTTTAAACATAATGAATATTAAATTTTTTAATGACCAATTTATGTTTGAAAAATAATTTCTATGTATGAACCATATTTGCATTTTGTGGACACTGGTTGGTACTCAAGTAGGCTTAGGTTCCATACTCCCACACCTTTGGAATTCCCTTCATGAGGCACTCTTCTTATGACTTTGGGGGTGAAACAGATTAATTCCCTTATCATTTGACCTCCTTGGGAGGAAGCAAGCCCATTGTTTATATACTGTTTTATTGAAAAATGTTATTGCTATATATTCAGTCATTCAAATGTAAAATTTAATAACTTTTGTTCTATTCAGAGTTGATTCTAAAATGAACACAATTTTAGAACATTTTCAGTACCCCAAAAGAAGGTTCACACTCCTTAACTACAATCCCTCCATCATTTCAACCCCTAATCTGATTAGTGGTCTATTAGATGAGTGGCTAATCTACTTTGGGTCTCTATAGATTGGCTTATTCTGGGCATTTCATGTAAATAAAGTTCTGCCTTTTGTGGCCCTTTTGCATATGGCTTCTTTCATTTAGCATCATGTTTTCAAGGTGCATTCACCTTGTAGCATGTATCAGTACTTCATTCTTGTTTTATGGCTGTGTTGTACTATTTCATTGCATGCATAGATCACATTATATCCATCGATGATGGACAGCTATTTTGTTCTTTGCACTTTTTCGTGGTTATGAGTAATGCTGAGATATGTACAACTTCTTGTGTGAAGGTAGGTTATCATTTCTCTTGGTGTATACTTAGACGTGGAATTGTTGGGTCATTTGATAACTATGTTTCAGCATTTGAGAACTGTTAGACTGTTTTCAAAGTGCATTATTTTATATTCCCACCAATAGTGTACAGTGAATGTACAAATTTCTCCATCTTGTCCAACATTTGTTTTCTTTAAAAAAAATTTTTTTTAATTACAGGCATCCTCATAGGTATGAAGTAGTATCTCATTGTGGTTTTGATTTGCATTTCTTGGGTTGCAAATAATGTTGAGCATCTTTATTATGTGCTTATAGGCAATTTACATATCTTTGGAAAAATACGTATTCAGATCCTTTGCCCATTTTTATTTTTGAGTTGTGATAGATCTTTATATATGCTGGATACAACTGTTGTATCAAGTATATGATTTTTGGATATTCTCTCTTTGGGTTGTTGTTTTTTTTTTTTTTTTTTTTTTTTTTTTTTTTTTTTTTGCTTTCTTGATTCTGTTCTTTGAAGTACAAAATTTTTGGGGCGCCTGGGTGGCGCAGTCCGTTAAGCGTCCGGCTTCAGCCAGGTCACGATCTCGCGGTCCGTGAGTTCGAGCCCCGCGTCAGGCTCTGGGCTGATGGCTCGGAGCCTGGAGCCTGTTTCCGATTCTGTGTCTCCCTCTCTCTCTGCCCCTCCCCCGTTCATGCTCTGTCTCTCTCTGTCCCAAAAATAAATAAAAAACGTTGAAAAAAAATTAAAAAAAAAAAAATGAAGTACAAAATTTTTAATTTTGATGAAGCTTAGTTTATAATTTTTTTCTTTGCTTGCACTTTTTGTGTCCTATGTGAACATTTTTTTGATGATGAATTTTGCCTGATGAAACAAGTTTTTATTGGTTACGGGGTTCATCAGATTATCTGTAGGCAACATGTTTCTCATCTCAACCACTTTCTCCTTGAAGGTGATCTCAGTTTGCAGCTTCTTTTAAGGCAGTACCAATGGAGTTGACTTACAGATATTTTACTTGGAAATAGGTTTAAAGGTATGTTAATAAAGTCTAGCTTTTATAACATATGCTCTTGCAATGTAGTTTTGCATATTTATGATAAAACACTTGTTATTGCTTACATTATAGGTATTAAAATCTGTTTTTGCAGTTTCAGAATGTAGCTTTCTTGTGCCTTATTTTGATGATCATTAAGCTTATTATCTATGCTAAGAAGATGGTTAATGTATTGCAGGTTGAAAAATAGCTTATCTATCTTAAAAGTTAATATCTCTGAAATTTTTGCCACTAATTGATAAATGAGATTTTTTTTGAGATTTAAACTGATTTATTTTTGGTCATACAGAGAAAGTTAAATTTTTCTCCTTACTATTGTAGTTCTAAATTTCCTCACTTTTTCCTCAGATAATTAATGTACAGGACACAGCTTACTGATAAGTATGACTAGAACTGTACAAATTAATCCTAGCAGGGCTCCATCCTTTAATGTCAGCTCTGTAAATTGTTCTCACATTATTCCTGTTATTCTGGTGTTACATCTTATGTAGATGCAAATTCTTATTTTGTGGGTGAAAAGGGACATGGTTCAGTAGGATTCAAGAACTTAAAAATTGCTCTTCTTCACGTTTCTAATAAGTAATAACTCTGCTAAAATGAAGTCAGAGTAATTTTACAGGGATGATAATGGAATCTGTTACCCATTTAGAAAAACAAATTTTATTTCCATTATAATACATGTAAATGGCCTGCTGTTTATTTTAAAATTACTATATTTCTGGGCCCTAGAAAGATTCTGCATTTCATAATTTAGTAGAAGTTGGAACAGTTTCTAGGAATGTCCTAATATGCCATAGGGGACAGTAGTACTTTTAAAAGTTCTGACATTCATCTAGTAAGGTGTTTCTATGTCCAAATAACTCCCCCTCCTCCCAAGAGTAGATACAAGAAGTATTTTTGGTAAATCTGCCTAGTTTTTTTTTTTTTTTTTTTTTTTTTTTTTTTGTGTGTGTGATTCTCATATCATTGAAGGTGCCTAATTTTTAGTCAAACAGCTACTTACATTGCCACTTTACTTTGACATTACCACTGATGAGGATTGAACGCTAAATTGAGCCTGGGAAATGAGTTTCATTGTCCATAAAAGGCTCTTTTCAGTATATCCTAACCTTCTGTCAGGGCATTGCCAAGAAAGGAAGAGACCGCTTCCTTCAGGCTGTGGATTTGACTTTGGCATTCTCACAGGTACACTGTGAGTTCAAATCTCTTGCTTAATAAAGTGGAAGTTAGTCTGCCTCCTGTGGTTCTGCTGCTCTGGGAGCCTTTGACTCCTAATGAAGCCCAAATGCAGAGAGCTGATGAGACCAGTTATTGGCCAAATTATGATGTTCAAAATGTATTTGTGAAATACTTGGAATTTCTTATTTCTGGGGAGTCTACTGACTTCTGGGGTCATATGAAAGGAGAATTTCACTGAGAAGATGCTCATTACATGTCATAATTGTACGTTACCCTTTAGAGAGGTCAAAGAAGCAGCTTTATTGCAACTATGGGATGTTGAGAGTTTGGTTCTGCCTGCCTTTATTTGGGCTCCTGCGTGTTTTCCTGTCTTTCCTTATCCCTGACTTCTGGTTAGGTGGTAGCTTGCTTTCTTTCTGTGCTCAGCCTGGATTCCAGGGTCCTGTCTAACTCTTAAATCAGTACCCTGAACTTTATCACATTAGTGAACATCTTTGTTTCTGTTTTTGAACCTGTCATGTCTGTCCCTAATGTCACAAAAACTCCTCTCCTTGTCTGCTCTTGTGGCCACGTTGCTCAGTACTTTTGCGCGACAGGACAACTTTGAAGATGGTTGTTTGTGTTGCTCGGCTTTCAGTTGTGTAGAGAAGAGAGTCTAATTCTTCCTACTTTAAACACAAAGGGATTTATGGCAGGGAATTAAATGTCTTGCTGAACTGTTGAGGGCTTAAAGACACATTCAAGCCTGACCTGCCAAGAGCACCTCTCACATACCCCCTTCAGAACCGGGCTGCCAGGGGAACTGATAGTCCAGCTGCTCAGGAAGCTCATGGCTGAAGTGGATGGTGCTGATCAGCTCCCGACCCCACAATCCTGCTGCCTCTGTTGCCATCTACAGTGGTGTGATGGATACGTCAATGCTCTTTTTTGCTCCCTACTTAATTCAGATTCAGATGTAACTCAGGTGGATCATACAGGTTTATATTTTACAGGATTCATATTTATCATGATCTGATGGATACAACTTAAGTCTAGTCCAGAATACCAGTAGCAAGGGGGCTGGGAGATGTGGTTTTGAGCTTTCCAGCCCTCTGCAGTTTGTTAGAAGGCTGGAATAATTTGAGTCACTCTGGGGTATTCTCTACTAGTGTATGGTTTCCAGCTAAAGCTGTTTCTTTGCAATTGTCCTACCGTGCTTTCACTTGTCCTTATAGTGATTCTTCTGTTCATGAACATGACAATTCCTTTTCTACCTTACTCTGGTCCCTTTTAGCAGATGACTGGAGCGTAAGCTTGAGAGGAAAAGAAAGAAGCTGTTATTGGGTGTGAACTCCACTTAATCATTCTTCCTGCCTTATCTTTTGTTACTTTCAAATTGCTGTAAGTTGCTGCAATACCACTGTGTGGCATGTAGGAAAGAGGAGGAGATGAGAGTCAGCAAAGTCCCTAGGGATACCGAGACTCTTGGAATTGGTGTCTAGGAGGTGCAAAGGACAAGAATGAGGAGAGAAGTAAAAACATTCTGGAGGCTTCAAAAACAACTTCTTGGGAGCATTTGACACCATGAAATTACTCTTTGCTTCATGAAAATGTTTCTGCACTGAGTCCAGGATGCTTTATTCTGTTGCCCAGAAACCCTTTCCATTTCCTTTGTTGATTCCTCTCCTTGCCTCAGGGCTCAGTCCTCTTCTTCTCTTTGTGGGCAATCTTCTCCTTAATTGATCTCTAGTCTTGTATTTACCAGAAGTCTAGACTTGAACTTCCGGTGGCCCACACTGATCCCCTTGTAGGTGTCTAGTATGTCAAAAACCAAACTCTTGATGGTTTTCTTCACCCATATCTGCCCCTTACCCGGTGTACCCTATCTTACTAAATGGATTATAATTTATCCAGTAACTCAGGCACGGAACCCTGGAGCTGTCCTTGATCTTCTTTAATTTCTCATATTCACTCTGCTAATGAATTTTGTTGGTTCTGCCTTCAAACTAAGTTCTGAAACTGTCACTTGTAATCATCCTTGTTGCCATCCCAGGCCACCATCAACAGTATCAAGTTTTCTGAATGGTACCCTCACTTCACTGTTCTGTACCCAACAGCCAGAGCAAGTAAGTCCCTAGATCATGCCTTTCTGTTGCTCACTTAGCATGTAGATCCATTGTGCCTAGGATACGATAGAAAGGTCTTACTGTGGCCTGCAAGGCTTTATGTATATAGTCCTGGTGGTCTATCTGACCATACCTCCTGTCTCTGTCTAGCTTACTAAACTTCGTCCATGTTGGTCTTTTAAGTATAACAAGCCCCCAACTTACTGGATAGATGCATAATCGTATATATCTATTTTTCTGTTCCCCACTAGAATGGTTTATTCTCAGGAACTTAATTTTACTCACTGTTTTATGCTTCCTTTGGCACATGGTTACTGATGTATTGGCTCATTGGAAGGTAGGGGCAGTGAAATTATTTTAAAGCTCTTGTCTCAGTGGAAGATTGAAGTTTAAAGATTGAAGATTAAAAACACAAAAGTGTCTTTAGTGGAGGGACAGTTTGTAAGAAATAATAAAATATGTGACAGATTACAGGTAAGAGAAAGTAAGCATTCAGGAATAATACAAGTTTTGAACTTTGGAAATCATAGAAAAAATGAAGTGAATAGCAGCAACCTGAGCAAAATGGTAGGCATTAGGAAAGAGAAGGTGGAAACAGTATAAAATGGCAAAGTAAGATGAAAGGAACAAAAGTGAGTGGGCCAGAGACTCCCTGTTTGGCCAGATGAAGCAGTCCATTCATCCCAGGTCCATTGTCTTAAAGCCCAGACCTCCTGGAAGTAATACAACAAACAAGCATAGGAAAGCTCAGAAAAGTGGAAAGAAGGTGGTGGGCAGTCTGGGGACTTGAGAAATGACAAGAAGGCGAGTTCTTTAGGTGTTCTTATTGCCTGCCATGCATCCTGGACAGCATGTTGCAGAAGCCTCCAACCTGGAACAGCCAGCAGCGCAGGAGAAACCCAAAGGAGCGCCTTTCCCTAGCCAAAGTAAAGGGAAAAGAGGATCTAAGAAAATGGGTGTCGGTACTCCATCCTCCTCCTGCCAGACACCAAGCGAAACCTCTCCTCTGACACAGTTTCAGCAAGGCTGAGCTGGGAGCTGACTCTACCACGTCCCCCTGCATCGCCCTTGAACGCAGGCAGCAGGCTCTAGGCCACCACCTGGAGGTTGTAAGTATGCCTGAGCAGAGCGCTAATCCCTTCCCTGCCTGGCAGCAGCAGGTGGCACTTCAGTTCTCCTACCAGGTACTGTTGACAGGACCGGCCAGCTGAAGTTGGGCTTAACGAGCTGGTGCGATTAGGGACTACTGAGCTTGATTTCCTCCCTGCCCCCTTCCCTCTGGTCCCCTGTGGAGGAGCCGAGTCTTCACACCTACTGCCATCAAGAAGGTAGAATAGCCGGAAGGAGGCAGGCTAGTTGGCACTCTGCTTTGTTGCTTCCCTCCTCTGGTATAATGGGGCTGGCTGGGGTATAGCAAGTTTGCAACAACAAAGTAGCCTAACGGCCCTTGGCTTCCATCTCTGGTGGTGGCTTGGCTGAAGGGGAGGCTGATCTTATTAAATGGGGGCAACAGGAAGGGTAAATTGGAGCCACACTTTGGCCCGAAAGGTGTCAATGTGCTGAACTTTGACTCCACCTGCCTGCAGTGAGACAGTGTGAGTCAGTGTGTGGCTCTTGTCTGGGTATTGGGTAGGGGGAGAGCCTAATTGGGGATGAGAATGTGTACACCTACCCATCTCTGGCACTACACTTACCAGGGGACTGGCTGCTGAAAGAAGGTTAAATATGATCCAGGGTTTCTTAACAAAAAGTGTACTGCGTATAGATAGTCACTCATTAGTCCAAGAACCAGGAAAATCACTCATGAATGAGAAAGACCAGGTACCAACAGTGAGTAGTATCTGACAAAGATTTGAAAACGTTTTAGCAAGCTATCACAAAGTCGCTTGTAACAAATACAGTAGAAAATCTCAAGCAAAAAATTTATTAAAAGGTATCAAAAAAATTTGAGCCGAAAAAGAACAAATAAAAATGGCTGAATGGAGACGAGGGGATAGAATCAGTGAGCTTGAAGATAAATCAGTAGTATTTACCCAATGTGAACAACAGAAAAGACAGAAGAAAAAATGAACAGTCTCACAGATCTGCGAGACAAGAAGTTAATATCCATGTCATCATAACTCAGAAGGAAAGGACTGACCAAGTGAGACCAAAAAAGTATTTGAAGAAATACTTGAAAACATGCAGAATTTGGCAAAAGACATAAAATTTGCAGATTCTAGAAATGTTAATTTTTAACAAAAATTTTTATGTTTATTTTATTTTTGAGAAACCAAGCACAGGCAGGGGAGGGGCAGAGAGAGAGGGAGACACAGAATCCAAAGCAGGCTCCAGGCTTTCAGCTGTTAGCACAGAGCCCAACGTGGGGCTTGAACCCACAGACTGTGAGATCATGACCTGAGCTGAAGTCGGTGCTCAACAGACTGAGCCACCCAGGCGCCCCTCAAGAAGCTTTAATGAATTCCCAAAAGGAGAAAACCCAAAGAAATTCATTCCTAGACACATCATATTTTAAACTTGTGCAAACTAAAGACTAAAAATGATTAAAGTAGTCCAAGATTGGGGTGCCTGGGTGGCTCAGTCGGTTGAGTGTCCAACTTCGGCTCAGGTCATGATCTCACGGTTCGTGAGTTGGAGCCCCGCATCAGGCTCTGTGCTGACAGCTCGGAGCCTGGAGCCTGCTTCGGATTCTGTGTCCCCCTCTCTCTCTGGCCCTTCCCCTCTCTCTCTCTGTCTCTCTCTCTCAAAAATGAATAAACATTGGAAAAAAAATATAAAAGAAAGTACTCCAAGATACACAATACATTACAGGTTGGGGGGCGGGGGGGGGGGGGGACAAGTCCAAATGAGAGGAGCTTACTCATCTGAAACCATGCATGCCAGAAAGAAGTGACACAGCATTTTCCAATTACTGAAAGAAAAGAACTATCAACCACAAATTCTTACTGTGACAAAATCAGGAATGAAAGGAAAAGGAAAACTTACTGGATGAAGGAACATTAAGAGAATTGCTAGCAAACATAACTTTAAAGTGTAGGTAAAAGAAATTCTTAAAATGGTAAGGAAATACTGGAAGAAGGCTTGAAACTTCAGAAAGGAAAGGACAACACTGGAATGGGTAAATAGATTGTCCTTAGAGCTTCTTAAATCCTATTTGGTTGTTGAAGCACAAATTATAGCAATGTGATAAGGTACTAAATATATGTGGGAAAAATATTTAAGACTGTTATACTTAAAAAGTGAAGAAGATGAAGGGACTTAAATGCAAGTAAGTTTTCTGTGTTGAACTGATAAAATACTAATAACAATGGAGTGTGATGTTACGAATACATATTTTAATCCTTAGAACAATCATGAAAAAAAAACTATACAAAGTGAAGTACTCGAAGCACTAAAAAAAGAAAGATGCAATTTTTAAAGTTGACACAACCCACAGGAAAGAAAGGAGAGGACAAGCAGAGGAAGAAACAGGAAACAAATGGCAAACTTGAAGGCCTGTCAAATTTATAATTACCTTAAATGTAGAGGGTCTGAATATACCCATTAAAGGAGAGATTGGCGGAGTGGATAAGAAAAGATAAAAAATTACGCTATTTACGAGAAACTCAATTCAACACAATGACATAGGTAGGGTGAAAGTAAAGGATGGTAAAAGATACACCATACACACACTAATTAAAATTAAAAGTGAGTGGCCATATTATCAGGAAAAGTAAATTTCGGAGCAAAGAAAATTAGAGACAGAGACACATTACTTATAAAAGAATCCATTAGGAAGACCTAACGATCCTAAATGTGTACATACCAGGGAGCAAAGCCTCAAAATACATGGAGTGAAAACTGGATAGAACTGAAAGGAGAAATAAGTGTCTAATAGATTAAGTATGTGTTATTTACATGTATAAATCAAAAGGTGGAGTCTTTATCCCTCCATTGTCAGCAATTTATGAAACTACCAACAAATAAGAGGAAAATCTCTCAACACATGAATATTGACATATTTATAAATAATCCATGCATGGATCAAAGAACTAGCCCAAAGGAAAATTGGAAAAAAAAAACAAACCCATAAAACTGAAGGAATTTACTACATATCAAATTTGAGATGTACTTTAAAGCAGTGCTAAGAGGGAAATACATAACTGCAAATAATTATATGAAAAGAGGAAAGGTCTAAAATCAGTAACTCAAGCTCTTAACCTCAAGAAACTAGGAAAAGAAAAACAAAGCAAGGAGAAGGAAGGAAATAGTAAAGAACAGAAACCAATGAAATTGAAACTAATAAGGAAAAAATGGAGTAAAAATATTCTGTGAAAAATAAAATTGATAATTTCCAGCAAGATTGACAAAGATAAAAAAAAAAAAAAACACATCCCAATAAGGAAAGAAACAGGATTTCAGTAAAGATCCTGTAGCTATTAAAGGAAAAATAAGGGAATGATACAGCTTTGCATTCATAAATTTGACCACTTAGAGGAAACGAATCAATTCTTAAAGACTAAAACCTACCCAAACTAAATTAGGAAATAACCTGAATAAATGATGTAGCCATTTGAGAAAATGAATTCTTCATTAAAAAGATCCTGAAAAATCTCCAGGCCCAGATGGTTTTGCTCGTGGAATTTTAAAGAAGGTTAAGCAATATTTAAAGAATTAATACAATTTTTCTGTAATGTTTTCCAGAAAAAAGAAGAGGAGGGAATATCCACAAACTCAGTTTATGAGGTTATTACCCTAATAGGAAAATCAGGTAAAGACAACACATGCAAAAGGAATTCTGCCATCTCAGTATCTTTCATGAACTTACAAGCAAAATATTAGCACATCAAATCCATTTATATATATATCGTATTTGTATATATGTATAAATTATACATATAAAATTTAATGTAGCCAAATAAGATTTATTTCAGGCATACAAGTCTGGTTCAACATTTAAAAATCAGTGTGTGATCTACTGAGTTGGCAGGCTGAAGAAGAAAAATCGTGTGACTTAACAGTTGACCCAGGGGGCGCCTGGGTGGCTCAGTCGGTTAAGCGTCTGACTTCAGCTCAGGTCACGATCTCGCGGTCCGTGGGTTCCGTGTCGAGCTCTGGGCTGATGGCTCAGAGCCTGGAGCCTGCTTCCGATTCTGTGTCTCCCTCTCTCTCTGCCCCTCCCCGTTCATGCTCTGTCTCTCTCTGTCTCAAAAATAAATAAACGTTAAAAAAAAATTAACAAAACAGTTGACCCAGAAAAAGCATTTGATAAAATCCAACATGCATTCATAATGTAATAAATCCAAAACGTAGGAGTAGGGAACTTCCTGAACCTAGATAACATCCACAAGAAATTCCTTCTAACACCATACTTAATGGTTAAAAGTGGAACATTTTCCCTGTAAGGTTGGGAAGAAGGCCAGGGTGTGTGCTCTTACCATTGCTATTTAAACAGTACTGGAAGTTCTAGCCACTGCAATAAAGCAGGAAAAAGAATTAAACAAGATACTCCTGTTTGCAGATTACACTATTATTTACCTAGAAGATCCTAAAGAATCTTAGAAAAAAAGGAACAGTGAGGTCAACACCTTTGCATACAAGATAAACACACAAAAATCACATTTCTGTTTGACAAGAAATATGTGAAAACTGAAGTTAAAACCAATACTTTATTGAGAGGGGGGAGGGGCAGAGAGAGATTGGAGGGGGAAGGGAGAGAAAATCAGCCTGATGTGGGGCTTGAACTCACGAATCTTGAGATCATGACCTGAGCTGAAATCAAGAGTTGGGCACTTAACCGACTGGACCACCCAGGGGCCCCCAAACTAGTACTATTTATAATTGCTCCAAAAATAAAAAATTTTGAGGCTTAATCTTCAACAGGTGTAGGATTTTTGTACTAAAGACTACAAATGCTAATGAAATCAAAGAGGTAGATAAATGTTGACACATACTGTGTTCATATATTATGTTCAGTACAGTAGACTTCAAGGAAAAAAAATAGTCATCAGGATCCTGGATTAGACAGTGAATTCATAGTGTTGAGACCAAAAGCACAATCCACAAAAGAAAAAAATGTGATCAGTTGGAGCCCCTTAAATTTAAAAACTTTTGCTGATGGTAAGACCATGTTACAATAATGAAAAGAGAAGCTATAGACTGGTAGATAATATTTGTGACTGACAAATCTGCCAGAAAGCCTTAAGTAGAAGATACAAAGAGCTATCAATATTCAGTAGTAACAAAAACAAACCAATTACAAAATGGGCAAAAGACAACATAAATTTCACTAGAGAGGACCTATAAATGGCAGATAAGCACAGAGAAAGACATTCAGTATCATTAGCCATTAGGGAAATTAAAACCATAGGAAGAAACCCCTGGTGAAGGTAAAATAAAAAATGACAGCACCAAACATTGGGAAACACATAGAGAAACAGCTTTACATTTACACTGCTGGTAGGAACCACCACTGTAGAAAAATGGTTTGGTAGTTTCTTATAAAACTAAATGTGCAACTACCATAGGACCCAGGTGCTTATGGGTATTTATCACAGACAAATGAAAACAGTTCCATAAAAACCTGTACAGAGGGATGCCTGGGTGGCTCAGTTGGCTGAGCATCCAACCTCAGCTCAGGTCATAATCCTCTGGTTTGTGGGTTTGAGCCTGGCATCGGTCTCTGTGCTGACAGAATAAATCCCAGTGGATTGTGGTGAATGATTTTTTTAACGTATTGTTGGATTTGGTTTGCTAGTATTTTATTGAGGAATTTTTCATCTATGTTCATCATAGATGTTGGTCACTAGTTCTTTATTCTGTGGTGTCTTTATTTGTTTTCGTATTGAAGTAATGCTTACCTTGTGGAATGAATTTGGAAGTTTACCTCCTTTTTCTGTTTTTTGGAAAGTTTGAGAAGAATAAGTATTAACTATTTTTTAAACGTTTGGTAGAATTTGCCTCTGAAGTCATCAGGTCCTAGACTTTGGTTCGATGTGAACTTGTTGATTATTGACTCAATTTCTTTGCTATTTATTGGCCTCAAATTTGCTATTTCTTCCTGTTTCACTTTTGGTAATTTATATGTTTCCAGGAATTAATCTGTTTCTTCTGGGTTGTCCAATTTGTTGGCATATAGTTTTTCATAATATTCTCTTATGATTGCATTTCTGTGGTGTTTTTATTTATCTTCTCTTATTTGCTATTTTATTTGAGCTCTTTCTCTTTTCTTCTTGGTAAGCCTGGCAAGAGGCTTCTCAATTTTATTGATTTATTTTTCCCCCAAAGGACTGGCTCCTGCTTTCATTGATCTGTTCTATTGTTTTTTCAGTTTCGATATCATTTATTTCTGCTCTAATCTTTATTATTTTCTTCCTCCTGCTGGTTTTAGATTTGGTTTGTTCTTTCTGTAGCTGCTTTAGGTGTAAGGTTAGGTTGCTTGAGATTTCTCTTGCTTCTTGAGGTAGGCCTGTATTGCTATGAACTTCTCTCTTAGAACTGCTTTTACTGCATTCAAAAGGATTTGGACTGTTGTATTTTCATTTGTTCTCTTGTGCTTTTTTCTTCTTTCATTTCTTGGTTGGCCTGTTAACTGTTTGGTAGCACGTTATTTTCCAAATTTTGTCTTGTGGTTGACTTCTAGTTTCGTAGAGTTGGGGTCAGAAAGTTCTTCTTGAATTTGTTAAGGCTTGTTTTATGGAGTAATAGATGATCCATTCTTGAGAATGTTTCGTGTGCACTTGAAATGAATGTGTATTCTGTTTTAGGATATCATGTTCTGAATATATCTGTTAAACCTATCTGTTCCAATGTGTTATTCAAATTCAGTGTTTCCTTGTTGATTTTCAGTTTAAATGATCTGTCCATTGATGTAAGTGGGGTGTTAAAGTCCTCTACTAATAATGTATTATTGTAGATTAGTTCATTACTGTTTTATGTATTTGGGTGCTCTCATGTTGGGCATATAAATATTTACAATTGTTATATATTCTTGCTGGATAGTCCCCTTTGTCTTGTGTTACAGTCTTTGTTTTAAAGTCTTTTTGTCCGGTGTGAGTATTGCTACTTTATTTTGACATCCATTTGCATGATAAATTTTCTCCATCCCCTCACTTTTGATCTACAAGTGTCTTTAGGTCTAAAATGACTTTCTTTTAGACCGCATATAAATGGGTCTTTTTCCCCCCCATTCTGTCACCTTGTGCCTTTTGATTAGTCTATTTACATTCAAAGTAATTATGGATAGATACATATATGTTACTTTGTTACTTGTTTGGTGGTCATTTCTGAATATTTTTCTCTGATCCTTTCTTTCTCCTTTGCTGATTTTCTTTAGTGATGTATTTGGGTTTCTTTCTCTTTATTCTTTGCATGTTTATTAGTGGTTTTTGATATATGGTTACCATTAGGTTCGTATCATAAGATCATCTGCATATAGCAGTCCATATTAAGTTGCTTAAATTTGAACCCATTCTTTACTCCTCACCATGTTTTAGGTCTGTTATGTTGTCATATTTCACATTTTTTAATTTTGTGAGTTGCTTGATTTTTTTTTTTTTACAGAAATAATTCATTTTTACTACTTTTGTGTTTCCTACCCACATGCTATTATTTATAGTCTCCTTTCCACTCAGAGTCCCCTTCAATACTTCTTGAAGGGCTGGTTTAGTGGTCATGAACTCCTTTCGTTTTTGTTTGCGGAAACTCTTAATCTCCTTCCATTCTGGATGATAGCCTTGCTGGATAGAGTATTCTTGGCTACAGATGTTTCCCATTCAGCACTCTGAGTACATCCTGCCACTCCCTCTGGCTTCAAAAGTTTCTGCTGGAGAATTCCTCTTTACCCTTAGGAGGTTTTCTTTTTATGTTACTGTCTTATTTGGCTTGCTGCTGTAAAAATTTTTCCTTTATCACTATATTTTGTCAGTTTTTTTTGAAGTTTATTTACTTGGCGAGAGAGAGAGGGAGAACTGCGCATGCATGAGTGTGAGTGGGGGAGGTGGGGGGGGGGAGCAGAGAACCCCAAGCAGGCTCCACACTGTCAGCACAGAACTGGATGCAGGGCTTGAACTCATCAACTGTGAGATCATGACCTGAGCCGAAATCCAGAGTTGGATGCTTAACCAAGTGAGCCACCCAGGTACCCCCTATTTTGTTAATTATAGTAGGTCTTAGTGTAGATCTGCTTTTCTTGATTTTGTTGGGGGTTCTCTGTGCCTTCTGGATTGGTATTTCTGTTTCCTTCCCCAGATTAGGGAAGTTTTCAGCTATTCTTTCTTCACATAAATTTTCAGCCCCCTTTCTCTTCTTCTTTTAGGATGCCTATAATGTGAATGTTAATACATTTGATGGAGTTACTGAGTTCCCTAAGTCTGTTGTTATTTTGCATAATTTTTTTTTCTTTTTTGTTTGATTCCATTCCTCGGTCTTCTAGGTCATTAACTCATTGCTCTGATTCTCCCAGCCTGCTGTTTACTGCATCAGATGTGTTTCTAATTTTCATCTCTGGTTGGTTCTTTTTCTTTCTTCTCCTCCTCCTCCTTTTTACATCTTTGGTTCTTATTTTTGTGTTAAAGGTCTCATTGATGGTCTCGTTACACTCTTTGCTCAAGTCCATTGAGTATCCTTATGATCATTGCTTTAAATACTCCATCAGGCATCTTACTGTATCTATTTTACTTAGATCTCTGCCTGTGGCCTCATCCTGTTTTTTCACTTGTGATAAATTTCTCTGTCTTCTCATTTTGTCTAAGTCCCTGTGCCTGTTTGTGTATGTTAGGTAAGTTACCAACAGCTCCTGGTTCTTGAGGATATGGCTTTATGAAGAATTGGTCCCATAGTGCACTCCCAGGCCCTGGGGCTTCCAAGAGTGTCTGCAGTATGTGCTGAATGTGCTCTGCTTCTTGTCTTGCTTGCTTTATCTTCCAGGCCAGTTGACTGCAGAGGCTCTCGTTGCCTGTTGTGGTCAGTGTTTTGTCCCTGGCTTAAATGTGGCAAGTTGTAACTTGGTGTGCTCTGGTCTGCTTGTGAAATGAGACCTGTTACTACTGCCAGTGGAACCGAGGCTCTGCAAAACTTCCAGGTCAGGAGATGTGGTGTGAGCAGGGATTTGGGCTGGTCTTCTAGGGAAGGGGGCCTACTCTGCTGGGACTTAGGCAAACATGACTGGGAAGGATGGTTCCACTGGTGCATGGGGAGGGGTGGGACTTGGTGTAAGCAAGTTAGGTAGCAAGTGTAGGCGCGGTACTGGTTCCTGTGGGTAGCCCTGTGCTTATTCTTTGGGGGGGGGGGGTATGGTGCCTGCCAGTTCCTTTGTTGCTAGAGTTTTCTCTCCGTCAATACTTCCTCTGGGACATGTTCCAGGATGAGTGAATAACCTCCTCACTGTGTACCCCAGGTGCTCTTCACATCACTGTTTTCAAGCTGTGTGTCCATGGACTGTTTGCCTGCATTCTAAGAGGAGTTCATTATATCCATTCTCTATCCAAGCCAAGCCCACTTACCTTTAGAACTCCATACTTGAGAGGCGCCTGGGTGGCTCAGTCGGTTAAGGGTCTGATATTGTGCTCAGGTCATGATCTCGCAGTTCGTAGGTTCAAGCCCTGTGTTGGGCTCTGTGCTGACAGCTTGCTTAGAGCCTGGAGCCTACTTCAGATTTTGTGTCTGCCTCCCTCCCTCCCTCCCTCCCTCCCTCTCTCTCTCTCTCTCTCTCTCTCTCTCTCTCTCTCTCTCTCTCCCCCTTCCCCACTTGTGCTCTGTCTCTTTCTCGAAAATAAATAAATAAATATTGGGGAAAAACTTAAAAAAAAAAAAACAAAAACAAAACTCCACACTTCAAACCCAGCTCATTGGCAGAAGTCACAAAATTTAGTCCCTCTGGCTTTCCAAGCCAGTTGCTATGGGGGTATATTTTCCCCCTGCACACCAGGGACATCTTTTTAAACCAAGATTGGAAACTCAGAACTTATGAAATGCAACACATTTGGTGATACGAAATCCTAACACATTTTCACTATAAAATATAAAAACAAATATATTTAGAAAGTTACTTGCAATTCAAGTGATAAAGGAATATATAAAGAACTCTTACAAACTGACATTAAATCTGATTAATTAAATAATAAAGGAGCAAATAGAAATGATCAACATGGAAAGTTGTTAAAATTTACCAGTAGTCCCTAATCAGCAGAAAAATTCAAAATAAAGTGATAATGAGGCCAGGTAAAATTAAAAAGCCATCCTCTTGGCTGCTGGTGGGGATGTGGAGAAAAGAGGCAACATAACTTGATACAGCCTTTTGGGAAAGCAGTATAGCAACATAAATTATTAAAATTTGTCACACAGTGCACATATATGCCAGTATGCATCACATGCACGGATACACCCTTAGATTTCAATTCCACTCTTGGAATTCTGTCTTGGAATAAACTGCTAATGTGTAAGATGATAGAGAATGTTTTGTGGCATTGCTTACAGAGACCACAGGAAACAAAAGTAGTCAAGGTATGACTGAAATAAGCCACATGTGACAGACCGTCTACAGCCATGAAGTAGAAGCAGTATAGCTGTGTGGCAGATGTCTGGGAGGAAATTTTAGAAGGCGTTGAGTGTGAAAATGAAATTGCAGAAAGGTGTATAAATGGGTTCTATTTTACAAACAGTGATGAAACTTCTGTATATGTATTCATATGATGATATGATGGAGAAAATTATAGAGGGATGCATATTAAGGAAGGGAGGGGAGAGTAGGAAGCAAAAGGAGAGACCACTAAAACCTTACCGAATGGTCTGTATGATATCACCACAATTAATCCTTTGTAGAAAATGTACAGAGTTCCTATATATTATATTTAAATTGTTTATAAAGTGTATATGCATGATAATTTCTAAAAACTGGACTTGAAAACAGACCTACACAGTGTTTTCTTGTGCAATATCCTCTTTTAGATCATAGATGTTCTTTGAGGTAGTAACCACACCCTGCAGTGCTGGGCTCAGCCACTTTGTTCACACTTGTCCTTTGACCAAATACAAAGTCTGTTAGGAGAGACTGTCAGGCATCCCACAGTTCATGTTAGAAACTTTTGTTTGTGATGCTTTCTTTGACTCATCAAGTGAGGTAATGTGCTTTTTTGGCATTGTTTTTGTGACTCAGATAAAGTTTTCCATATTGTACTTTACATGTTTGTTGTTAGGCCATTAGCACCCAAGGGTGTCTTAGAAGCTCATATTTATGACATTTACTTGCAGTAAAGTTTATCAACAAGAGCTAGATGGTTGCAAACAAAGAATTGAAGATTTATGGGTAATGTATGCAATCATTGGCTTTAGGGTCCAATTGTTTCCATGTTTTATTTTACTTATATGATACCTGAGAAAATTGATTAACTTTAGTAGTGGGATTAGTTAATAGCTTTTAAAAATAGTTTCTCAGGTGGACTCAGGTGGCTCAGTCCAGCATCCAACTTTGGCTCAGGTCGTGATCTCATGGTTTGTGAGTTCGAGCCCTGCATTAGGCTCACTGCTGCTGTCGACGCAGTGCCCACTTCGGATCCTCTGTCCCCCTCTCTCTATGCCCTTCCCCTGCTTATGTGCGCGCTCTTGCTCTCTGTCTCTCTCTGTCTCTCAAAAATAAATATTAAAAAAAGTTTCTTTTGTAATTTCAAGATGTACTTTAGTTATATTAACATAGGAGCTTAAAAAGAATTATAGAAGTTTATTTCCAAGCTGAATAAAAATGTGACAGCTGCTTGTTATTATCATAAATAGAAAAAGCCCCTCAAGTTTGCAAGAAACATTAAAACTACATTAGGACCTCAGAATAGATGGATATTATGTCTTCATTTTTTTGTTGCTGGACTGAATATAAATGCTGAAAGCACATTTCAGTCTGATGTGCCTGAGCCCTATCTGGTATATAATTTAATTTGGCACATATGTGATGCAGAAATGTGCTTGGTACTTGAGTTATGGGAGAGTGAACATAGAAATTCAACAGTCTCAAATTCAGAAAACAATCATTACTGACATGATCACTGCAAGTCAAACATGTCCTTATACAGTATTATCTAGAGAAAGTTTATTTCCAGGTCTACTCAAGTACAAATTAACCTGACTGTGCAGGGTAGTACTTTGGGGGGACTTCTATGTGTAAAAAATTGAGGTTAGTACCCGTGTGATTATGACTTGTGCTTTATTACAGATTTTAAAATACATTGCAAAAAACTAATGTTTATAGAAGCCTTGAAGTTTTGTTGCTGAACTTTGGAGCTTCATTGAACATGGTTTGATTAGTACTATGGTGTGGTATGTGGAAGAAATGTCACGAGAAACTGCATTTTTGGGTTTGGAGAATTTTATTTTTCAGGTGTATTATGGTATACTAAAACAGTTTATGCTGATAAAATCTGTTTTCTGGTTTCTTTAAGACCTGGCTTGTTCGACAGTGACAGTATTTCCACAGTGTAAATATCTTCATTTCAAAAGAACACATACACAAGAAGATTTTGGGATAATAACATACGTTAAGAAACAAATGAGGATGAAAAAAGACAGAGCTAACATTTTAATTAAACATAAATACATCATGTAAACAAAATAAAGTAGTTGTCATTTTTCTGAGCTCAGATTTTCTAAAAAAAAAAAAAAATTCTGTAAAATCCTTTGTAGTGATGTAAACATTGTTTTTACTTACTCCTACACCAAGAGGTATGATGTACAATGCAGTTAAAAGAAAAATTTTTTTCTTAATGTTTGTTTATTTTTGAAGGAGAGAGAGAGGGAGGGAGACAAAGAATCCGAAGCAGGCTCCAGGCTCTGAGCTGTCAGCACGGAGCCCAATGCGGGGCTCGATCTCATGAACCGTGAGATCATGACCTGAGATGAAGTGGGACGCTAAACTGACTGAGGCGCGCAGGTGCCCCATGCAATGCAGTTTTTTTAATTGCGAAGAATTAACACCATTCAGTTACATAAGCTTTTGTTTTTCCAGAAAATTCTTATCTGGAGTATGGTAACCTCCCTCATCAGGCCCTGTGACATGTTTACAGAAACCCAGATTCCGGAACGGGTTCTTGCAGCATGAACTGTTTATTCTGGTCATGCCTTTCCTTTCAGTGTTTCCCTGGAGTATCTCCACCTTAGTAATAAATGACCTTGTTTTATGAAATGTATGAGATTTTTCATATTAGTCAGCTTCTGGCAGTGATATTTGATATCTTTGTTGGGATGCACATGACCCTGTCTAGATTATGTGCTTTGGGCTGCTCTGACATCCACATCCAGGCATTATCAGTTTGTTACAATTACACTCATCACATGCTATAGTTTTGAGTTCTTGTTTTCATGCTCTGTTAGGCATAATAAGTAAAACATTCTTGTAGATCAATCCTGTTGTTAGATGTTTCTGGTGTTTGTAGTCCTGAACAACCTGTATTTAGTTTGGGTCTAACTTTGAAGATTTAGACTGTGAATTTTTCTAAATGGCTACGAATACCTCAGACTCTGCTTAAAATCTTTCAGGGGATCCCTCTGCAGAATAAAATTCAAACTCTTAAGCTTGCAGGACTGCTGCTCATGGTAAAGTTGGTTGTGCCCTACATGTGGGTATCCGTAAGGAGTTGAGTCCCACCAGTTCATCTACCCAAGCTCTAGGGCTGGTGGCGGTGGTCGGGCACTTCTCCAGTTCACTCAGAGGCATCATTTGGTTAATGGAGCCTTTACTTAAGGCTTTTCATCTGGCTTTTGCTTTCTTTAAGCTACACTTTATTCTCTGTTCTTGTCAGTATCACAGACCTGTATCTATTATGGTCCTGTTACTTGAAACCACTTGGAGTTCTCCAAATGTACTATGTGCTACAGTACTTTTCTTGTAATAATGATGAGAGCCAACATTGATTAAACATTTATGCCAGAACTTTATGGCATTATCTTACCTAGTCCTTATTAAATGAGGATAGGTCTCTTATTGCCTCCATTAAGTACACCTGAGGAAATGTTAAGTGGTTTGTCCAGGATCACAGAACTATAAAATGGTGGCACCAGGATTTGAACCCAGGCTATGATGATTGGACTCTTTTTTTTTTTTTTTTTTTGAGGTATAATTGATATATAACATAATAATCGGTTTTAGGTGTACAACATAATGATTTGAGACATTTATATATATATAATATAAATATTCACGCACACATTGAGAAACGATCAGCACTTATAAGTCTAGTTACCACCACATATAGATAAAATATTTTTCTTGTGATGAGACCTTTTAAGATGTGTTCTCTTAGCAACTTTGAAAAATACAATACTGTATTTTTAACTATAGTCAACATGCTATACATTATACCCCAGGACTTATTTATCACTGGAAGTTTATATCTTTTGACCACATTCACTGATTAAATTCAGCCCCTATCCCTGACAACCCCCAGTCTGTTCTCACAGATTAGTTTGATTTTCTTTTTGGATTCTACAAATAGGTGAGATCATATGGTATTTGTCTTTGACTTATTTCACTTAGCATAATGCCCTCAGGGTCCATCCATGTTGTCATAAATAGCAAAATTTTATTCTTTTGTTTATGGCTGAATAATACTCCCTTGTATATATACTACATTTGCTTTATCCATCATTCATTGGTGGACACTTCGGCTGTTTCTGTGTCTTGGCTGTTGTAAATAATGGTGCTGTGATTGTGGGGGTATAGATACCTTTTGAGTTAATGGTTTTGTTTCTTTCAGATAAATACCCAGAAGTGGAATTGTTGGATTATATGGTATTTTTTTTTTTTTTAATTCTTGAGAAACTTCCAAATTGACTTCCATAGTGGCCACACCAGTTTACATTCTCCACCTACAGTGCAGAAAGATTTCCTTTTCTCCACATTCTCAACCAGCATTGGCTATCTCTCTTTGACAATAGCCATTCTAACAGGTGTGAGATGATATCTCAATGTGGCTTTCATTTGCACTTATGGTTAGTGATGCTGAGCACCTTTTCATGTACTTGTTGGCTATTTATAGGTCTTTGAAAAAAGGTCATTCAAGTCCTTTACCTGTTTAATATGATTATTTTGTTGTTGAGTTGTATGAGTTCTTGATAGATTTTGGATATTAACCTCTTAACAGCTGTATGTTTCACAGATATGTTCTGTTTCATAGGTTGCCATTTCATTTTGTGGATCGTTTTTCTTTGCTGTGTGGCAGCTTTTTTAGTTTGACGTAGTCTCACTTGTTTATCTTTGCTTTTGTTGCCTTTGCTTTGGTGAGAAATCAAAATATCATTGCCAAGATCAATGTTAAGGAGCTTCCTACCTATGTTCTCTTCGAGGAGATTTATGGTTTCAGGTTTTTTGTTCAAATCTTTAATCCATTTTGAGTCTGTTTTTGTGTATGATGTAAGAAAAATGGTCCAGTTTCATTCTTTTACATGTGGCTGTTGGGCTTTCCCAGCACCATTTAGTGAAGAGACTGTCCTTTGCCCACTGTATATGCTTCGCTCCTTTGTTGTACATTAATTGACAATATATGCATGGGTTTATTTCAGGGCTCTCTATTCCACTGATCTATGCATCTGTTTTTATGCCAATACCTTATTGTACTGATTACAATAGATTTTTAATCGAGTTTGAAATCAGGAAGTGTGATGCCTCCAGCTTAGTTCTTCTTTCTGAAGATTGCTTTGGCTATCCAGGATTTTTTTTAGTTCCATACAAGTTTTAGTATTTTTCTATTTCTGTGGAAAAAATGAGACTGGAATTTTTACAGGAATTACATTGACCTTAAAGATTGCTTTGGGTAGTATGGACATTTGAACAGTATCCTTGCAGTCCATGAGCATGGAATATCTTTTCATTTATTTGTGCCTTGTTCAGTTTGTTTCATCAGTGTCTTAAAGTTTTCAGTCTACTAGTCTTTTACTTTCTTAGATTTATTCCTAGATATGTTATTCTTTTTGATGTAATTGTAAGTGGGAGTGTTTTCTTACTTGTTCCTTCTGCTAGTTAATAGTGTATAAAAACACCACAGAGTTTTGTATATTGATTTTTATATCCCACTTCACTGAATTTATTCTAACAGTTTTTGGTGGAGTCTTAGGGTTTTGTATATACAATACGTCATTTGCAAATAGAGACAGTTTTAATTCTGTCTTTCTGATTTGGATGAGTTTTGTTTCTTGCTGAATTGCTCTGGCTAAGACTTCCAATACTATGTTGAATAAAAGTGGCAAGAGTAGGCATCCTTGTCTTGTTACTGGCCTTAGAGGAAAATCTCGTTTTTCACCACCAAGTGTAATGTTAGCTATGGGCTTGTCCTATATGGTTGAGGTACGTTCCATCTGTACCCACATTGGTGAGAATTTTTATCCTGAATGGATGTTGAATTTTGTCAAATGCTTTTTCTGCATCTGTTGAGATGATATGATTTTGGTTCTTCATTTTGTTAACCTACGTGACATTAACTGACTTGTGGATGTTGAGCCATTCTTGCATCCCAAGAAGTTATTTCCAAGGGGGAATAAATCCCCCTTGATGATGGTGTATGATCCTTTTAATGTAATGCTGGAATTAGGTTTGCTGATAGTTTTGTTCAGGATTTTTGCATGTGTGTTCATCAGGGATACTGGCCTGTAATTTTATTTTCTTATGTCTTTGTCTGGTTTCAGTATCAGGGGAATGTTGGCCTTGCTAAATAAATTTGCAAGTAGTCCCTTCTCTAATATTTTTTGGAAGAGTTTGCGGATTGAGATTAGTTCTTTCTGTAAATGTTTGATAGAATTCACCAGAGAAGCCATCTGGTACTGGGCTTCTGTTTGTTGGAAAGTTATGATTACTGTCCCAATTAGCTTTACTATTACTGTTTCTAAAGTTTGTAGATATTTTCTTGCGTGTCTAGAGATGGCCTTGGGTCACGTTTGAGGACAAAAGGCTGCTTTGGGAAGTTCAGTTAAGTGGGTATTTGGTATGTAGGATAATACAACATCTTATTCTGGAATGTGGAGCCAAACTGTTCAGCGTAGTAAGATGTAAGGATTCCTTCTCCACCCCAGCTGCTGCCTGACCATCACCATTGGAAGAAGTGTTGCACTTCTAGGTTGTTTCTTGTAGGTCTTTAGGGATACCAGAGACTTGGATTTCTGGAAGATAAACTTCCTAGGTTAGGTGAAACACTAGGCTTCCCAAAACCAGGTGGAATGTGGACTCAGCTACTGAGTACCCACGTCAGTACTCCTGTCTTTGACAGGAGAGTGAAAAGCATGTGTCATACAAGGACGGCAATATTATCAAAGTAAGAGTATTTTAAGAAAAAGGAATCTATAAAATGGGAATGCTGGAAAAGAACAATTAAATCATACTAAGTATGGCTAGTTATTTGTTTATTTTGGAGAGAGTACCAGCAGGGGAAGGAAGGGAGAGTGGGAATCTCAAGCAGGCTCCATGCTCAGTTCCGATCCTGATGAGGGCTCGATCCCGTGACCCTGGGATCATGACCTGAGTGGAATCAAGAGTCGCAAGCTTAACAGACTGAGCCACTGAGGTGCCCCAGGTTAGTTGTATTTTTATTTGAATTAGAAATGGCAAAAATCTCAAAGGAGAATATTGACAAAAACGTCAGCATCAGTAAGAAGGAAGCCAGTGACACATACAGGAAAAGTTATTAGTGAAGCTGAGGGCAGTCTTTGTTGTTGGTTACTACAGAAATTGGAGAAAGTTTTACTTCAGACACTAGTCTGCAGTTAACATTCCTTGCTGCTCCATGAAAGAGTTAATGTCTTCTCACTTCTCTTCCTTTGCTCATACTGCTTTTGCTTTCTTGTATGTCCTGCATCTAGATGTTAGCCTATTATTTAAAGTTGTACTTGGCTTTAAAGACCCTGCTTAGATGGCACTTACTCCACGAAGTTCGTTCCAGGTGCACAAACCAGAAATGATTTTATGTTGTTGCTTTTATCACAGCAATTTTGTACTATTCTGACAGCACTTGACGTAAATCCTCGGATATTCTCTAGTATGTGGAGCGATAGCTTTATAGGTTAAAGAGCATGTTTCATTTGGCGTTATTAGTGTATACATTGTCTTGCGTATACAGTGCATCCAGTGGGGTTTGCAGTGCTGGAGACTTGAGCACTGATGTACTGTCACCACAAGACAGAAGGGGGAGGGTTCTTGGCAGACAGACGGATAGGTTAGAACTGTCAGTGAAGACAGAATGGGAAGATAGTGGCACCAGTTGGAGACCTGGAGACTTTTCCCAAAGCCACTTCTCCTACTCTCTCTGCCAAAAGTACTTAATGAAGCAGGAGCAAAACAACTTTACTGCATTTGCTCTCTGGTGAATCAGTCAAGTCTACACCCTAGCCATCGGGCCCAAATACCATCCCCAAGGTGGTTTTCTATCCAGAAGACCTAGATATTTCCAACTTCCCTTTAGTTTCATTTCTGCCAAATTCTTGAAGGCCAGAGGCTAATCCACTGGAACAGTATTTCCCTGTAGCTTGGTTTTTAATTGTGTTCTGAATTTAGTTTATATTCCTAAATGGTTTTACAAGATTTCTTTCTCCCCATGCCCTCAGAGGAAGTTATGTGTTTGTGAACCTCTCGGGTACCATTTTAGTAAATTAAGAATTCAGTTCACTGAATGATACCCCTGTGGCCTGAAAGAGTTAATACAAGTTTCTTAAGTACCTTATTAATTCCCAGGGAATAATTTATGCATTAGAGTGTAGCTTAGTATCTAGTCAGTTACACACACAGTACGGAATTTTTCCCCCCTTTGGAAAGTAGATTTGAACCTTTGAAAACAAATGGAGTTTGAGCTTAAATCTAAGGACCCTGTTTCATAAATAAATAAACTTGTAACATTTCAGTGAGAGAAGGGGTATTGTTATAAAAATAAAGATGAAGCGGGGCACCTGGGTGGCTCGGTTGGTTAAGCGTCCAACTTCGGCTCAGGTCATGATCTCACGGTCTGTGAGTTCGAGCCCCACGTCGGGCTCTGTGCTGACCGCTCAGAGCCTGGAGCCTGTTTCAGATTCTGTGTCTCCCTCTCTCTCTGCCCCTCCCCTGTTCATGCTCTGTCTCTCTCTGTCTCAAAAATAAATAAACGTTAAAAAAATTAAAAAAAAAAAAAAGATGAAGCAGGTTCAAATCCTAGTTTAGTGGTTTACTTTTTTTTTTTTTTAAGATTTATTTATTTTTGAGAAAGTGCAAGTGGGGGAGGGGCAGAGAGGGGGACAGAGGATCCAAAGCATCAGCCCTGTACTTTTGTGAGACTTTGATAGATTAACCTCTCTGTTTTTCTCCTTTCTAAAGTAGGGATGAAGCTTACATCAGAGACAGAAGAGTGGTTAGGCACTTAGTACACCTGGCTTATGCACTAAAATTTGGGTTTGTTTCTGGGTTTAACTATTGGATAGCTGTGTGACCTTCACTTAATCAACCTCTCGGACTCTGCTTTTTTCTACCTGTAAACTGGAATAATTCTAGTATCTAATACATAAAGTTGTTATGCGTAGTAACAGCTCAGTAAATGTGAGCTATTTTTATTCTTAGTATTCATTGGTAAGACTTTTGGAGCAGATCAAATGAAGTAGGAGATAGAAAGTGCCAAGTACTTTGTCTAGGAATACTGGCAAACACTGAAGAGAGGATCTCTTTTGCTGTGTTAGAGTTCCTGTTTTAAATTGCGGATGTAATAAGCCACTTCTATATGACATGACACGCTTCACCTCGTTTCTTGTGTCGTTAGGCTCTGTCCCTTCTCGAGAAGGCCCTCCTCACAGTTTTGGACACGTTAGCATAGAGTTTAAGGGGCTGGCTTGCTCTTCCTTTTGGCCACCTAGGCAGCAATATCTTGGAGGTGAACTTTGCTTTTGGCATTTTGTTCTTTTCCCTTCTATATCCTCTTCTTCCTACTTTTGCTGCCTACTTCCTAGGTCTACCATTGCCTTCAACTGCGCTATGGTTGCAGGTAAATAAAAGCATCACGTACATAGGTGTATGACCTTGGCATTATGAGGACTCTGGTTTTGTGGTACAAACAGGGTTTTAGCTTTGTTAGATTATGGCTCATTATCAAGGGGAAAGTTATTCTTAGAGTTGCCCATCTAAAAAAGAGGCTAGCTCCTCAGGCTGCAGAGTGGACTATGCTGGGGAGGGGGAGGTAGGAAGAACTCTAGTTTATAAGATGAAATTCCCCCTTGACTCTTGGACTTGAATGTGAGTGACCAGGATGTCCAGAAAGGAACTGCCCTGGTATTTTTCCAGTAGGGACCAGCTATGTGGAGGCAGATAGAGGACTAAAAGTAAGGAATATGGACAAGTAGTCTGTAGTTAAACCTGCCTTTTGGGGCCAGAGCACACGTACATTAAGATAGCCTCCTGGGTTGGTAGATGTCCAAGGGGTTTACTCCTTGGACATTGTTGGGCTGTTCATGAAGTAGTAACAGGAGGATGAAGAGTGACTGACTTGGGGACTTCATATATCCCATGTTTTTTTCCCTTAATTTTTATTAAAAGGTTGTTTTTTGTTTGTTTTATTTTTTAACATTTATCTAGTTTTGAGAAACAGAGCATGAGCGAGGGAGGGGCAGAGAGAGAGAAAGACCGAATCGGAAGCAGGCTTCAGGCTCTGAGCTGTGAGCCCAGACCCAGACATGGGGCTCGAACTCACGAACTGTGAGACTGTGACCTGAGCCGAAGTCGGATGCTTAACCGATGGAGCCACCCAGGCAACCTTCATATATCCCATGTTTATGGCATTTTTTAATGTAGCACAGTAATGAACATTCATGCTGTTGGTGGTGTATAGGTGAAGTGCCCCAATGATAGTAAGTTTGTTTGGGATGGGATAACTTATTTTGAGTCAATCCGTATATAATGGATCAAAGGGAAAGAGAGACCCCCAGACCAGCAGATAACATGATCTAAAAGTGGTAATAGGATGACTGTGCCACAAAGGAAGAACTGGTCGTTTGGCAGTGAGCTCAGAATCAAAAATTTTTTTTGTCGTTGTCTGTTGAGCATTATTTTTTGAAGAAGGATTGATCTATTGGAGATGGCATTCTAGGGCAGGCATATACTCATAGTAGAATACATACATGGTACCAGACTTCAAACACGAGCAAATAACGTCTTTGTCATGATTCCATTCTCCTGGGTGCTCATCTGATATTACTCGTTCTCCAGTGTAACTCACCAGTGAGGACTGATGACGGTGATCAGAAGTATTCAGTGTTCTCCCTTTCTGGCAGTTTTTCATTGTCTTGTAAATGACTAATAACGTTGAGACCATGTCACTTTGCTTTTATAGAATTGATTGCCTTTCAGTTGTTAGCCCTGCTTGTTTAAGGTATTTTTCCTGAGTCTGATCCATTCTAGAATTGGGCAAAGGTCTCTGGGCCATAAGACTGAGGATCTTATCCTCACTGCTGCTGTGTGTGGCATTTGGGTGTGGCCAGCTAGCCTTTTCTTAGTGATGTCTCAGCTGTTTCCTCTATGCCTGCCAAACACGTTATGTTAATTTTGCTCCATTTTATAATGCTAAACTTTTTACCTGTTTGTTTATTCACTTCTCACAGTTAATCATGCTTGTGGAAGTTGGCTTGAATCTTTAAAAAATTAGACCATTAGAATAATCAATTTTTCCCCTGTTAAAAGTGAAAGAACAGTTTTGCTTCTGAGGAAGTTGGCTTCAGTTGGTTTTTAGTTTGGGCTTGATGTTAAGAGTTACAGTAAACACAATTAGTGACGACATCTGGTTGCTGCAAGGATCAATAATGTCTGATACATAGATATCTATTGTGTATTAATATACCTTAGTTTCCTTGGATAAACTGAAAGCTGCTTGGTAACTGCCTAAACAGCAGTTATTCTAAGAGTCTGTTGCCACTGTTTTTAATGGGGTAGTCTTGTACTTTCATGGATTGCTTAATCTTAAAAACCAGATGGTAGTTGTAGCAAAATTTCATAAAGATTTTATGTCCTGTGTTGTGCTATCAGCGAAAAGCATGAGAATTTATTAACTGGGAAAGTTAAACATTACCCTATCTCAATGAGAAAACAAGCATATAAATTAGAATAAAAATTGATGAATCATTTTATTTACCTAATAATTTACTGTCATTACTCTAAAGGAACACAAGGTGGCAAGTAGAGAATGGACTTTGCACTATTGTGTTTTATGAAGAGAAAAAGGGAGACAAGTCATGGAAAATAGTGCAAAATAACATAATTATAAATCCAAGTATTAGTGATTACAATAAATGTAAGTAGACTAGATGATTCAGTTAAAAGACAAAGTTTCTCAGATTGGATTAAAAAAACCCCAAAATTCAATGGAGATGCTAGGTTTACAAGAAGCATAACTAAAACATAAGCAAACAAAAAAAAATCCACAAAATTATATTTCAGCTTATTCTAATCCAAAGAAAGATGGACAGAATGGTAAAAGGCATTAGTAGAGATGAAATCTCTACACAGTAGTAAAATGTTCACTTTATGAGCTATAAGAACTTAGGTACCTAGGAACGTTGCTGCAAATTATATAAATAAAATATACAGAAACACGAAAATAGCCAAATTCCCACTCCTGGGGGAACTTAACACACCTTTCTGAATATAGCAGACAGAAAATTCAGAAAGATGTAGGTGATTTAAAGATCATGAATAACAAGTTTGACCTAATAGGCATACATAAAACATTACACTTCCTGTATAACCGATTTTTTCCAAGCACATATGGAACATTTGACATTGGTTATGTATAAACTGTAAAGCAAGTCTCAACAAATGTTTGAAATCTTAGAGTATGTTTCCTAACTATAGTAGAATTATGCTGAGAATAATCAAAAGATAATAAGTAAACCCATATGCCTAAAAATTAAGGAATATACTTGAAAACATCTTATAAATTAATGAAGTTTTAAAAAGCACAGGAAGGATGAAAAATTGTCATTTAAAAACCAAAAAAAACCACCTCAAGATAACAAAACAAACCCAACTCACTGTGCTGCTGAACATAGTAACTAAAAACTGTCAGTTTTTGAGTATGTTTATCTTAATGCCTAAGTATTTGATATTTCTATATTCTGGAGAGTCTCCAATATTTTTGAAAATTTTCTTTTCCCTGGATGATCTTAAGTTGGATTAGAAAAATAAGTCTCTGAGCCAATGGGGAGAAACTCCTTCCTGCTGGTGTTAAGAGGGTGTGTCATGACTAGGAAGCCTGTGGATTTATTAGAAACAGGACAGGGTGCCTGGGTGGCTCAGTCGGTTGAGCGTCCAACTTCAGCTCAGGTCACGATCTCACGATCTCGAGGTCCGTGAGTTCGAGCCCCATGTCGGGCTCTGGGCTGATGGCTCAGAGCCTGGAGCCTGCTTCCGATTCTGTGTCTCCCTCTCTGCTCCTCCCCCGTTCATGCTCTGTCTCTCTATCTCAAAAATAAATAAAAACGTTCAAAAAAAAAATTAAAAAAAAAAAAAAAAGAAACAGGACATGTAGGGGCACCTGGGTGGCTTAGTCGTTTAAGCATCCAACTTCGGCTCAGGTCATGATCTTGCTGTTTTTGAGTTTGAGCCTGGCCTCAGGCTCTGTATTCAAAACGCAGAGCCTGGAGCCTGCTTTGGCTTCTGTCTCCCTCTGTCTCTCTCTGCCCCTCCCCCACTAGTGCTTTGTCTCTTTCAAAAATAAATGTTAAAAAGAAAATTAAAAAAAACCCAGGACATGTATATATACGCTGGTTTTCATTCATTGTCTGTGTCCCCTCTTTTTATTTACCTTGAACTGGAAGACCTACTGAGCCTATAGTGTGGTTCAGACAGGCTGTAGTAAATTATTTCTACTTCTGTATTTAAATAATGGTAACAGAGGCACGTTGAGGCTCTCAAATATACACAGGTTTGGGATTTAACTACCCTTTCTCATTTCCATTTCTGAGGAAAAAAGACTTTTTCACATGGCTACGAGTTGTTGGTCATCTAGAGAAATCTACCCACCACCCCCTCCTGCTTTTTCCTTTTCCAAGGTTTGAGTAGCATGAAAAGATTCAGGCATTCCCTGCTTCTTGTAAGGAAATGAATACAAGCCTGTGTTTTTAAAGAGTGGGAATCTAAACCAGAACAGACACCAGGTTGAAGAAGAAATTTGTCATGTCATGGATGCAGGAACATGTATATATGGGAATACAGTATTTTGTTGGACTAGAGAGCCTCTGCCTTAAAGAAAAAGTGTAGAAAGGTGTATTAAGTGTCCGGTAGATATGTGTGTTTCTGGTGGTGAGGTCCCGTTGGCTCATTAGTTTTTTAAAAATTTTCCAGGTTGTCCCCATGTATAGTTTCTTTTCCTGAGGCAGTCTCTCTAACTTGTTTCCTGTTACTGTCATTGCTACCTTTTTTGAGTAGAGGCAGGGTATGTAAGTGATGTAAATGATAGCATGGAAAAACTCAAGAACTATTAAGTAGATTATATCCTTTTTTTTTTTTTTTTTTTTTTTTCCATTTTAAAGTGCCTTACTTAATCCTGGGTCACTACTTAGAAAATTTAATGACTGTCTTTCATTTTGGCATTATTTTGAAACTTGATGACATTTAGAATAAAAACTCATATAAACTAAATATTTGGATTTATAAAATATAAGGAATATGATCCTTGTTTTTTTAAATAACTATAACATAAAGAAAATAATAACTGAGATAAAAGTTACATTTATACTTAAAAAAAAAAAAAAACTTTTTAAAGTTTATTTCTTTTCAAAGAGAGACCATTTGAGAGAGTGTCAGAGAGAGGAGACAGGATCCCAAGCAATGAAGAGCCCAATGTGGGGCTTGGACTCAAGAAACTGTTAAGTCATGACCTGAGCTGAAACCAAGAGTTGGGTGCTTAAGCTGAGCCACTAGGCGCCCCACATTTATACTTGTTACAATTAACTCATATTCTATGTTTCTACTCTTGGTAAAAGTCAAAAAATATTAGTTGTGCCCTGTGTAGTTTCCTTAATGGTTCACCCCAAAGTTGCCTATTTCTGCATGTCCAGTAGGGCTGCCCACCAATTCCCAGATCTGTGATAAATGATATTTCCACTCTGTCATGAACAGAAAGCACAATAACTGGATTAACACAGACCATGAGAATCATAGCTACAGGGGTTGTGTTTGTCGTTATTGGGTGAAGGACAATTCACCGTGGATTCCATACAAATGGTGGTTAGAGGAAGCAGTGTGATGTACTGGGGCAAGTGTGTTGTGTCGTCTTGCATGGGGTGTGTTTTCCCTATGGCACCTCGTATAGTCCTTATGATTCCATGAGGTTGGAGATGGGAAACCAGACCACAGTGAGGTCGACCGACTTCTTCAAGTAATACATGTCATGGTAGAACTGGGCTTCAAATGAATATTTTAGACTTCTATCTATTTCATCAAGATTTAGATGATTTTTTAAGACAAAAAACCAGGACTGTGGACAAACCAGGCCAATATGACTTGATTTTAGGCCTTATGTTTATGTCTGGAAAATTGAATATAAGGAAAAGGCTGTTTTTGAAATACTGTTTTTCATTGGTACTGATGATCATCCTAGAAATTAATTTTCTGGGAAAAATGTTGATAAAAGCAACATCATAAAAGTTAAATTTAACAGTCTTCATATTTTATTGCAAGAACATATTTAGTCATTTAATGCTTTAATAGCTCCTGAAAAAAATTAAGTCAGATGATCAGTCTATTTTTTTCATGTATATCAGAGTCGCACAATTATTAAATCACATACAGTTAATTACATTTCATTGGGAATTCATATCGACTTTATAAGTCTGGAGTAGACTGTTTAAATAACCCTGCTAGCTAAGGCATTAACCCTTGGCCTTATTAAAAACATACCCCGAAGGATAAGGGCAAAATATGATTGACTCTGCTATGTTTAAATGAAATAGAATGAAGCAAAGTTAAACAAGGAAACTATTGTACTATGTTTATTTGACTGTGTAAAAGAATTCTTGCTGCTGTGCTTAAAAATAAACCACCAGACAACAATGTAGAGATCTTTTTCAACTTACGAAAAAAGCCCATGTAAGTTGAAAGTATCATTTAAGTCCTGATAAGCCCATTTAAGTTGAAAATATCATTAAGTCAAGAATGTATTTTTTTTTATTTTTATTTTTATTTTTTTTAGCGTTTATTTATTTTTGAGACAGAGAGAGACAAAGCATGAACGGGGGAGGGTCAGAGAGAGGGAGACACAGAATCTGAAACAGGCTCCAGGCTCCAAGCTTGTCAGCACAGAGCCCGACATGGGGCTCGAACCCACGGACCGCGAGATCATGACCCGGGCCAAAGTCGGCCGCTTAACCGACTGAGCCACCCAGGCGCCCCAAGTCAAGGATGTATTTAATACACCTACCCTATCAAAGGTCCTAGCTCAGCCTAGCCTTCCTTAATGGCGCTCAGAACACTTATGTTGGGCAAAATCATCTAACAAAAAGCCAGTTTTATAATAAGGTGCTGAGTATCCCATGGATCCCAATGGTATCATCGGATACCGTTCTGAAGGTGGAAAATGGTTGCGTGGGTACAGAATGGTTTTAAGTGTATCGGTCGTTTATCTTTATCATGGTCGTTATCATCATGGTGCTGCTGATGGGGAGCTGCCGCCTGCTTCCCAGAGTCACAGGAGAGAATCCTACTGCAATCGCTAGCCTGATGAAAGAGCAAAATGGAAAATTTGAAGTGTGTTTTGTACTGAATGCGTAGGGCTCTGAACCATCGTAAAGTTGAAAAATCCTAAGTTAAGTGATCCTAAGTCAAGAACCGTTTGTATGTGTAAGTGGTCTACTTTCTAATCATATAAGTGACTCTTCATTTATTTTCTCATTTTCTTTGATTAAATTGGAATGGGACCTGTCTGGCCACAGCTATTACTTTTGAGTCATGTTAGGTGATAATTTCATTGATAATATTGATATGCAGCAAGGTTTTTTTTTAAAAAAAAAGTAACAAGATTTCAGAATATCTCCTATCTAAAATTTGATCATGAAAAATAAAAATTTTTTTAATGTTTATTCTTGAGACAGAGCACGAGTGGGGGAGGCAGAGAGAGGGAGAGGGAGAGGGAGAGGGAGACACAGAATCCGAAGCAGGCTCCAGGCTCTGAGCTGTCAGCACAGACCCGATATGGGGCTCGAACTCAGAAACTGTGAGATCATGACCTGAGCCGAAGTAAGATGGTCAGCTGAGCCACCCCGGTGCCCCAGCTTTGTTGAAATAGAAATGAGTTGTCATTCACATAGGTAATGGAGTTACTTTTAAAATTAGACCTCTGTTGGTGAAAATGTACCATTTGTCATTTGTACGTTTTAGTCCCAACACATCTTCCGTCTCCAGTCAGGTTCCTCTTCTGTTCTCTGCATCCAGTCTTCCCCATTCTTCTCACTGTGCAGGTGCCTTTCATAGGAGAAAGAGAAGCTGCTGGTGGGCATATCCTCATTTTCCTACCTACCTGTCCTCAGGTTGATTCCTTTAGGCCACCGTGCTTACTGTTGATACTTTAAAAGTTAGAAACTATCCCCTGAATTAAATTCGTCATGTCCAAACTCATCATCTGTTAAATCTGTTGTATGCCTTCCATATTACCTTCACATGTTGAAGAATGGCAGGGCATAGACCTTTGCAGAACATTCCCAGAGTCATCCTCTAGAGGGTATTTGATCGAATAATTAATTCTCTTTCTGTCTGGTTCTGGAAAGTTAAAAATCACACTGTTGTCCCAACGTTCACAGCATTTCTTCACCCTGCCCTTGCCTCCCCATTCCTCATGAGCACTGCACTGTGTGAGTAGGACACTGCATAGCCCTTAAGGAGGGAGGTTCCTGATGACTAACACTGCTGAAAAAGGGAGTTCATGACCTTGTAGAGTAGGAACCCCCATGTCAGTCCCATTGAGTTTTACAAATGTTTGTCCTCCGTAAAGATCTTCGAGGGATTCACAGTCTATCTGTCTGTAAGTTTTGAAAATGGAGATAGCGTTTGACCTTCTCCAGTCATCCTGTGCCTCTTAAAATTTTTAGCCTTTTTTTTTCCTTTGGTGAAACACAGCACAAATGAAGTGTATAAAGCAGATGTGCATTTCAACGCACTGTAAAATAAACACCTGTTACTGTTCGTTAAAGATTAAGGCAGGTATTCCTTGAGTTTATCCCCAAATTCCTCTATTTTGATTCAAACATGTTAGGAGGCTGCCGTTTATTTTAGAGCGTCTGAGATTAACTCCTTGTCTGTTTTCGCCAATCCTTGGATTTTAGTTTCCTGTTTCTCGTGTTTAGTTTTCTGTATGTATTCTGAAGATTATTTTCCTTGACCAAATAAGTAGGTGTAGAGAGTTACCTGTTTTCCAGAATTGTTTGTTACAATGTAATGTAACTAAAGAAACTTTTTTCATTTTTTTAAAACCTAATTTTATTCTTAGATTCAGTTTCTCGGTGCTAATTTTAGTAGCTATAATTTGCCATTCTTTTATACACATGGTGCCTGTCTTTTCATCATTTCCTTTAAAAACCTGAGCTCATTAGAAAAATACCTGCTTGGCTACCCTAATCTTTAAATTTTTTTTCTTAATGTTTATTTTTGAGAGAGTGTGAGCAGGGGAAGAGCAGAGAGAGAAGGAGACACAGAATCTGAAGCAGGCTCCAGCCCCTGAGCTGGCAGCATAGAGTCCGATGCGGGCCTCGAACTCACGAACTGTGAGATCACGACCTGAGCCGAAGTTGGACGCTCAACTGACTGAGCCACCCAGGCACCCCATTGGCTGCCTTAATCTTTTCAAGTATCTCTTCCATTTCTTTCTCCTTGAAATCATGTGTTTACGTCAGAATTTGATCTTTCACAAACTCTGGCACACCTCTTGTTTTACATGTTTATATTCATGGTCTTAGAGAATGTGACATTTTGTTTTTGTGTTTTTTTTCTCTTCACCTCTTTTTCCTCTTGTGTTTTTCTTCTCTGTCCACCTTTGTTTCTCTCCCCCTCTTCCCTTCCTGTCAGCTACTCTAACTTGAACGTGACAAACACAACAACAACAAAAGCACAAAATCAAGTTTTTAGACCAATGGCACAAGTGCTAGATAACCTATAGCTTGTGACCTTGAGGGACTAAAGAGATAGGCCAACTGATTTTAATGAGTAAAGAGTTAGGATCGTGTTTTAGGATGGCCTGATAGGTCACATACTATTATGTGACCACCGAGCATGTCTTCTGCAATGACAGTACTGTCTTGAAAACAAAGATAAACCGTGAACTTTCTGTGCTATTGGAGTTAGGATTTGGGAGTAAGCCTATCTTTTCTTCCCCATTCATGCTGAGTTACGTTTAGACGTATTTCTCATTTATATTTGCTTTAAAAAACTATATAGTAACACGGTACAGTATAATAAAACTTTAAGCCATTAATGATACCTGTAGATTGATGGGTAAGCTTTTCCCATTCATCTCTGAATGAAGTACTAGAATTGGTGATCTTGGACAGTTTGTTTAGATAGTAAGTTATTTTTTAAGGAGGGAGAATATCTGGAACCATGAATCTAGTCATTACGGTGTTCTTTCAGGCTTCCAGCAGGAGTTAAGGTATGACTCATAAAAAGGTTTTTCTATAAAAGTCTCAGAATTAAGTGTTGTCTGGAGTTACTGTGCACCTAGAATTTTCTGTAGGATCGAAGATTGTAGCATCTCTGAGCATTGAGACTGATTTTGAAAATTAAGCCAATTGATACTCATTCTCTGGAGGACTTGGTTTCTGAGATCTTTATATGTACCCACACTATAGTAAAAGCAAATTTACCCTAGATGGGGGCGCCTGGGTGGCTCAGTCGGTTAAGTGTCTGACTTTGGCTCAGGTCGTGATCTCACAGTTCATGGGTTCGTGCCCTGTGTTGGGCTCTGTGCTGACAGCTCAGAGCCTGGAGCCTGCTTCCGATTCTGTGTCTCACTTTCTCTCTGCGCCCCCCCCCCCCCGCCCCCATGCTCTTTCTGTCAAAAATAAATAAACATTTAAAAAATGACAGCAGGGGCATCTGGGTGGCTCAGTTGGTTCAGTGTCCAACTTTGGCTCAGGTCATGATCTCATGGTCCATGAGTTTGAGCCCCACGTCGGATCTGTGCTGACAGCTCAGAGCCTGGAGCCTGCTTCGGATTCTGTGTCTCCCTTTCTCTCTGCCCCTCCCCTGCTTGTGCTCTGTCTCTCTCTGTCCCTTAAAAATAAATGTGAAAAAACAATTAAAATTCATTCTAGATGGAGCCAAAATGTGATGGATCTTTAAGCATTTAATAAAAGGATTAAACATTTAACGAATAAATTTTTCTTTCCAGCTGCAAATAAGGACTAAATAATGATTGATGTAGATAAGAATATGGTACCCTCATTTCTAAGGCACAGTGTGTAACATTAGTACAGTTTTCCCCAGAAACTTCTAAATCAGAGCCCCGGTTTTCAGACTGATCTCAGGAGTTCAGGAGTTACAGGAGTTTTCTCAGGTATCACCTGGTGGGGGAAGGAATACAGGTAAGCATGTGTGTTAGGGGTCAACCTTGTTCCTCTGGTTTGCAGCTCTGGTTTTCTCTTATTTATTTGGTTCTGTATAAAAATGTAAGATTTTTAGTAAATTTTTTTTTAAGGTTTATTTTTGAGAGAGAGAGCGCAAGTGGGGGAGGAGCAGAGGGAGAGGGAGAGACAAAATCCAAAGCAGGGTGTAGGCTCTGTGCTGTCAGCACAGAGCCCGACAAGGAGCTCAAACCCACGAACCAGCGAGATCATGACCTGAGCCGAAGTCGGATGCTTAATCGACTGAGCCACCCAGGCGTCCCCACAATGTAAGATTTAAAGAAAGGCTTGCTTTTGTAAAAAAGAAAAGTTGAAAAGTTAGTGTAGTGGGCTTTGGCATCTATAATTTTCTGTCTAGAATGGTTTTTCTCCTATCTTCTGGTTCTTCTTGCATAACTGCCTTTTATCCCACACTGTGCGCAGGCCTGAGTGCAGCAGTCTGCTGGAAGCTGTCCGTTACCGTGCCGCTTAGGTTTTCCCCCATCACAGAACTCATTTTGGAGACACACTGAGTTCAAGGGATGGGCGTGGGACCCACCAGGTATTGGGTGTCCCATTTAGTAATTCTCTGCAGGTTCCAAGGGAAGACAGCCTTTCTTCGTGGATTGCCGCTGGTGCACAGGCTGCTGAGTGGCCTCCCTCTGGGCTGTGTGGGAGAGCTACTGGATGGAGGGAGCACCGCCAGGGGGCACGAGCCTTCATGCCACCTGGGAGTGTGGGTCCCGCCCAGGCAAAGGCCTTTCACTCAAGGGCCATTGATGGGGACCGTGCATGTGCACGTGCTCGCTCACTATGTGGTGTTTTTCCACAGAGAATTAACAAGTAGGAGCTATACTGTTGGCCATAGTTAAAAGAATTAGAGTCTAGGCTTACAGTTTTTAACTTTAAAATTATTTTGTTTGGGTTGTTTGTGATAAGTTTATTTTGCACCTGGCCAGGAATACTTTGAAATAAAACATTTTGAATACCTTCTTGAAAAGTCTGTTCTTAGAACAGGATTACTATGTGGTCTGTTAGTACTGCTGACATTATTTATACCCCAGAGGATTTGGGGCTCGCGGTTTGAAATATCTCCAGGACGCTAGCGCAGATGTGCCAGTTCCTGACCAGTTCTTGCCCCCACTGTTGCCTTTACAGCCTTACTTGCAGGAGTTGAGCACTTTCAGGACAGTGTCTTTAGGCTTTGTGGAACTCTTCGGGGATGCTACTGTTGAGGGCATTCTGGAGGTCACTGTAAGAAGGAATCCTATTCAGTAATTAAGCCTTCGAGGTAGGAATTTGTACTGCAGCTGTGACCCTTAGGGTCTTAGGGCAAATTGAGGAGGGTCTTGGTTGGGCTGAGTGAATTTTGAGGCTTGTGCCTTGCCGCTGGGGTTTTTGTCCTCCTTTATAGCAACACTTTCAAAAAGAAATTTTATAAACAAAATATAATAGCGCTTCGTACATTTTAAATCTAGTTCTGCCATTCTGCCGTTGACTTCGTAAGCTGTGTGACATCAGGGGCAGGAGGAGAAGCGTTCTACTCTTCAACGGCCTTCGGCAATCTTAGACTGCAGGGAGCGCTTGTTAGTATCCAACTACTTCTGTTAGTTTGCCTCTTTACCGTTAGAATATAGACTTCAAGAGGGTTAGAGGTCAAGTTGGTTCAGCGTTAAGTTTTTCTCCTGCGGAGTACCTGCCAGAGTCCACAGTTTGTCGAAAGAGTGAATGGAGCTCCTGGGTTAAGGAATTTTCAATGATGGCTGGGGCTGATTGTCATTAGATCAGGTGTTTTAGAGCAAGTAGATGTTAAAGGAACACTGTTATGCAAATGTGTAGCTCTGGGATAACCTGTTCAAATGCTAGGCTTATAACCTTAATACGTGCAGTGTGCATGTGTGTGCCTACACACCCACACCCACTCAACCACCCCCTTAGGGGAAAATTAGGGAGTGTATGTCGAAAGACGTTCAAATCCATGGAACCAGATCTTTCTTTACATTCTCTTTTAATACTAGACCTTTTTAAATTTATTGACAATCTGCTATATAAACCACTGCTGAAGATGGCTGTTGAAACAAACTTTGCTTTTTTGTGTGCCTTAAAACACGTCGAGAATATGTGACAAGCTAGTGCTGTGTTGATGGTCCCATTTTGTCACCTGCTCCAGTGCTGTGGCTGCATCGCCACCACCTGGCCTGCCGGGTCCTGGAGCAGTGGGACAGTGCCTTAGCAGTGCCCCGCCCCAAAGGAACAGAAGAGTGTCCTCAGGAAATTGTGAGCCCACTAGGGATGAGCGGAGGCGTTCCTTTGGGGAATTGCCGTATCGGAAATGGTTCTCCCTATGTGTTATATGACGTATTTGACACGGAGGAGCAAGTCAGTATGTTTGAATAGCTAGGCCTCCAGTTGCCATTTATAGACTGTGTTGAGGAAACAAAATGGTGAGTTGAAAGTCATATCTGTGGTCGTTCCACTAAGGTGGAATTTAAAGTGACACTGTAAGAAATTTAATGATGGTCAAAAGATAATAAACATATACCAAAAATCTTAGAAAATGTGTATAGCATATCTGTTACTGTAGTTGTTTCTATATTAAAATAATTTAATGGAAAAACCTCAGTTGAATTAGTACTAATTTTCTAAACACTTATGGTGAGACTAATTGTTTACCTTGTAGTACCTGATACTTGTTACTATTTGTTACTTAAACTTTGAACCTACTCTTTGTCCCACCTACTGGTGGGTTCTCTTAATTTGTATTTTAATTTCCTAATCTGGTCTCTTCCTTCCTTGTTTTTTTCCCCCCCATTTCCTGTACCTTCTCTGTCCATCCTTTGCCTGCTTTTTGATTGATTCTGTTTAAATCTACAAGTGGATTGTCTTATTTACTGACAAATGTCATAAGCAGTTTCAAATTGGATAAGTACAAAATGTGCTTCCAGACGAACTTGCCTGTAGCTGCAACTGTTGGCCAGAATCCTCCTTTGGTCGTGCAAAGTATATAAGGTCTTTTGTATTTTTACTAGACAAAAATTATAATTTTTGATTAGTACACTTGAGCAGGTTTTTTAATCTCAATTTCAAAATGACTAGCGAATTTTTCAGGATGATTATTTAAAATGCTGTACGGATAATAGTTACCAAAAGTAAGCGAGATGTACAAACTTGTGGAATCTATGGCTTTCTGTCTAGAATGGTTTTTCTTGTATCTTCTGGTTCTTTTAAAAAACCTGTTTTAAGTATTCTATGTGTATATCTTGGAGCAGATTAATTTTTCAATGGCAGTCCTCCTCTTCCCTACATTGAGTTATGTCTTGGTAGTACTCTTTATTGCACACACTCAAACCTAAAGGACTTAAGGTTTATTACTGCAATTTTAGAGCAGGATGCAAAAGAAAGGAAAAGAAAAGAAGTTTCCTTACTGAAGGGACCTAGTTGTAATAGCAGTCTGATCTGAGGACTACACTGCGATAAATAACTCTTACTGTAGAATCTGGATGAAATTAACCCTGGGAGAGTGTATGTATCCCTGAGGCATTAGGTGGCTGATGATGACTTGGTGTAAACTGTCCTGATACAGTGGAATGCCCAGATGTGTGTGTGAGCTGAGTGTAATCTGTTTTCAAATGGAGTGCACAGATGTGTGTGAGCTGAGTGTAAATGATCTGTTTTCATACGGTGGAATGCACATGTGTGTGAGCTGAATGTAATTGAGCAGTGTTTTCACATGGTGGAGTGCACATGTGTGTGTGAGCTGAGTGTAATCTGTTTTCACACAGTGGAGTGCACAGGTATGTGTGTGTGAGCTGAGTGTAATTGAGTAATGTTTTCACACGATAGAGTGCACAGGTGTGTGAGCTGAGTAATTGATTTGTTTTCACAGGGAGTGCACAGGTGTGTATGTGAGCTGAGTGTAATTGAGCAATGTTTTCACATGGTGGAGTGTGCAGGTGTGTGTGTGTGTGTGTGTGTGTGTGTGTGTGTGTGTGTGTGTGTGCTGAGTGTAATTGCAGCCTGCCTTTACCTTTCCTTGACTGTCTCTTTGAAGACTCTTCTTGGAAAGGATTTATCTAACACCCAGTTAATTCTTACTTGAGTAGGATTTTGGTGATTGTTTGAATATAAATATGCAGTGGCAGAGAATGTAAACAAAACCAAATTCATAATATTTTTGGGTTTACTATATCTGAAAAATGCTGTTTTCCATATCTTTCTGATATCTTTACAAGCTTCATTAGAATACTAAGGTCTAAAAACTTTTTTCAATGTTAATTATTTCGAGAGAGTTCCTGAGTGAGCAGTGAGGGGCGGTGCAGAGAGAGGGAGAGAATCCCATGCAGGTTCTACACTGTTAGCACAGAACCCGCTGTGGGGCTTGATCCCACAAACCTTGAGATCATGACATGAACCAAGATTAAGAGTTGGACACTTAACCCATTGAGCCACCCAGGTGCCCCTAAGCCTGAGAATGCTTTTTTGAAATGGAATCAGGGGCGCCTGGTTGGCTTAGTTAACAGTCCAACTTTGGCTCAGGTCATGACCTCAATGGTTTGTGAGTTCAAGCCCCACTTCGGGCTCCGTGCTGACAGCTCAGAGCCTGCAGCCTGCTTCAGATTCTGTGTCTCCCTCTCTGCCACTCCCCCATGTTTGTGTGCTCACACACTCTCCTCAAAAGTAAAAAACAAACAAACACAAAAAAAAACCATTAAATTTTTTTAATTACAGTTATTTCTTTCAGACTTCTGAAGGAATACACAAGATTTAGAATGCATTAATGCTTTGCAGTGTGAAATATTGAAACATATAACTAAGGAAAACAATATTGATTGAGAATTGCAGGAATATATAACCAGTTTTTTTTTCTTGGAAGACATTTTCCTGTACCATCTAAAAGGTACTTGTGGGGACTGTTATCATCCTTTTCTTTGACAGTTCTCCATGCTTATTTTAGTAGACTTCTAAGAACTTGGATAACCTTAGGAAATATTTGTAACTCATCATCTAAATTTTCGTTACTCATTTAAATTATTTTGAGATAATGGTACATTACAGAGAGATACTCTGCCTTCTTTTTTTTTTTTAACCAAGTTTCTCTCAATGGTACCATCTTGACAACTATAGAACAATATCCTATCCAGGATGCTGACATTGATACAGTCAGGATTGAGAACATGCCCAATGCAAGGATTCCTCTTGTTACCCCCTCTAGCCACACCCATTTTCCTTCTGCTGCCCTCAGCACCACTCCTGGCAACCACTAATACGTTAATATTTTGTCACTTCAAGAATTAGATACAGGGAGTCATACACATCGTAGCCATTGGGGTTGTCTTTTTCTGCTCAGCATAATTCTTTGGAGGTTTATTCCAATTGTTGTGTATATCACTAATTTTTTTTTATTGTTGAGTGTGGTCCATGCTATTGATGTGTGAGTTCGCTTAACCATTCGCCCTCCAAGGGCATCTGAGTTGTTTCATGTTTTGGCTATTACATGTAAAACTGCTCTAAACATTTGTGTTGAGGTTTATTTTATTTTTTTGCCAACCTCATTTTTCTGTGACAAAAATGGGCTTAGGGATATAAATGTTAGTTGTATGTTAGATGAAGGTTTAACGTTTGAGAAACTTTTTCTGAGGTGGCTGTGCCTTTTTATATTGTCAGAAGCATTGTATGAATGATTAGTTTCTCCACATCCTCATCAGCATTTAGTGTTGTTTTACTTTAGCCATTTTGATAGGTGTGTAGTGATACTTCATTTGGATTTTAATTTATATTTCCCTAAGGTTGAACATCTTTTCATTTGCTTGTTTTTCATCCATGTGTCCTTTATGGGGAAAAGTCACTCTATATCTTTTGCCATTTTCGAATTAGTCTTTCAGTACTGAGTTTTGAGAGTTTTTAAATGTTTGCTTGTTTATTGAGTGGGGTGCAGGAGGGAGAGAGAGAAACGCAAGCAGATCCCATTCTGTCACCGCAGAGCCTCATACGGGGCTCAATCCCCCATGAGCTGTGAGATAATGACCTGAGCTGAAATCAGGAGTCAGATAGATGCTTGACTGACTGAGCCACCCCAGGCATCCCCCAAAGTTCTTGATAGATTTTAAATACTAGTGTTTTGTCAGCTATGTGGTTCACAAATATTTCCTCCCACTGTATAGGCTCTTTTCATCCTTGTAACAGGGTCTTTGGTAGAGCAAAGTTTAATTTTGGTGAAATTGAATTAATCAATTTTCCTCTTCTGGATCACGCTTTTGGTGTCAAGTCTAAGAACTTGTTGCCTAGCTATAAATCCTGAAGATTTTCTCCTATATTTCTTTCTCCTAAAGTTTTAGAGTTTTCTGTTTCACGTTAAAGTCCATGATCCGTTTAAAGTTAATTTTTGTATATTGTTGAGGTTCAGTTTTCCACCTGTGATGTCCATTTGTTTCAGCACCATTTGTTGAAAGGTTTTTTTTTTTTTTTTTTTTTTTTTTTCCCTCCTCTCATCAAATTGCTTCGTACCATGACAGAGATCAGTTGGGATACATTTGAGAGTCTGTTTTCTACTTTGTTTCATTGATCTATGTGTCTATGAACCAATATTATACAATCTTTGGTTCCTGTAGCTATATAATTTTTTTTTCAAGTTAACATACAGTGTAGTCTTGGCTTCAGGAGTAGAACCCAGTGATTTATCTCTAGCATATGACAACCAGTGCTCATTCTGAAAAGTGCCCTCCTATTAATGCCTGTCAACCATTTAATACCTCCTTCCCTACAACATCAGTTTATATGTATTTAAGAGTGTCTTATGGTTGGCCTTCCTCTGTTTTTATCTCTTTATTTCCCTTTCTCTATGTTCATCTGTTGAGTTTCTCATACTCCATCTATGAGTGAAATCATGTATCTGTCTTTGACTGACCTATTTCCCTTAGCATGATACTCTCCATTTGTATCCACATGGTGCAGATAGAGATGTCATTCCTTTTCATTGCTGGGTACTTTTCCATTGTTTATATATACCACATCTTTTTAATTTTTTCATCAGTTGATGGACATTTGGGCTCTTTCCTTAATTTGGCTATTGTTGATAGTGCTGCTAGATGGGAGACAGGAAACCATCAAAATCCTACAGGAGAAAACAGACAGCAACCCCTTTGATCTAGGCTGCAGCAACAACTTCTTACTTGACATGTCTCTGGAGACAAAGGAAGTAAAAACAAAGATGAACTATTGGGACTTCATCAACATAAAAAGCTTCTTCATAGCAAAGGAAACTATAAAACTAGAAGGCAACCAATGGAATGGAAAAAGATACTTAGAAATGACATATCAAATAAAGATTTAGTATCCAAAACCTGTAAAGAACTTAGCAAACACAACACCCAAATAAACAAAAATCTGGTGAAGAAATGGGCAGAAGACATAAATAGGCACTTTTCCAAAGAAGACACATGAAAAGATGCTCAGCGTCACTCATCAGGGAAATACAAATCGAAACCACAATGAAATATCACCTCACACCTGTCAGAATAGCTAAAAGTAACTCAGGAAACAACAGATGTTGGCGGGCATGCGGAGAAAGGGGAACCCTTTTGCGCTGTTGATGGGAATGCAAAGTGGTGCAGCCACTCTAGAGAGCAGTATGGAGGTTCCTCAGAAAGTTAAAAATAGATCTTCCCTTCGACCTAGCAATTGCACTATTAGGAATTTATCCAAAGCATAAATAGTACATTTTAAAAAAATATATTGATTATTCCTGCTTCGTTTTCAAAAATGTTCTAGCTATTCTTGTTCCTTTGCATTTCCATATAAACTTTAGAATACTCTTTATATCTACAAAATATCTTCCTGGACTTTTGGTAGGAATTGCATTAAATCCTTAGATCAATTTTGAGATACTTGACATCTATACTGTGTGGTTTTCCAATTCATGAACATGGTGTCTCCATTTGTTTATCTCTTGATTTATCAGCATTTTTTAGTTTTTGGCACACAAGGCCTGTATATTTAATTTTTCTTGGAACAGTTACAAATAATTTTAACTTTTGTGTCCATGTGTTCATTGCTAGCATATAAAATTTTTATGTATTTATCTTCTTGTAACCTTGCTGATAGATCACACACACTGCTTCATTGTAAACCTAAAGCCAGTGCACTTGAAGAAGGCAGAAAGGGAACTGGAGTAACTTAAACAGTTACTCTCTAGATTGCTAGAGAATGGTGGTGATGGAAATGCCTCTTGATTTTAAGGACTTTGAAGGCTTCACATATGTCACTCATTGTCAATTGGGAAATGTCACTTTTCATCTGGTACTTTAAGACCTGAAGCCAGCATTGTCCCCAAGAAGCCCTGGTTTCTTTTAGAGCCACAGCATGTTCCCAAACCAAGATATGGGTGCTATTGCGTTAGGAGGCCATTGCTTTAAAACTCTTTCCATAGTCAGAGCTAGGAGGTGAAAATAGAGTTCACACTGATATTTCACAGTCAAATTTAATAGATTATTTCTCTTCTTTCACTTTATATTTCTATCCTTCTTATACTGAAAATATTGGTTTCTTAATATTACCTATTAACTCTCAGTTCCATTTCTAACCCATTCACTCCTTACTAGTGTTCCTCCATTTTTATCTTATTTTTTTGTAAAAATAAGCAAATGCATATTTATTTTTATCTTTCTTAAACAAAAGATGTTATCCACCTGGCTTTTTTTATTTCCCAATATATCCTGGAGATTACCCTGTAATAGTACATAGAGCTTTTCCTCCTTTTTATAGCTGCATAAGTACTGCATAATTTTGCATATGTAATTTTATTAGATAATGCAAGATTCCCCTTTATAGGAATTTTGCTTTTTGCTTTTATCAATAGTGTTTGTGATTTTCAGTTTCTGTTCAGTCTTGCCAAGAGAGAGTGGATTTTTTCCAGATAGGTGAGAAGTGGTGTCTCAGGGTAGTATTTTATTTTATTTTTTAATTTTAGTTGGGGGAGAGAGAGAGAGAGAGACAGACAGACTCTCAAGCAGGCTCTACACCCAGCACTGAGCCTGATGAGGGCTGCATGCTGCTACTCCAGGATCATGACCTGAGCCGAAATCAAGTCGGTTGCTCAACCAGGTGAGCTACCTAGGCGCCCCTCAGTGTAGTTTTAATTTACATACACTTCTCTAATGAGTATAGTTGAACATCTTTTTTATTTCAAGTTTTGTTTTTTTTTTAAATTCTAGTTAGTTGACACATAGGGTAAAATGGCTTCTGGTGTAGAGTTCACTGATTCATCACTTAACTACAGCACCTTGTGCTCACCATAACAAGTGCCCTCCTTAATTCCCATCATCCATTTAGCCCATCCCCAGCCCACCTCCTTCCATCAACCTTCAGTTCTCTAAGAGTCTCTTAGGGTTTGCTTCCCCCTTTTTCTTCCCCCTTCCCCTCTGCTCATGTTTTTGTTTGTTAAATTTGACATGAGTAAAATCATACGGTATTTGTCTTTCTCTGACTTTCTTCGCTTAACATAATACACTCTAGCCCCATCCATGTTGTTGCCAATGGCAAGATTTCATTCTTTTTGATGGCTATATTCCATTGTATGTATGCCTTATCTGTTTTTAAATTTTTTAAGTATATTCATTCGTTTTGAAAGAGAGAGGGGAGGAGGGAGGGAGTCTCATGCAGGCTCTGCACAGACAGCATGGAGTGGGGCTTCAACTTACCAGCTGTTGAGGTCATGACCTGAGCTGAAATCAAGAGTAGGATCCTTAACTGACTGCGCCACCCAGGAGCACCTGTACCATATCTTCCTTACCCATTGGTCAGTTACTGGATGGTTTGGCTCTTTCCGTAATTCGGCTATGGATGATGAGTTGAGCATCTTTTAAAAGGTCTCTGGGCTTTTCTCTTCTGTCAGCTGTTGGTTCATGTCTTTTGCCTCTTGGTCTCTCGGGTTTTGGGTACTTCCTGGATTGTTAAAGAAAGAAGAAAAAAGAAACGTGAATATTATATCCCAGGTTGCCATTTGTCTTACAATTTGATTTTTGGATGGACAAGTTTTAAAAAATCTTATTTATTGTTATTTTATATGCTCTAGCTCTTTGTGCACACAATCTGTGTAGCTGGGTTTAAGAAGTTAGGAATTACCTTTTGTGTTCACATTCTCTAACTGGTCACCTCTTTGGGCCATATTTCCAACCAGCTACTGCTAACAGTGTGTTATTCCAGCTCCTATGTTGATTAATCTTCTCACCATATAGCACAAAATCACACAATGCCATTACTGGCTTTTTTTTGTCTGTCCTAAACTTGTCATTTGTAAAATGGTTGCTTGGTGATGTTCATTAATTTTGTAGAATTGAATTCGTGCTCTTTCTTTTCTTTGTAATTAATATCCATAGTTTGTGTTCCTTTGGTCTCTTGTGTAGACTAGGAGATTTCATTCTTTTTCTGTAAAGGACCAGGAGTAAATATTATAGATTCTGCAGGGTGTATAATCTTTGTCACAATTATTCAGATTTGTTGTTGGAACATAAAAGCAGCCTTAGACAGTATGTAAACAAATGGATGTAGCTGTGTCCCAGTTAAATTTTATTAACAAAAACAGGCAAGTTGAGTGGAGACAGGAGAGTGTGCATATTTGGGTCATGGGGCATAGTCTGCTGAACCCTGGTCTAGACCATTATATTTGAACTCCCCTTTGAATGGTTTAAATGACTATTTCTTTGTTGTTCTTGGGAGTAAATTTAATATCACTCACCTAACTCTAAACTTGGATAATTGAGTCACGTACCTCCTGGGAAATCAGTATATTGTTTGGATGATGACGATTAGATTTTATTTACTTTATTTTTAACGTTCACTATTATTACAACACAAAATGAGTAGATAGGAAAATGTTTTTTCTTAGAAAATGAGAGTAACTAGAACATGCTTAAATTCCTATTAATTGGATACTAAGGCCGCTGACAGTATTGCCTTTAGGATGAACCTTGCAGAAAGACTTAAACAGGGATACTGTCGCATCATCAGATCTTTTATCACTGTCCAAGTGATCATTCTAAGAGAAAATTATTTACAACAGGAAGGAGTACTGTCATATTTTTGCAGCTATATTCTTGTCTTCAGCTAGAGGTAAACTTAATAGTAAGGGCATCTAAGTAACAAAAAATCTGAAACAGATAAAATATGTAAAATTGAGTTAAATATTTACAATTCAGTTTTTAAGGCCTGATCATTTCTAGGCATTACAAATAGAAGAAAGTGGTCTTAAGTTGCTCCTTTCCTGAAAGACAGAGCCTTCAGTGTATCTACTATTGACATCAAAGTTAGTTGTCTTCCCATTAGGCTACTGTTTAACGGAACATTTATTTATTTATTTTAGTAAATTACGTGTTTAGTAATTTGTTCCAGTCATTAACATATTTTTCTTTTGTTTCTGTAAAGGTGCCTCTTATTGATGACCTGATTGCTTGCTAAACAGAACAGAGTAGATGGTGGCTGACACCACTTGTACCATTAGGGCCTGAAATGACTGTCAGATTGGCGTTAAATAGTTTAACTGCTGCACAGGGTGGAACAGGTGCTATAGTACATGGACTGCTGTACTGTTTGAGCGTTTAAAAATCACCCTTTGCCCAGCTCACTTTGTAGGAAACATTTTGGTTCCCAATTTTATCGGGGATTGCAAGACTGATAATCTCCACTGTATTTCCATCCAGTTTTGATGGTAATGAAGAACTGTCAGTTCTTCATAGGGGGTAGAGGACCCTGAGTGCAATTGATAATTTGAGAAGTAAAGTTGACCAGGAAAGGTTTGGATTATGGAATGGTAGAGCTGAAGGGATAACCAGTAAGGATAGCAGCAGGCAGCGGCACTTGAGCAGTTTAGGACTTGCTGAGTCTGTTACTTGAATGCAGAGCATGTGTCGTTTGGGCCTTGCCATACATCTCTTCCCTTCTATTCGGTGTTTCCCCTTTGAAGGGAAAAGCAGCCTGATAGGACATGGCATCTTGTTTATGTCTTACCGCTATTTCTAACCTTTCTGGGTTGTTGTTAATGTAAATCATTTGGAACAGTGCTTGACATGTCTAAGAGCTGAATACAATTTGATTGCTATTAAGTAATATAGATACTTCTCCCTGTTGTGCATATAAGAGTCAAGAAGTCTTTGTAATTCTGTGAAATTGTGATTTCCCAGATTGTTCTATCTCCTTGCTCTCTGCTGCTTCCTGCTGCTTCATTTAATAATGTAAATAAAGTTTTATTGACACACTGATGCTCATTTGTCCATGTATTGTCTATAGCTGTTTTCATGCTACAGTGGCCGAGTTGTATAGATGTGACAGAGATTATATGACCTGCAAGTCCATAAGTATTTACTCTATGGGTGTTCCCGGAAAAACTTGCTCACCCCTGATACATGGGGTCATCTGAACCAGAGTAAAAGTGAATAAAAAGTACTCAATTACAGAATAGCTTTATAAGACCAGCATTTTATCTTCATTTGTTTTTACATCCGATATTGAAGGAAATGATTTTGTATAAGAGGAGAGCACAAAATAAGATTTTTCCTTAGGTCTTCATTTATGTTGTTACCAAAGAGCTGATGGTGAAAAATTGTAAATTAATAAAACATTACAGATTTCAGTAAACTGTGTATATTAATTGAGAGATTTGAGGTTGTTTCTTCCATAACAAATGAAAAACTAAACCCATAAAATTTGTGGTACATTTAAGAATAAATACCTATTCACATTTATGGCAGATAGTAGTTTACTTTCATAAGAGTGTGAGTATTTCAGGGTAGTGCTGAGCCTTACTGTACTAAATACCAGCTCAGAGAACCTCACTGGAGATGTGGGGAGTCAGTGGTATCCCTTTACTCCATGGGATGCAGCATGTAACTAGCGAAAGGGACTTTTAAAACCAATCCTTGTTTTAAAATGTATCATTCCTATTATCTGAATCCCTCAGATTCAGAGTCATGAACAATGTGAACATAGGCCTTCGATAAAGCTTGAATTTAGACCTGGTTTTAAACTGAATTGTGTGTATTAGAGCGTATGGTTTTGGAAATGTGATAAGGTTTCAAAAGTGAACCTGCTTTATGCATACGTGGGTTTTCAGAGCAATCTCCTTACTGGCAGGGGAATAGCAGACAAGTGGCGTTTTTTAGACAGCAAGGCAGATGGCTCTTTTTCTTTAGTATAGGGTGTGCCGACCAAGAGAGACAGCTACACGACTGTTAACCCCTGAGGGAATGAAAAAAGAGTTGCTGTCAGTTGTTCTTTTTAAGTCTGTAGCTTGACTTCAGAGTGATGTGGGAAAGTAATCTTTTAAGAAATGTGTGCATGAAATGCACAAGTGCAGCCTGTGATCTCTGTTCTCACTAAAATAGATGACGGTGTAATTACTGAAACTCTTAGGTCCGACGTTTCTGGGATAATGTGGTAGCAGACTCCTTCGGTCTGATAGACCGCTTCCCAGTTCCCGTTAAAACATCCATGAAGGTGACAAAAACACGCAATTGCACTAGAAAGCATACGCCCTATGCCAGGTTTGGAGTAGAAGACTCCTAAATGTGGACGAGACTAGATTTGGACTGCGTGGCTTGTGTTCTCCTTCGCAGCTGGAACGGGGCAAGTAGCTCTGCACAAAGTAGGATGCGGTTTTGAAAACGGACGCCTTCATCGTGCCTGACTTCAGGAAGCACAGGGGTCATGCCGTGTGGCGTAAGTTTGCCTTTTGCAGGCTTTTGAGCCAGTCAGACCAGTGTCCTTCCCCGGCCCCTTTTCCCCATCGCCACTAGTCCTTTTCTATTTTCATCTGAAAACTTTAACTCCAAATGTGTAACCCAGCAACAGGAGCTACGGGAAATGATTGAGGGTACACTACACCCCCGAATGCATGTAATGTAAAGAAAAGTTTATTTTTTTCCAGTTTTATTTATTATTTTTTAAATAGAATTTGTAAATTGGCTGTGTAAAGTCTGCTCTTGGTTTTTGGGGGTAGATTCCCATGGTTCATCGCTTACATACAGCACCCAGTGCTCATCCCAACAAGTGTCCTCCTCAATTCCCATCATTCATTTTGTTCTCTCCCCTGCCCCTCCCCCATCCACCCTCAGTTTGTTCTCTGTATTTAAGAGTCTCTTAAGGTTTGCCAACCACCCTCTCTGTAACAGTTGTATTTCCCCCTCTCCTCCCCCATCATCTTGTGTTGTTTCTCAAGTTCCACATGAGTGAAAACATATCTATCCTTGTCTGACGTACTTCACTTAGTGTAATACCCTCCAGTTGCATTCACGTTGTTGCAAATGGCAGGATTTCATTCTTTCTCATTGCTAAGTAGTATTCCGTTGTATGTATAAACCACATCTTCTTTACCCATTCATCAGTTGATGGACATTTGGGCTCTTTCCATAATTGGGCTATTGTTGAAAGCGCTGCTGTAAACATTGGGGTACATGTGCCCCTATGCATCAGTACTCCTGGATCCTTTGGATAAATTCCTAGTAGTGCTATTGCCGGATCGTAGGGTAGTTCTATTTTTAATTTTTTGAGGAACCTCCACACTGTTTTCCAGAGTGGCTATACCAGTTTACATTCCCACCAACAGTGTAAGAGGGTTCCCCATTTTTCCACCTCCTCGCCAGCATCTGTAGTTTGCTGAGTTGTTCATTTTAGCCACTCTGGCTGGAGTGAGGTGGCATCTCAGTGTGGTTTTGATTTGTATTTTCCTGATGATGAGTAACATTGAGCATCTTTTCATGTGTCTGTTAGCCATCTGAATGTCTCCTTTGGAAAAGTGTCTATTCATGTCTTCTGCCCATTTCTTCACTGGATTATTTGTTTTTCGGATATAGAGTTCAAGTTCTTCTTAGATTTTGGATACTAACCCTTTATCTGATAAGTCATTTGCAAATACCTTTTCCCATTCTGTTGGTTGCCTTTTAGTTTTGTTGATTGTTTCCTTTGCAGTGCAGAAGCTTTTTATCTTGATGAGGCCCCAGTAGTTCATTTTTGCTTTTAATTCCCTTGCTTTGGAGATGTGTCACGTAAGGTATTGCTGCAGCTGAGGTCAGAGAGGTTTTTTCCTGTTTTCTCCTCTACGTTTTTTTTTTTTTTTTAAACAGTTATTTATTTTTGAGACAGAGAGAGACAGAGCATGAGCAGGGGAGGGTCAGAGAGAGAGGGAGACACAGAATCCGAAACAGGCTCTAGGCTGTGAGCTGTCAGCACAGAGCCCAATGCAGGGCTCGAACTCACTGACCGTGAGATCTTGACCTGAGCCGAAGTTGGACGCCCAACCGACTGAGCCACCCAGGTGCCCCATCTCCTTTAGGGTTTTGATGGTTTCCTGTCTCACATTCAAGTCCTTCATTTTGAGTTTATTTTTGTATATGTTGTAAGAAGGTGGTTTAGTTTTATTCTTCTGCATGTTGCTATCTAGTTCTCCCAGCACCATTTGCTGAAGAGACTGTCTTTTTTTCCACTGGATACTCTTTTCTGCTTTATCTTTTTTTTTTTTTTTTTTAATGTTTGTTTATTTTTGAGACAGAGACAGAGCATGAACGGGGGAGGAGCAGAGAGAGAGAGGGAGACACAGAATCTGAAGCAGGCTCCAGGCTCTGAGCTGTCAGCACAGAGCCCAACGCGGGGCTTGAACTCACGGACCATGAGATCGTGACCTGAGCTGAAGTCGGATGCTTAACCGACTGAGCCACCCAGGTGCCCTCTTTTCTGGTTTATCAAAGATGAGTTGTCCATATGTTTGTGGGTCCAATTCTGGGTTCTGTATTCCATGGTCTATGTGTCTGTTTTTGTGCCAGTACAATACTGACTTGATGATTACAGCTTTGTAGAAGAGGCAAAGTCTGGAATTGTGATGCCTTCTGTTGTGGTTTTCTTTTTCAATGTTACTCTGGCTATTTGGGATATTTTGTGGTTCCATAGAAACTTTAGGATTGTTTGTTCTAGCTTTGGGAAGAATGCCAATGCAATTTTGATTGGCATTGCATTGAATGTGTAGATTGCTTTGAGTAGTATTGACATTTTAACAGTATTCTTCCAATCCATGACATTGGAATGGTTTTCCATTTCTTTGTGTCTTCTTCAATTTCCTTCATAAGTTTTCTGTCAATTTCAGCATATAGATATTTTACATCTTCGGTTAGGTTTATTCCTAGGTGTTTTATGTTTCTTGGTGCAATTGTAAATGAGATCAGTTTCTTGATTTCTCTTTCTGTTGCTTCACTGTTGGTGTATAAAAATGAAACCAGTTTCTGAACATTGATTTTGTACCCTGCAACTTTGCTGAATACATGTATCACTTATAGCAGACTCTTGTGGGTTTTCCACGTAGGGTGCCATGTTGTCTGTAAAAAGTCAAAGTTTGATTTCTTCTTTGCCGTTTTTGATGCCTTTTATTTCATTTTGTTGTCTGAGTGCTGATGCTAGGACTTCCAGCACTATGTAAAACAACAGTGGTGAGAGTGGACATCCCTGTCCTGTTCCTGCTCTCAGGGGGAAAGCTCTCAGTTTTTCCCCATTGAGGATGATATTAGCTGTTGGCTCTTCATATATGGCTTTTATGACATTTAGGTATGTTCCTTCTATCCTGACTTTCCTGTGGGTTTTATTAAGGAAGGATGCTGTATTTTGTCAAATGCTTTTACTGCATATATTGACAGGATCATATGGTTCTTATCCTTTCTTTTACTAATGTGATGTATCACATTGATTTGCGAATACTCAACCAGCCCTGCAACCCAGGAATGAAACCCACTTGATCATGGTGAATAATTCTTTTTATAAGCTATTGAATTCTATTTGCTAATATCTTGTTGAGAATTTTTGCATCTGTATTCATCAGGATTGGTCTATAATTCTTTTTTTTGTGGGGTCTCTCTATGGTTTGGGAATCAAGGTAATGCTGGCTTTGTAGAATGAGTCTGGAAGTTTTCCTTCTATTTGTATTTTTTGGAACAGCTTGAGAAGGATAGGTATTAACTCTGCTTTAAATAGCTGGTAGAATTCCCCTGGGAAGCCATTTGGCCTAGGATTCTTATTTGTTGGGAGATTTTTGATGACTGATTCAATTTCTTCACTAGTTATGGGTCTGTTCAAATTTTTTATTTCTTCCCCTTTGAGTTTTGGTAGTGTGTGGGTGTCTAGGGTGGAATTTGTCCATTTCTTTCAGGTTGTCCAGTTGGCTGGCATATAATTTTTCATCATATTCTCTGATGATTGCGTGTATTTCTGAGGGATTGGTTGTGATAAATCCATTTTCATTTGTGATTTTATTTTTTTTATTATGTTTTTAATCTTTACTTTTGAGAGAGAGGGACAGACACAGCGCACAAGAGGGGGAGGAACAGAGAGAGAAGGAGACACAGAACCTGAAGCACGCTTCAGGCTCTGAGCTGTTAGTACAGAGCCTGATGTGGGGTTCGAACTCACAAACTGTGAGTTCATGACCTGAGCCGAAGTCCAACACTTAACCAACTGAGCCACCCAGGCACCCCTGTGATTTCATCTCTTTGGGTCCTCCTCTTTTCTTTTTGAGAAGTTTGGCTAGGGGTTTATCACTTCTGTTTATTTTTTCAAAAAACCAACTCTGAGTTTCATTGATCTGTTGTACTGTGTTCTTGGAATCTATATTTTTTCTGCTTTGATCTTTATTATTTCTCTCTTCTTCTGGCCTTGGGTTTTTTTTTGTTCTGCTTCTAGTTCCTGTAGGTGTGCTAACAGATTTTGTATTTGGGATTATTCTTGTTTTTTGAGATAGGCCTGGATTGTACTGTATTTTCCTCTTAAGACTGCCTTTGCTGCATCCCAGAGGATTTGAACTGTTGGTTTTCATTTTAATTTGTTTCCATATGTTTAAATTTCTTTCATTGCCTGATTAACCCATTCATTTTTCAGTAGGATGTTCTTTAACCTCCATGCATTTTGGAGGTTTTCCAAACTTTTTCCTATGGTTGATTTCAAGTTTCATAGCATTGTGATGTGAAAGTGTGCATGGTATGATCTCAGTTCTTTTATATTTATTGAGGGCTGTTTTGTGACCCAGTATGTGATCTATCTTGGAACATATTCCATGTGCACTCCAGAAGAATGTGTATTCTGCTTCTTTAGGATGAAAAGTTCTGAATATATGTGTGAAGTCCATCTGGTCCAGTGTATCATTCAGTGCCATTGTTTCTTTATTGATTTTCTGTGTAGATGATCTGTCCATTGTTGTAAGTGGAGTATTAAAATCCCCTGCAATTACCACATTCTTACCAATAAGTTTGCTTATGTTTGTGATTGTTTTATATATTGGAGTGCTATTGAATTTGGTACATAAACATTTATAATTGTTAGCTCTTCTTGAGGGATAGACCCCATAATTATGATATAATGTCCTTCTTCATCTCTTGTTACAGCCTTTAAAGTCTAGTTTGTCTGATATAAGTATGGCTACTCCAGCTTTCTTTTGACTTCCAGTAGCATGATAGTTCTCCATCGCCTCACTTTCAATCTGAAGGTGTCCTCAGGTCTAAAATCGGTCTCTTGTAGACTGCAAATAGATGGGTCTTGTTTTTTTAATCCATTCTGATACCCTTTATATTTGATTGGAACATTTAGTCCATTTATATTCAGTGTTATTATTGAAAGATAGGGATTTAGAGTCATTGTGTTACCTGTAGCTTTCATGCTTATAGTGGTGTCTCTGATCCTTTGTAGTCTTTGCAACATTGTGATCACACAGTCCCCTTTAGGAACTCCTGTAGGGCTGGTTTAGTGGTGATGAATTCCTTCAGTTTTTGTTTGTTTGGAAAAACATTTATCTCTCCTTCTATTCTGAATGACAGGCTTGCCGGATAAAGGATTCTTGGCTACATATTTTTCGTGTTCAGCACATTGAAAATTTCCTGCCACTCCTTTCTGGCCTGCCAAGTTTCAGTAGATAGGTCTGCTACTACCCATACGTGTCTACCCTTGTAGGTTCAAACCCGTTTATCCCTAGCTGTTTTCAGAATTCTCACTTTATCTTTGTATTTTGGCAGTTTCACTATAATACATCATGCAGAAGTTCAATTAAAGTTATGTCTGAAGGGGATTCTTTGTGCCTCCTGGATTTCAATGTCTGTTTCATTCCCCAGATTAGGGAAGTTCTCAGCTATGATTTGTTCAAGTACACCTTCTGCCCCTTTCTCTCTGTCCTTCTGGAACTCCTGTGATATAGATGTTATTCCATTTCATTGAATCACTTCTCTAATTCTCCCCTCGTGGTCCACATTTTTTTTTTTAATGTCTCTTTTCCTCAGCTTCATCTTTTTCCATAGTTTTATCTTCTGTTTCACTTAATGTCCACTCTGCCTCTTCAGTCCTCATTGTCACTGCCTCTACTTTATTTTGCACCGTATTTACAGCATTTTTAAATTCATCATGACTATTTTTTAGTTCCTTAATCTCTGCAGCAATAGATTCTCTGCTGTCTTCTATGCTAAGAAAAACTTTAAAAATAGGGCCGTGGGTGCCTGTGTTACATGTATTATGTACTGTGCATGTGACAGCTGATAGGAGCACCTATCAGAGCAGGAAGAGTTCTTGGCACATGCTTACATTAGAGGGAATATGTGTCACATACTACCAGTCGAGCTGGGAGTGGGACACACCCATTTCCAAGTTTCAATCAGAGAGAACCTTCCAGCATTCGGTGGGCATTGAGATGAAGGACATGTTACCTATCTGAAAGAACATCAGATCTAAAAAGAACTCTTCGGGGCGCCTGGGTGGCGCAGTCGGTTAAGCGTCCGACTTCAGCCAGGTCACGATCTCGCGGTCCGTGAGTTCGAGCCCCGCGTCAGGCTCTGGGCTGATGGCTCGGAGCCTGGAGCCTGCTTCCGATTCTGTGTCTCCCTCTCTCTCTGACCCTCCCCCGTTCATGCTATGTCTCTCTCTGTCCCAAAAATAAATTAAAAAAAAAAAAAAAAAAAAAAAGAATAAAAAGAACTCTTCGAAATACATAGAAGATGCCTAGCATGTGGCTTTTGAAAAGATTCTGAAAATATGAAGAATGACTTCAAAGACCTAGTGCATCTCTTTGAAAATTACATGTAAACATCTTTACTATAAAGTTAGAACTAGTGTAAATCTTGTGTCTTAAAGCATCATGGCCTCGAGTAAAAAGCCAGAAAACCCTGAGGAACATGATGAGATGATGGCAGAAATGCTAAAACCATTTGAAATAAAAGAATGCAAGGAACCAAACTTGGAATAAAATTTAAATTTCTATTAAGGCCACCAAAAGAAGACTTGAAAACATGGAAGAGTAGTACGGATAAAAAAACAAAACAAAACAAAACAAAAAACCCTTGAGAACACTACGAGAATGCAGGGGGAAAAGTGGCAAAGACTTACAAGTGTGAAGAGCAGGTGTGGAGGACACACTGCAGGTCTTCAACTCCAGAGGTGTTGCGGAACAGGAAACCAGGGCAGGCATCAGGGAAGTCATGAGGGAACTTTGCTATGTCAGGGAAGAGTGTGAGGAAATACCAAATGGGTCCCCTGAGAACCAGTCAGAAGTACTGAGAAAACGTTTCTGCTTAGATCTATCCGGGAAAAATATTTGAATTGTAAGGATAAAACAAGCCCAGGAGATAAAGCAGGTTACCTACAAAGGAACACAAAATAGGTTTGTCTCAGTATCTTGTCTATGAAATGTCAGAAGTCTGTGGCCCAGTAAACATATTTTGCTAAGTTGTTGATATGAAATAAAATGGCTGTTTTCAGGTGCAAAACAGCATTCGTAGTTCATCCCTTAAGAAGCTACTTAGATATTTATCCCTGGAGGAGACCACGCTTGCTCTTGAGCCCATTTGTCGACTTTGAAGGGACAGTGTGAAGCCATGTAGCCTCCTGACCTTTTGGGAGTTACTTGGCATGGCTTGTGATTGGCGGTTGGCAACACAGGTGCGTTCCCAGGCTAGTGCAGCTCAACTGATCAGGGAGTTGGGTCCTTCAAAGAAAAATGTATCCCAGGTTACAGTTAGAGCATTAAAAACCTGCCAACCAAACGTAAAACCAAAAACAGTCTGAGTATATTTCCTTTGTAAAAGCTACATTTGGAAAAAAAAAAAAAAAAAGGAAATGGTAAATGCAAACAAAATGTAGGAGTTCTATCAGTATTGTAAGAACATTAAAATGGGACAGAAGTAATCATGAAGATGAAAGGTGTAAGCCACGGTAAAATAATTTTTATGGGTGAGATTACATCACAGTGAACATGATGGGAAGATGCAACGAAAAGCAGAGTAATACACTAATAGGTTTCTTTTTCATAGATTAAGTTAGATAATAATGGTAGAGGTTATGAATAATCATTAAGGACGCTCTAGGAGATACATATTGAGAGCTTTACCCTGCACATAGAAATGATGTCTTCTTGGGGTGCCTGGGTGGTGCAGTCGGTTAAGCGTCCGACTTCAGCCAGGTCACGATCTCGCGGTCCGTGAGTTGGAGCCCCGCGTCAGGCTCTGGGCTGATGGCTCGGAGCCTGGAGCCTGTTTCCGATTCTGTGTCTCCCTCTCTCTCTGCCCCTCCCCCGTTCATGCTCTGTCTCTCTCTGTCCCAAAAATAAATAAAAAACGTTGAAAAAAAAATTAAAAAAAAAAAAAAAAAGAAATGATGTCTTCTTTTTAGGACCCTGAAGAAATTTTTTTTCTAGATCATAAATCTAAACTTCCAACAAACTGGGAATAATATAAAATACATTGTCTAACCACAATGAAATTTCAAAAATGTATATGAAAATTAAAAAAAAAACAAACCATAGATATTTGTGTAGCCCCCACTTCCTAAATAACTTTTGATGGGGTTAAAGAGGAAAGCAAAACTAAAATTACAAAAGTTCTAGAAGTTCCTAGAACAAATTATGGGAAGTGCATATTAATACTGCGATGTGATCAAAGCAGGACCTAGAGGAAAAGTAATGGTTTTAAGTTTCTTAGCAAAAGGGAATAAAAATCACACACTTTAGCTCATTCTAAAAGAAAACACAAAGTTATTAAAGATAAAAATACTAGAAAAAAAATTCTAGAAAAATACTAGAATAACAATACAATTGATAAATTTAAGTAGTTTTTTAGAGGAAAACAGGTAAGACTTTAGATTTCCTAATTTAGACAGAAAACACAATATGAAAAATTAAGAATGGAAAGGGAAATCAGGAAAAATACCTTTGGGTGACTATACAATGGACCCTTAATGTGGGGTAAAGAGGTGTCAACCACATAGAGCTTTTGACTCTCCAAAAACTTAATAAAGCCTATGGTTTGCCAGAAGTCTTATTGATAACAGGGTTTTTTTTTTTTAAAGTTATTTTGTATTCTTACAATAAGGTGAGCTAGAGAAAAGAAAAATTTAAGAAAATCATAAGAGAAAATATATTTACTGTGCTTGTATTTAAGAAAAAAATCCATGTATAAGTGGGTACACCCAGTCCAAACTTTGGTTGTTCAAAGGTCAGTATATATTCATAAGTTTGAAACTCAAATGGATACTCTTCTAGGAAAATGTTACTCAAATTGCCTGAAGTAGAGAAAACCCATAAAGATTTGCAGTACTAAGTAGCAGAAAGTGAGGGTTAGAGAGTTAGCATTGCATTTCAGCACACATACACTTGGTTTTGTTGCTGAATTCTTCCTAACAGATCATATCTACAGTACTTAAATTCTTCCTAAATGTAGAGAGACGAGAAACTTTTTACCACCCTCTTGTCTGTCAGGTGTCCATTTTTCCTTGCCTTCTTGCTAAAAAGATGGCTGATTTTGTCAGGAATCCATCCCATCCTTAGCTCGGTGTGGTGGGCTACGATTGGTTTAAGCACCAATTAATGGGAAAGAAATGGTCCTAGCACCATGTGTTGAAAAAACTATTCAATGAAAAGGAAGTAGGCTTTTTAACAATTGGGACAATTGGATCCTCAGGTGCAAAAAGAAGAATCTGGGGCCTTGCCTCACATATCTACTAAGATCAACTCAAAATGTGTCACTGACCTAAATATAAGAGCTCAGAAGACACAACTCTTAGAGGACATAGGACTAGGGAAGTGCTTCCTTAGATGTGACATGAAAATCATGAGAGAGAAAAATTGGTAAGTTGAGTTTCATCAAAATTGACACTTTTGTGCTTCAGAACACTCCCAGTTGCTCAACACCATTTTGAAACTAGGAAGAGCAGCGATCTGTTGAGAGATCTACTACCCTGATATGACAGAGCAGAGGCCAAGAACCTGAGTTTTTGAGATTATTGGGCCCCTGAACTAAAGAACCTTAAAACTAGTTCTAGCTTTATAGTGATAATTACGTGGGATTTTGAGTTGGAGTTTTTATTATGTGCAGCTCAATGTACTTTAAGGGGTACACACTGAAGTAAAAATAAGCTAGCCTCAGAAGATAGCACATGATGTAAGATAGTATACCCTGTATTGGCAGAATTGCAAATTATAAAGATGATAGATCTTATTTCAAAATCTAGAATTTTAAATTATCTAAATTCTGACATTCTAGAAATTTCCTTTTATTTTTTGGTTATTTTCGCAATTTATTTTTTTAATGTTTTGCTTGTGAGACAGAGAAGCTGAGCACGAGCAGGGGAGGGGCAGACAGAGAGAGGGAGACACAGAGTCAGAAACAGGCTCCAGCCTCTGAGCTGTCAGCGCAGAGCCCGACACGGGGCTTGAACCCATGAACCACAGGATCCATGACAAGAGCCGAAGTTGCTTAATGGAGTTAAGCTCTTAAGTCCAGGAGCTTAATGGACTGAGCCACCCAGGTGCCCATTTTCCCAATTTAAAAAGTACTTTCCAACAACAACATACGAAAAAGAAAACTGTAGGATTTTGATGATAAATCTTAAATTTTAGAAACTAGAATGCAGCAGTTAATGTAAAAACAATAACAAGTGGAATTTTGCTCAATCTAAGAATAATTGAAATTAGGAGTAAATCAATGGAAGAAAACTCTTTGGTCTCAATAGGTGTTAGGAAGTTATTTGATAATACTTAACATTTTTTGTTTTGAAAGAAAAAGAATACAAAGATTGAAGAGTATGTTCTAAACATAGTCAAAGATGTGGCTCAAAATAAATCAACATCATTTATTCTGGTGTAATTCTAGAAACGCTTATTTAAATATTCCTAATGAAGTTAACAACATTTAAAAATTTCACTTTGGAAGTATGACATGTTATGTGACACTGAAAAACAGTGAATGACAGAAAGGAATCAAAATTATTACAATCTGAAGATGATAAATGATGAGGAAAAACGAAAAAGATCAACTGATGAACACCTTTCTACACTTGAAAGCAAATTGCTTCCAATAGTTCAATGCTTTGAAAACTTCAAGTTCTTCCCCACCCCAGGCCCTTTATGTAGGATGTTCCTCAGCATGGACCAATTTGTAATCATGGTCTCCCCACTCCTTACCACATAGACAAACACCTAGTTGACTCATTCAACCTTCAGAACTCAGATTTAGTGACAACCTAGATTTCTCTTGGCCTTTCAAAACTGATTCCCTTGTACTCACTAGTTCAGACTCTGTGGTTTCTTTCTTAATACTTAGCTATAATCATACGTGGTTTTTGTTAGTTTGTCATTCCCTTCAGAGGACAGAGACTGTGTCTGCTTAGTTCTCCATTTTATATCTAGCACCTAAGAGGTACCTGCTACAGGGTAGACATTAAATTTTTTTTTTTTTCAACGTTTTTTATTTATTTTTGGGACAGAGAGAGACAGAGCATGAACGGGGGAGGGGCAGAGAGAGAGGGAGACACAGAATCGGAAACAGGCTCCAGGCTCCGAGCCATCAGCCCAGAGCCTGACGCGGGGCTCGAACTCACGGACCGCGAGATCGTGACCTGGCTGAAGTCGGACGCTTAACCGACTGCGCCACCCAGGCGCCCCCAGGGTAGACATTAAATACATATTTGCTGGTGAATGAATAAATGTATAATGATTTAAAGCAAGGTTTATGAATAGTGTGCCTGTAACATACTTAGCGATGCTAATGTAGGGATTTTCCTAACACAGCTCCTGTCCGGAATCCTCAGCGCTGTCACAGGCCAATCTGGTCTCTCATTCTAACAAAGTTAACCTGATGTTCACTTACGAGAATATGGGCATACCTTGAAGATATTGCAGGTTCAGTTCCAGACCACTGTGATAAAGCAAATACTGCAATAAAGCAAGAATTATTTGGTCTCCCAGTATGTATAAATGTTACGTTTACCTTATTCTATAACGGCGTTATGTTTAAAAAAACGTACATACTAAAAATGGTAACCATCATCTGAGCTATCAGGGAGTCATAATCTTTTTGTTGCTGGAGGGTTTTTCCTCGATGCTGCTGACAGGTGACTGATCAGAGTGGTAATTCCTAGAAGTTGGGGTGGCTCTGGCAATTTCCTAGAATAGTAGTGAAGTTTCCTGCACTGATGGACTCTTCCTGTTTTGAAAAATTTCTCTGTAGTGTGGGATGCTGTTCAATAGCATCTTACCCACTGGAGAACTTTCATGCCGGTAGTCATCCTCTCAAACCTGCTGCTGCTTTATCAACTCAGTTTATGTGAGATTCTTAATTCTTTATTGTCATTTCAACAATCCTCAGAGCATCTTCACCGGGAGTGGATTCCATCTCAAGAAACTACTTGTTCACCCATAACAAGCCGATCCTGGTCTCTTACAGTGTGAGATGGAAGCAGTTCAGTCCCACCTTCGGGCTCCACTTGTGGATAGTTCTTTTGCTGTTCCACCATGTCCACCAAGTCTTGAAACCCTTGAAGTCGTCCCTGAGGGCTGGAATCCACTTCTGTCAAACTCCTGTCACTATTGATATTTTGACCTCTTCCTCTGAATCCTGTATGATCTCAATGGCGTCTAGAATGATGAATGCTTTCCAGCAGGTTTTCAGTGGACTTTTCCCACCAGAGGAATAACCATCTGTGGCAGCTATAGCCTTACAAAATGTACTTGTTAAATAACGCTTGAAAATTGAAAGGACTCTTTGATCCCATGGGCTGTAGAATGGGTGTTGTGTTGAAAACCACATTAATCTCATTGCTCATCTCCATCAGAGCCCTGGGGTGAGCAGGTGCATGGTCAGTGAGCAGTTAGATTTTGAAAGGAACCTTTTTTCTGAGCAGTAAGCCTCAACAGCGGGCTTAAAATATTCAGTAAACTGTGTTGTAAACAGATGTGCTGTCATCTAGTCTCTGTTTTTCGTTTTTAGGGGACAGGCGGAATAGATTCAGCATAATTCCCAAGGGCCCTCAGATTTTCAGAATGGTCAATGAGCATTGGCTTCAACTTACAGTTACTAGCTGTAGCAGCCCCTAACAAGAGAGTCAGCCTGTCCTTTGAAACTTAAACCAGGTGTTGGCCTCTCTGTAGCTAGCCTTCTGATAGGCTATGTCATCTACACTGAAAATGTGTTGTTTGGTGTTGCCACCTTCCTTAATGATCTTAGCTAGATCTTCCGGATAATTTGCTGCTGCTTCTATATCAGTACTTACTGCTTCATCTTGTACTTTTATGTTCTGGAGGTGGCTTCTTTCCTTAAACCTCATGAACCAGCCTCTTGTAGTTTCAAACTTAGGATCTTCATTTTCCTCACCTCTCTCAGCCTTCATGGAATTGAGAGTTAGGGTCTTTCTCTGGATTAGGCTTTGGCTTAAGGGAACATTATGGCTAGTTTGATTTTCTGTCCTGACCACTAAAGCTTTCTCCATATCAGCAATAAGGCTGATTTGCTTTTTTATCATTGATGTATTCATTGGAGTAACATTTGTATTTAAAATGTTTATTTACTTACTTTGAGAGAGAGGAACGGGCAGAGAGAGAGGGAGAGAGAGAATCCTAAGTAGAGGCTCTGCGCTGTCAGCACGGAGCCCAGCGCGGGGCTCCATCTCACAAACCCTGAGGCCATGACCTGAGCCCAGATCAAGAGTCAGAAGCTTAACCAACTGAGCCACCCAGGTGCCCCTGGAGTAGCACTTTTAATTTCCTTCAAGAACTTTTTCTTTTGCATCTACTACTTGGCTGTTTGGTGCCAGAGGCCTAGCTTTTGGCCTGTCTCAGCTCTTGACATGCCTTCTCCACTGAGCATAATTATTTGTAACTTTAGATTTAAAGTGAGAGACGTGATACTCTTACTTTAACACTTAAAGGCTATTATAGAATTATTAATTAGCCTAATTTAAATATTGTTGTGTCTCTGGGAATAGGGAGGCCCAGAGAGGGGCGGGGGAGATGGGGGAATGGTTTGTCAGTGGGGTAGTCAGAACACAAAACATTTATTAAGTGCACTGTCTTTTTTTTTTTTTTTTTTTTTTTTTTTTTTTATTTTTTATTTTTTTTTTATTTTTATTTTTTTTAATTTTTTTTTTTTCAACGTTTTTTATTTATTTTTGGGACAGAGAGAGACAGAGCATGAACGGGGGAGGGGCAGAGAGAGAGGGAGACACAGAATCGGAAGCAGGCTCCAGGCTCCGAGCCATCAGCCCAGAGCCTGACGCGGGGCTCGAACTCACAGACCGCGAGATCGTGACCTGGCTGAAGTCGGACGCTTAACCGACTGCGCCAACCAGGCGCCCCTTAAGTGCACTGTCTTAAATGGAGGTGGTTTGTGGTGTCCCACCAAATGACAATATTACTATAAAATATCACTGACCACAGATCACCATAGTAAATATAATAATAGTGAAAAGGTTAGAAATATTGTGGTAATTACCAAGGTGTGACACAGAGACACAAAGTGAGCAAATGCTATTGGAAAAATGGTGCCAATAGACTTACTCAGTGTAGGGTTATCACAGACCTTTAGTTTGTTAAATGAAAAAAAAAATATATATATATATGTGTGTATATATATATATACATACATATACACGTATATATATATATCTTCAACACGTAGTCAAGGTATGCTTGTATTTGTGACCTGTGAAGAAAATTTTAGAAAGTGAACAGGAATGAAGGTAGACTTCCCTTTACACATAATGAACTTATGATGAAGTTGTAAATTATTACATCATTGGAATAGTGGCCCAGAAATAGGGGAATGAAATAAAGTCTGGAAGTAATCCCAAGCATATATGGAGATTTAGTATATGTCCAATATTTTTTATTTTAAATTAGTGGAAAAAAGATAGGTGGTAACCAGCCTTTAAGATGGTCTCCAATGATCCTGGCCTCCTAGTTCACCCTTTTTGCACCTTTCTCACAGTTGGATAGGACTGATTTGTGTAACCTAAAGGATGTTTTGAAAATGTTGGTGTGCATCTTACTCATGTTGTAAAAGACATTTTGACCTCCGTCTTGTGCTCCCTTGGATCATGTGGTCTGGGGAAAGCCAGCTACTGTGTCTTGAGGACACTCAAACATCCCTATGGAGTGGTTCATGTCAGGAGGAATTGAGGCCTTAGTCAACAGCCAACATCAACTTAGCAGCCATGAGAGTGTGCCCTGCTGGAAGTAGGTCCCTCAGCCCCAGTCAAGCCTTCAGATGATTGCAGCTGTGGGTGACATCTTGCTTTGAACTTCAAGAGGATCACCAAACCAGAACCATAGAGTTGAGCTGCTTCCAAATTCCTGACCTAGAGAAACTGTGTGAGATGTTTATTGTTATCTTAAGCCACTACGTTTTGGGGTAATTTGTTATATAGCAGTAGGTAACTGATCAAATGGATTGTTAAGTAAGTGGTGTTGGGATAACTAGCCATTATTGGGGGGAAAAGTAAGTTGGATTCTTACTATGCCCCTTTTATCAAGGAAATTCCATATGGGTCAAAGATTTGAATACAAAATGGAAGCATTAATGTATTTAGGAGAAAGTAAAGCTGAACATTTTCATACTTTCGGGGTAGCAAAGGACTTACTAATTATAAATGTGAAATCTCCATACCATAAAGTAAAATTCAGAACTTCTTTATGACCAGGAAATGGTATGAGCAAGGATGAAAGAAAAGACACCAATGGGGAAAACATGTTAGCAGCCTGTATTTTAAAAGGCAGTATGTCTTCAAGAACTCTTCATAAATGGAATGGCCAAGGACATGAGGAGGCAATTCATAACAGAAATGCTGATAAAAGAATGAACAGTAGTTATCCAACAAATATGATTAAGAACAATCAAAGATCAGATTGTACCTGTCAGATTGGCAAAGGTGAAAATGGCTGATGAGGTAAAAAAGATGGATTGATCGGGAGGAAGGTTAGAAAATGTGGGTGGGGATGTAGATGGGTCTCCCTTTTCTGGAAGGCCATCTGACAACGTTTGCAGGTACAAAGTGAGTGCTCACTGTGATTTAGCTGTTCTACTTGGATAAATTTATTCTGTGGTACTGGTAGATGTATATATTATTATGAACCCCCAAAATGGGATTCTTTGGGCTAGTCAGATTTCCTCTGCTTCCCCTTCCCCCCCACCCCCCTCCATTTTCCGCTTCTGTTATTTCTTTTTTTCCGTTCAGAAATTCCTGTTGGATCCTCCTGGATCTCTTCTTACCAACATTTTGATCTTACTATTTAATCTTTGTTTCTTCTGTATATTAGTAATTTCCTTAACTTCCATTTCCGTGTTGCCTACTGTCCCTTGTTTTGTGTCTAGTCTAACATTTAACTCCACTTCAAAAAGTTTGTTTTGCCAGTTAATCGCAGCTTCTAAAAATACCTTACTGTTTCTGATAAATTCTTTTCCAGGAATCTGTTGCGAAATGTGTATAATAGCTCTTGAATCTTTCTGATTAGAATTTTTTTTTTTTTAACTTCACATTCCTTGATTGTGACTTTCTTCCAGGGTTAACTGTTAGTGTCATTTTATCTTCTTCCGTCTCATTCTGTTAGATTGTCTCCAAGGCCTGATGATCCTTGGCTAACTGTTGATAGTTTTGAATGAGGGCGTGGGTTAATGAGTGGTGGTAGCTGTCACGGGTTTGGTCTCCAGGCCTACAGGTCCATTTCTGCAGCCTGGAGTTGGGAGGGTTGACCGCAGGCTCCAGGTAGTGTGTGGAGCCAGTTGCTTGGCAGGCTTCCCTGTTGGGTGCTGCCGGGATGGGAAATGGGCCAGCAAGTTGGGTTAAGAAGGAGATTTTGTCCTGGAGTGCTTCAGTGTCTAGTGTTCCCAGGCACAGTTGCTGCTTCCCCTTGCTCCCTTCACTCCTACGATTTTTTGTGTCCCAGTGTTCTTCAGCTTTACTTAAATACGGTTCACAAGGTCTTCGGTGGGAGGGGAGGTCTATAGATACTTGTGTTCAGATGACCTGTTCTTATTTTGTGTGGGTGTTATCTCCATGAATTGTTGAGTGTATTCATTTCAAAGTTTTCCTCTGCTTACTGTATTACCTGTTTCCTCAGGGGTTAGGAGTGTGCACATTACCCTGTTTTATACCTGAGGAAATGCTGAAATCGTGGTCAGGATTCAGACTCTAAAAGCCCATCCTTGTATCCCCTAACTCCTTTGCCGTCTTTTCTGGGTGGATGGTGTCTCTCTTTCATGCTGTTTTCTTTACCTCAAAGTTTGGTGTTTCTTGTATTTCAGTTCACATCTGTACATAAGGATCTATGATTAGATTTTCTTAGCTCAGTGGGGAGTTTCTCCTCACCTGTTGGCAAATGCAAGTTCAAATACAGGAGCTTGGCCTCACGTAACTTTTTAGGGGAAGGCAGGGGGCAGATTGTAGGACAGGGTATTCCCTTAGCTGGCCTTCTGGGTGAGGCAGCTCTGCTCCACTTACTTTGTCCCTTTGTGGGCTCACCTGTCCTCTCTTCTAGGACTCTTCTATCAGACATCTGTGCTCATGGCAACCCACCCCTTTTCTGGAGCAAATTTCCAAGTCAGGCATTTGAAGTAGGGGGACTAACTCAGCTCTGTACCCTTTAGTTAATTACTTGGCCAGTTATCTGTGGTCACCTCCCTTTTCTAGCCGGCACTGCACCGATAATGGGATTATTTGGAGGTCCTGTTAGGGAAACTTTTCGTCTGTCACAGGTTCTTTGTATTTAGATTTGCCATCATTGTGTCTTGTCCGTTTTAGATTTTTTTCCCCCAGAAATTCACTCACCTGTGTCACAAATGTTAGCGTGATGGGTGTTAGGAAATAAGGGTAAACAAGAGGAGAAACAGCCTGTTGTGCTGGACTTCTATAGTCTCATGGGGAAGAGGCGTTAAATGACTGACTCACGAGTGCACGTTCTTGGAGGAGAAGCTGCGGAGGCATATGTAAGGGCTGACGTACTGGGAGAGGGATTGCCCTGGAGTTCTGCCTGGAGTAAGTGACAGTTGACCTTCGATAAGAAGGAAGAGAAGAACGTAGATGATGAAGAATGAGGACAAGAGTGTTCCTGGCAGAGGGCACAGGGTGTGAAAAGACATGGTAGATGAAGGGGAACGTGGCCCAGTGCTGTCAGTCCTGAATATTTACTATTGCTATGGATTTATTTTCACTGTATATTTCCTTTCTCATTCTTGCCGTTGGGAAAGGAGAAAAAGTTACGTAAATTGTTTTGAACTAGGAAGCCTCAAAGAATAATGTGGGAAAATTATATTAGCAAAAAACAAAAAAGCATAAACTTAAATATCATGAATCAGAAAGCAATAAATAAGCTAGTATCAAAAATGTTATCCTTGGGAGATGGATATGACCTTTTGTATACTTGTATATTTGATTTTCAAGTTTTCTATGAATGTGGATTGCTTTTATAATAAAAAAAAGGCTCTGAAAAGAAACTGACATTTATTTTATGGTTTGGCTTATAATGATACAGAAAAAATGCAGTGTGTTAATAGGTGAAGGGAGTATTCATTACAGTTTTATGAAGATGTTAATATGTACTTGATGGAAATGGCATACCATTGTAGCTAAACCAACCCATGCACTAGAAGAAAATTACTTTATACTTAAGAATTCTCACTAGCATCTCATGATATAATTGTTTTAAAGCTGTTAAGTGGTTCATAATCTTGAAAGACTTCAAATCTTTGTATCTTGCAAATAGTATTTTAAGAGTTACAGGAAAACGGGAGTTTTGGATACTTTGACACCGAAGTGTCTGCAGAATAGCTTGTAGCTTCAGGCCTAGCCTGTGTGTTTGAGGAGTTGGGAATTTAATTTAGCCAACTTTGGTGTTGTATCATTTAGGCTTGTATCAGATAGGCTGCAAGTAACTAAAACCCAGAGAAACAATTGCGTAAATCATTTAAAGAGAGCAATCTTTAAATTTAATTGTAACTTTTTAAAGTTAGGACATGCATGGTAGTTGAACGTGCTGTAAGGGATCCATTCTCTGTCTTGCTGATTGATCATCCTTCTATGGCTTTTGACTTCATGATAACAAGGTGGCTGCCGCATCTCTAGAAATTACAATTGTGATCCAGGCGGGCAAAAGGAGGAAGGATGTTCCAGTTAGGATTGTCCCCTTTTATCCAAAATAATAACATTCATAGAAACCTCACCTGTTCGTTTCCTGTTTACGTGTCTGTGGCCAGAATTGTATCCCAGAACCATCTTTAATGATAAGGAAACCCGAGAAATCCAGCTTCTGCTTTTTGTTTTCAAAAGGGAGCACATTGCTCTTTAAAGCAAAAGCAGACTTCTATTAATAAAGGAGAGCGTGGACATTGGTTAGGCAACTTGCTGTGTCAGCCACAGGACTTATTTGCTAATGGGGTAATTGAAGTCGGGAGTGATTAAAATTATTCAGAGGAGTATGCAGAATAAGGAGAGCATCAGTAAAAGAACTTCACTGAGGAACGTTGTGTTGAAGGAACCGAGGAAAATATATTCTCAAAGGGCCTAAGGAGTAGCCATGAGCGAATGGTGGGAGGGCGAGTGCTTGGATGGTGTGGTGTGTCACAAGCCCACGGAGAGGCAGGGTTTACATTGCCCTATGTGCTGGTTGGGCACTGAGGTGTCAACTTGAGGTTTAGCAAAGGAAAGCCATTGGTGACCCTAGAGAAAGGTTATTTTCCAGAGCCCAGGGGGAAGGATAAGCTGGGAGAAAGGAAGGGCGTATGGATACAGAGGGACTTTTGTAGCTTGGCGACAGGCAGGGAATATGAGAGGTGACCTTTGTCTTCCCTAGGAAATGAGAAGAGGCATCATCCTCTGTGTTAGGACAGAGATGGGAGACCTGGAGTCTGGAGAGGATGGACAAGATGAGTGGTAACATTGTAAAGAATTTGGGAGATTGAAACGTGGGTCCTTGCTCTGTGTTAAGAGCCCAGTCCATCGTTCAAGAAACTGCATTGCCTAAAGTGCCATCCTGCCAGTCTGCTCATGCCATTATCTTACATGGAAAGGATTTAAAAAATTATAGTTGACATTTTTGAATTATACTTAGGAGAGCTTTAGAAATACTGAACAATAAATTTGCACAAAAAGCAGTTAAAACATGTTTTATAGTTTTCTTTGTCTCTAAAAGAATTTATATCAATGACTAACATTTGCTGAGGACCTGCCCTGACCCAGACAAGAAACTAAACACCTTCTCTGCGTCATCTTTGCTGTCTTTATGAGAAAGACCTGTGAGGCGGGTGTTACTATTGTCCCCACTTTAGTTTATTTATTTATTTATTTTTTTAACGTTTATTTATTTTTGAGACCGAGAGACAGAGCATGAACAGGGGAGGGTCAGAGAGAGGGAGACACCGAATCTGAAACAGGCTCCAGGCTCCGAGCTGTCAGCGCAGAGCCCGACGCGGGGCTCGAACTCACGGGCCGTGAGATCATGACCTGAGCCGAAGTCGGCCACTCAACCGACTGAGCCACCCAGGCGCCCCTATTGTCTCCACTTTAAAGATGACACATACTAGGCTCAGAAAATTGAAATAGCATGTTCTAGATCACAGGGCTGCTAGGTGGTAACACCAGGATTTGAACTGCATCTTTGGACTCCGGAGTGGTTGTTAACTGCTCTTGTGTGTATTTTGAGTCATGCAAAATTGCCTGTGAGAAGAGACTGGCAATGTGGTAGTTCATCCTAGCGTACTTCCCAAAATATTTGCTAAGGTCAGTGGACTCTTTTGTGCCAGGCATTGCCCTAGGTACTTAAATTGCCATAATCTGTTGTAACAGTTTAAAATATTTATAGTCATAATTATTCTGATTTTTAAAATCATCACATTAATGCTAATTTTTGAATCACATACTTAGTTTACCTTAAATTTGAGTATATTTTTATAGTGATGTTACGTTTTCCTGCCTATACTGACAAATCAGAACGGGCATGGGTTGCTGCTGGGAATATTGGCAAAAATATAGAAGAAAGCAAACATAACAAATCTACTTTCTCATAACATGAATAAAACATAAAAACAAACTAAACTGGTAGTTGTAAGCCTGCTTATTTAATATTCATTTTCTTACCTATGTCTGTGTAATCATTATAAGCCAAAGTATAAGATAAACATGAGTTTCTTCAGGAACATTTGTTTCTGATTATAAAAGCAATCCATTATCATAGAAAAGTTGAAAATCAAGTGTGTGTATATATAGATGCATATATACTTGAATTATTTGGATTCTTCACAACATCTGATTCAGTGAATGGTAACCACTTAAGAAACGTAGACTTATGGGTTCCTGGGTGGTTGAGTTGGTTAAGCGTCTGACTTTAGCTCAGGGTGTGATCTCGTGGTTGATGTGTTCGAGGCCCATGTTGGGCTCTATGTGGACAGCTCAGAGCCTGCAGCCTGCTTCAGGTTCTGTGTCTCCTGCTTTCTCTGACTCTCCCCACCCCCGAACATAAAAATAAACATTAAAAAAACGTAGATTCATTTTTAATGCAGTAGGTTTTTGGCTTATTATGCATTTGTTGACTCATAATCAACCTGATGCTCTGTCATTTCTGAAGCTTGTTTTGGTGGAAGGAAGGAATTTCTTCTCACTTTATCTCCAGGTTGCGAACACCCACAGGTATCAGTCAACGGTATTAATTAAAAGTAAGTCACTCTTTCACTTATAAAATATTAGTTCTTAAATTACATTCTCATACTTCAGTTAAAAACTCCCTTTTAAAATCTGAAGTAAGAAATCAGAATTCCTTTTCTAATTAAAAAGTCTTAAAAGGATAAAAAGTTATGCCTTCACTAGTGTTAGGTTATTCACAAACCTTGTGGAGGGTACTTGGCCATTTTTTGTTTTTGGCCCCCCCCCCCATAGTCATATGGTGTGTGTACGTGAAATACTTGAAAAGTGTCCAGCTAATAGTACAGTCTGTGTTGAAGACCTGATCTTAAACTGTACAATTATGGTATTTTCATGTAACTTTTAGTTCAGGTACAAGAATTCTTTTCTAAAAAGCACCGACAATTAATTATGTGACTGAGAAAAATAATTTCCCCCAAGTTAATTGCACAAATTACCGTAGCCCTAAAAGGTTAATGACTGTCAAACTTCTTTGATGCATAGAGCCCATTATGCCAGTATCATGTGAATAAATAACTACGGCAGTCCTTCTGGGACAAATGGTCTTATCCAGAGGACAACAGTACACAGTGCCCTTTTTTATGTTTGAGAGGGAGGAACATTTTTAAAAAATTATTTTACATTTATTCATTTATTTGAGACAGAGCACAAGTGGGGGAGGGGCAGAGAGAGAGGGAGACACAGAATCTGAAGCAGGCTCCAGGCTCTGAGCTGTCAGCACAGAGTCCGATGTGGAGCTCGAACTCAGAGACCATGAGATCATGACCTGAGCCGAAGTCGGACGCTTAACTGAGCCACCCAGGTGCCCTTTCCCATCCTTGTTTAAAAACTTCCAGCCTTGGGGTGCCTGGGTGGCTCAGTCAGTTAAGCGTCCGACTTCGGCTCAGGTCATGATCTGCGATCCGTGAGTTCGAGCCCCGTGTCGGGCTCTGTGCTGACACCTCAGAGCCCGGAGCCTGCTTCAGATTCTGTGTCTCCCTCTCTCTCTGACCCTCCCCTGTTCATGCTCTCTCTCTGTCTCAAAAATAAATAAACGTTAAAAAAAAAAAAAAACCCACAAACTTCCAGCCTTTCTCAAAAGCTTCTGAAAACTAAAAACGCCTGAAGAGTAGGTTTTTCTTGCTTTTATCCTCAGAGCCTTTGCACTTGGTCTGTCTGCCTGGAATGTTCTTCCACACATGGTGGTTTGCCGCTTCTCCTCACTTCCTGATCTCGTAAAAACTGTCCCTATATGTATGTCTCTATATTCCTTGACCCTGTTTTACTTTTTATTTATAATTCTTATCACTATCAGACATTTTATTACATAATATTGTTTACAAGATGAAATGAAGGTCATACTCTATGGATCTATTAGTAAAGTATTATAATACTTTGTGATTTTGAATCTCAACAAAATTTCTGGGGAGCAGATTTGTATTTGCTTGTGTATAGTTTTTCATACGCTTATTTTAGCCCCTTAGAATGATCAAGCTGTCATTTAGTAATGATTCTTCTGTAAAATTCTCTAACAGAATTTGTATCAAAATTCATGTGCTCTCTCTTTCCTTTCTGCATGGATATCTCTTTCCCCACATGAAGGAAGCTGGGATAAAAATATTACATAATTTCACTAACCATTAATATTAAACAGTGGGAAAATATTTCTCTTATTGAGTAGCTAACAGTAGGAAACACTGGAGCTACTTTAAAATTGATAACTTTCAGGGCACGTGGGTGGCTCCGTGGCTTAAGCATCTGACTTTGTCTCAGGTCGTGATATCACGGTTTGTGGGTTCGAGCCCAGTGTTGGGCTCTGTGCTGATAGCTTGGAGCCTGGAGCCTGCTTTGGATTATGTATCTCCCTCTCTCTCTGCCCCTCCCCGACTCATGGTCGCTCGTGCTCTCTCTCTCTGTCAAAAATAAATCAACATTAAAAACTAAAAAAACTGATAACTTTCAAAGAATACTCTGCGGTAGAAACAAGACTCCTTTATGCATTAGCAGCCAGCCAAATTTTAATAATAACATTGTATAATGTAAAGTTAATGATATTTGAAAGTGTGAAACATTGAATTTTCATTTGGATCTGTGAGAAGTGTGTATTTTGTGGTGATACTTTTGTACTATGCAGATTATAATTTTGACTATCAGGAATTTAATACTTTAGGTAAAAAGAATTCTCCGTTTTAAAGGGTTAGGGTTAAGGTTTTGTAAGAACACGATTTAGCTTTATGACATAGGCTTTGCAATAATTTTAAGACAAATGCATTTTTTGAGTTCATACTTTCAGCGTTAAAAGCCATCTGGAAGGAGTGTCTGGTTTTTCTTAGGTCCTTCATGATTCTGTTGAGATCTCTGTCTCTTCCTCCAAAGTGAACTCTCTTGAACGTCTGTCAGTATGTTCCTTCAGGAACTATGCCCAGTCCACCGATTCACCATCTGCAGGGAAACACTGCTTTCCTAATGAGAATCAAACTCAGACCTTCCAGTTGGGTTTCTGTATATAACTGGAGTGGGTGGCTTAGAGTTAATCCCAGAGACTCCATTTTTTTCTGGGCTTTCTGCTAATTACAGCTGCTTACCGCCGTGTTTAGCTTTTGGGAGAATGAGTGTTGGTCCCTTTTAACACTTGGTCCCCAAAGTAGACACCATATGTCACGATGAGACAAGGCTGTGTTTTAAAGACATTTAAAGACGTGTTTAGTGAAAACTAATGAGTGATGCAGGGATGAGCACCCACAGAGAACTACGAATCATGAATTCAAGCATTCCAACACGAGGGCTGTGGCATAGTCTTCAGGTAGTTCACACTGCTGATTGGACATACGTGCTTTCTTGCACTTAAAACAGTTCCCCAGTTGAGCATGTGTGTTCTCTGGGCTGACCAGTAACAAAGTGTTGTCCCTCTTGGGCCTGTGCCGCCTTCCCCAGGCTGAACCGGCTACAGCTAGTGTGCATGGCACTAGGGCGTGATTTCAGCTGCCACTCATCCTCCCAACCTGGGCACCTTTGTGCAGGACACGTGCATATGTTGTGGCTCCGCATTGAGGTCACTTAGCTTTTCCCATCTGTCCTTTTGCCTTCACAAAGCACAGATCACCCTTAACAGCTCCCCCTCCACCAACCAAGGTGGCTTTTAGAGGGCCTTCATCTCCTTATAGCAGGTGTGGGCTGATGGTCTCCTTCCATCTCGGCTCAGGGGTTCACCCCAGTGGTGCTGGTTTCTCGTCTGAAGCCCTGTTTTCCTTGTTGGCAGTGTGCACTAGGAATGAGCTTAGCTTTCTGCCAGCGCTGTCTCCTAACCAAATTAGAATAGAATCTAGCAAACCACATCATCATGTAAGAGATACTGATGCCAGTCACAGTGCAGATTGGATCTTTTACCAGGTCTCCATATTTTGAAGGTAAATGTTGGTTTCCATTTTTGTTTGCAAAAGTATGTTAGTTTGGGCAGCCATGACAAAATACCATCGCCTGGGTGTCTTAAGCAACAACATTTATTTCTGATATTTCTGGAGCCTGGAAAGTCGAGGATCAAGTAGCTGGAGGATGAGTGTCTGATTAAGGCCCTCTCCTTGGTTTGCAGACTGCATTCCCGTACGGTAGAGAGTGAGATAATCTCTCTTGTGTCTCTTCTTATAAGGGCACTAATCACATTCACTAGTGGTTCACCCTCATGAGCTCATTACCTCCCAAAGGTCTCACCTTCAAATACCATCACAGTGGGAATTAGAGATTTACCTGTAGTCCATAGCAAAAACTAGATTGCTTAATAAAATAATACCTGATAAAGGTCACACATTTTTACTACCTGCCAGAGACTGGTCTGAGAATTTTGCATATTAGAATTAACTGAATCCTTACAACAAGGCTAGTATTATAATCTTTACTGTTCCAGTAAGGAAATTGTGTCACACTGGAGATGACATAACTTGCCCAGGATTGCCTGGCTGTTGCCTGGCAGAGCTGTATTCACACCCAAGGTATTTGGCTCCGTATTTGATGCTATAAGCCGCTACATTCCTACAAATAAATATTGCCCTAATTTGATTCTCTATTTGTATTTTGAGAGAAGGAGGTGTCGGGGGTGGGAGCCTGGAGACTCTGGATGTGTGACTAGGCCACACTTGTGACTCTGGCAGTGTTGCTTCTTGGATCCTCCGTGATTTCAGCTGTAAAACATGGAGACTGTACAATGTTCATGATTAAATTCCTTTCTCATTCGAAGTGCTTTGGTTGTGGTATGTTCTTGTACAGGCTCTAAGGCTCAGTGGTCTCTACCAACTACAGAGTCTCATCTCTCAAATGCTATGTGACTGAAGTAAGAAAAAATAATGTTAGTAAACTTCATTTAAAAAGGTTGTTTGGGGGGCGCCTGGGTGGCTCAGTCGGTTAAGCGTCTGACTTCAGCTCAGGTCGTGATCTCGAGGCCCGTGAGTTCGAGCCCCACATCAGGTTCTGTGCTGACAGCTCAGAGCCTGGAGCCTGCTTCAGATTCTGCGTCTCCCTTTCTCTCTGCCCCTCCCCTGCTTATGCTCTGTCTCTGTCTCAAAAATAAATAAAAACATTAAAAAAATTTTTTTTTAAATTGTTTCGGTTTTACAGCTGTTAAATGTGGACTTTCTCTTTATGATACCTACAACACAGGTAATAGTTGAATGGTAGGGTGTAGTTTCAAACATAAGTTTTTTTAGACTTTAGGTAATGTATTGAAAATTGTTTCTTACTAATTTTTTAAAATTTCAAAGAATTTTATAGCATGCTTGCTATATGTGTGCGTATAGCACATAATGTGATACATATCTATCACATGAATAGTTCATGTTAAATCTCATTTTAAAGAGATTCCTATCATATTCATTTGACAGATATTTATTGAATACCTACTAAGTGTCAGGCACTATGCGTGATGCTGAAGGATAGGATAAAGATAGCTTGCCTAAATGAAGTTGGCATTCCAGTGGTGAAGGCAGCAGATGATCAAGTAAACAAATCAGTGAATAAAATCAACAGAAGGTGTGATGCCTGCTGGGAAACAAATAGCAGAATGCTGTGATAGGGAGTCATGGTTGTGATAGAGATGGGATCAGCTTTTAGGGCAGTTTGGGAAGGCCTCTTAGAGGAAGTGGCATTTTCGAAGGTGACAGGAACAAGAAGGAGCCAGCTCTGGGAGGATTGTGGGCAGAGGCCAAGGAAGGGGTGGTGGGGGGAGAGGGAAGAATAGTGCTGTAGGTGAGTTTGGAAGGTTGAGTAATGGCTCCCAAAGATACACAGGCCCTAATTCCTGGACCCTTCAAACACTGCCTTTCATAGTGAAAGGAACTGCATATGTGGTTGGGGATTGTCGCAGACTGTTAGTTTGGAGTTCTCTCTTGTCCAGACCAGCAAGAGAGCTGACACAGAATTGAATATGAAATAGGCTAATGTCTGGGGGGAGACAAGAGCCCTGAACAGGGGTTCCATCTCCATATTTTTTGAGTTCACAAGATCTTACCCACGTGGTGAGCGTGAAGAAAACACTATCTTACACATGTGAACGTGGGGAAAGTAATCAGACAGTAGTGATTAACATGTGTATGTAAGAAGCAAGTGGTCTGGGGGCAAGTGGAGTTTGTTATCAAAGTACGATAATATATTGGCACTAGATGGAAAGTAATTTCCTGCAGCTGATATAACAAGTTACTCCTGAGCACGTTACAATTATCTTGTGTTGAAACGGTGAGATTATCCTGGGTTACCTGGTTGGTCTGTAACTATGTGTCCTTATAAGAGGGAGGTCCTGTGACAGAAACAGAAACAGAGTTATACAAGATGCTACTCCCCTTGCTTGGAAGGTGGGTGAAGGGGCAGCGAACCAAGGAATGCAAAGGATGTGGCTCTAGATGCCGGAAAAGGCAAGGATTCTCCTCTTGAGCTTCCAGAGGGAGTGCAGCTCTGCCAACACTTTGACTTTCCCCCTTGATGCTCCGTGTTTTGGACTTCTGGCCTCTAGGACTGTTAGGAGAACAAATTTCTGTTTTAAGCCATGGATTTGCAGTAGTTTGTTATGGCAACAACGGAAAAGTCATACAGATTTTGGTACCTGGAAGTGAGGCGCTGCTGTAACATGTAGCTAAAAGTGTGGAAGGGACTTCAGAAATGGTCAATGAGTAGGGATTGAACTTGGAGGTGCAAGATTGAAGAAACCTAGGCTGGCTTGAGTGGACTTTGGGTGGAAATAAGGAGGTTCATGGCTCAGAAGGATATGAGGAACCTGTGTTTGGAAACTGGGTGAAGCAGATTGTTGTTACATTGGCAGAAAGCTTAGCTGAATTATGTGCTGCAGTTTTATGGAAAGCAGAATGTGTAAGCGATGAATATTTAATAGCTGAGGACATTTTTAAGCAAAGTGTTGAAGGTGCTGTTTGGCTTTTTTCTTTTTTATTCAAGTATAATTAACACATTGTGTTACATTAGTTTCAGGTGTAGAATATAACGATTCAGCAATTCTGTACCTTTCTCAGTGCTCATCAAGATAAATGTGCTCTTAATCCCCTTCAACTATTTCACCCATCCCTGCCACCTGCCGCCCCTCTGGCAACTACCAGTTTGTTCTCTGGACTTGAGTCTGGTTTTTTTTGTTGTTGTTTATGTTTGTCTTTTTGTTTCTTAAATTGCACATAAGAGTGCAACATGGTATTTGTCTTTCTCTGACCTATTTCACTTAGCATTATACTCTTTTGGTTCATCTGTGTTGTTGCAAATGGCAAGATTTCATTCTTTTATGTGGCTGAGTAATACTCCATTGCGTATCTATATACCAAATCTTCTTTATCCATTCATCTATAGATGGACACTTGAGCTGCTTCCATATCCTGGCTATTGTAAGTGATGCCACAATAAATATGAGGTGTATATATCTTTTTGAATTCGTGTTTGTGTTTCTTTGGGTAAATACCCAGTAGTGCAACTGCTGGATATTAAGGTAATTCTATTTTTAATTTTTTGAGGAACCTCCATACTGTTTTCCACAGTGGCTATACAAATTTGTATTCCCACCAACAGAGCAGGAGGGTTCCTTTTTCTCCACAAACTTGCCAACACTAGCTATTTCTTTTGGTTTTTATTTTAGCCATTCTGAAGGGTATAAAGTTGTATTGCATTGTGGTTTTAATTTGCATTTCCCTGATAATTGGTAATGCTGAACATCTTTTAATGTGTCTGGTCATCTGAATGTCATTTTTGGGAAAATGTTTATTCAGGTCCTCTGCCCATTTTTAACTGGATTATTATTTTTTTGAGTTCTTTGTATATTTTAGATATTAACCCTTTATCAGGTATGTCATTTGTACATATCTTCCATTTAGTAGGTTGTCTTCTTGTTTTGTTGATGGTTTCCTTCACTGTATAAAAGCTTTTTACTTGGATGAAATAGTGAAAATTTTACTTCTTCCTTGCCAATTTAGATGCATTTTATTTCTTTCTGATGTCTGATTGCTGTGGCTAGGACTTCCAGTAGTGTGATGAATAAAAGTGGTGAGAGTGGGCATCCTTGTGTTGTTCCTGACCTTAGGGGAAAGCTCTCAGTTTTTCCCTAATGAGTATGATGTTACCTGTGGGTTTTTCATATATGGCCTGTATTATGTTGAGGTATGTTCCTTCTGAATCGACTTTATTGAGGGCTTTTATTGTGAATGGGTGTTGTACTTGATCAAATCCTTTTTCTGTGTCTATTGAAATGATCCTATGGTTTTTATCCTTTCTCTTATTGATGTGATGTATCACATTGATTGATTTGAGAATATTGAACCACACTTCCATCCCAGGAATAAATCCCACTTGACTGTGGTGAATGATTTTTTTAAATGTGTTGTCGGATGTGGTTTGCTAGTATTTTGTTGAAGGCTTTGCATTTATGTTAATCAGAGATACTGACTTGTAGTTTTGTTTTTTTATAGTGTTTTTATCTGGTTTTGGTATCAGGGTAATGCTGGCCTTACAGAATGAATTGGGAAAATGTCCTTTTTTTCAAATATATATATATATATATATATATATATATATATATATATATAATAAACAATATAAACATACAAAAAATATGTGTATATATATGTGTATATATATAGCAATAGTTTGAGAAGAATAGGTATTAATCCTTTAAAGTTTGGTAGAATTCACCTGTGAAGCCATCGGACTTGCACTTTTGTTTCTTGTTGCTGCTTATGGGAAAATGCAGGAAGAAATTCTATCTGTGGAGTGCAGCTTCAGTGCATGCCTGAGAGACCAATGTACCTTTGCTGACAGCATGCCCTACAGAGCGTACTTTGAACAGCAAGATTGTATTTATAGTGTTAAACGCGTGTCATATGTACAAGAGTTTGAGTTTGCTCACCAGCTTTTCACATGTTTACCACTGATTTAATTAAACATGTGTAAGCAGTATGGAAGAATTGTGTATTCTCTCATTATTTTAGAAATTTTATTTGGCCTGCCTCCTGTATGGAGTTACATAGTATTCCTCCAAATTTATGTTTACCTGGAACCTGTGAATGTGACCATATTTGGAAACAGGATCTTTGCAGATGGAATCAAGTTGAGATAAGGTCATACAAGATGAGGTGGTCTGTGATCCAAAGACGGGTGTCCTTATGTGATGAGGGGAGTTTGGACACCACGACACACGGGGAGAATGCCATGTGAAGGTGGAAGCAGAGATTGATGTTATGCTGCCACAAGCTGAGGAACGCCAAGTTGGTAGCCACCAGAAGGTAGGAGAGAGGCACGGGACAGATTCTTCTTCCAGGCCCCAGAAGGAACCAGCCCTACTGCCATCTTGATCTTGGCGTTCGTGTCTCCAGAATTCTGAGAGAATATATTTCTGCTATTTTAAGCCACCCAATTTGTGCTGTTTTGTTATGGCAGCCCTAGGAAATGAATACGTCTTCTAACAAGTAGAAGTTATGTAATGGACTCTATTTAGCAAATTAATTTTAAAAATGATAGAAAATGTCACTTTTTAACAGAGCCAGTGTTTACTATGGTTGTTCTCCAGATTCAGAATTCTGGAAGTTTGTTCGCCACCACAGCTCCTTGAGTAATTCCTAACCTTTTGTACCAGGTGAGATTTAAAGGGGAGTAAAAAGTCCTTGAACATAGAATCAACACTAGTATCAAACTGAGAAGGGACAAGAAAGAACTAGAATGAAGGTTGCATAAAGTGGTGCCAGGTCTTCTGCAATTTGTTTCTTTAGTGGTAATTTTTGACCTGGGTTGGCCAGGGAAATAATAGATACAGTCTACGGAAGTCAGCTCTTAAAAATGATTTTTCTATCATTCTTTTTCTCTGTCCTGTCAACCCCACATGAACCTTTGTTCCCCTGTGCAGGACTTAGAAATGCACCTTGAATGTAAGCAGTTGCCTATAGCAATGCCAGAAGTAAAAGGATGCCTCATTTTGTGGAATAGAGTTTTCTCTGGAAATTTTGCTTTCAAGTACATTCAGAAGTTATTTTTTCCTTTTAGTTTTTCTAGTGTAGAATAAAAGATTTCTTCCCACCAAAAAATAATAGAACCTGAAATGTATCTAAAAAACTGTTCAAGAGTAGATATATGTATCTTATTCTCAAACAATAGAAATATTTTAAAAATCATATTTAGCATATATTCATGATAGCAAAATATACTGTAGTTAAAAAAATGCAAATCTTTTACAGAGGTATAAAAGGAGACACAGATAAATACATTGATGTTCCATATTTACAAGGCAAAGTATCAATACAATAAAGGTGGTGGTTGTCCCCGCATTATTTCACACATTTGGTTCCAGTCAGTAACTGAATACTTCAACATTTTTCATCACAGACATTTTCAAATTTCACAAAAGTAAAGAGAATAGTGTAATGAACCCCATGTGCCCAGCATCCACCTTTGACACTTACTAGCATTTTGGCAGTCTTGTTATAATGCCAGTGATTTGAGGGGGCGAGTGTGTGGTTTTATTTTCTTGGAGTATTTTAAAACAGGTCCAGAGGCTGTCAGGCCATTTTTACCTGTAAGTGCTTCAGGATGCATCTGTAACTAAGTGCTTATTTTTTAAAAACAACTACTCGTCCATTATCATACCTAGAGAAATGAATACTAATTCCTTAATATCATCTAATTTTCCATCCGTACGCACATTTCTCAGGTTGTCTCCACAAAGGCTTTTTACAGTTATTTTATTTCAATCAGCATGTAAACATGGTCCTTACATTGTATTTGATTTTTATGCCCTTAAGCCTCCTTTATTTTATAATGGCCTCTCTTGTTTTTATTTTATGCAGGGGATTTACTGTGTGTGTGTGTGTGTGTGTGTGTGTGTGTGTGTGTGTGTGTGTATGTATGTGTGTGTGTGTGTGTTGCCGGGGGTATGAGCCTGATGCCTGTCTGATAAACTTCTTCCATCTGAGGCTTTAGCGTCCACTGATGGTTATTGCCTGAAATCATTAATTCCTTGGGGGTTGAAAAACAGTGCATTTCTAATTATATCATTACTTATGCTTTTATGAGGTAGAATTCTTTATAGATCTTATCCCCCATCAGCCATATAGTTACCCTGAAATGGTTTATACTAGAAAGGCAGGGTAGATGCTTGATTTTTTTTTCCTCTTATCAAAAACTCAAGGGGCATAAAACAACTATTGTATTAGGCATCATGATTTGATAGGTCAGACATTTTGGAAGGCTTGGCGGGAAGTTTTATTCTCTGCCAAAAAGGTAGTTAGCTGGTGGATGGGCAGGTCTGGAGGGTCCTGGGTTCACTCACATCTCTGGCACCTTGATGGGGATAGTTAGAAGGGTGAGCTCACCTGGGACTTTTGATCAGAGAGTCTATACATGTCCTCTCAGGCAATGTGATTCCAGAGTAGTTGGACTTTTTCCATGGCAGAATTCCCGGAGAAGTAGAGAGTTTTCAGCCATCTTTAATCTGCCATGATATCCTAGCAAATTTTACTGATGACCAATGATTTTAAAAACTTTAGTATCATTATTGATCTATGTACTTTTGTAGGTTTGGGGTGTTTAATCTATTTTACTCAGTAATTTTATTGATACTCAGATTGTCACATTGTTGGTCACTTGGGGCCCTTTTAGGTTGGATCTTGTGACCTTCTGACAGAACTTTGTTATTTTAATTGTGGTTAAAAAAGTATAATATATAAAGTAAAATTTGTCATCTGGACCATTTTGAAGTATACGGTGTTGTGCAACCCATCACGACTATTTTCAAACTTCATTCCCAACAGAAAGTCTGTAGCCATCAAGCAATAACTCTGCATTCCCTCCTCCACCAACCTCTAATTTAATTTGTCTTTATGAATTTGCCTATTCAAGATATTTTATATAAGTAGAATTATACAATATTTGCCCCTTTGTGATTGGCTTATTTCAGCTGGCATGTTTTCAAGGTTCATCCATCTTGTAGAATCTATCAGAATTTCATTCCTTTTTTTGCTGAATGTTCCTCTGAATACTACATTTTGTGTATCCACTCCTTTGTTGAAGGACACATGGGTTATTTGTACCTTCTGGCTGTTAGGAGTGATGCTGTGATCTTAGCACGCCAATGTCCCCTTTTTAAATTTTTGGTGTATTCTTAGGAGTGAAATTGCTCAGCCATAGGGTAATTTTATGTTTAGTTCTATGACGAATTGCCAAACTGTTCTCCACTGAGGCTGTGCCATTTTATATTCTGTTAGCAATATATGAGGGTTCCAGTTTCTCTATATCCTTGCCAACACCTCTTATTTTCGTTTTGTTAAAAAAGAAAAACTATAGTCATTCCAATAGGTGTGAAGTGATGCACAATGTGGTTTTTTTGTGTGTTTGTTTTTGAGGGAGAAAGAGCCTGTGCATGTGTGCATGTGCGACAAAGGGAGAGGATGAGAGAGAATCTTAAGCAGACCCCATGCTCAGCCTAGAGCCAAACTTGGGGCTCAGTCTCATGAACCATGAGGTCATGACCTGAGCCGAAATCAAGAGTCGTATGCTTAACCAACTGAGTCTTAGGAGTTCTTTAGATACTTCTGGTATTAAACTGTAATCAGATACATTACTTGCAAATATTCTCTCCCATTCTGTAGTTGACCTTTTCACTTCCTTGATCATATCCTTTGATGGAGTAAAGTTGAAAACACTTTTAAACGTTTCCTTAGCAATACTTTTTTTCCCTTGTTTTTACTATTTTGACAGACTGCATTTTGACAAATCCATTTGGATCAAATCCAATTTATATTTTCTTTTCTTTCTCATGCTTTTGTTGTCATATCTAATAATCCGTTGCGAAATCCAAAGTTGTGAGGACTTACCCTTGTTTTCTTCTCATGATGTAATGGTTTTAGCTCCTATATTCAGATTGTTGAATTTTGAGTTAATTTTTGTATGTTAGATGAAAGAATGTTTTAGCTTGATTGCCTTCGCCAGAACTGTTTGTTGAAGACACAGTTCTTTCCCCATTGAATGGACACGGCACCCTTGTCAATATTCATTTGGCCATAGATGGATGGGTTTCTTTCTGGACTCTCAGTTCTATTCCATTGGTTGTATGTCTGTCCTCATGCCAGTACTATACTGTTGCGTTTGCTGTGGCTTTATAGTAACTTTAAAATTCAGAAGTGAGTCCTCCAACTTTGCCTTTTTTTTTTCAAGATTGTTTGGATTATTTGGGACCCCTTGCAATTCCATATTAATTTGAGGATTGGCTTTTCCATTTCTATGAAAACGGCTCTTGTCATTTGCTAGAGATTGCATTGAATCTGCAGATCACTTTTGGTAGTACTGGCATCTTAATAATAGTGAGTTTTTTGATCTGTGAACGTAAGAGGTCTTTCCTATTATTTAGGACTTAATTCATTTCTTTCAGTGTTATTTGTAGTTCTCAGTATGTGATTCTTTCATCTCCTTGATTAAACTTATACTTAGGTATTTATTATATTTATTTTTATTTTTCATTTTTTCTACTTATCAAAATTTAAAAATTTTTGAATTATTTTTGAATTTACTTTTTAAATTTACTTTTTAATTTACATCCAAGTTAGTTAGCATTTAGTGCAATAATGATTTCAGGAGTAGATTGTGGTGATTCATCCACTATGTATAACACCCAATGCTCATCCCAACAAGTATCATACTTAATGCCCCTTACCCATTTAGCCCATCCCCTCACCCACAATCCCTCCAGCACCCATCAGTTCTCTATATTTAAGACTGTCTTATGTTTTGTTCCCCTCCCTGTTTTTATATTATTTTTGCTTCCCTTCCCATATGTTCATCTATTTTATATCTTAAATTCCACATATGAATGAAGTCATATGGGTATTCTTTTAGATGCTATTGTAAATTGTTAATTTCATTGTCAGATTATTTATTGCAGGTGTATGGAAATGCAACTGACTTTTTCACATTGATTTTGTATTCTGCAGCTTTGCTAAATTCAGTTATTAAGCTCTAATATCTTAGGGATTTGGGGAATTGTTTATCAGTAGGATCATGTCATCTTTGAATTGAGATCTTTTTTTTTCCAGTTTGGATACCTTTTATTTGTTTTCCTTGGCAAAGTGCAAAGGCTAGAACTTTCAGGACAACGTTGAACAACAGGTGAAATTGGTCATCCTTGTCTTACTACTGATTTTAAGGGGGAAGCTTTCAGTCTTCCGCCTTTGAGAATGATGTTAGCTGTGGGTTTTTTGTAAAGGCACTTCATCATTTTGTGGAATTTGCTTTCTATTTTTCCTCCTTGTTTGGTATTTTTACCGCGAAAGGATATGGGATTTTGCCAGTGCTTTTTCTTGTCGGTTGTGATCATCATGTGGTTTTATTCCTTTGTTCTATTAATGTGGTGTTTACACTAATTTTTTAAAGTTGTTTACTCATTTATATTTTGAGAGAGGGCACAATTGAGCGAGGGGCAGAGAGAGAGAGAGAGAGAGAGAGAACCCCATGAGAGGCAGAGAGAGCGAGCGAGAGAAATCTGAATCCAGAGAGAGCGAGAGAGAGCTCACCTGATGTGGAGCTCAAGCTCACACACCGTAAGATGACCCAAGCCAAAGTTGGATGCTTAACTGACTGAGGTACCCAAACGCCCATGCGTTGATTTTCTTCTGTGGAAAGACTCTTGAGGGTGCCTGGCTAGTTCAGTTGGAAGAGCATGCGACTCTTGATCTCAGGTTCATGAGTTTGAGCCCCGTGTTGGGTGTAGAGATTACATGAATAAATAAAAATAAACTTAAAAAAGAAACACTCTTGCATTCCTGGGTGAATCCAACTTGCTCATGGTAGATGATTTTTAATAATGCTGTGGGTTTGGTTTATTAATATTTTGTTGGGACCTCCATTAGTTTTTGATAGTTTTGTTGTTTTCTGGAATAACAAGTTGTCTTAGTCTCTCCTTGGACATTTCATGATCTCGCCCTGGAATTGGTCATTTCTGAAAATAGTCCCTGTTCCTTTTAGTGGAGAGAGTATTTAGAAATCACAGTGTGGGTTTTGCTTTTTGGTATTTGCAGTGGTCAGAGCTAGGAAGTGCATACAAATGCATACCTATGTGTGAAATCATACACATACACACATATATATTCACAGTAATAGAGTAATAAATACGGTATACATTTATTTGAAATTAAGTGACAAACTGATGCTTTTAATTCAAATGAAAGATTGGTAGGGCTTCTTTGATTGGATATTGGTATCCCTTTTCTCTTGGGCTGAAAGTCTGGCTTCCTTATGATACTACTCACTTGATTCATCCTATGATATGATCATAATAGTTTAAAAATAACAATACCAGTGTTTCTGTTTACAAAAAGACTGTAGAATGCCATTTAATATTGCTTAGCAGCTCTTTGCCTTCCCCCACCAGCTTAGGCCGTATTCCTCTGGAGAGATGTGCAGTCAAAATTCGTATTTTAAAGTAACTTGAAGTAATGATTTTCTCTATGTGGTTACACTATCAGCTCGATACGCAGTTTACTTCATTTTCTATTTCAGGAATTGCCTTTTCTTTGTTTTTATTTAATTTTTGAAAATTATGTGCTATTACATGCTTTCAGTGTCTCCATTAAATAATTTTTTTAATGTTTGTTTATTTTTGAGACAGTGCAGAATGGGGCAGGGCAGAGAAACAGGGAGACAGGATCTGAATCAGGCTCCGCGCTGACAGCAGGGAGCCTGATGCGGGGCTCAAACTCATGAGTGGTGAGATCATGACCTGAGCTGAAGTCAGATGCTTAGCTGACTGAGCCACCCAGGTGCCCCAGGGTCTCCATTTTAAAACGAGGTATATACAAAGAGATGTCCCCTTTCTGTTTGTATTAATTTTAGTTTCTTCTTTTGTATTCCCTCAAAGATTCCTTCTATAAACACTGAGCTGCCTTTTGCATTTTCACTTAACAATAAGCGAAACAACATGTGACCATATGGAGATCTCCGCACAGCAGTTTGTGGAGATTGTCCCTCGGCCTTTTCTCACCGTACACAACGAATCCAAGAGGTCTTCTTGACACGTGATTTAACATACTTCCTAAATTCACATAGTAGAGAGCCATGAATGGCCAAGACCTGTAGAAAAAGAAGAATGATGCACCTTACTAGTTACCAACACTGGTAATAAAGTTTTATTATTTGACAGCATGTTTTTGGTATAGGGATAGCAAATAGATCAGTGGAAGAAGACAGCCAGAAAAATAACCACATAAATGTGGGACCTGCGTGTGTGATGAAGATGGCATCTTTCACTGGGAGGTAGAGCAAACTGTTGAATAAATTATGGCAAGATACTTGGCCACTGATATTAATAAAGACAAAAAAAATAAGATCCCTACCTTACATTGGGGTAAAAAATAAACACCACATGGTGAAGACGTCAGTATGAAAAGCAAAACTCTAAAATTTCTTGAAGTAGATACAAAAAGATAGGTGTTTTTTGATATCTGGGTAGAGAAAGTTTTCTCAAATAAGTGTAACTCATAAAGGAAAAGAGAAATAATTTTCTACACACAAAAATAAAAACCTTGTGTATGACCAAAACACAGCATAGCTATGTATTTTGAAGGCAGACCACATAGTAGACTGGTAACAGATGTAACTGATAGATTTGTATTTAAAATGGATGATGGGCCACTCATAAATCTTAAGAAAAAGACAAATGATTCACAATCGAAATAGGAAGAGAGTATGACTAGGCTATTTACGTAAAAGAAATACAAATATCCAACACACACATAAAAATAGGTTCAATCTTATTATAAAGGGTGATATGCAGTTTGAAACAACATCTATCAGGCGGCCAAGATGAACTGTCCAGACTAGATGTTGATTTAGAAGATGTGGGCAAACAGGAACTTTGGTATATTCCTGTGACAGGTGTCTGTGTAGAGAAACTTAAAAAAATTTTTTAAATGCTTATTTGTTTTTTTGAGAGAGAGAGGGAGAGTGAGTGAGCACGGAAGGGGCAGGGGGAGAGGGAGACACAAAATCCGAAACAGGCTCCAGGCTCTGAACTGTTGGTACAGACCCAACGCAGGACTTGAACCCATGAACCGCAAGATCGTGACCTGAGCCGAAGTCAGACACTTAACTGACTGAGCCACCCAGGTGTCCCTGCCCTAGAGAAATTTTTGCACTTGATTCCTGGAAGTTCATTCAGAAATTTTTATTGCAGCACAGTTTTAAGAGTAAAAAAATGGGTAAATATTGAAGTTAAGCATCATAAAAGAGTAGGTAGATAAACTGGACTTATTCATACAACAGAATACGGCAGTTAAAATGAATGGACTAGATTTACAGCCAGCATCATGGTTTAAGTTTCAAACAGGGTCAGGTGGAGGAGATGTGGATCCACACAGTCTGAGGCACATGGCTAGTAGAAGTGTAAATTGTTCGATCATTTTGGAAAACTGTTGGATATTATATCATAGAATTGAAAATCCATGCACTTCACAGTGTAGCCCTTTCAATGCCAGTTATATATTTAAGAGAAGAGACTCTTGTTCTGTATATCAGGCATATATATGTGATGTTCGTGATAGCTCTGTTTACCATAGCAAAAAGTTTGCAAACAACCCAAATGCTTATTGAGAGGCAAGCAGATGAATAAACTCTGTATATTCATATAGTGGAATACTATATAGCAGTCATTCAACATACAATGATCAGGATAATTTTTTTCTTGTTTAACACCTCCTCGTTTATTTTTTCCAAACAACTTTAGTGAAGTATATCTTAGGTATCCTAAAATTCACCCATTTCAAGTGCACAGATCAGTGACTTTGAGTAACTTTTTTGATTGGTATAGCCATCACCATAAATCTGCTTCAGAACATGTTCCTCCACATCTCTCTCCTGCACTAAGGCCCCTCCTGCCCATTTATAGTTAATCCCTGTCCCCACCTTCTACCATTCTTAGGCAAGCAGAATCTATCTTTTGTCCCAAAATTGGACATTTTATGTAACAAATATGTATGTTTTTAAAAGACCATTTTATATATGGTCTTTCATGTTTAACTTATTTCACCTGAAATAATGTTTTTGAGGTTCATCCATGGCATAACCTATGTCTGTAGTCTTTTCCTTTTTATTACTGAATAGTTTTTCATATAGATAAAGCACATTTGATGTTTTCACCATTTGATGCATAGTTAGGTTGTTTCCAGTTTGGGGCTGTCATGGATAATGCTGCTTTGAACATCTGTGTGCAAATGTTTGTATGGACATAGGTTTTTGTTTCTCTAGGAGAGGAATTGCTGGATTGGGTAGTAGTTTTATTGTCAAGTTTCTGAGATACTGACAAACTATATTCCAAAGTGGCTGAATATTTTATATTTTCATCAGCAATCTTTAAGGTGGCTTTTTTTTTTTTTTTGCTTCATCCTTACCAACATTATTGTACTCTTGATTGTAGTTCTTCTCATGAGTGTAAAAGTGATATTGCAGTTTTACTTTGTGTTTTACTAATCACTAATGATGATGAGCATCTTTCCATGCACTTAGTAGCCATTCCTATATCTTATTTGGTGAAATGTATGTTCGTATCTTTGGTCTATCTCTTGATTTGGTCATTTTTCTTATTTTTATTGAGTTATATGAGTTGCTTGTAAATTCTACATACCCGTCCTTTATCTAATGTCTACTTTGTAAACATTGTCCTCCAGTCTGTAGCTTGACTTTTCATTTGCCTAATGGTGTCTTTGAAGTGGAAATTTAAAATTTTTATGAGGTTCAATTTATCTTTTTTTTTTTTTAAATGAACAGTGCTTTTGGAGTCCTATCTAAGATATTTGGCTAAACAAAGTTTTGAATACTTTATAACTTCTTCTAAAAAGTTACAGAAGCTTGAAGGCTATGATCATTTTGAGTTAATTTTTGTGTGTGGTGTGAGGGAAGTTCTAAGACCATTTCTTTGCATGTGTATAATCCACTTGTCTCAGTTTCATTTGTTGGGCATACTCTACATTCCCCAATGAATTGCCTTCCTATATTTGTTAGAAATCAATGGACTGTAAATTTAAGGACTTATTTTTGGAGTTCAGTCTTGTTCCACCTACCAATGTCTGTCTTACTGCCAGTAGCACACTACCTTGAAAACTTGAGTTTTATGTTAAGTTTTGAAATTGAGATGTGAAATTCTTCCAAATTTGTTGTTTCGAAAATTGTTTTGGCTATTGTAAATGTTTTGCATTTTTATATAAACTTTGTGATCTTCCTCCCAATTTTTGTGAAAAAGGTTGCTGGAATATTGAAAAGGATTTCATTGAATCTGTAGATCAACTTGAGAATTGCTGGCTTTAATAATAAGTCTTCCAATCCATGAACATTGAATGTTTTTCCATTTTTAAATGATCTTTAATTTTTTCAAAAAAGTTTTGTGATTTCCAAAGTGTAAGTCTTGCACTTATAAAATTTATTCCTAAGTACCTAATTCTTTTTAATCTTATTATGAATGAAATTATGCCCTTAATTTCATTTTCAGGTTGTTACTTTTTAATACATATATATACATATGTATATATTATTGGTTTTATATAACCAATATATATAATTGGTTTTATATATTGATGTTATATTGTCTATCCTGCAGCATTGATGTACTTATTTATTAGTTTTAATTTTTTTGTGGATTCCTGAGGATTTTCTGTGTATAGGGTCATGCCATCTGCAAAAATAATTTTAATATTTCCTTTACAAACTGGATACCATTTATTTATTTCTTTTGGGTGGGTAGGACTTCCAGTACTATTATTAAATAGAACTGATGAGAGCAGACATCCTTGCCTTGTTCCCCATGTGAGGGGAAAAGAGTTTAGTTTTCCATTATATGTATGGTATTTTCTATAGGTTTTTTTTGTGTACTCTTTATCAGGTTGAGGAAATTGTTTTCTACTCCAAGTTTGTTAAGAATTTTTACCATGAATGGATATTGGGCTTTGTCAAATGCACCTACTGCATTGTTCATGTGCTTTTTGCCCTTTATTCTATTAATATGGTGTGTTACATTAATTGATTTTCAGCTGTTAAACCAACCTTGTATTCCTGGGGTATTTCCTATTTTATCCTGGTTTATAATAGGTCTTTTCAAAGTTTGTTTATTTATTTTGAGAGGGACAGTGCTTGTGTGCCTGAGTTGGGGAGGGCCAAAGAGAGAGGGAGAGAGAATCCCAAGCAGTCTCCTTGCTGTCAGCACAGAGCCCAGTGTGAAGCTTGATCTCACGAACGATGAGATCATGGCCTGAGCCAAGATCCAGAGTGAGACAATTATTGGACTGAGCCATCCAGGTGCTCCTATAATAGTTTTTATATGTTGTTGGCTTTGGTTTGCTAATATTTTGTTGAGTTTTTTTCTCATCTGTATTTGTGAGGGATGTTGATTTGTAGTTTTTTGTTTTTGTTTTTCTCTTGTGATGGCTTTGGTGTCAGGGTGATTCTGTCCTCATAGGATGAATTAGGAAGTGTTCCATCCTCTTTTACTTTCTAAAAGAATGTTTTATGGAATATTTTATTCTTAAAATGTTTTATAAAATTCACCAGTGAAGTCCTTTAGATCTAGACTTTTTTGGGGGGCAAGATTTTAAATTGCTTATTCACTCACTGCCTGTGCTTGTTACAGATCTGTACAGATTTTCTCTTGATTCTTTAGTCAATTTTAGCAGTTGGTGACTTTTCTAGGAGTTTTTCCATTTTATGTCATTTGTTGGATTCATTGACACAAAATTCATAGTATTTCCTCATAATCCTTTTAATATTTGAGGGTCAGAGGTAGTCTCTCCTTCCTGTTTTTTGTGGTCTGTTTTTCCCTCTTTTTTTTCCTGCTAAAGGTTTGTCTACTTAAGGGTTTGTCTATTTTGTTAATATTTAAAAAAAATTTTTTTTAATGTTTATTTATTTTTGAGACAGAGAGAGACAGAGCATGAACGGGGGAGAGTCACAGAGAGGGAGACACAGAATCCGAAACAGGCTCCAGGCTCTGAGCTGTCAGCACAGAGCCCGACGCGGGGCTCGAACTCATGGACCGCGAGATCATGACCTAAGCTGAAGTCGGACGCTTAACCGACTGAGCCACCCAGGTGCCCCTATTTTGTTAATATTTTAAAAGAACCTACACTTGGTTGTTTAAATTTATCTTATATAATTTATTTATTTCCCCTACTGTTTTTCTGTTTTATATTTCTTTAGGTTCCACTTTCCTCTTTATTATTTCTTTCTTAATGATTACGTTCAGTGTATTTTCCTTTTCTTTTTCTACATTCTTAAAGTGAACATTTAGATTATTGATTTGAGAGCTTTTTTCACTACTATGGGCATTTAGTGCTATGACTTACCCTCTATGTCTGCATTAGCTGTGTTCCATACATTCTGACCCTCTCCCCACCAATACAATTACACTGTCTTTTTTTTTTTTTTTTAAACTTTTTTTTTTTTTTTTTTTTTGAGACAGGGAGAGACAGAGCATGAACAGGCGAGGGTCAGAGAGAGGGAGACACAGAATCTGAAACAGGCTCCAGGGTCTGAGCTGTCAGCACAGAGCCCCGCATCGGGGCTCGAACCCACGGACCGCGAGATCATGACCTGAGCCGAAGTCGGCCGCTTAACCGACTGAGGCACCCAGGCACCCCTACACTGTCTTTTATATTTACCAATGTAATTTCCTTCCCTGGTCTTCTTTGATTCCTCATGTGGATTGAGATACCATTTAGTTTCATTTTATTTCAGATTGAAGGAATCCCTTTAGTATTTCTTACAGAGTATGTTTGCTGGTCACACGTTCTTTGAGTTTTTCTTTAACTGTTAAATTATTTACTTTACTTTTTGAAGGATGGTTTTGCTGGATTTATAATTCTTGGTTGATAGTTTTTTGTTTGTTTTAGCACTTGGAAAATACCACCTCATTGTCTTCTAGTCTGCATGGTTTCTAATGAGATCTTACTGAGGATCCCTTGTAGTAGATGAGCCTTTTTTTTTTTTCCTGCTGCTCTTAAGATTCTCTATCTTTAAGTAGTTTGTAAGAGTTTGTCTAGGTGTAGATCTCTTTGAGTTATCCTCTTTGGTTGGAGTTCATTCAGCTTCTGGATGTGTAATTTAATGTTTTTCATCAAACATGAATTTTTGGCCATCTTTCTGTTACAGTGTTTTTGAATTCTGATGTTTCATTTTGATTTTTTTTTTTAATTTAAATCTCTCTGCTTATGTTTCCCATCTGTTTCTGCATGTTGTATGCTTTTTCCATTAGAGCCTTTTAGCATATTAATCAGAGTTACTTTAATTTGGTTTGACAATTCCAAAATCTGTGTTGTATATGAATCTGGTTCTGATGCTTACTTTCTTCCTTCAGACTTTGTGTTTTCTTGCCTTTTAGTATGCTTTATAATTTTTGTTGAAAGCTGGGCATATTATACTGGGTAATAGGATCTAAGGTAACTAGGTGTTTACTGTGAGGTTTTATGTTTGTCTGGCATGGAGTTAGGCTTAGTGTTAGCTCTAACTGCAAGTGTTAGAGGCATTTGTTTCCTCTTATATTCTTGTTGTTGTTCTTCTTTTTCTTTTTCCTGTTTGTTTGTTATTGTGCTCCCCTAGAAACTTGTTCCTAAATAGGGACTGTATCTTGGAGGTTTTTTTTTTTTTGTTTTTTTTTTTTTAGTTGTAATCCACTGTTCCTTTCCTGGAGCCCTGTAGGGTGGTGGTAAGGTATTGTGGGGAAAAAAAGCATTCTATAATTTTATGATCAAATCTCAGATTATTATTATTATTATTATTTTTAGTGGAGGTAAATATCTGGGATATGATCTTAGGAAGACTTTCTTAGCATTGTTTCCTTCACTTAGGTGAGGCAGGGAGGGATGCTAGAAGGGACCGGATTTTTAATTATTTTTCTTGTAGGTCAGATACTCTTCTGGTAAAATAGTTTTCCCTTGTTATGGGGAACAGAATGCTCTGGGAATATTTCAAAATGCTTTGACTCCCAGTGTGCTTACCTTTGTGTATTTGGCGATGTCCCAGAGGTCTCAGAAGTGCTGTTTATTTTTGTTCACTTTTCCTCTGTTTTTCAAACTGGATAATCCCAGTTGAGGTGTCTTCAAATTTTCTGATCGTTAATTTGGCCACTTTATCTATGCTGTGGAGCCTTTGTAGTGTATATTTCCTTTCAGTTGTAGTTTTCAACTGCAGAGTGTTTAGTGGGTTTCTTTTCATAAGATGCATATTTTTATTACAATTCATTATTTTGTGAGACATTGTTTTCAATTTTACTTTAATTTTTTGTGACACGATTTAATTCTTTTTTTAAGTTTTATTTATTTTGAGAGAGAGAGAGAGAGAGATTGAGAGAGAGAGAGAGCACGCGCACGCATGAGCAGGGGAGGGGCAGAGGGAGAGAGAAAGTATCCCAAGCAGGCTCTGCACTCAAAGTGCAGAGCGTGATGTGGGGCTCGAACTCAGGAACTGTGAAATCATGACCTGAGCTGAAATCAGGAGTTGGATGCTTAAATGAGCCACCCAGGCACCCCTCCTTTAAGTCTTTGAAAATATTTATGATAGATGATTTATAGCCTTAGTTTAGTGAGTCCCAGGGATGGTTTCTATTGATAGCTCTTTTTCTCATGTATGGGCTGTACTGGGCCATACTGTGTTGCTTCATTGCATGTCTTGTAATTTTTTGGTCACAACTGGAAATTTTAATGATGCAATGTGTAAACTTTGGAACTCCGAATTCCTCATCTCCCCAGGACGTCATCTTCTTGTGTTGCTGCTGTTTGTTTGTATTGTGACTTTTCTGGATGAATCCTCTAAAATCTCTTTTCTTTCTTGTCTCTTTCTTCATTGACTAAAGTCTACGCTTAGTTTGATTCGGGTTAGCCAATGGTTAGACAAAGATTTCCTTAAATTCATATTACCAGTAATTCTCCTAGCCTTCTGTGAGTGGCCTGGTGTGGTGAATGGCTCTGACACTTTTGGCATGAAGGTACTTTTTTGTGTCTGCCTTTACTCTCTAGTAGTGTAGGGCCTCAGGGTCATCCAGGAGTGAGAGACTTGGGTCCTCTTGAGCTTTTTTTCCGGACATGCACATAGTCCTACCTATGTGTGTGGAGTCCTGTGTCCCCCAGGATTTCTATGATATGTTCAAAACCTTCTGTGGATGTTTTATTCTACAGATCTTCCTTTTATTTTGTTTTATTTATTTATTTTATTTATTTAAAATATTTATTTTTGGCAGAGTGCAAGTAGGGGAGGGGCAGAAGGAGGGGGACAGAGGATCCAAAGCAGACTCTGTGCTGGCAGGCTGACAGCAGCAAGCCTGATGTGGGACTTGAACTCATGAACTGCATGAGATCGTGACTTGAGCTGGGGTCAGACACTCAGCTGACTGAGTCACCCGGGTGGATCTTCGTTTTAAGTTTTGGGCTAAAACTCTTGTTTGCCCAACTGGTAGGACAGACTTAGTAGTGGTGATGTTAATCAATTGCAGCTAATTGTTTTTGACAGACACCCTGGAGATAGGGCTTTTCTTGTTTCCTGAGCTCTGAGTCACATCAAATAATGATGATGCTATGCGAATGGGGCTTTTCCAGGGAGCTGAGACAGGTCTAATAGTGTCTGTGTTCTGGAGATGGTGCTTTTCGGGGAGATCCAAACCTGGAGGCTGCAGAACTACAGTTTTTGTCAGTTACTGTGTTTGGGAGGCTGTTGGTTTGTGAGGTTGCTTATTTTTAAGGCTAGCATAGAGCTCAGGAGAGGAGGATCCCGTAGATCAGAGTGAAATGTCAGAAATTCAGCTGTTCGAACCAAGGCTCAGCAGTTTTTCTAGGATAATGCTTCTTAGATTTTTATAAGCCTTTGATTAATCTCCAGAATTTTGAAAAGTTGATATTCACAATTATGCCAGTATTTTCATTGTTTTTATGGGTAAGAGCATTTACAAAGGTCCTTACTTCACTATTCTGGTAGTTCTGTGCCTCTGCCCCCAATATGGATGAGTTTTAATAGCAAGTGAAAAAAGTAAATCCCTGAAGATTACATATACCATTTATAAATTTGATAAACTTAGAAACAACTAAAAGAATATATGTAGAAATATGCATATATGTGTGTATATATGTATATATGAAACATTTTTATTATGCAAAAATACATGAACTTATATCTATAAAAAGTATAGGATTCCAGATAGTGGTCATCTTAGGTAGGGGCAGATCCAGGAATGGGGTGAGACTATAGGACGATGTCTATTATAATTAAGATCCAGTTATATTTTCAAGTAATGGTTTCAATTTTTATTCCATCATTGAAAACGTACACACAAGCAAAAAAACATTTCATGGTTGTGGTTGATTTCACATTAACATGTGAGATGGGGAATCTGTTATGCAATGGAGTTTTTTATAAAGGAGCTTTGACCTCAACTTTTAAAGCCATTTTTATGGCTACAGGAATTAGTCAGGGGAGGATATGTCTCGAGTCTCACATGGGAGCTGCTTCAGCTAGCCTGACTCTAGTATCAGGACAGGATAGATGATTATAAAAGCGGTGACGGCCGCTAGTGCCACTTTGAGATGAGTAGTTGTCTCATACTGCCCCTGCCTAGGTCCCTTGCAGCCCATAGCTTCATAACCTGATCTGGAGGGTGTTAGTAAACGTACAGGAGCTATCACTGAAGTCCAATAAATACCCAGATAATGCTACCCTTATTGAATTCCATACTTACAGCATGATGTTCACAACTTCCACAAGTGTTGAAAGGCTTTAAATTTTTTTTGAATCTTCTGTTTAATTTTTGACAGAGGGAGAGAGAGCGCACATAGGGGAGGGACAGAGAGAGAGGGGGACAGAGGATCTGAAGCAGGCTTCGTGTTGACAGCAGGGAGCCTGATGCGGGGCTTGAACATTAACTATGAGATCATGACCTGAGAGGAAGTCGGATGCTTAACTGAGCTACCCCGGTGCACCGAAAAGCTTTTTAGAATAATCTTGTGAAGGCTTCTGGGTGGCTCAGTCTGTTAAGCGTTTGACTTGAGGTTTTGGCCTAGGTCATGATCTTACAGTTCATGTGATTGAGCCCTGTGGGATTCTCTTTCTCTCTCTGTCCCCCGCTGCCCCAATAAATAAACAATCTTTAAAAAATGCAGAATAATCATGTGAAGATTTTGGGGGAATACCTAAAACTGCATTGAAGATGGGTTGAGCATAATATCATGGAAGCAGGATCAGAATGGAAAGGTAACTAAGAAAATGGAAATTAAAAAATGTAGTTTTCCTGCTTTAACTAATGAGTGTGTGTTTTTTTAAATTCATCGCATTTTATTTTCATTTCAGTATAGTTAATACGGTGTTATATTAGCTTCAGGTGTACAGTGTAGTGATTGAAGAATACAGTGCATCGCCCAGTGCTCATCATAAGTGTACTCTTCAATCCCTATCACCGATTGCATTTATCCCTCCCTAACTCTTTTCCTCTGGTAACCATCAGTTCTCTATAGTTAAGAGTCTGTTTCTTTGTCTCTTTCTCTTTTTTCTTTGCTCATTTGTTTTGTTTCTTAAACATATAAGTGAAATCATATAGTATTTGTTTTTCTCTGACTTAATTTGCTTAGCATTACACTCTCGAGCTCCATCCGTGTTATTGCAAATGTCAAGATTTCATTCCTTCTAGGGCTGAATAATATTCCATTGTGTGTGTATGTACACGTACACACACACACTGTTTATCCCTTTATCAGTTGATGGACACTTGGACTGTTTCCATAATTGGGCTCTTGTAAATCATGCTGCAGTAAACATAGCGGTGCATGTATCCTTTGAATTAGTGTTTTTGTATTTTTTTGGTAAATGCCCAGTAGTGTGGTGACTAGATCATAGGGTTGTTCTATTTTTAACTTTTTGAGGAACCTCCATATGGTTTTCCATAGTGGCTACTCCAGTTTGCAAGAGGGTTCCCTTTTCTCCACATCCTTCCCAACACTTGTTGTCTCTTGTGTTTTTGATTTTAGCCATTCTAACAGGTGTGAGGTGATAACACCTGGTAGTTTTGATTTGCATTGCCCTGATCAAGAGTGATGTTGAGCATCTTTTCGTGTGTTTGTTGGCTATCTGTATGTCGTCTTTGGAGAAGTACCTGTTCAGTCTTCTGCCCATTTTTAAATTGAATTATTTTCTAGGTGCTGAGTTGTAGAAGTTCTTTATATATTTTGGATGCTATCCCTGTATCAGATATGTCATTTTCTAATATCTTCTCCCATTCAGATGGTTGCCTTTTAGTTTTGATGATTGTTTTCTTGGTTGTGCAGAAGCTTTTTACTTGATGTAGTCCCAATAGTTTATTTTTGCTTTGGAGACATACCTAGAAGAAAGTTGTGATGGCCAATTTGAGCGACATTACTGCCTGTGTTCTCTACTAGGATTTTTATGGTTTCAGATCTCGTATCTAGATCTTTAGTCCATTTTGAGCTTATTTTTGTGCATGATGTAAGCAAGTGGTCCCATTTCATTCCTTTGCATGTTGCTGTCCAGTTTTCCCAGCACCATTTGTTGAAGAGACTTTTTTTCTGCTTTGTCAAAGATTAATTGACCATGTAATTGTGGGTTTATTTATGGGTTTTCTATTCTATTCCATTGATCTCTGTATCTGTTAGTGTGCCAGTACCATACTGTTACCAAAAAGAGAGAAATACAGGCCAGTATCTCTGATGAAGAGAGATGTAAAAATCCTCAACAAAATAGTAGCAAATTGAATCCAACAATACATTAAAAAAAAATCATTCACCACAATCAAGTGGGCTTTATTCCTGGGATGCAGGGGTAGTTCAGTATTCGCAAATCAATCTATGTGATACGTCATATTAATAGGAGAAAGGAAAGAAAAACAGATCATTTGAGTAGACACAGAAAAAGTATATGACAAAGTACAATACCCATTCATGATTAGTATATGTGCTGCCGAAGCGAGCACTACCCATTCATGATTAAAGCCATCAACCAAATAAACTTAGAGGGAACGTACCTCAACATAATAAAGGCCATATATGAAAAACCCATAGGGAATATCATACTCAGCAGACAAAACTGAGAGCTTTCCCCCTAAGGTCAGGAACAAGAGAAAGATGTTTACTCTCACTTTTATTCAACATAGTACTGGAAGTCTTAGCCGTAGCAATCAGACAACAAAAAGAAGCAGCATCCAAATTGATAAGAAGTAAAATTTTCACTATTTGCAGATGACATGATACTATATATAGAAAACCCTAAAGATTCCACCAAAAAACTACTAAAACTGATGAATGAATTTAGTAAAGGCATAAGATACAAAATCAATGCATAGAAATCTGTTGAATTTCTGCACGTATGGCTTTTATGTGTGAATCATGAATGATAAAGTGGTGTCATTTACAGAAAATAATGTGCAGGGAATAAATGCAAAAAGACCTTAATGAAGAGAAAACTCCGCGTGGCTTAGTGTCATGCCCTCAGTAGGGCATGCAGGGGAAATGTGTAAGATCTAATTGAGATTCTTAGCAAAAGGTGTTAATGAGGTCTGAAGAACTGGATGATCAGACATACTGTATGGTGAGGTTTGGCTCTTCAAAGGGTAATGGGTTCAATGGTTTTTATTCTGTCTTCCCAAGAAATTCACTTGGAACCACAATTTACATTTCTGAAGAGGCAAAGACTAAGTTTTAGAAAAGAAATTTCTCCTAGATACTATTACATAGTTTGAGTATTTCTATTATGATTTTATTACTTCCCATCTGTGGTAGATGTTTTATTGAAATTATTTGGATGTTACCATCAAGCTGTGACAATGATGCTTTAAAGGTCATACGCAGAACACAATTAAATTTTCCAAGTGAAATAAGAATATGCATTGTGAAAGGCAAATAATTTGAAATGGTTCCTTTTTTTTTTCATGTGGACTATTTTATGATGACATTTTGAGGTGTTTAAATCATTGTGTTTTTCTTTTTGATTGCAATTTTCCCTTCACTGTTTGTGTAGATTAAAAAAAGAAACCTGTGTGTTTAAACTTTGAGTCTATTAGTTAATATAAACTTATTGTAAACTCAACAATAGACTCTATTTTAACTGTGTGGAAATTTATTAAAATTTTTTAGCTCTTATGTAAATGTGATGGCTCCTGATTGATATTTAATTACGCACACTTCAGTTTATTCTAAATTACATAAACCAACATTTCTGTACCTCTGCTTGTCATTAGTTTACTCATTAGGAGATCTCAACATTTCCTTTAGTCTAAAATTTTGTGATTTTATGTTACTTCTCCCCCCATAAAAGTAATGAATGCTTGCTTCTTTCAGATGTTTGAAATTAATACTGGAAAAATTGTAGTTATTATTGCCCATCTCGGATTGTTTTAATATTGTGACTGTTTGACAGTGTTTTCTGTTTGATTTGTGGTGCTGACTCATAAATGCCACTGAAAAACAGACGTTTTGTTTCTGATTTAAGGAGCCCCTGTTTAGGTAGCAGCGTAACGACAGGCAAACAAAAATTTCTTTCCACCTAGGGAGAAAATGTGAATAAAAGTGAAAGAGCGCAAGAATAATAAGAAAGGGAGACTCAATGCCACATCACATTTTTAACGTAAAGTAGCCCACTGGTAACTACCTGTTAAGGTAGCCTCTTAGTATTGTCTGTTGCCATACTGGTTGCACTCTGTTGTGCCCTCTCTGAAAGGGTGGGAGCATTGCCATCTCTCAGTATTGGAGTAGCCTGTGTCTCGCGTGGTATTAAACCAATAGTGTATATGTGTATCTATACCTGTCGTTCTCGTGTAATGGAGAATTGAGAGCATTAGTACTAGTGCGGGTTGTTGACTTGACTTTGTTTACCTACACAATGTATTCATTTGCCCTTAGTTTGACATTTATGTAGGGGTGCAAGAATGCTTACTGGCAAAGTAGTTTGAGATGTTTAGAATTATGATATACCTCTGCACTGGGTTTGAAAGCTTCTCTGGGCTGAAAGCCAGTCGATGCTGGTCAGTGTTTTTACATGACTGTGGTCGATTACTTCAGAGGTTGAACAGCTGCAGCCTTGGTAAGTGGTTCACTTCTGTCCAGTGGTACGATATAGGATCATTTTAAATGCTGCTGTAATTGGTATTGTAATAAATGTGTTTGGATTGGACAAGAATGTGGAAGCCATTTTGGAGTATTTTCAAAGGCATGAAGTTTAAAATACTGTAACTTGTTAATTTTGTGTTCTGTAATGTATGTAATAAGGCTGAGGTTTCAATGTTTGTATTAAGTAAAAAAAAAAAAAAAAAAAAAAAAATCAGATGAACCTCTTCTATTCAAAAAGTTGCCCAATGTAGAAAGATTCTGAGCAGAAACATTTGGATTTAAAAATTAACTAGTTGCCAGAGAGCCTGGGTTCTGATGATGGCCTACCTACGAGCAACATTTGTGACTCCGGCAAGTCTTTCTTCATTTCTTTCCTTTCCCTCCCCTCTTCCCTCTTTGTCTCTTGCTCTCTCAAAAACAAACATGTTTAAAAAATGCATGGATATGGTGTATATACATATATACAATAGGTGTAAACACATCGTATATAAAATCTGTGAGAACACTTTACAGATATCCCAGATGATATAAATAATCCCAGATTTGCACCTAAGTGGTAAATGTGGTTCTCATTTTTGTCTCTGTGGAATTATCAGTTGTGTCTGATACCTTGATGTATTATTGTCAAGGTCATATACTCTGGGATCAGACAGATCTTCTTGTTCACATCTTGCCTCTCACTCTTTGACTTTGGGCCAATTCATTAATCCACCTTAGTTTTGGCTTCTCACTCCATGGATCATTTTGGGGATTGAATGAAACCTCGTAACCAAAAGCATTTACCTTTACCATGCAGACAAGGGTACTAAACAAGCAAAGGCCAGTCTCTTGGCTTTTGGATATGTTTCAGAAGGGATATTTAACAAGAAATAGGAATCTCTGATCATTCATTAAAGACTTTGTGTCCCAGTAAGTGCACACAGACGCACATAAGGACAGTTTTATTTGTGCATGTATACAGACAGTGATAGTCACACAAAATGAATATGGAAAGTCAGTTGATGGAATTGATGAAGTTTTCATTTTGTAAGATCAGCATGTACAGTACGTTTATAATGTTAGCAGTCCACTTTTATACTAAAACGGAAAAGCAGAAGATGTCTACAAAGAGGCAAAAATTAGAATAGATAAGTTTGAGTAAATTGCAGAGTGGTTGAGTGGTTGAGACTTGATTGATTACCAGTGGGATCAACAACCCTAGAGGAGAGGGCAGAGATTATTTTTTCCAACCAAAATTGCTCTGTTTCTCTATAATGGGTAGGGAAAAACCAGCCACCCAAGCACACAGTAAACGGAGACAGGGAATACCAGTCTGTGCTAATGATGGTTGGGGTCAAAGAAGACTCTGCAAGGTGGCTTCTCTTGCCCCCTGAGTTGACAACCCGCTCAGAATTCAGTGGGCTTCCTGGAACATTATATTAAAATTTTGATAGATCACAGCAGGGATTTTTAAACAACATAATCTTTGCTGATAGCCCTCACGAAACATTTGTTCTTTCGATGTTGGATAGAAAACAAAGCTTCTCTGAGGCTTCTTGCACAGTGTCAGGCTTCACAGATTTTGCATCATGTGAAGTGGTATTTTTTTGTGGCCAGTGCATGGTTGACTGGCCTCAGCTATGTGCTTAAATATCTGCAATTAAAAGATAGTAATGAAAGAACAAATAAATGAAGGAAAAATACGGATAGCGACATTATCCTTACATTCAGAAATACGTTGATCTTCGTGTGTGATGTTGGGCAGCCGGTCCTCTGATCTAATAAATGAGATTTTCTAGAAATCAGCTTTAAGTGAGTGACACATTAGTGCATTAGAAAATCGCAAGCTGTGTGATGTAAGTTGGAAATAAAGATTGTTCATTTAGTAAACATGACTTGGGTGCATATTCTGTGTCAGGCACTGTTGTAGGTGTTTGGTATACAAGGATAAGTAAGAATTGGTCTGTCCTTCCAGGAAGTTCCTACTTTTGTGGCAGAGACATATGTGTAAGCAAGTCGTTGAATGCCTACTTACTGCTCGACTGCCATGTGCCAGGCCTGGTACGAGGCTCTGGAGGCAGAGGCGGATGTAGTCTTGCTCTCGGCAGGCACCACGTCTGTTGTGAGGAAGGTAGAGGCAGCACGTGTCCCTCTGGGAGCAGGTTCCTTGGGGAAGCACCACTGGAACCTGAGAATCAGAGACCCCCTGAACTGTTAGGACCTGGAGAATGCCATAGTGTACTGTTTTCTTTCCGCTCACATAATTCCCTTCATGACTAAAATGTTGCTTTTCCTCTATATTATCACTTAACAAACCTCTTTGTAGTCTTTAACTGTGAGCTGTGGCTTTATTGTTTGCTTGTTTTTTTTTTTTTTTTTAAATTTACACTCTGGTTATTCTTTGTAAAGGAGTTGTGAACAAATTCCATACAGTATCCCATTTGATAAATTACGGAAAACATAAGATTTAAGTACTGTATTTGAGTATCTCATTCATTTTGTTACTGAAGGAGGTTTTGGCCAGTTAATCTTTGCTTTTCCTATGGTGAATTGATCCTTCTTTTTAAGCACCTGTGTATATAAACTTACTGATTTGCCCTGTGCTTGAATTAACTGTTTACAATTGATATGTTGGATAATACCATGGGTTACTCTATATAAGTTGTTTTGTATTAATACAAATTTTAAATTCTGCCTTTAGAACTTTATTTGCTTTTGCATACTCAACTATATTCACTAATGTTTGATGATAATAATAATGCATTATAGAACGGCAGTGCCATTTATTTACCAAAGGCTTTGCAATATTTATTTAGCAGTTTCCGGTTTTACAATAATTAAGCGTTGCTGATGTACAGTTGCCATTGCATTTTAAAGGCCTAGCTAGTTAATTAGCTTAAGTGGTTCCGTCAGCCCTATTGACAGTTGGAGGCACGTAGTGCTGGCTTGTCCCGCCAATAAAATGAAACATCTAAGAATGGCCTTGCTGTGGTTCGCTTCTTTCCCTCCCCACCCTTGAAAGAGGAGTTTGCTTTCTTTTTCATGACATGAAAACAAAACCAAATAATGTGAACTGGCAGTTGTGTTTCCGATTAACATGGCTTTTAATTCCATGTGTCTTACTGTTTTGTCGTCCTTCTTGCTCACCTTTCACCATCTTGGTAACCTTGCATCCCACCTCTCCCTCACGGTGGTCTCTCCTAAGATTTTATCACATTTTTGTTTGGGTTGCTGTCAAGGTCATTTGGTGACTCAGAGCAGATTCCAATCTGATCACTTATTTGCTCCTGTGTCCGTTGTCTGGTTACCTGTCCCCTCTGCTGCCTTTCAGACGCCCCTTACGCCTGACCTTTGAGGTGTTGCTGCTTCTTGTTTGCGTCAAACTTTAAGCTACGGAATACTTCGGAAGCATGTGTCTGGTGTCGTTTGTTTGGCTTTGGAATCCAGCTGTCTGGCAGGACAGAGGTAGAGAAGGAAGACGTGGAGAAAAGAGGAGGAGGAACAGGTAGGAAGATGCCCAGGCTGGGGCCGGACAGAAGACGGGGCGGGAGAGAGCAGTGGCGGGACGCCTGCAGGTTAAACCCAAGGTGATGGTTGTACCCCTGGAAGGTTGAGAGCTGTGTGTTGTGTGTGGGTAGGGTGGGCACAGGGGAATGGGATGTGGGCCTTGAGTTTTGACATTCTTACATTCACGTTGGTGAGACATGGTGTGGAAATCCCCCGGCAGAGTTGGAGTGAATGAAGATATATACTGTATGTTGTGTATGTTGGAGAGTCACAGCAGAGAGGTGTTCCTGAGAGCAGCCTCGATGGGTTGAGTGCCTGCTAGCCGCTGTGAAAGGGCTTTACGGGTACGCTCTCGCTGCCTTAGTTTGCTCATCTGTAACATGGCATGATAGGATTCTTGTGAAGATTAAATGAGTTAATATGTGTAGAGTGCTTAACGGTATCTGGCACAGGTATTTAAACGCCATCATCATCATCACAATTGAATCCAAAACCCCTTTGGACAGAGGCAGTATTATACACACTTGATACAAGAGGCAGTTCCAGCAACCTAACTGCTCTGCCAGAGGTCACCTAACTAGTGAGTGACAGCGTCAGAATTGGACCTACCCTCGTCTCTCTCCTTTGTTGGCTACCACAGGCTCTTGAGCAGAGGCTGTGTGATGTGAGGGAAGGTGGAAGCTGGAGTGCCCGACACAGAATGAGGTTTTGAATGTTAAATGGACAGTGTCCTTTCAAAGCACCGTAAGAAGAGCTTTCTAGTAACAATTATTATAACAGAAAATCTTACGGAAGGGGGAGGATGAGGCTTGGCGTTAGGGAAGAGCACAGGAGAGAAGGGGGAAGATCAACACAGACGGAAGGAGAGGGCGGAACGAAGATGGTGCAGCGGCCACACTTGGGGATGAGAGAGCTTCGTGAAGCACCTGTCGGTCGGCGTGGTCAAGTGCCGCGTGGAGGTCACGCGGAACGAGGCCTGAGGACAGGTGTCTGCGTCCCTCTTTGGTGTTCACAGAGTAGATGACATTTATTTCCCTGTGGAGCTAAAAACAACTGGCTGTCAGCACAGAAGAAACAGAAACATAGGATCCAGTGATAAATTGGGAGCTAATATTTAGATCCCACCCCCCCCCCCCCCAGTTCATACATTTGGTAGAACATTCTAGTTTGTCATTTGTCAGCTTAATTAGAGATCCACTCAGCTATCTCGTGCATCTGTGATGCTTCTCGGCACATTAGAAATGCAGTAGATACACCACCACGAAACGAACAGTATGCTGATGTTAACCTGGAGAAGCTCCCTTTCAGTGCAGTGATTTCTGGTACTGAGACTAATTCTTATTTTTTCCTGTACATCTTGTGTCTGCTCTCTCCACAAGTAAAACAGTCTGAGTTGCCTGGACTAGAACTTGAGAGCAACATCCTGTGAGTCCTGGAGTTTAATGTGTTTAATGTCTGTGAAGGCTTGACAGGAGCTGGAACTCGGTTCACTAGGTATGAACCTATCGCCTTGGATAATAAGTCCTTATTAAATATACTTTAAATGAGGAATGAAGGAATTCTCCATAGAACTTCATATTGATCTATAAATAATTTACCCGACACAGTGTAATGTACGTAATTATCGTATTGTTTCAAAGTTAACGAAAAGCAGAAAACAGAGTAGGTAAATTGCCATTAAATATGATTTCTTTTCTATAATACAAATTTTATGCAGTTCATGTGGTCCATACGTGTATGGATGGTAGGTGGGAGGATTATGGAGCTAAGCTCAAGACCCTGGACGGAAATTCTAGACCCCTCCCCACCAACCTGTGACTCAGCCTGCTTGAGCTGCCTGAGATGCCTTGTTTGCAGGTTTTCAGGCCCTCTTCATCAAGTGCTAGAAGATGGCACACTGTGAATGCCTGTAATCCAGGAACCCACTAAACTTATGCTTTGATGGCCTCCACCCTCTTGAATAAGAATTCTCTTTCATCTTACTAAAAGCAAAGAATAGGTATGAATTGGGATAGTCAAGGAATGAAGTTTCCAGTGAATCTGGAGTGATGAGATTCTTGGTGTCCCTAACACTGATGTAGCAGATACACAACTTGAGAACCTACCACGCACAAGATAGTTCGTGGGGTGCAAAGATGAACATGGCACAGTTTCTATCTGGGAAAATTTACAGCTTAGAAAATTTTTTTGAGATCTACTTCACATACCATGAAATTCCCCATTTTCAGGTACACAGGTTAGTGGTTTTTAGTGCTCTCACAAGGTTGTGCAGACATGACCACTATCTAATTCAGAACACTTGGATCACTACAGAGGGAAATCTCATACTGATTAGAAAGGGCTCCCCTTTCTCCACTCCCCTGCAGCCCGCAGCAACCACTGTCTTTACCTTCTGTCTTATGAATGTATCTATTCTGGTTCTTTCCTAAAGTGGAATCATAAATATGTGGCTTTTTGTGACTAGCTTCCCCCCCCCCCCCCACCTTTTTTCTCTTACCCCATAATGTTTCTACGGTTCATCAGTGTAGTCGGTGTCAGTACTCTGTCCCTTTTCACTGTCGCCTAACATTCCATTGTATGGATGTGTCACCTTTTATGTATTTGTCAAGTGATGGACATTTGATTTATGTCTGCTTTTTGGCTATTATAAATGATACTGTAGTACTGCTGGGATCATACACATACAAGTTTTTGTGTGAATGTGTTTTTTGTTTCTCTGGATATATATCTAGGAGAGGAATCGCTGAGTCATATAGTAATCTGTGTTTACCTGTTTTTTTTTTTTTTTTTTTTTAATGCTTATTTATTTATTTTGAGAGAGGGAGCGAGAACAAGCATGGGCTGGGAGGGGCGGAAAGAGTGGTAGAGAGAGAATCCTAAGCAGGCTCTGTGATGCCAGCACAGAGCCCAAGGTGGGCCTTCATCCCATAAACCATGAGATCATGACCTGAGCTGAAATCAAGAGTCAGTCCGTATGCTTAACAGACTAAGCCTCCCAAGCACCCCCATGTTTACCTTTTCAAGGTTGTATGGAACTTGACTATTTAGAAAGTGCTTCATAACCTTTATATTATTTATTCATCATAGTAGCTAAGAAAGAAAACTGAAGATCTGAAAGGTTAGATGGCCTAGAGGAAAACTTGCATGTGTTACAAACATATATTTAAAATGATATTCGTCGATATATCACTTAAGGTAGGGAGAACTGTGGCCTCACTATATATTGGTAAATGTGTGCTATTCATGTAGTGGAAGGCTGTATTGCAGGTGTGTCTGTGGGTGCGTAGCAGCTTTGTATATATATAAACAGGGACATGCTTGAGACTACGTAACATGAGGTGAGTGAAAAGACTGAATTGCAGAATGATTATCATCTATGGAAGTTAAGAAAACCATAAAGTAATACTGTATATTGCCATGCACATGGAGAGGTATAAAACCAGATGGGAAGGACATTCACCAGTCTATGTAGTGGTTGCCCTGCATCCCTGCTCCTGAGCTGTAAAATCTCTGCCATGTCTCCTTACTGTATATTTAGCAAAATTATTTCTATCACAAGCCTGTCAGTTTCTTCAGAAGACCATATTTTCTCTACTGCTTTATCTCCATTGTCTGGTACAATTTGCCTAGCATGTAAGTGTGAAAACCTATTTTTGAATGGCTAAGCAAACGAATACTAGGCTGCTTAAAATACCCTGGGAACAAGGTAGGGCAAGACTAAACAAATTAGCCGTTGTCCCCCTTTCTGCGTGTTGTCTCTTCCATACCTTCGTATCCTGCTAGTGTTACCATAATGTGAGGCTCACAATTGCAAGAGCAGTTCTATGTGACATGACGTGCTAATAAAGCAGATGGTGTGTGCAAATAAGCAAAATCAGATCCCTTTGCTGCACGAGTCACTGCTGTCTCCTTTAAAGTATGGAGTATTTTATGATGGTAGATTTTATCTTCGTTGTCAAGGTAATGATTATGGGTCCTATAAATCTTTATGGCTTTGTTGTATCAAGTGTCAAATTACACGGCTTAGGTAGTTGTAGAAAGAAAGATATCCATGATCAGATTTGGAAGTAGTTATTACTAAATTTTTTGCCTTTCAGAAAGGTGCTGGTCTCACTTCTTTGTGTTTACGTAGAGGAGACGAACTCTGTTTCCACTTGGAGTCTCTCTCTCCTTTCTCTTTATTAGCTTCTCCCCATGGGGGAAACAGTGGCAAATTGTGAACTTCAGAGCCTGGCAGTGACATGGGTGAAAGTGCTGTGTCTGCAACACAGCCTCTGTTCTGCTTCTCACTCAGGGCTTCCTGGGTAGACGGACGGGGCTCTCCTCCACTTCTTGCCTCTGCCTTCAGGCAAGAGCTAGAACAGGGGATGTGGGGTCCTGGCAGCACCAGCCTCATCTATGCTGGTTCTAGTTCTGGGTTTCAGCCTTCCTGTGGGCGAGTGAATCAGTTAAGTCCGGCTCTCTGGTCCTGGACATCCTCAGGTCAGGAGGCTGGACATGGGAACCCCATTTGGACTTTAGGCCTAAGCTACATCCTTTAACGGGGTTGACCAGAAGCCCTGGGGGTATCGTAGGCTACCAGTTCTCTACTGAAGCCCATGTTCTGGGGCCCCGTCTGTTTTCATCCTCATTATTTGTGGTTATGCTCTCTTGTTGAGAGCTGAGAGAGGCGCGAGAAGAAAGCCCTGCATTTCCCATGCACTCTTTTTTCTCCCCTGGTGGTGGTGATATTCCTGGTTTTTACCATTCTCGACAATTGTCGAAACTTGTTTCTTTATAATTATCTCCTGCAGAATCTTCAGCCAGGGTCTTGGCGGTGTAGGAATTTACTCAGCTTTTTAGAAGAAATTTGACCTATCTGAACCCATAAAAGCAGTTACAATCCTAAGGGATTCTGTCAGAGCACATAGTTAATAGTTGTTTTTATAGGTAGGGAAGCCTTTTATTTTCACCTATGAAAGTATACCACAGCAGTCTGCCTTCCTTGAAACAAATACTTAGTGTGGGAGCGTTTTACTTAAAAAAGAATCGGGATATCAGACTTAATTGAATCTTTGATGTCACTAATGAAGAAGATACACTGTTATTTTATGTCTCATTAAAACACAATGCTGCCAATGAATTATAAGATGTCAACCCATTTTGCAGACGTTAGACTATGAAAGGAAAAAGAGCTCCCAACCAAGGGAGTCGTTGCTGAGTGATTGTTCATTTGTGGAACAAGTCAACAGAGGCAGGTTGGTGTGTGTGAAGAAGCACGGGACGGGGAACCTGCCATTTGGAGACTGAGGCTCTGGTTGTGGATGTGGGGTCAAATGTATACCGTTGCCTTTTAAAACTACGACTGATAGAGTTTGGAACACCTTCTGGTCCTTGCCCACATCTCCAGCATTCTGGCACTTTATCTTCTTTCTGCTTCCTGAGTCTGACCTCCTTTTGTTTCTCCAGCTCAGCAAGCTTCCTTCAGCCCTGTGTCCATTGCATGTGCTGTTTTCTCTCCCTCAGTCCCATCTTCTTTCTTTGGCCAAGTCCTACTGACTCTTCAAGCTTATACTTAATTTTTTTTTAATGTTTATTTATTTATTATCGAAAGACAGAGACAGAGTGTGAGTGGGGGAGGGCAGAGAGAGAGAGAGGGAGACACAGAATCCAAAGCAGGCTCCAGGCTCTGAGCTGTCAGTACAGAGCCCGATTCAGGGCTCAAACTCACAAACCACGAGATCATGACCTGAGCTGAAGTCGGGCGCTCGACCGACTGAGGCACCCCAAGTATAGAAACCCCAAGCTTATACTTGAATGTGACTTTCTCTGACGCTCTAGGTCAGGTTTGATTGCTTTAGTGCACTAAGGGCAATATACTGTAAGTATATGCACTCACTGCTCCCTTCATTTCTCTTCAGTAACGTTTGTCACAAGTGTAATTAAATATTTACTTGTGCAGTTACTTGTCTGCCACCTTTCTGCCTCCCATGACAGTCTCTTTCGTGGGCCTCGTGCATGTTCCATGCTGAAGAGAAATTTGTTAAGTGAATGAAATCGTGTCACAGTGACATGTGCTGCCGAGATAAGACAAGTCCATGTCCGAAAAGCGTCTGTGGCATTTGGCGAGCAGAAGTTCTTGGATATTTTAGAAGGTATAGTTTTAGTAGAGTGGTAGGGAGGGAAGTGAGATTGCAAAATACTTCAGAATGAAAAGACCTCATCACTCGCCGTAAGACACAGAACACTTGCAAATGATTTCTCTAATGATAGCACCTTTCCTTGAGTTTTACTAATTTGGTTGATGCTGTCAGACTCCTCCAAATTACAACAGGATAAAAAAATAAATCCCAAGGTATACTGTGGTTTCTTTTTTCAGTGGTTGTGATGGAATAGAGTATTCACTTGAGTACAAAAAATCACAGGCAGGCAGGTCAGTGCATTCTGCTCCAGAAAGAGCAAAGAGTAACCCAGACGTTCCTGATCCCCTCTGCTTAGCACTGAACCAAAACCACAGTCATTAAAAAAATTACCAGTGTATCAGAAAATATGTATGCTTTCATCTCTGTGCTCAACAGGTTGAAATAGAACCTTAATACAATCAACTCTCCACATGAGGATAAAACAATTTGAAAGTACTTAACGTAAAGAAATTGGCTTTCTGAGGACATTTATTGTGAAAACCTTCCAGGGTGTATTCTGGGAGTTGTTATGGGCAGTGCTATGCATTGTCTTGATTTGTTCTACTCATGAAGATTAATAATAGTAACAAGTACGCACAATACTTTAGCAAAGTTAACTGTTAAAAGCACTTTATGTATATAAACTCATTTCATCCTCACAACAAATCCTGTGAGGAAGCTGCCCTATTCCTTTTTTACTGATCAGGAAACTGATGAGGCCACAGAGCCTAAGTAGCTTGCCCAGGGTGGCAGAATTGGCATTCAGAGGCAGGCACTTGGGCTTCAGAATCCACGTTCTTACCTATGTAACATGCCACGGCTCTGTGGACACTTGATTATAAAGTCGGTACTTAGGGCAGGCTGCCATGTCTCTTCTGCCTTCATCCTCCTGCCCATTTTGTCACCCCTGAAGCTAGGGCGCCTGTTCCCTCTTCTCCTCTAGGGTGGACGTCTAGAGAAACAGCAGTGCAGAGGCTTCCCTTGGCTCCCACCAGCGCAGCCTGCAGGGAAGTCGTTGTGTCGGAACACCTTCCTCAGCCCTGTAGGATTTCTTTGTAATAGGAGCTTCATGGTGGATTCAGTTTTTGAAGGCTGGTCAGGAATCCTCCTCACCCTTCACAACACTGGTCACACGGGGAAGTACGTTCCTAGTTGCAGCAAGCGATTTACGTGTCCACTTTTGGAACATAATCTGTTTTCAAGTTGATAACTACCTGTGTAAGCATTAAGTACTGAAGTTCCCGGTGTTCAAGAAATACACTATGCTATTAAAAGAGAATTAACAGCTTTCTCTAAAGAACAAAACTAAGCTCAACGTGGCCCGGTATTAATCCCTGCCTGGAAGTTCCACAATCAAAAGGGCGAAATGTGGAACAGCAAAGATAAATAAGTAAAATTGGAAAATATGCAAAGCCATTAGAGTTGTACCAGAGACTCAGAAGTAGGCGATACAGGGAAATGCGCCCTACCCCTGTGGTCGTGAGCGTGCCACCGAAGCGTGGGGCTTTTGAAGTGTTTCTCTGGTGCTCAAACCTCTTTGCCAGTGGCAGACTGGAGTGCCTTCCATAGTTACTGTGAGGAAAAGAATGCCCTAGAGTGAAAACAAAATGCTATTTATTATTCAATTTGATATCTTTTAAATTTACAAGTGTTAGTAATAATATTATAGCAGGATTAACAGGATTGTCCTATCAGCATTGAAATTTTCCTCTGATTTTTTTTTTTTTGTTTTTTTTTTTACTTGGTGAATTTGGAAGTATTGTTTAACCTAAAAGATTTTAAAAGGTTAGATGAGATAGCATTTATAGTGCAGGTTTGATGGATGGCAGCGGTGGGGAGACTTTATAGCTCAGACGGTTTCAATACCCGTCTGATCTTCTTTTTGCATTTTTCTTTTCTCGTTAAATTTTCTTCCAAAGCAGGCATCAAATCATTTTACCGTATGTAAAACTGTACCGTATGAGCATCTGAGGAGATGCTCAAGTAGTTCGGTGTTAATCAACTTTTCCTGCACATTTTACATGTCTGTGTATCTTCTTCATCATAGCTCTTAATACTCTGAACAGTCTTTGGGGAGAGATGAGGGGGAGGTTTTGCTTAATTTGGGGACATAGGTTGTGTTCTGTAGAGCTTGGCATGTGGCTCAACACCAAGTAGGATTATAATAAGTTGTTGTTTTAGAGAAACTGAATGTTTTCTCATTGTACTGATTTTAGCCAAGAGAATCTTTATGGAAGAATTTGCCACATCTCAGAACAGTTATTTTTAAAGCATAATACTTGGATTGTTTTATTTATTGCATTGTTGCCTAAGTGGTAGTCCAAAGGAGAAAGGGCAACTTAAAACCTTTTACCAGTGATTTTTTTTTAATAACACATTTCCTTGTCTATACACCCACCTCTAATTATTTCAGTGTTAAATTTAGTGTGTCACTAAGTAATTGTCATGTTCACAATTACTAAATCTTTTACAACTGCACTTCATATTTTTTTGATAAACACCTTTTGACCTAAATATTTTATGAATATGTTAAAAATGTCACATTATTGATACTAGTCTAGATATGTAAAGTTGAGTTAATTTTAATTACTGAGTACCATATATACACTTGTTGTATTGTGAGATGAAATCAGTAGAAAATGGCTATTTTCTACATCGTATAGGTGTTTGAGACTGAAGAACACATCTAGAGCAGCAAGGTGGCTTTTTGTTAGTTCTTGGTTGGGATGATACTCCTGTGGACTTGGCTGGTGGTGGTTGTTCTACAAGAGTGTGCTTTCCTTCTCTAATTTAAAGATGACATTTAGAGTAGTGCGGGTTTTTGAGAACCTGCTCTTAACCTCAAATAATAGAACTTGTCCAGCGGATGTGTCTTTTCTTTTTGATTTCTGGGTGTTCGAGGCTCTTTTGGGAAGTGGGCAAAAGTTCTTCTAAGATGAGCGATCGGTTCCATCAACCTAAGGTCCCGAGTGGCTGAGCCTCTCCTACGGAATCTAAGTGCTACTTCTTCCTTCAGCAGAGCTTCCCTAGTTCTTTGTGACTCTGTCTGAATAACAGCCAGACAGCCTGGGTTTTCGTTTGGGTCCACACTGGATGCCTCATGAATGACATTTAGGTTGAGACCTGGTAAGTTTTTGATGAAATTTGCCTTGTGCTGAATCCATAAAATAAGAGACTGATACCAAAAAGAAACACTTGACATTGGGAAAGAATTCTTGGAGATGCAAAGCATTGTTGTCAAATAGGGGAATTAAATACACTGGATGGTGCTTGAAATTAAATAGTCATTCGGGAAGCAGAAGGCCTGATTAATAACAGCAATAACAGTAGGCATATAATGAAATAATTATCTATATATAGATATACAGATAGATATATTGATATATCTGTAAGGAGATTCCTGAATTAAAAAAAAAAAATCCTCAAGTTTCAGAATAAAACATGATACCTTCAAGTGGAAGAAGCTCAGACAGACCCTAGAATTCTGTAGCCAGCTAAAGTATATACTGTTCAGGTGGGTCAAGGATCAATATTTGCACATGTGGTATGTTCTAACTATGAATCCTTTGAGAAGAAATTAAGAAAATACTGTGGGTAATGGCAAAATCAGGGGTGAAAAACCCACACACCGTAATAGAAGAGAACTAACAGCTTGTATGCAACCAATGGACCTTGAATTGAATCTAAATAATTGTTAATAGATTGTGAAGCTAAGTGGATTCATTGCACGAAATATACCGTAGAACACGAACAATGTTTCTTTCCTTAATGACACCTTTACAAAACTCAAAGAAATTACTTCTTTCTGGAGCTCTGAGTTCACATGCATTTCTAATTAATTTGACTGAAAAATCTACTTGCAAAACCTGGGGCCCAGGGATGAGAAGTAGAGGGATAAAGTGGGGATATCTAGTGTACGGAAAGTGGTACAAATATGGTAGATGAGCCATTCTAGGGAAAAATACAAGAAATAGTTGATGTGATTTTCAAAAGTAATCATAAATACGGACTGCATTTATTAAATATTGTAGGCTTCTGTACCAAGTATTTTCTGTTATCTCCTTTTATCCTGCATATATATTATCAGAGTTTAATGGGCAGGCCAATTTTATATACCTGCAGAAGTGTAATGAGCATTCTTTAATATTATAGACACTAATGTATAGATACATTAATTGCAAAGTCTTTTTTTTTTTTTTTTTTTGCTTCTTCCCTTTTAATTGCAAAGTCTAGGGAGTGATCATAATAAGTAGTCAGAGGAAACTATTTTCCTTTGTAAGCATGTAAAGACAAAAGAGGAACTTGGTGGAAGCTGCCATCCTTTTCCCAAGAAAATTGAAGCACAAATGATTCCAATAGTTTACATTTTTTATTATGGCCAATATAGTTGGCGTGGTTTCTTTCAGATGGTAGACAAGAGTAAAATTCTTATTGAGGGTTCAGGAAGGACCTGAGTTTTCTTTCTTTGAAAGAGGAGAATATGTAGTTAATTTTCATGATTCCTATCAAAAGAACAATGAACTTTTGAGCAGAATGTCTGCTAAGAAAAAGGAGTAGAGGGCAGAACTAATTGAATCTTCAACAGGGACAATTTCTTGAGATAAGCAGGTTTCTTTGATTTCCTAAGATGGATTTTTTGAGGCAGTGAGAACATAACAATAAATTCAGGAATGAAAAGTCAATCGATACAGCCCCGGAATTGTGTTTTAATCATGGAGTAAATTCCTTTTTATTTTTTGTTTTTACTTCCCATACAGCGAATTCTAAAAATAAAGGAAGTACATTTCTAGGTAGTACTGGATTATAGGACTCAGTAAATTAAACTGGGTTTAGTTTTGCTTTTGATATCTGAAGGGATTAGGAAAATTCCTTTTGGACAACCAGGGACCAGAAGATCAGACAGACACCATATCCCTTATTGGGTATGAAAATAATAATTCAACCTTATAAAAGTGTTCTAATGTTATATTCTCTGTAAATGATAGAGTAGGTAAAACCATTATACTTTCTGAAAAAATAAATGGTTCTTGGCAAATACATGTTAATTTAATTTTAGGAATGTTATTTTGTAGTTCATTGTGAAAAAAAATTGTAAAAAGATGAATTATTTTATGCTGAAATGTGCTGAGGTAGCTTACTGTACCTGTTTGGTGTCTTTTTGGAATACCTTTGTTTAGATAAATCTTTTCTCTGGGATTGTGCCCTTAAATATTTAAACCTCTTTATGCTGCCCTCAAGTATAAGGGATTTGAGAACTTAGACTTATGTGGGATACTTCAGGAAATCTCTTCATGCTGATGCAAACAGGAGACTAGTATTATAATGGAAAGAAAAAAAAATGTGAGATTTGTGAGGAAATATCTCTTTTATGCTTCTTACTGTATCAAAATTTAATCATTTTCTTTTCTTTTCCGTCCAGCCAGTGTGAAGTTTAGTTTACTTTTCTAAGACCTTCCCCTCAAAAACAAAATACATTTACATTTAACCCATTTACTCTTAGCAGAAAAAAAAATTTAAGATGGACACCAAAATGTTTTTAATTTTTTGACTGTAGCCATTTCTAGCTAAATCAAGTATATAATTATTAAGGTAGTTATCACATCTTCTATATGGAAAAAGTATGCAAACCTTGAGGTCTTTGTTTTTCCATTCTTGACTGTCATAAAATTGTAAGCTCTTTTGCAAGTGACAGGAAAGTTGTAGGAACTACTGAACTAAAAATTATCTCTTTTTCCCCATAAGCTAGCTGCTCAACATCTGAGTGATCTCAGGGAGGCAAGCCTGTGTGATCCTCCTGTGGCAATGATTTACATTTGACAGAGAGCAAATTTATGGCCCTTATCTGTTGAAGACTTTTATGAATGACTGATATAAATCAAGAACTGAATGACTGTTTTTTCCCTTTGAGCATAAATCTATGATGGGGAGATTGATTTCTGAGAAACTCTTCGGTAACCCATTTAAATTATCATCTTCTACCAATTTTCTATATTTTGGCATAAACTGAATCACTAAAATATAGCTCAATACTGGTGTGATAGATTTTTCTTCTGTTAGATCTGGAATTTACTTGGACCCCTCATATAACTCAATAAATTACTCAGCTAATAGAGTAGAAAACAAATGTATATAGTGGGAAACCCATTGATGGGAATAACTAAAGCAACTGTATCTACCTTTTAGGGAAGAGAGGGAAAATATAAGTTTAATTTCAAAGATACTTAGGATAAAATGTGCCATTAGTTGGTGGGGGTGGGGTGGGGGATAAATAGGGAGAAAAAGCCAGTTATATCTAGGACATTTGCAGACTAACTCGGGAGTCTTAGAAAAGTATAAAAACATGTTAGCCCAGGATATTTTGAATACATTTTCTTGAGAGGCTTTCTTTCAGGAAGAGAGGTCTCTCTAAAACAAGATGGAGACATAGGAGCCCACCTAAGATGGAAAGCTAGGTTCAAGTCGTTTAAAAAATAGTTTCATAGACAGTGCTTTTCTTCCTCTCACAAAAATTTTTATCTACGGATGACAACTTATGGGTGAAGGGTTGCAAGACACATGAAATTATATTATTTTCTTCTCAGATAAGTGGTCCTTTCCGTGTTTTCCTCTTGTTCTGTGCAATTGTACAACTTAGAGTGGAAGAAAAGAGCGGTTAGGAGATCAGGAGTTGATCCCGGCCAGTGTGATATGGAACTTTTAAAAGGACAGTGCTGGTCACATGGTGCCAGTATGTATTTGCTCAAGGGCAGAAAGAAGGCAAGCAGCCTGCTACGGAGGCATGACGACACAAGGGGGCTCTGTGTGCAGTGATGGGGTGCAGACATGAAGAGAGGGTGGGCCCTGGTGAGCGAGAAGAGAGTGGGATCCGACTGTGGCTCTGGACCTAGACACCCTGGTCCGCATCCCAGCACCACACTGCTTCTTGCCTGTGTGATCCGGGGCAGGTTCCTCACCTTCCCTGCGCTGCCTCACTCTCCTTATCTCTAAGTGACAATGGTAAGAGAGCCTCCCTCCTAAATGTGTTAGGATTTGCTGAGTTAGTATGTAGGTGTAAAGCCCTTAAGACAGTAGCTGGTACATGGCTTTCAACAAATGTCAGCAGGTACCACCCTGGCCAGACAGCCACGGCCATTCTCAGCACCTGTCTCTAGTTAGTCACCACCTTTGGTCAGTTCTACTTTTAAATTTTTCTTTCTTTCTTTTTTTTAATATGAAATTTATTGTCAAATTGGTTTCCATACAACAGTGCTTATCCCAACAGATGCCCTCCTCAATACCCATCACCCACTCTCCCCGGCCTCCCACCGCCACCCCCCCCTCCCCCCCATCAGCCCTCAGTTTGTTCTTAATTTTTAAGGGTCTCTTATGTTTTGGCTCCCTCCCTTTCTAACCTTTTTTTCTTTTTTTCCTTCCCCTCCCTCATGGTCTTCGGTTAAATTTCTCAGGATCCACGTATGAGTGAAAACATACGGTATCTGTCTTTCTCTGTATGACTTATTTCACTTAGCATCACACTCTCCAGTTTCATCCACGTTGCTACGAAAGGCCATATTTCATTCTTTCTCATTGCCACGTAGTATTCCATTGTGTATATAAACCACAATTTCCTTATCCATTCATCAGTTGATGGACATTTAGGCTCATTCCATAATTTGGCTATTGTTGAAAGCACTGCTATAAACATTGGGGTACAAGTGCCCCTGTGCATCAGCACTCCTGTATGCCTTGGATAGATTCCTAGCAGTGCTATTGCTGGGTCATAGGGTAGATCTGTTTTTAATTTTTTTGAGGAACCTCCACACTGTTTTCCAGAGTGGCTACACCAGTTTGCATTCCCACCAACAGTACAAGAGGGTTCCCGTTTCTCCACATCCTTGCCAGCATCTATAGTTTCCTGATTAGTTCATTTGGTGTAAGGTGGTATCTGAGTGTGGTTTTGATTTGTATTTCCCTGATGAGGAGCGACGTTGAGCATCTTTTCATGTGCCTGTTGGCCATCTGGATGTTTTCTTTAGAGAAGTGTCTATTCATGTCTTCTGCCCATTTCTTCACTGGTTTATTTGTTTTTTGGGTGTGGAGTTTGGTGAGCTCTTTATAGATTTTGGATACTAGACCTTTGTCCAGTATGTCATTTGCAAATATCTTTTCCCATTCTGTTGGTTGCCTTTTAGTTTGGTTGTTTCCTTTGCAGTGCAGAAGCTTTTTATCTTCGTGAGGTCCCAATAGTTCATTTTTGCTTTTAATTCCCTTGCCTTTGGGGATGTGTCAAGTAAGAAATTGCTACGGCTGAGGTCAGAGAGGTCTTTTCCTGCTTTCTCCTCTAGGGTTTTGATGGTTTCCTGTCCCACATTCAGGTCCTTTATCCATTTTGAGTTTATTTTTGTGAATGGTGTAAGAAAGTGGTCTAGTTTCATCCTTCTGCATGTTGCTGTCCAGTTCTCCCAGCACCATTTGTTAAAGAGACTGTCTTTTTTCCACTGGATATTATTTCCTGCTTTGTCAAAGATTAGCTGGCCATACTTTTGTGGGTCTAATTCTGGGGTTTCTATTCTATTCCATTGATCTGTGTGTCTGTTTTTGTGCCAATACCATGCTGTCTTGATGATGACAGCTTTGTAGTAGAGGCTAAAGTCTGGGATTGTGATGCCTCCTGCTTTGGTCGTCTTCTTCAAAATTACTTTGGCTATTCAGGGCCTTTTGTGGTTCCATACAAATTGTAGGATTGCTTGTTCTAGCTTCGAGAAGAATGCTGGTGCAATTTTGATTGCGATTGCATTGAATGTGTAGATTGCTTTGGGTAGTATTGACATTTTAACAATATTCTTCCAATCCATGAGCACGGAATGTTTTTCCATTTCTTTATATCTTCTTCAGTTTCCTTTATAAGCTTTCTATAGTTTTCAGCATACAGATCTTGTACATCTTTGGTTAGGTTTATTCCTAGGTATTTTATGCTTCTTGGTGCAATTGTGAATGGGATCAGTTTCTTTATTTGTCTTTCTGTTGCTTCATTAGTAGTGTATAAGAATGCAACTGGTTTCTGTACATTAATTTTGTATCCTGCGACTTTGCTGAATTCACGTATCAGTTCTAATAGACTTTTGGTGGAGTCTGTCGGGTTTTTCACTTATAATATCATGTCATCTGCAAAAAGTGAAAGCTTGACATTATCTTTGCCAATTTTGATGCCTTTGATTTCCTTTTGTTGTCTGATTGCTGATGCTAGAACTTCCAACACTGTGTTAAACAACAATGGTGAGAACGGACATCCCTGTTGTGTTCCTGATCTCAGGGGGAAAGCTCTCAGTTTTTCCCCATTGAGGATGATACTAGCTGTGGGCTTTTCATAAATGGCTTTTCATAAATGATGTTTAAGTATGTTCCTTCTATCCCGACTTTCTGGAGGGTTTTTATTAAGAAAGGATGCTGCATTTTGTCAAATGCTTTTTCTGCATCGATTGACAGGATCATATGGTTCTTATATTTTCTTTTATTAATGTGATGTATCACATTGATTGATTTGTGAATGTTGAACCAGCCCTGCATCCCAGGAATGAATCCCACTTGATCATGGTGAATAATTCTTTATATATGCTGTTGAATTCGATTTGCTAGTATCCTATTGAGAATTTTTGCATCCATATTCATCAGGGATATTGGCCTGTAGTTGTATTTTTTTGCTAGGTCTCTGTCTGGTTTAGGAATCAAAGTAATGCTGGTTGCATAGAATGAGTCTGGAAGTTTTCCTTCCCTTTGTATTTTTTGGAACAGCTTGAGAAAGATAGGTATTATCTCTGCTTTAAATGTCTGGTAGAATTCCCCTGGGAAGCCATCTGGTCCTGGACTCCTCTTTGGTGGGAGATTTTTGATAACTGAATCAATTTCTTCTCTGGTTATGGGTCTGTTCAAGTTTTCTGTTTCTTCCTGTTTGAGTTTTGGAAGTGTGTGGGTGCTTAGGAATTTGTCCATTTCTTGGTTATCCAGTTTGTTGTCCAAACTGGTTGTCCAGTTTGTTGGCATATAATTTTTCATAGTATTCCTTGATAATTGCTTGTATTTCTCAGGGATTGGTTGTAATTCCATTTTCATTCATGATTTTATCTATTTGGGTCATCTCCCTTTTCTTTTTGAGAAGCCTGGCTAGAGGTTTATCAATTTTATTTTTTCAAAAAACCAACTCTTGGTTTCGTTGATCTGCTCTACAGTTTTTTAAGATTCTATATTGTTTATTTCTGCTCTGATCTTTATTGTTTCTCTTTTTCTCTTGGGTTTGGGGTGTCTTTGCTGTTTGGCTTCTATCTCCTTTAGGTGTGCTGTAAGATTTTGTATTTGGGATTTTTCTTGTTTCTTGAGATAGGCCTGGATTGCAAAGTATTTCCCTCTCAGGACTGCCTTTGCTGCATCCCAAAGCGTTTGGATTGTTGTATTTTCATTTTTCATTTGTCCCCATTTTTTAAAAATTTCTTCTTTAATTGCCTGGTTGACCCATTCATTCTTTAGTAGGGTGTTCTTTAACCTCCATGCTTTTGGAGGTTTTCCAGACTTTTTCCTGTCTTTGATTTCAAGCTTCATAGCATTGCGGTCTGAAAGTGTGCATGGTATGATCTCAATTCTTTTATACTTATGAAGGGCTATTTTGTGACCCAGTATGTGATCTATCTTGGAGCATGTTCCATGTGCACTTGAGAAGAAAGTATATTCTGTTGCTTTGGGATGCAGCGTTCTAAATGTATCTGTCAAGTCCATCTGATCCAGTGTATCATTCAGGGCCCTTGTTACTTTATTGATCCTGTGTCTAGATGATCTATCCATTGTTGTGAGTGGGGTATTAAAGTCCCCTGCAATTCCCACATTCTTATCAATAAGGTTGCTTATGTTTGTGATTAATTGTTTTATATATTTGGGGGCTCCCATATTCGGTCCATAGACATTTATAATTGTTAGCTCTTCCTGATGGATAGACCCTTTAATTATTATATAATGTCCTTCTTAATCTCTTGTTACAGCCTTTAATTTAGACTAGTTTGTCTGATACAAGTATGGCTACTCCAGCTTTCTTTTGACTTCCAGTAGCATGATAGATAGTTCTCCATCCCCTCACTTTCAATCTGAAGGTGTCCTCAGGTCTAAAACGAGTCTCTTGTAGACAGCAAATAGATGAGTCTTGTTTTTTTTATCCATTCTGATACCCTATGTCTTTTGGTTGGAACATTTAGTCCATTTACATTCAGTGTTACTATAGAAAGATAGGGGTTTAGAGTCATTGTGATGTCTGTAGGTTTCATGCTTGTCGTGATGTCTCTGGTACCTTGTGGTCCTTGCAACATTTCACTCAAAAAATCCCCCTTAGGATCTCTTGTAGGGCTGGTTTAGTGGTGATGAATTCCTTCAGTTTTTGTTTGTTTGGGAAGACCTTTATCTCTCCTTCCACTCTGAATGACAGACTTGCTGGATAAAGGATTCTCAGCTGCATATTTTTCTGTTCATCACATTGAAGATTTCCTGCCATTCCTTTCTGGCCTGCCAAGTTTCAGTAGATAGGTCTGTCACTAGTCTTATGGGTCTCCCTTTATATGTTAAAGCGTGTTTATCCCTAGCTGCTTTCAGAATTTTCTCTTTATCCTTGTATTTTGCCAGTTTCACTATGATACGTCGTGCAGAAGATCGATTCAAGTTACCTCTGAAGGGAGTTCTCTGTGCCTCTTGGATTTCAATGCCTTTTTCCTTCCCCAGATCAGGGAAGTTCTCAGCTATGATTTCTTCAAGTACACCTTCAGCACCTCTCTCTCTTCCTCCTCTGGAATCCCAATTTTGTGTACATTATTTCGTTTAATTATGTCACTTAGTTCTCTAAGTCTCCCCTCACACTCCTGGATTTTTTTTTATCTCTCTTTTTCTCAGCTTCTTCTTTTTCCATAATTTTATCTTCTAATTCACCTATTCTCTCCTCTGCCCCTTCAATCTGAGCTGTGGTCGCCTCCATTGTATTTTGCACCTCATTTAGAGCATTTTTAGCTCCTCCTGACTATTTCTTACTCCTTTGATCTCTGTAGCAATAGATTCTCTGCTGTCCTCTATACTTTTTTCAAGACCAGCGATTAATTTTATGAGTATTATTCTAAATTCTTGTTCGGTTACATTGCTTAAATCGTTTTTGATCAATTCATTAGCTGTTGCTACTTCCTGGAGTTTCTTTTGAGGAGAATTCTTCTGTTTCATCATTTTGGATAGTCCCTGGGGTGGCGTGGAATGGCAGGGCACTTCCCCTGTGCTGTCTGGAGTAACTTGTGTTGGTGGGCAGGGCTGCAGTCAGACCGATGTCTGTCCCCAGCCCACCGCTGGGGCCAGTCACACTGGTGTGTACCTTATCTTCCCCTCTCCCAGTGGCAGGACTCACTGTGGAGTGGTGTGGCCCCTGTCTGGGCTACTTGGCACACTTCCAGGCTTGTGGTGCTGCTTTGATGGGATCTGGTGTATTAGCCAGGGTGGATCTGCAAGGTGCACAGCGGCGGGAGGGCAGGCTCAGCTTGCTTTGCTGTCGATGGTCCTTTGCGGGAGGGGCCCTGCAGCATGGGAGGGAGGCAGGCAGACCCGTTGGAGGGGTGGATCCACAGAAGCACAGCGTTGGGTGTTTGCGCGGTGCAAGCAAGTTCGGTGACAGAAACTGGTTCCCCTTGGGATTTCGGCTGGGGGATGGGAGAGGAAGATGGTGCTGGCCAGCGCCTTTGTTCCCCGCTGAGCTGAGCTCTGTCCTCCGGGGCTCAACACCTCTCCCTCCTGGTGTCGTCTTGCCCTCCTGCTCTCTGAGCAGAGCTGTTGCCTTGTAACATTCCAGATGTTAAGTCCCGCTGGCTGTCAGAACTCGCGCAGTCTGGCCCCTCAGCTTTTGCGAGCCAGACTCCGGGGCTCTGCCTTGCTGGGCAGGCTGCCCTGCCACTGCCGCGTCTCCCTCCCGCCAGTCTGTGTAGCGCGCACCGCCTCTCTGCCCTTCCTACCCTCTTCCCTGGGCCTCTTGTCTATGCTTGGCTCCGGAGAGTCTGTTCTGCTAGTCTTGTGGCGGTTTTCTGGGTTATTTAGGCAGATGTGGGTGGAATCTAAGCGATCGGCAGGACGAGGTGAGCCCAGTGTCCTCCTACGCTGCCATCTTCTCCTCTTAAATATTTCTTAAAAATGGTTTCTCTATGCTGAAGGCCACAGCTGAAGTTCAGAGAACGCTAATCTTAATTCACTTGCTTCTTGGAATAAAATCTTCCTAAAGTTCAAACTGCTCAGTATGACCTATTACCTTTCCAAAATGCACGCCTTGCCCTTCCACTCTTCTTAAATCCCTTCAGTGGCTCCTCGCCATCATTAAGTAATTTGTAATTAATCTTCAGTGTTAAGGGCATTTGGGGTTCTTGAGGATTGAGCCCATGCTTGCCGTCCAGCCTCAACTCCCAACAGATGCTTTATGAACCTCGTATCGCTTAATCCTTACTACAGCCTTCCAAAGCACGTGCAGGCAGTCCTTGCTTTGCGGGGCAGTGCAGGACCCGACCAGGCCTGGTGCAGCCTAGACTGTGCCCTGTGATCTCAATAACCCGTGGGAAAAATTTCACTAGTTCCAGACCTTTAAAAATGATTGAGAAAATGCTAAAAGCTCCCTTGCTGTTGTTATACATGTAGGTAAATGAAAAAATAGTAAAACTAATACTGATTTAGTACATTGTACCGTGAAACATTAGAAACTTTGGCAGTTAAAAACTTACCAAGAGCAGTGTGAACAATTTGTCCCTTCTTCATCTTGTGTGACATAGAACCTGGAGCACCTCTTCTGTACACCTGTCTGAGTTTGGCTCAGCTTCCAGCATTTTATCCTGTTTGCTTTCAGTGTTTTGAAATATCTCCTGGAGTTCCTTTATTGTGATTTTTTTTTTGTTGTTGTCGGCATCACTTGCTCTGGATCTCTTGATTCTTTTGCTCATGAATGTTGATACATGTGTTGGCTTCACAAGGTCCTGTGGCTGTGCATCCAGTCTGTCAAACAGTGATGGTGTCAGCTGTTGCTTCCGTAAACCACTTTTCTGCTGGATCCACATTTCACTTCCGGTTTTACTACTGGGTGTTTCCTTGCTGCACTTTCATCTGTGTTGTGACCAAGAGTCTCTTTGGGTTACCCTTTTTTGAAAGATGTCAAGTGGATTTATCCCTGGGAGACCAGGTGACATCAAACTACATGCTTTGCTGTCTGTGCGTGAACTAGCACACGCATAAGGACGAGTCGCTGACAGGCTTTGAAAGGAGCGATGTGATTGGTCGTGGATCGTGATACTCATGTGTAACTTAGGTAGTGATTTGTGGATTGAAGAGCTGGTGGTGAAGTTTGTCTATGTAATTATTCACGGTTATATACCACAGTAACTGACATTTGAACCTAGTTTTGGGGAGAATGGTGTCACTTAACTAAACTGTGGTGACTGAAATGTGCACATCTCAGAATTGTGAAAAGCAAGGACTCCCTACGTGTTAGAACCATTTTATGAACAAAGAAACGGAGTCTCAGGAAGATTAAGTAACTTACTAAGGTCACTTAGCTAAAAAGTGTCAGAGACCCATTAACGTAACTTTTCGAAAGTCTCCGGCCTTGAATGTCGTATGGAGGCGCAACCTGTCTCTGGATGCTCTTGTCAAAATGTTGATGGCATTTGAATCACTAATGGATTGTTTTCAAAAAAGTCATTAGCGTGTCTAATCCAGTCTGTAGGCCTGTAGGGACTCTGTCTCTATGTAACTGGACTGTGTCATATTGCCAGGGCTTACATGAAAAATGAATTATTGTACAGAGCTTCTGTAAGCTGCGTACACACCTGACTTGAGGCGTTTCTTGCAATGAATCAAGAGTCCTCAGCCTCGAAATGAAGGAGGGACTGATGCAAGGTATCAGAAGTCCTTGAGAAGGACAGGAACATCCTAACAGTCAAATGGAAAAAAGTGGGCTAACTAGTTAGCAGTGGAGATACTGGTTAGGATGACAGATAAGCAGAGTAGGTTAAGTGATAGGACTCTCAGCTTCCAGGATTCAGAGATGGCTTCCACAGCCCCTGCTGCATTCGTTGGCTGGCAGGTAGTAGTGCAGGTCAAGTAGTTAAATCTGAATGTGGATGAGTCTGATTCTGACATGCAGTCTAGCTTCTAAAACTGAGGAGGCCCAATCTGGAGCATCTAAAGGTGTCCAGGGTAGAGTAGAGCTGTGATACGGAGGTGGAATGAAAGGGTTACACGAAGCCCTGGAAAGATGAAGGCTGAGAAAAAATGATTAAAGAAAAAGAGGGATTATTCAGTGTCTCTCAAATGCCAGGCCTCGCGCCTGGCTTGTACTGATTGAGTATGTAATTCTCGTAAAAATCTTGTTAGCGGTTGTTCCAGTGAGATTCAGAAAAGTTAAGTAACTTTTCTTTTTTTTTTTAAAATTTTTTTTTTCAACGTTTTTTATTTATTTTTGGGACAGAGAGAGACAGAGCATGAACGGGGGAGGGTCAGAGAGAGAGGGAGACACAGAATCGGAAACAGGCTCCAGGCTCCGAGCCATCAGCCCAGAGCCTGACGCGGGGCTCGAACTCACGGACCGCGAGATCGTGACCTGGCTGAAGTCGGACGCTTAACCGACTGCGCCACCCAGGCGCCCCTAAGTAACTTTTCTAAGGTCACAGAGAATGTGGTAAAGCTGAAAGTTTGTTTTTACACCGAGACCCCTCCCCCGCTTTTTAAAAAGTTTATTTATTTTGAGAGAGAGGGAGTTGGGTGAGCAAGGGAGGGGCAGAGCGAGAGGGAGAGAGGGAATCCCCAGTAGGCTCCACGCTATCAGCGAGGAGCCCGATGTGGACCTCGAACCCATGAACCGTAAGTTCATGACCTGAGCCAAAATTAAGAGTGAATCACTTAACGTATGGAGTCACCCAGGTCCTCCCCCCCCCCCCCCCCAGACCCTTTTAATACATCACATAGCTCTTAAGGAAAAGATACCAGACTAAACGTTATTAAAAGAAAAGTAAGATATTTATGGAGTGATGGAGTGCATCTCTGATCTTTGGTCTTGAGCTAAGCCTATTGTATGGACCTCAGACTGCACTTTGCTGTAGAAATATGTTTGAAAATGTAATTTGCTACGTGGGCCATACTGTAAAATCCTATTTTTTATGCATACCTATATGTATCTGTGTCTCTGTATCTCTTCATATATATCTTTCTGTGCAACTTAAAATGCACATCGTTACTGTATGAAATACTACATTTTGAGTCCCAACTTGAGTTTCCTGGTAATTGCTCCTCACCTTAAGGGCAGCCCTTCCTCTCAGCCACACTACAGATGAATTAGAGCTCTACTAAGTTATTAAAGTTTACATCTGTGCAGGAATGACCATCTGCCTTCATTTGTACTCGATATTTATTTGATACTCTACATCCCATTTCTCAGACTCTATACATGTTCTTAATGAATTGTTTTTGTGTATTGCCACTGTGTCTTAATCATTAAAGTTCTTTTGATAGCGAGTAGCAGAAACAGACTGTACCTACTGAAAGACATCAGCTCTAAGGCTATGGCGGGTGTATCACAGGTGGAATTGCCACGCCCCCCAGGGATCAGGGACTGAGCTCTGTGACATACTCAGGAGCTTCTCTCTCTGTCTGGAGTTTGGCCCCTTCTCTGTCACTATGTTTGCTTCTCCGGCTTTGAGGTCACTTGAAGCAAGCTTTTCTTTGCTTGTCTGCTTCATTCTTCTCTCTCCATTGACTGGCTTTCTCTAGACGTCTTAGCATATGTCTCACATGATGGCCTCCTGGCTCATGGTGGCTCATGTCTCACATGATGGCCTGGCTGATGGCTCATCAGTGACAGTGATGAGCAGATTCTAACAAGAGTCTCTGAGATTGGGTTCCAGAACTCAGAAGACAGACTGACTTCAGTTAGGTAGGTCTGCATCCCTGGTTAGGTCTCCATTACGGATAGATCTCCATCCCTGGTTAGGCCACCGTCACAATTAGGTCCCCGCCACTGGTTAGGCCTCTGTCCCTAGTGTGGTTGTCTGCAACCTGAGAAGCTGACTCCTGTCCTCCCTACATGCTCCTCTTGGAACAAGAGCAGAGGAAGAATATGAACTGACTGCTCCGATCTATTATCACTACTTGTATTTAGCTTTTTTTTTTTTTTTTTTTTTGCTTCTGGCATTTTGTCTGTTTTATTACTTTAAAACTAAGGAGCTAGTATAACCACACATTCTATGTTTTCTTTTTTTTTTTTTAATTAAAAAATTTTTTAATGGGAGTGCCTGGGTGGCTCAGTCAGTTGACTGTCTGACTTGGTTTTGGCTTAGGTCATGATCTCACAGTTTGTGAGTTCAAGCCCACATCGGGCTCTGTGCTGATGGTGCAGAGCCTGCTTGGGATTCTCTCTCTCCATCTTTCTCTGCCCCTCCCATACACTGTGTCTCAAAAATAAATAAATAAATAAATAAATACATAAATAATTTTTTTTAAAAAAGTTTTTTAATGTTTATTTTTGAGAGAGAGACAGACGTAGTGTGATCGGGGGAGGGGCAGAGAGAGAGGGAGACACAGAATCTGAAGCAGGCTCCAGGCTCCGAGCTGTCAGCACAGAGCCTGATGTGGGGCTCAAACTCATGAGCCATGAGGTCATGACTTGAGCTGAAGTCATACGCTCAAATGACTGAGCCACCCAGGTGCCCCTCCCATTCTATATTTTCTATTAAAATTTCACATGTAAAGTATTCCTGATAATGAAGGGATCCCAAAATCTGTGAAACAAAGGAGGACCAGGAGAAGACTTCCTCTGGAAACTATGGAAGATACTTCAAAATAAGTATACCTGTTTTACTTAACCAGAAAGAATCCTAACAGCCCGCTGACTCTTTAGGTGAGGAATCTGAAAAGGCAGACGTTGGTACAGCCGATGAGTAGGACCGTGCCTTTTACTCACATTCTCTGCTGCTTCAGTGCAATGAAAAATACCAAAGGTGAATGCAAGTCACTTTTTCAGTATTGTACTTGTAAAGGCAGTCCGTGAAGGGGAGAATGGAAGATTCAAACTTGTATGGTTATCTTTTATTGTAACCTATTTCTGGTTAGAGAAGCAGCGTGGCCCATTGGACTAAGGGGAGGATAGGGAATTTGGAGCTCTGAGAGAAAATCTCTTTTGCAACCGACTGGCTTCGTGACCTTGAGAAAGCACATTAACCTCTGTCTACTTCCTCATTTGTAAAATGGGATCTACCTGATAGAAATAGAGGTACCTTCTGATTTGAGCAAACTGAGTAAGAAAGATTTTATACAAATCAGGAGTGATTTCTCTTCTCTTCTCTTCTCTTCTCTTCTCTTCTCTTCTCTTCTCTTCTCTTCTCTTCTCTTCTCTTCTCTTCTCTTCTCTTCTCTTCTCTTTCACCAGGAGCCTGGGGTTTATAAAAAGATTCTCTGTTGAATTCCTTTAAGACTCAACCTCTTCCCAACCTTTGAAGCTGTGATTAATTGACGAAAGTTAAATTTATACATACCAGTTTAAAAAATACACCCACTGGATAGAATGAGAAAAAGAGTAGTCTCATGGAATTATGACAAGAGCTCAGTAAATTTATGTGAAATACTCCAAAAACAGTGTTTTACAGGCTGTGATAAAGAACATCTCCAGACCTTAGATTTTAGGGTGAATTTTTTTCTAGCGTGAGAATGACATTAGTGCCAATTTTGCCGTATATTTGCTACCTTGTTGACATTGGTATCATCATATTGGTCTTGGCGTCTTGACGCTGGTGCTGAGTTGACATTGACCCTGGCACCATGTCATCCTGACCCAGCCGGCAGTGACTGTATGCTGTTGCATTTTCTGCAGCTGCTAGAATTTTGATGTAGCAGTGTTGAAGGTTTGGTCTGTACTCTGGAAATCTTAGGCCTACTTGTAAATTAATTCTCCAGAGGATGGAATATCCTAACAGCTAACCTGTAAACAAGCTCAAAGGGTTAAAGTAGTAGGAAGCAGTAGTACTTGTCATATATTTTTGTTGAATTTGCATAACATTGTTATCTAGAAGCATGTCACTGTAGGAAAGAAGCACGTTCTGCTGGATTTCACAGAGAGAGACTCTTGAAGCACAGAGATCAAGTAGCTAGAGACACAGACAAGTACCTGAGTCTTCAGAAGAAGACTGGTGATGTCGACTGCACCCTGAGCTGTCATGGAGCAGTGTTGGTGGACTGAGTTGTGCAACAGCCCGATAGCTACATTTGAGTTGCTTTTGAAGGACTCCGTTTCCCTCCACAAATAGGGCAACAAAATTTGCTTGTAATCACAAATACAATTGTTTTTCTCCATTAAAAAGGAAGTCTTCCAATCCAGTTTGAAGATGAGTATTGCTGTGTCACATTTTCCAGAAAGAATTTCATGACCGACCCTCATTAATACATTAATACACAGGTTCATAGCTTGTTATTAGTAACTTGTAAATACTCATGTACGGAAGAGAGTGACTAGAGTCTTTAAGAGTTCTTTTCTATTGGTGTTTAGCTTTCTTTTCAAGTTAAGCTAGTTTTCATTCATTTTCCCAGAAGGTTTTCCTAAAGTTTCATCTTGACTGCTAAAACATATCCCCAGAGATTCCACTTAGTATAATTCATGCGGACCAGTTGATTCCAAGTGTGAAAGCGCGGTATTCCACAAGTCCAAGTGAATCAGGCAGAGGCCAGAGAACAGACCTGCTTTTGCCTAAATGATCTGGTTAACTACTTGAGACCTCTGTTTCAACTGGTCTTGAGTGAATCTTAAACCGGGGATCCATTTTGTAGCCTTTTGGAGTACTATAAATGTTTCGACATTGCAATTACTAGTTGATACAGTCACACTTCAAAAGGTGCGTGCAAACTGATGTTTGGTTTAGTCATTTTAGTACTTGAGTGGAGGGGTAGGTTGGATTAGAATTGTGTTTTCTTTGAGGATGATAGGGCAGGTTCTCAGTATTTAGTTAATAAGTTCCCTTCTCCCTCCTCCTCCTTCCCCCTCTTCTTGCCTCCCCCTCTATCTTCCTCTCTTCCTTCCTCCCCTCCGTTCTCCTCCCCTCCCTCCTCCTCCCCTCCCTCCCCCTTCCCCCTCTCCTCCTTCTACTACTCCTTTCTTCTTCTCTTCCTTCCCTCCCTTCTTCTACTCCCCTCCCTTCTTCTACTCCCCTCCCTTCTTCTACTCCCCTCCCTTCTTCTACTCCCCTCCCTTCTTCTACTCCCCTCCCTTCTTCTACTCCCCTCCCTTCTTCTACTCTTCCTCCTCCCCTTCCCTTCTCCTCCCTCCCCCTCCTCTCTCCCCCTCTCTCCCTCCCCTTCTTCTCCTCCCTGCTCCTCTCCTCATCCTCTCCTCTCCCACTCTCTTCTTCATCCTCCTCCCTCCTCCTCCCTCCTCCTCCTTCTCCACCTTCTCCACCTTCATCTCCATCTGTATCTCCAAACTTTCTCTCTCTTCCCCTCTTATTTCCTCCCCCTCTTTTCATATAAACACTACATTAGAGTAAGGAAGCATTGGGAGGAATCGTTACCGCACGTATCTGGTGCTGGAAAGCACCAGAGTAGAGCCTCTAAGCAGTCCGTTGAAGGGAGTTCAGTGCAAGATTAATAACAAAAAAGAGGCAAAAACCTTAGATATGGGTCTGTCTTATAACCTGTTTTTGCTGGCAGTTTGGGCCCATTTTGTGATGCTGCTACTCCCTTTTCTTGGTCCTAGAGTCAAAGTGCTGGGGAGATAAGGAAGCTGTGTTTTCAAAGACTCATTTAACGCAGATGAATATGTTAATTTGACTTTTCTTTCATTAGGGACCTGTGAGAGAATTTCCACTTTGTTCCCCTTGATTTTGGTGTGTGAGGTGGGATTTTAAGTCCTTTCTTAGTTTACTTTGTTGAGGTCGAATATGCTAGCTATGTCAGCTTGCACTTAGCTGAAAAGATATGTTTAGTTGCAAGTGCCAGCCATTTTCTTGGAGAAGATGGAATGCCATGACTGTAGCTCTTGTTTATCCAGGATTGCCTGTATTTCTTCATTTTAATCCTCACAACTCCATAAATATCCTTTCCATTTCACCTATGAGCACAGCTGTGGCTCAGAGATGTTGAGAAACTCATTCAGGGTCATTTTTCCAGGTAAGTGACCATGCTGGGATTCTAGCCCAAGTCAACTGGACCAAACACAGATAGTCCTAACTACTTCTCTAGACTGCTGCCCCATGAGCTGTGAGTTGCTGCCATCACCTACTCAGACCTCTTTGCCTTTGGAGTTCTGAAGCGCAGAAATTCAGCACATCCTGGCAGAGCCTTCCATTGACCCACAGTAAACTCAGACACAGATTACAATTGACTCATTTCATAGTGATGTTTATTTTACGTTTCGCAGGGATTTTACTGGAGGAGAGATGGGCTAAAATTCTAGATCAGTTAAAAAATTTTTAGTTTATTTTGAGAGAGAGCATTCAAGCATGAGTGGGGGAGGGGCAGAGAGAGGGGGAGAGAATCCCAAACAGGTTCCTCACTGTCTGTGAAGAGTCCAATGTGGGGCTCGATCTCCTGAACTGTGAGATCATGACATGAACCTAAATATAATTCTTATTCTGATCAGTTAACTGCAGTCTGTTCAGCTTCAAATGAATTTAAGATTGCTAACTTACAGTCAGTTGATTTTTGTGATTTGTAATACTTTTACAAATGCTTCTTTATATTATTATTGACATAAATCTTTTTTTCACTGTGTTATAGAAGATCATGACTATGAAAAAAAGCAAATTATTATTAAGCATAAAAGCAGATTACATTAGAAATCTTTTTCAGTGTTATTTCAAAACCCACATGTTTAGACACATGACTTAGTAAGGGGGCTACTGTTTAAAGAGGGACTAGAGGAGAACTAACCTCTATGCTGTTTTACATGTGCCTTCCCTAGCCCCACCTTGACCCACCTTCTTGGGGCATCTTCTGACTTGTCTCCCGTTTTACAACCCCTCTGTCTGTGTCTACTCTCTGGGGACCTCCTCCTTTCTTATGGATTTATAGTGATACTTATAATCTATTTCTGGCCCTGCTCTCTCCCCTATGATCACTTGTTAGCCACAAGTGATCCATAAATGGAACCAACAAAGAGTTTTCTTTTGTCCACTGAAAATATTAAAAAAGGCAGGACTGTTGCTCTTGACTAAATGTTAGCTTTGCAAATTAAGTCTAAATTATGTTTAAGGTTGTAAATGAGCTTAGCATCATATGCTTACATGGTAAGTCATTTTAAAAAGAGTTTAGTTCCATAATGGTTTCAGATAATTATGTCATTTTGTTTTCCACATAATAATGGATTTTAATTGTAATACTAATGAGCACTGAGGACACTTTTTTACATTCAGTCGTATAAATTTATTTAATGAAGTAAGGTGACATTTGATGGATTTACTGGAAGTTTGTATCCAATTTGCATTTCAGTGGTATTTTATGGCTGACTTTAGAAAACTTTTTAGGGGCGCCTGGGTGGCTCAGTCGGTTAAGCGTCCGACTTCGGCTCAGGTCAGGATCTCTCGGTCCGTGAGTTCGAGCCCCGCGTCAGACTCTGGGCTGATGGCTCAGAGCCTGGAGCCTGTTTCGGATTCTGTGTCTCCCTCTCTCTCTGCCCCTCCCCTGTTCATGCTCTGTCTCTCTCTGTCTCAAAAATAAATAAACGTTAAAAAAAAAAAAAAAAAAAAGAAAACTTTTTAGATGGGATTTCTTGGTAAATTAAAGGATTTAGGGAGATGATTATGAAGTAATTGATTAAAAAGTGTGTAATATTAGTTTTCATTGAACTGAAGCTTGTATGAGTTCAATTTAAAACCTAATTCAATACATTTTAGATTTTATATTTCCCTGAACCTCTTTTGGAGTATTAATTTTGTCATGCTTGTCATTCTAATCTAATGATGATTTAATGTTTGCAAACCTGAATAAATTTGTATGCAAGGGGTTCTGCTGTGTTTTCAATCAGTGAAGATTGAAATTTGGCAACTGAGATGATAAAAAAATGAAAAATTTTAAATAGAAAATGAAAATAATGATTAAACTTTAGAAAGTACTTTTGTTAATGTTCTTGGCTATGAACCATGTAATAATTTTCTCTTCTTTTTATCGTGTAACATTTAGAAGGTGATTGAACCTTAAAAGAAGTAATTACTACTAAATTGTGAAGAATATTTAAATTAGAAGAGAACCTTTGTGCTCACTTTCTCCCCCTTTGCCTGAAACCTGTGATCTAGGGTTATAAAACAAAAGCCAGAAAGATGCTAGCCTACTTGTAAAAAACTCATGGACCTTCTCCAGAAAGCTGCACAGACCATAGAATGTTCTCTAACGAAAGTATATCCTTACTTCATTATTATTTATTGAATAAAAATGTAGAAATTAGAATGTTTAATAAATTGGTCACATCAGGAAAAAAAAATCTGGGTCCCCTAGGAATCTAGGGGTCAGCAGCCCCTCCTTCCTCATTCCAGGAGAGCCCTGTGTGGTTTCACATTGCTTATCTTTTACAAAGGTCTCATGACACTAAAAGACAATTGATACAATCCTGAGAAATCAATACAGGACATTATATTATAGTCCTTCACCTTTATCGCTCAGTGCCCTTCAAGGGAGAAAGGAGATATTTCAATGCAAAAACTAGATCTGAAAACCTAACCAAGTAATAAGTAATAAATGATTTAAAAAAAAAAAAACACCTTAGGTTGTTATTTCCCAGAATTTAGGGGTGGACTTTGAGGTGGAATAAAGATGAATGTGATTATTTTCAAGGCTGAAATTTGACTCATTAAGAAGAGTGATTTAGTGTGATAACACAAGTGTTTTATAGTATTTGGAAAGTTAGGAAACCTGTAATCCACTATTAGGTGTTAGCATTTAAAATTAGATACGATTCAGGAAAACAAAAATTATTCAGAGAGCTTTGTAGAAGCTTTGGCTGAATGGAAGCTTCAACTTATTTATGGTATTGGAAATTACTAGTGAAGAAACCGCACAGTGACATCCCCGAAAGAGATGATGTGATGACAGTGAGATTCCCTGTACATGTGTGAGAGATGGGATGGTCACTTTCACCTCCTCTCATTTGATCCTCTCAACCCTGAGACCTTGTGAGGGCAGGCGTGGTTGTTCTTAGTGTTACAGCTGACAGAGTGGACTTGGGACAACTCAGTTGTTCAAGGCTGCACATTTATATGTGCAACTGACCTCCCCTCCGGGGCTGTTTATCCTCTTCCCCCCTCCAGTCTTATTAAAATGCTGCATTGTGTAGTCTCTTGATGATCTTTTGATTTTATGCATCAAATTTAACACTAAGCCAAAATTTGCTACTGAGACATATCTAGCTTTACCAGTTCATATTCCCAATGAATATGACTTGTGCAAAAAAACACGTAACAAGGGTTATCCTTTTATAGTTAGGGCATCTTTCTTCTGGCTAAATTCTACACCTTCATTTAAAGACATAAAAGATAATAGCCCTCTATAAAACAAAAATAAAAATAAATAAAAATTTAAAAAAGGGGTGCCTGGGTGGGTCGGCTGGTTAAGGGTCTGGGACTCTTGATTTTGGCCCATGTCATGATCCCAGGGTTGTGAGATTGGTCCCTGCGTCGGGCTCTACGCTGAGTTTGGGATTCTCCCTCTGCCCCTCTTCTCCACTTGTGCTCTCTCTAAAATAGTATTAAAAAAATAAAAATAAAGACACAGAAGATAGAATGTGCCGAGAATTCACAATAATCTCTCAGTCTTTAAGCCATAGCATATTCTTGGTCCTAAGGTCTCTTTATGAGACAGGCCGTACAGAGGTTCATATACTGCGGACAGCTGCGGAGACCCCGCCAGCCTCAGGAAATGTCCACCGCGAAGGTCTCTTGCCCATGTGTCAGTGCCACTGATGGCGTGAACGAATGGTGGGCAGGAGTCTGGCTCCGGGTCAGGCTGTGTCTGGGGCCGCTCCTGGCCTATCACTTAGTTGGCAGGGGACCTCATCTTCACTGCCAGCCCTCATCTCTGGTTCTTTGTTTCCTCCCTTAGGTTTGTAATCTTTCTCTGTGTGGACTCTTCTCTCACTTCAAGAAAACCACATATCCCGGTCCTGAAAGTTTCTTCCTCACCAATTCCTCCACAGCCAGTACTCCTGTTTCTCCGTTCCGTGGATTGTTTATCACTTTGCGTGTAGAGTGCGTGGCAGATTTTAGTTGTACTTCAGCTGGTTAGACGCTGTATCGTTAACCCATTTTTAGAAGATAAATGACTGGCTAGAGTGAACATTCCATCCAAAACGTAGGAACATTCCATCCCTTTCCTTCTTAAAAACCGGTAAAGCGAACGTTTCCCCGGTGATTCCACGTGAGGAGCACGCAAGCTCCAGATGCAGCTGTCCCACTGGAGACCGCCATTGTGTTCCTTACAAACCTGAGGAGACGTAATCACAAGCGATACTAGGTTGTTGTGGGGTGTGGTCACCCTTCCCTAAGACCGACTTCATGGATAGCAGTCAGTTATATGGAAGACGCAGGAGTTAAATCCAAAATTCCATGTATGAATACTACTGAATAGCCTGTATCAGCTGCTTAATACTTTCCAGTGAAGTAAAAAAAAAAAAAAAAAAATTTTTTTTAAGAGCTCAAGTTTATTATTTTGAGAGACAGAAGGCACAAGTCAGGGAGGGGCAGGGAGAGAGGAGAGAGAGAGAGAGAGAGAGAGAGAGAGAGAGAGAGAGAGAGAGAGAGAGAGAGAGAGAGAGAGAGAGAATCCCACGCAGGCTCTGCTCTGTCAGTGCAGAGTCCAAGGTGGGTCTTGAACCCACGAGCCATGAGATCTTGACTTGAGCCCAAGTTGGATGCTTAAGCAACTGAGCCACCCAGGTGCTCCTTTTCTTCCTTTTAATTAATTAATGACTTGATTCACTATTGGATGAGATACCATAGTTTGCTTTATAAAACAGAAAAAAAAAACCATTTTCATTCATATGTTAGTCTTATTATAATGACTTAAAGCCATCCTCTTTGTGAGAGGAAGACTGTCATATGGCCAACACAGCTCTGACTCCACTCAGGAAGACCTCCGTCCTTACCAGAGGGCCCTTTTGTTGTGCCAGAAGTTTCTCAGGTGGATCAGAATGGGGACATTAATTAAATTAGCTCCCAAACTAACCTTATTGGAATTTTTTTTTAAGTTACAGCTCTGCTGAGGTGTAATTAACATACCCTCACCACAATCAAGACAGTACCTCCCCCCCAAATTTCATTGAGCAGAGTTATAATTAGCCTGTCAGGTTTGTTGCACATGCCCCCATCATCAGTCACTGATCTGCTTTTTGTTACTACAGATGAGTTTGCATTTTCTAGAGTTTTATAAAAAAAGGCTGTATAGCACATCTTCTTTTTGTCATTATTTTGAGATTCATCCATGTTTTTATATGTATTGTTCGTTGTTCATTTTTAGTGCCAAGTAAGTCTTCCCTCGTGTAGATATGCCACAATGTTTTCATCCATTTACCTGCTGATGAATACTTGGATTATTTCCAGGTTTGGGCTAGCTATTACAAATAAAGCTGGCATGGGCATTTGTGTGAAAGAGCTTATCTGGACATGTACTTCCTTTTCTTTTGAGCAAAATGTAGGATTAGACTAGTGGGGTCATAGGATAGGTACTTGTTTTAAGAAACTGTTTCCAGAGTGGCCCCATCATGCTCTCTGGTACAGCTCTAGTTTCTCCACACCCCTGCCAGCACTTGGAATGGTCAGTCTTTGTCATTTTAGCCATTCTGGATGAGTGTGTAGGGGTGTGTCGTCGTGGTTTCAGTTTTCACGTCCCCGGTGACTGACAGTGTTGGGTATCTTTTCATGAGCTTATTGGCCGTCCGTGTATCTTGTTTGCTGAGATGTCTTTTCAGATCTGTTGTCTGTTTTAAATTGGGTTGTTCCCTTTGTTGAAGTTTTTAGAGTTCTTTGTTTAGAAAGCAAGCTTATTACGTATATATTTTTCATAGATTTCTCCCAGCCTGTGACTTGCCTCTGCATGTTCTTCACAGCATCGTTGAAAAGTAGAAGTTTTTAATTTTGATGAGGTGAGATTTTCCAATGTGTTTTTTACATATCATGCTTTTGGTGTCATATCTAAGAAATCTTTGTCTAACCAAGAGCGTAAATATTTTCTCCTAATTTTTTTTCCTAAAAAGGTTAATAGTTTTAGCTTTTACATTTAAGCCTGTGGCCTATCTTGAGTTAAGTTTCATATATAGTGTGAGGTATGGATCCAGTCATGTTTTGTGTTTTTTATTTAATCATTCCAATGTCAATCGTCCATGTATATGTTGGTGTATTTTTGGACTCCCTGTTTGGATTCATTGAGCTTTTTGTGTCCCCTTACATCAGGGCTAGAATATCAGTGCAGGAACTTTATAATGATTCTTGAAGTCAGGTAGCATGAGCCCTCCAACTTTGTTGTTCTTTTTCAAAGGTGTTTTGGCTCTGCCATACGAATTTCAGAATCAGCTTGTCAATTTGTACCAGAATGTCTGCTGGAATTTTGATAGGGATTACAGTGCGTTTATAGGTCAACTTGGGAGAATTGATGTCTTGACAATATTGAGTCTTCCAAACCATGAACAGAGTCTCTGGATCTCTGAAATTTAAAACTGTTATCTGGGTTTAGATATAAGCCCCTTGGGATTACTGACCAGGAAAGAAAGCAAAGGGGGTACTCCGGGTGCTTCACGGTTCGATAAGCAGGATACTGGGGATTGGTCTTTTTGCTTGATTTGCCTGACCGGTTCTCCACACAATTCTCATTTATTATGAGATGTCTAAACATGAGATGTCTTACCCAAAAAAAGATCCTTGAGTTCTCCACAAGCTTCCTTGTCCCACAGATGGCCAGTCGACCACGAATATGTATACTCACCTAATCTACTCACTCCATGGAGGGTGGAGGGCATTTTGGGTGAGACTAGGATGGGTTTAAATCACAGATCCAAGAATATTCAAATCCTCCCCTGATCAACTACCTTTTTTGGGGAGTTTAATGCAGGAATGACACCAGAATACATATAACAAAGATTAAACCATTATTAATAGGAGCAACATAATTCTGGTTGTGAAGGAAAGAGGTCAGTGTACCATGGATATTTAGATAATCGTGTGATTTATAGAATATAGCCTTTCATGTTGGGGCTGCAGATTTTTCTGAAGGGGTGTCAGTTACAGTAATGAGACTGAGCTTTGACTTCTATGAAGGCAACAGATGGAATGGTGACCAGGTCATTGCAAATTAACCACCAATTCTTCAAGGACAAGTGGGAACATATTTGTCATTGACTGTCGGCCTATAGTGTCCTCCACTGTGGGGAATAGGAACAGTCAGCGTGCCTGGATTCACGTGACCACTCTGCCTTTGCACATGTGGGGGCTGCATTGCTCGAGCCTCTTTTCCTTAAAGAAAAGAATTGTCCTGGAGAGAGATTGAAAGCAAACGGTTGGGCTTAGCATACTCGGTGTAGTTTGTGTTTGTAGCACAATATAGTTTTTCGACTTTTATTGTTTATGTTGTATGTTCTTGTTAACCACTACCTGTGAAGCGTGGCCTTCGTGTGTTCGCTGGACCACTCCTGCTTTGCTTTGCTTTGCTTTGCTTTGCTTTGCTTTGCTTTGCTTTGCTTTCTGTCAGTTACTTGTTCTCAGTGGCCAACTCTCACCTCCCTTCTGACTTTCTGATCTTCTCTTGCACCCCAACTGGACTTCTCTCCCACTTCTAAATGAGTTTATTCCAAGAAGCCTGCCCTCGTGCACCCCACATGACTCTGAGATAGAGGAGGGACGGGAAACATGCTTACTTACAAAGCACACGAACAGCCTGTCCGTATCCCGTCTGTAGAAACCAAAAGCCACATGCTCTTTTCTACGCTGAAGTAAAGAGAAGAGCTTTAGGGTTGTATCTTTAACATGTAATTTAGAGAGTTCAAAATATTTTATGTCCTGTATAGCAATTCTGGGAGTGTTTAATAAGCACTGACAAAAAAATTTAACCATGTGGTAGATAGTATTCTGCCACTTAACAGTTTATTTTATTTAGCTGCAGAGTGAACTATGTCAGTATGAGAGCTAACAGTACTGATTTCTGACAATTTTAGTATAGGAAGAAGACAAAAATACTCAACACATAATGGTTGCTTGAAAACCATTTATGTCAAATATATTAAAATTTGAAATAGTTGAAGGCTAAAATCCAAATTCAGGAGTAATTAACCAAAATAGTTGACAGATGTCAGCTATGCTAATAAAATTTGTATACCCTGAATATTTTCCAGCTTGTAATTAACTGTGCAGATGATGTGATCTGATTTTTGTCACTAGCTGCTTATTAATGAAGGGGATGATGACTAGTTAGAAAATCCATAGTGTTAGCTGAATACCAAGTTTAAATATTTCTCAAACAGCTGGCATAAATAGGAGCTACACAAGTCTTGATGCTGGTTTGATTTGTGCTTGCTTTGTTCATCTTTGATTGCCAAGGGGAAACGGGATTTGTTAAATCCAGCTCTGAGTGACCTTGAAGATAGTAAATCTGTTTTTATTTGATGGTCAGCAAGCATAATGGCTTTTATTTCTAGATTCTCGTATAAATTTATGTCATCAGGCCGGTGATACACCATGGGAAGTTCCATAATAAAGTGCAAAAAGATAATTTTAAGTTCAACGAAAGCTAGGCAGGACACAGTCTGCCAATATGACTTGAAGACTTGAATGCAGAATACTATTAACAGAAATGGTGTGATAACAAACCAGCATTATTCATTACCATCATATAATGTGGCATTTAACATGAAAGAGAAATACTGTTCAGATGGCTGATGAACTCCTAAACATAAACGAGAGGTGGTATCAGGTGTTTCTGACTTCAGTGCTTGTGCTCACTAGTGCCCATGAGCCCTTGCTCCTGGATGCCATTCATCTCCTCTGCCAACCAGTGCTTATCAAGAGCCGGCTGTATGTTGGGCACCAAAGTAAGTGCTGGGGACACAGTCGTGAGCCCATCATTCAGCGTCTGTAAGCAGCTTACCCTCTAGAGGGAGGTAGACAAGTACTCACACCAACACTTCTAACAGCGGCCAGTGTTTTGAAGGGCCGGAACATTTTATTGTCATTGTTGCTGGAGGTCAAGAAAGACTTCCTAGAGGCCTAGCTGCTTCAGTTGTTACGTGAAGTTGACCAGGTGCAAAGGGAGTGAAGAGTGTGCCGGTATTGGGAGCAGCGAGCACTGAGTCCCTGTGGTGGGAGACAACACCCAGCACAGCACACTCAGTATTTGAGGTGCTTGGAGAAGTCCAGTGAGGCTGGGACTGGGCGGGCCGGGGGTCAGATGGCAGATGGTTCTGGAGAGTTAGGTAAGAGAGGACGCGGGGTCCTGAAAATCAACTTCAGGATTCCTGTCTGCTTGCTCTAAGAGCAAAGGGAACCCTGGGAGGGGTTAGAGAAAGGAGGTAACGTGAGCACATTTCAGTTGTGACCAAAATCTCTGTGGCTGCAACTGGAAAATGGATTGAAAAGAGTCAGAAGACATGGGGGCCTGGGCAGTTAGGGAGCGCTTACGGTTGTTGGGGCAACAGGCATGGAGGCCTGACAGGAAGCAGAAAGATTCCAGAGAGCCTTCCCACAGCACCAGCCCTCTGTCTCGACACACTGTCCCTCTGCCATCTCTTGAGGGCTCCACCCCTGTTGCTGTTCTCTTGTTTGCTTTCCTCCCTGTCGAGGACAAGTTTGTTCAGTTCCATCCTCACTTGCGGTGGACGTTTTCTGGAAGCACACCTCAGCTCTTGGCTTTCTTTCTTGCTGGTGGTCTTTCCAGGACACTGGCTTTGCAGTATTGACGCTCCTCTGCCCGATAGTTGGGCCTGTTTGACGTGTCCACTTGAGTGTCTCCCAGACATCTCCAACTACACAAGTCCTTACTGTCACTTTGATTTTACTGTCTCCAAGCTGGTTTCTCTACCTCATCCTCCCCTTGTCTCTTACTCATTTTTGTGTCCCTGACTTTAGGATAGTAAATATTTGTTGAATGATGATAGTAGTAGGTAGTTCCAAGAACAGGGAAGATTCTTTCCTTATACCATCTAATAACAAGAAAACTCCACTTCTTTTATAAGGAAACTGTAATTTTTCAAAGTTATTTTATTTATTTTTATTTTAAATTTTTTTTTCAACGTTTTTTATTTATTTTTGGGACAGAGAGAGACAGAGCATGAACGGGGGAGGGGCAGAGAGAGAGGGAGACACAGAATCGGAAACAGGCTCCAGGCTCTGAGCCATCAGCCCAGAGCCTGACGCGGGGCTCGAACTCACGGACCGCGAGATCGTGACCTGGCTGAAGTCGGACGCTTAACCGACTGCGCCACCCAGGCGCCCCCAAAGTTATTTTAAAAAATGGGCCACTCGGAACTGGGCATACTTCCTTATTGCCCACTGCTTAGTTCTCTTCAGAGGCTCCCACTTCTATACTCTCCTCCCTAGCTACGTTTATCTACTCCATAGTCAGTTGTTAGATTGCTGTCATTGATTAATATTTAATTTTTGATATGCGCATATACAGCTTGGTTGGAGGGAGTTACTTTTATATAAAGCAGTGATCCCCATTTGCCCAGATGATTCAGTGGCAGAGGCTGGAATTTTTACTGCAGGTGGTGATGAAAGTCTTTTGTCTTCTCTGGTATCACCCCTGGAGGTTGGGGGAGCAGTGCCATGATTTGGCTGGGCAACGATGGCAGTCTGAGCAGCTCACTTGGCTTTTACTTATAAGGATATGGTTGTCCTGTGGTGTTTGGCTGGAGTAGAGTGGCCATTGTCTAAAAGTTTTCTGTCTTCTTAGGTTGTGCCCTTCCTCATCCTTTGGTTAGAAAGAGCAAGTCTCTAGGAGATACATACATAGATATATGTATGTATATATAGGTATATGTATATATATATGCATATGTATATATATGTATATGTACATATATAGACGTACATATATATATCTCTCCCCAAGAGCAACTTGCTCACACACACACATGTGTGTGTATATGTGTGTGTGTGTGTGTGTGTGTGTGTGTGTGTATATATATATATATATATATATATATATATATTTTTTTTTTTTTTTTTTTTTTTTTCTGTTCCCATTGGTTTTTCTAGGTTGCCATTTTCTCCAGCATTGAATCTGGGATGAACCAAAAAGAAAACTTAAGGAATATACTGCTGTGTCATTCTTTGAGTCCTGAGGTCCAGTATGACTGACTTTATCTGCCTTTCAGAGTCTTTTAATGATTGTTTTATATATAATGTTGAGAGTTTTTAGCTGTACTTTGCAGGAGGAATAGAGATACGTAATTTGTGTGCCATTCATTCATTCATTCATTCATTTTTTTTTTAATTTTAGAGAGTGTGTTTACGAGTGGGGGAGAGGGGCAGAGGAAGAGAGGGAGAATATCCTAAATAGGCTCCACACTCAGCAGTGAGCCTGATGCCAGGCTCTATCCCATGTCCCTGGGATCATGACCTGAGCTGAAATCAAGAGTTAGATGCTAGGGGTGCCTGGGTGGCTCAGTCGGTTAAGCGTCCAACTTCGGCCCAGGTCATGATCTCACGGTTCGTGAGTTCGAGCCCCACGTCGGGCTCTGTGCTGACAGCTTGGCGCCTGGAGCCTATGTTGGATTCTGTGTCTGTCTCTCTCTATCCCTCCCCTGATCATGCTGTGTCTGTCTCTCTCTCCCTCCGAAAAATAATGAAACATTAAAAAAAAAAAAAAAAAGATGCTCAACCGCTGAGCCACCCAGGTGTGCCTATATGTTTGTAAAGTAAAATTTGGCCATTCAATTAAATTATCATATACTCTTTCTGTAGGAGAATGTAATGTTCAGTAAGTTTAACTTATACCTGTTATGTGTATATATGTGTTTATTGCAGAAAATCTCAAGAGTTTGTAAAATTTCCACCAGCCCTTGATACGCAACAAAATTACTTTATCAGTGCTTTATATGACATTTTAAAAGTAGGATCTTAAAAAGAGTGTGAGTAAGAGCAACTAATGTACTTTTAGAAACTTTCTCAAATTAAGTATGTTAGATTTATCAAGTCTTGGCTTTTAATTTTCGCTAGTAGATTCCTTACAATGTATTGTAAAATAGCATTTGTAGAAGAAGTTAACGATTTGAAGCAATCCCTGTTTTCAAACAAGATTAAACTGTATTTGGATTCAGTCCCTAAGAAATAACTAATATCAAATCAGTAGTTCTACACAGAGTCAAGTTAATATCCCAGGATATTGTTTCAGCTACGAGTGTTTGCAGATGTTAAACTGTACTGTGAAGTGCGTTTGCTTTTGAGATTATTGCTTTACCATGAACTTTTTCTCTGCAAAATCTTTTTCAGACTTTGCAGTTACATGGCTCATCTTTTTAGACACCATGTAATCAGTAGAACAGCTTTCAAGAAAAAAGTTGAAAAACAGATGAATTTCATGAAGGGGAAAGTTAGTGAACCAATGTGAAATATGAATGAATCTGGGTGTGCATTGGGGTTTAGGCCCCCCCCCCTTTTTTTGTGCGAGTGACAGGTTAGAAGGCTCTGAACTTGACTGACATCTTCTAAAATCTTTGAGGATTCAGAGTAAGTCTTACTTTAAAAATGTTCTTCACCCAGCAGGTTTATAATATGGTATTACTTGTATCTGTTTTAATGTACTAAATACTATAAGGTAAACTACAGTAGAGGAGACACTTTTTGTTTTTTAATATTTTCTTCCCTTAATTATGAAACTTAATGGTAACGATTGAAGGAATTAATATATTGTAAAGGAGAAGTTAATAATTTTCCCGCAGCCTCCTCTCTTCCATCCTCTCTCCCTGTCTCCAACTAATGTTAACATTGTAGGGTTTATCTTTCCACACCTTTGTTCATGCTAAAGCATGTACACTTCATGTGTGTCAGACCCCACTAATAACTATATGCTTCATAATGGCATCATTCTTTATACATCAGAGTCTTGAAATCGCCTGTTTCCTCTCATCCTTCCAGAACAAGAGACAGAATTCAAAGTTACTTAAAATAGCCTGGAGTATCTTTCGAATGGGTGTGTCCGTTTATTCAGTCATTCCTTTTGATGGACATCTGGGTAGTTTCCTGTGACATTGGGTATTGCTTATTGCTACACGCGCAGTGTTTGTGGTTACAGTGAGGCTTCTCTGTCTGCGGTCTTCAATAACAATGCTTTTATTTCTAAAGGGTAGATTTCTGATAACGAGACCTCCGGGCCAGAGGCTATATGTACTTAATTTTGTGTAAATATTGTTGTATTTCCTTACCCGATGTTTACTGCATTTCCTAGTCCTAATAGTATTGTATGAGAGTGCTCATTTTCTCACACGGGGCTCACACTCAGAATCCCCAGATGAAGAGTCGCACACTTTCCTGACTGAGCCAGCTGGGGCCCCTTTCTTTCTCACATGCTTAATTACATGAGATGTTCTCTTTCAAAATTTTATTAATTTGATGGGTAAAGAACAGTACCTAATTTTTGCATTAAGTGGCATTTTCTGATGATTGGTGGAGTTGAACATCTTTGGGTGTTTCTTGGCCACTTAAATTTAGTCTTTGAATTTCCTCTTGATGTTGTTAGCTTGTTTTACTCTCCAGTTTTCTTTTTCTTACAGGTTTGTGGGAGTGCTTTTTGCATCAGAGGTGTTAACTCTTTGAAGATCATTTATTTTGGAAGGTTTTTTTTCTTTTTTTTTTACTGCTCTATACATTTTTAGAGTGGTTGGTAGTATTTTTTTTTTAATTATAGAATAGTGCTATTACTGTTATCTATCTTTATATCTTTATGGCTTTCCTATCCTTAGTTTTAAAGACATTCTCTTAAATTCTCTTATTCAGAATTTCTTATTTTTTTATACGAGATTTTTTTTTTTTTGGTAAGTGTTTTATTTTGAGAGAGAGCACAAGTGGAAGCGGGGCAGAGAGACCGAGGGAGAGGGAATCCTGAGCAGGCTCCACGCTGTAGTGCAGACCCTGATGCGGGGCTTGAACCTGCAAACTGTGAATCATGACCTGAGCCAAAACCAAGAGTAGGACACTTAACTCACTGAGCGACCCAGGCGCTCCCTAATGGAGATGTTCAATTCATCTGGAATTTACTTTTATGTATGTTGGGATATAGGAGCCAAGCTTTGCCTTTTTCCTGATAGCTAGCCATTTATTATGCTAATGCCATTTAGTAAATAAACCAGCCTTTCCCCCTCTGAATTTAAATGCCATCAGTATCCTTTTAAAATATTTAAGTGATTGTATTTCTTCTCCAGCTTAACCCATTTTCAGTACGGTAATGACTTTTTAAAAGCAGGATTTAGTAAATTGGAAAGGTTATTTCTCTGCTCTCAAATGTCAAATGCTCCCTGATACTCTTTATTGTTGCTGACTAAAATCGCAGGTGCAAGAAGGATTATTGCCGTGAACAAATCCACAATTTTAAGACCCTGGGTAAAAACTGGGAAAATTTGGAGTATTCATTCAATGCTTCTACAAAAGCAGTAACTTGTAACCACTGTGAAGAAGTCACTTATTAAATATAAGAAAGAAATCTCTTCCTCGATTGAACCATATACAGAGAGACCACGTGCACAGAGGCCTGCCTTCTCCTTGAGGGAGGAGCTGCACGGGGGTGCCTCTCCAAGTAAGGCTGTGGGGGGCCCTTTGGGCACCGGGTGCCTGGCGGCTGTAGCTCCGCGGAGATGGGCAGGCAGCTGTGCAGTTCACGTGTATTTTGGGCTCATCCTTTGAGTTACGCCCTGCACAGGGAGCCCAAACCCTGACATAGCTTTTTCTCATGCTGTTTGGAAATAGGTCCTTGGGCTCAGTGTTACAACATCGTGCTTTCCAATATCTTCTTGCTGGGGAGTGCTGATTGGATTTACTCAGCATTGTACAGTTGAGGATGTAACAGGGGCCGAGGGGTGCAGGTGCATCTGGCTCTGGGCGTCCCACATAGACCAGGTTGGGCCGCTCACTGCCGGCAAAATCCAAAGGCGGAGAGACGATGTGGAGCGAGAATTGAGTTACCCGCGGCCAACGCTGGGAGACCGCGGACTGTTGTCTCAGAGACTGCAAAGTGCTGTAGATACTGTGGGGTCTGTGTGAGGACAGTGGGGCCTAGAGGTTGGTGGTACATGCAGGTGTGCGGAAGAGTCCGCGGGATCGCTGTCCCGGGGGCAGGCACGTGGGGTCCTGCTGGCATCAGGCAGTGCTTGTTGCTTGAGGGCTAGTTTTGGTTCATGTTGTGGGGTGCTGTGCCTGTCAGGGCTTTTGCCTGAGTTGGAGATAAGCCACACAGAAGAACTTAATGAGCTAGAAAGTACAGACTGAGGGCAGACCGGAGGTGCTAGCGTCCTCTTTCAGTGAGGGAGAAGCGAAGGGGACTCCTGCGTCTCTAATCAGGCGGTGGCTGGAAGAATTGCGTAGATTACAGATCTGAGAAGATTGGGTTTTATGTTGCAATATAGTAATGATAGATCATCTTTATAATTAGAAATAGGATCTTGGGGTATAAAGAATCCTTTATTGAACTGCTAAAATACCTGACAGTGAGGGCGTAAGTAAATAGAATATGCTGTATCTTAGGATGGAATAGTATGTAACTATGAAATAATGTTTTTCTGAAGCATATTTATAGTAGGTAAATATTCTTACAATATTCTATTTCATGACAATGGATGTCTAGCATTTAAACTAAAAAGATCCCAAGTAGGAGAGGGGCTTGTGTGAACCGTTGGTTCATTCATTCATTCATCATTTTTACCCAGTGTTTACTGAGTATCAGCAATGCCGGAAGCCTTCCATGAGGCCGTAGCCAACAGTGATGAAGGGCAGAGTCTTTTCTTCCCAGTAGTTCACAAGCATGTGAACATGTGAGTTGTATCATCACAATACCGTGTTTAACAGTCACGTGAAGGCTCAGGGTGCTGTGAGAGTGTAGTGCAGGCACACAAATCAGACTGGGGGCATGGGGTCTGTAGGACTTCGAGCTGAGTTCAAAAGGAGGAGAAGAATTAGCCAAGGAAAAAGAGGGTGATTGGAGGGACCGAAGCTTTCTGGTAGGAGTGTTAGGAAATGGGGACACTGAAGAAGGCTAGCTGAGTGTCCTATCATGATAAATTCCAAGTCCATCTTCCTTGTGACTGCCTCAGCAGGTGCGGGTATGTGCATGTGCACATATCAGTGTGGGACACGATGTGTAGAGTTTCGCAGTAGTGAGGTCCTGTAACTCTTCTTACTCCAGACTAAGGAGACTAGGTCTGATCCTAAAGGAGGATATGAAGCAGGAGAGCAGTCTTTTCAGATGTGCTGTTTAGAAAGCTTTCTCTGGGGATCCAGTGAAGGATGGATGAGGTGTTGCCAAGTCCAGAGTCGTGAAAACTGGTAGCACAGAGGCAGAACGATCCCAGTGAGAACTGTAATGTGTATCTAGAGGTTTCAGGAAGTAGCACTGCTAGGACTCAGGATGGGAAGGAAGGAAAGGAGGCTTGGATGATGCCTAGATTTCTGGTTTGGAGCAAGTGGATGTGTGTGGATTTGGTCCATGAAAACTAGGAGAGGATGAATTTGGGAATGGGAAGATACTGAGCCCAGTTTGGGATTTAAACATCTTATGGTCTCTGGGGAGAAATGATAACATTCATTGGTCACCTGAGCAGATGTGACCTTGGCACATGAGGGAGTTGAAGATCTAGGTGTTGTCAGCATGTAGGTGGTGATTTGAGTGCGGGCAGTACACGAGATTGCAGCAAGGAAAGAGAAAAGGACTGAGGGTGCAGACGGGGCCCCAGAATTTAAAACGGAGGCAGAGGAACCTGAGAAGGCGACTGAGCTGGAACAGCCAGAAAGTAGGAAGGAAATCAGAAGAGAGCAGCTCAGTGGAAGCCAGAAGGGAGACTGTCCTGAGGGAAGTGGTTGTCCCTGTGATCGGATGGCCCAGAGATTTCACGTGAGCTCAGTTCGTTAAGGGCGTCTGTTGGCTTTGGCGCAGCGAGGTTGTTAGCGGTATAGGCCAGAGCGTGTTCCTGGAGTGGCGCTCGTAAACGGCGGCACGCAGGGATTGCACAGGGAGTGGCAAGCGAAGAAGAAATGACTGTTTCAGTGGGTTGGCACTTAACAAAAGGAGACAATACAGCTGGAAGGAGATGGTGCAGGGCTGAGGGAGGTGTGTGTAGGGCTGTGTGTGTATGAGGTGAATGCGAGGGAGAATAAAAATAAAGGCGATAAGGTAGGTTATGGGTGTGAGGTCTCTAGAGAGGTGAGGGAGCCTGCAGCTCTGTAAGAACGGAGACCCCTTTCCTACAGAGTCTGTGGGGAGGAGAGACGGAAGAAAAGGTTGCGACCAAGGTGCCGGCACGTTTGGCTCAGAGGCCGAGCAGGCAGGGGTAAGAGCCAGGCCAGCTGCGTTTTCCTCCGTGAATCGAGGGGTGCCTTCTGAGGACAGAGAGAGAAGACATGGAGACCGGAGGACTCTCAGGACGCGGGGAGGGGAGCCGCACAGCACACACACCTCTGCTCGTGGCCCGGTCATCGTCCTGCCAGGGATGCATCCACATGGAATCAGAATAAAGCAGGTTGAATTTAACTTCCACTGTCTTTCATTATGTAAAATGTTTGGGCATGTTTCAGTTAGGACTGAACAATTTACTGAAATTTAAGCTAAAGTAAATATTTGACAAACAATACACGTATAAAATTAAAAAGTTCCATCAGTCTCCAGGAGACCTGCTTTACCTGTTCACTTTGCATTTTGTTCTGCTTCCAAATATTAGCGTTGTATTTTTTTCTCTCACCCAACTGACCATTTGAAAGCCACCTATGCTCAGCCAGTCAGACCAGTGCGGTCCGGGAGAGACTTGGGGAAATAGATGAAGGGTGCCTCCAGGGTCGCCAAGGAAAGAGGCTCCAAGTGGGGGTGTTAACAGAGTAGATTTCCCTGCTTATGAGCTCTGACTATGATATTCATGTGTGTGAATACAGGAAAAATAATTCATTCAAAGTGCATTAGAGTGAATACACTTGTATGTTTGAACCAGGAGCAGAGGACTACGTCTTTTATTGAGCTAGATTGTGCAAGTTTATCAAGGGTTATTAAAGCTGCCTTAGATGGTTAAACATACTCAAGTTATGGACATCTTTGCGTCTTACTTGTTGAACACATCTGGGGCCCTGTCGTCACCTTTCTTTAGAACAGGCATTAGCATTTCACCTAAACTTTTCAAAACAAGTGTTCTGGAATGATGTGATATTTCAGATTTTTAGATGCTGGCTGTATATGACCTTCACTAAGCTTCTCATTTCTTTCTGTCACTGTCTAGAAGCAGGTGGTTGATATTAGAAATTGACAGGTTGGGAGTGATGTACTTACACATTAATAACAGATTTATTCATTTTGAGTCACAGGGACATTCTTACCATAAACATCTCTGGAATAAAGTTAATCCTGTGATTGTTGTATCAAAAATAAAAGACAGGGAAGTTATTTTGAAAGTCCGTTAATCAAAACCTTTACTACTAAAATGTCACATTAAGAACACTCTTGGGGCGCCTGGGTATCTCAGTGGTTGAGTGTCCGACTCTTGATTTTAGCTCAGGTCATGATCTCGCGGTTTGTGGGTTTGAGCCCCGTGTCAGGTTCTGCGCTGACAGTGTGGAGCCTGGTTGGGATTCTCTCTGCCCCTCCCACACTTGGCTCGAGCCCACAGGTGTGTGCTCATGTGCACACTCTCTCTCAAAAAAAAAACAAAAAAAAAAAAAAAAACACTTTGTGTTTACTTGCTCCACGACTAACATCACAATGCAGTCTTGCAAATAGTGAAAAAATGAAAATATTTTCCAGCCTGTTGTGTTACAGTATAGAAAAATTTCCCGCAATACTGTCCCATGTATGAAGACGTTTAGAATTCAAAGAAATAGATGTAGTTATGTGACTTTGGGAATTTCTCTTTCTTTGTCCACCATCCCGTTGGAAACCTCATTGTTTACTGTTTGCGAGTCTTGTAAGGTTTGTTAATAATCAGATTCAAGTTGTGCTGAGATATCCCTTTCTTCCCCCCTCTTTTGGTTTTCTGGTTCTTCCTGTTTTTTTTCTCACTTCAGAGCGTATCCACTGTGAAGTCCCTAATGATGTCGGTTAACCCATTCCGCCTTAACCATGAGAAAACCACATGCAACCCACCGTTGTTGTTGTTGTTTTGTAATTTTTAATGGTGTGTGTTGGTACCTCAGCTCTGTCGACACCATGACAGAACTGATCCTGCAGCCACAGCCCCTCTGTCCTGGTCCTGCCACTGGAACCATAGCAGAGCTTAGACCCCCGTGTCCCCTACCCCATTCTCCCCAGTGTGCCGAAGCCCCATACCAGTGCCTGAGCAGGGCGAGTGCTTGATTCTGTGGTGGGTCTTTCTCAGTGCTTACAGTGGTTGCTGGGACACTTGACTTGGGCCGAGGGGCATCGCCGGCATGTAAAGAATGCTGATTTCTGGTCCCCACAATCAGAGGTCCTGATTCGGTAGCTGTGGTAGCTTGAAAAATGACACCCCCCACCGAATATCCAACATCACATCTCCAGATCTGTGAATAATCCCTTATTTGGAAAAAGGGTCTTGGTGGATGTGATTAAATCCAGGATCTGAGGATGAGATTGTTTTGGATTCTCTAGGTGGGCTCTGAACGTCATTGCAGGTGTCCTTATAAGAGAGACACAGGGGAGAAGACAGACTGAGGAGGAGGAGGAGGCAGTGTGACCATGGAGGCAGAGATGGGAGTCGCGTGGCCGCATGTAGAGGAATGCTGATAGCCGCCAGAGGCTGGAAAAGGCAAAGAGTGGATTTTTCCTGAGAGCTTCCAGAAATCTAACAGAGGACCCTTGTGTTGTCTGAAGCACCCAGTTTGCATTTTGTGATGGCAGCCACAGGCAACTGACCTGGTGGCTTTGGATGGAGCCCAGGAATATGCATTTTTGACAAGCACCTGGGTGATTCTGATACCAGTGCTCACCTCACTACCCTGCGCGCATATTGGCTGGGAAGTTGGGGCCTCCTGTTTGTGCCCTCTGACCTGCAGCCAACGTGAGAGGACAGCTAGCATCTCAAGTTGACCCTTGGACGCACTTTTTATCGGACTGAGAGACAGTGGTGGTCTTGAGTTCTCTTGGAACTGTAATCTGGGTTGGTTTGGATTAACTGTTGGTCTGGTCTAGATCTGTAAGGTCTTTAAAGTAATCTCATTCATTACTCCATTTTGCTACAAAGCATGGCTGTGAGGTGGGAGAGGAGACAAGTAGGAAGACTTGAGGAAGTACAAGTTATGTGGGATTTTTTATATGGAGAACTTGGTCATTTTCATTAAAGTGCTATCCTGTTCACTGTAATTTATTTCCTATTCGTAGTAAATAGTAAATAACAACTACTTTCTTCTTTCTTATATAAACCTGGACCCAAGGTTGATGGGTTGGCAATTTATATATAACTTATTCTACAACATTTTTGAGGCACTATGCAATAAGAATACATGAATACAGTATCCGGAAAACCAAATTGCAAGATGAAATTGATATAATCAGATCATAAAAACCAACTCAGTTTCTAGATTGTCGTCTTTATCATTCATTTCAATGTTACCTGTTTTTTCTTTGAAGTTTCCCCTTTAAAAGTTAGAGCTTTTACTTCGTTACTAAATCTTTGTTACTAAATTTTATTAAAAGTTTTCAAGTCTCCTCAGATGTACTTGTGTTGGTGTGTGCGCGTGCAAGCACTGAGTTCTGTGTCATAGATGTAGGTTGGTTTTTCCACAGCCAGGACACAGAAGAGTTCTGTTCGTATGAGGACCTCTTGTGTTGTGCTTTCATAACCACCCCTGCCTCAGTCTCTCATCTGTGGCAGTGACAAATTTGTTTTCCATTTGTCTAATTTGTCGTTCGAAAAATGTCACAGTATGTAACTTTTCAGGATTTGCTTTCTCACTCAGGATAATTTTCTAGGACATCATCTACGCTGTTGTATTTATCGACACGTCTTCCTTTTTATCGCCAAGGAGTATTTGATGATCTCTCTCTACCACGGTTTGTGTAACCATTTGTCCATCGAGGGACCTCTGGTTTATTTCCGTTTTTTGGCTATTGCCAGTCAAGCTGTTGTGAACATTTATGTGCAGGTTTCTTTGTGAACGTGAGTTTTCCTTTCTCTGGGATAAATGCCCAAGAGTGCAATTGTTGGGTTGTAGAATAATTGCATGTTCAGTTTCATGAGAAACTGTCAAACTATTTTTCAGAGCGGCCATAGAATTTTTAGCATTCCACCCGCAATGTATGAATGGTGTAGTTTCTCTGCATCCTTGCCAGTGTTGGTTATTGTCATCGTTGTCAAGCTTCGACATTCAAGTTTACACGTGATGGCTTCATACTGCTGTAATGGCTGTTGACTTAGACGTCTTTGGATGCCTGTTGTAAAGTTGGATTTTTTTGTTGGGTTTTGAGAGTTCTCTATATATTCAGATACTTGTTCTTTGTTGCATATATAGTTTGAAAACATTCTCCCAGTCTGTAGATTTTTTCATCCTTTTAACAGGATCTTCGTAGAGCAAAGGTTTATAATTCTGATAAAGTCCAGTTTATCAAGTTTTCCTTTATGGATTATGCTTTTAAGAGTCAAGTCTAAGAACTTATTGTCTACCATTAATTCCCTAAGATGTTCTCCAATTAAAAAAACTTTTGGAGTTTCAAACTTTAGGTTTAAGTCTGTGAACCATTTTGAGTTAATTTTTGTATAAGATTTGAGACGTAGGTTGAGGTTCTTTTTTTTTTTTTTCCTTCTTCTAACCCATGTATATCCCTGTGTTCCAGCTCCATGTGTCGAAAAGGCTTTTCTTTTATTGAATTGTTTTTGCACCTTTACCAAAAATCAGTTGAACGTATTTGTGTGTGTATTTCTGGATTTTCTCTTCTGTTCCATCCGTCTCTGTTCCTCTGCCAGTACCATCCAGTTGTGATTATTGTGGACTGTGGGCCCTAACATGGGGTAGAGGGATACTTTTCACTTTGTTCTTCTCTGTCAAGATTATTGTAGCTATTCTAGGTTCTTCACATAGGAATTTTTGAGATCTCTTTTCTACCTATGTCATCAACGTCTATATTTGTACTGGGATTTTGATAGAAACCATGTTAAATCAATAGATCAGTGTGTAAGGGGAAGATTGACATTCTTTAAGGAAAGGTTTGCTACTCATAAATTCTTTGTTTTCCTTTATCACAAATGTTTTTATTCCCTCTTCATTCCTCAAGGACGTTTTTATTGATACAGAAATTATGGTTGACAGCTGTCTTTTTTCAGCACTTGAAGAATGTGTCACTTCCTTCTGGTCTTCACAGATTTTGCTGGGAAATCTGTCATTTGAATTGTTACCCCTCTATAAGTAAGTTTCTCTTGTACTGATTTCAGTTTTTTTCTTTAGTTTTCATTGATTTGTCTTGGTGTGAATTTTTTTAGAGGAGGGTGGCTATCCTGTTAGGGATTTATTCAGCTTCTTGAATTTTTAGATTTATGTCTTTTGCTAAATTTGGGAAATACTATTTCTTCAAATAATTCTTTCAGCCCCACCAGCTTCTCCTGTCTTTCTGGGACTCCAGTGATAAAAATTTGGACCTTTGGTTATTGTACTACAGGTTCAGAGGCTCTGTATTGTCTCTGTGATGTTGTGATCACTAAGTTTTGTTGTTCAGTCTTCAGTCCTGTTATTTACATTTTCCAATTGAATGCTTCCAGAAGGTTTGTTTTTTAGATTTCTCTTACTGTAATTTTCAATTCTATAACTTGTATTTGGATTCCTTTTTTATAGCTTCTGTCTTATTTTTTTGCTGAGATTATCATTTCCTTTTTTCTTTCATTTGTTTTAAGAGAATTTATAATTGCTTGGTGGTGCGTCTTTATGATGGCTGCTTTAAAATTCTTGTCAGATACTGTGGACAACAGTATGGCAGTTCCTCAAAAAATTAAAAATAGAAGCACCATATGATCCAACAATTCCTACTATTGGCTATTTACACAAAGAAAATTAAAACATTAGTTTAAAAAGATATACATACCCCATGTTTATTGCAGCATTATTCAGAAAAACCAAGAATACGGAAGCCACCCAAGTGTCTATCAATAGATGAAAGCATAAAGAAGATGTGTGTGCATCTACACACACGCACGCACACACACATACAATGGAATATTACTGAGCCATAAAAAAGATGAGATCTTGGCGTTTGCAACATGGATGGATCTGGAGAGCATTAGGCCAAGTGAACTAAGTCATACTGAGAAAGACAAATGCCATAGAATTTCACTCATGTGGAATCTAAAAACCAAAACAAATGGATAAACAAAAAGCAGGATCAGACCTATACATACGGAGAACAAAGTGGTGGTTGCCAGAAGGAAGGGGGATGAAGGATGTGTGTGCAAAATGGGTGAAAGGGAGAGGGAGACACAGGCTTCCAGTTATGGAATGAATGAGTCACGGGAATAAAAGGCCCAACATAGGGAATATCATCAATGATACTCTAACAGTGTTGTATGGTCACAGAAGATAGCTACTCTTGACAGCCTCATATACGCAGAAGTTGAATCACTACTTTGTACACCTGAAACTAATGTAGCATTCTGTATCAACTATACTTAAAAAAATTAAAAATAAATAAATACAATTCTCATCAGAAAATTCTAACATGTGTTAGAGTGTTGGGAATCTTTTCTCATTCAAGTTGTCATTTTTCTGATTCCTGATTTTCAATTGTGCCTTGGACGCTTTAGCTATCAACTGTTTGGTCCTACTTAAACCTTTTACTTTAATTGACTGTCACCATGTTTAGGTTCAGCACTTGGATCCTGGTCAACTTTTGTTAGTGGTTCCAATGACATCTTAATTTATAGAGCCTTTGTCTTATTGTTTTGATCTGTTTGTTTTCGTCTGCTGCCTACAGGCTTTTGCACCGATTCCTGCTGCTGCCTCCTGGAGGTGCAGAAGGTGCCTTCATGTTCTGTGCTTCTCAGTGACATTGAGTAGAAGAAGGGAGTCTCAGACCTGGGGGCAAAGAGGAATTCTGTTCTCAGCCCCTTGTTGTCAGTGAGGTTCTTAACTGAACCCCCTTTGGTAATGCTGTGCTCACCTGCTGTCCTTGCTGGGATTCCCGTTGACCAGCGGGGGTTGGGGGGAGGGCGTGGAAAGGAGCTTGCTAGTTGAGAGGTGGAAAAACACCAGGCCTGGCTTGCTGTCCTCTCTTGGGTTGGGATTCCTAAGATGCCTGCCAATCTTGGCATCCCTCACTGATCGACTTCTTCTTTCTGCCTTTCAGAAGTCTTGAAGGATGAGGGTCTGTCATAATTGGTGTCTGTGTCCTTCCCCAATCTGTTCCCATGCGTGTCACACACATGTCCTCTGCCCTCCCGTCATCCTCCCAATTCACAGCTTTTACTTAAAACGGAACTTGGTGCTTATGTTTTATGACTGTTCAGTATTGTTCTTTATTATTCCTAGCTGGCCCACACTGTACCCCATGATGATATTTCTTTCCTTCACAGGTTTCTGTTTTGTTTAGTTTTCTATCTATTTATTATTAGCTTACCCCTAAACTCCATGAAGTTCAACTTAAAATGGCCAAACATACCAGTTGGCTTACTATTCAGTTTTTGTTTTTGTTTTTAATCATTTCTCTTTATTCTTTCCCTTGGAGATGTTCCTCTGAGAGCCGGGTTCAGTCTGAGCTGGTTGTTCCCTGGGACTTCTGCTCAGCTCCCATCTTGGAGTTTTATGTCACCAATATTGTACCTGCTTCCTTCGCTGGTCTCCTTTGTTGTCTCTCTGATTCTCTCCATTCCACATGTCTATTTCTTTTTTTAATCGTTGTTCATTGGTGCACACCCTCTGGATATTTTCTGAGAGTGCACATATGAAAAGTAAGTTTTTAGATACTGTAGATCTTTGAAAATGTCTTTATTTTACTCATGTAGCTGTGAAATTCTTGGTCAGAAATCATTTTCCTTTAGAATTTTTCACAGTATTCCCCCATTGTCTTACAGCCTCCAGTGATTGTCTTGGGAAATAAAATGACATTCTGATTTCTTACATTTAGTATACAAAAATATGAATACTTTTAGATAATTGTCTTTATCTTTGATGTTGTGAAATTTTGCATTGATAGGCCTTTATGTGGCATTGTGGGTCTGGGCTGGATCTAACTGGTGTTCTTTAATCTGGAAACTGTTATTCTTTCCTGGGAATATGTCTAATATTATTAGTATTATTGGTAAAGTCTTTCCTCTTGTGTTTCTCCTCTTGCTTGTGGAACTCTGCTAGAATATAAGCTCTACAACTCGAGGAATTTGTGTCTCTTTTGTTTATTGTATCCTGAGTGCCTAGAACAGTGTCTTTACAGAGTAAGTACTCTGTACAATAAATATTTGTTGAATGAATGAAGTGAACTTCTTCTGTTTGGCAGTTAAATATCCTGGATTTATACTCTAATTGTCTTTCCTCTTCTCTTGTGCAGCTGTTTTGCCTTTTGTTTTGTACATGGGGAGATTCCGTCACTGGTTCTTTGCAGTTTTCTATTGTTTTGTCTGCTAGTATATTATTATTTCTAAGATTATTATTATTATTTCCACCTTTTTTCACTTCTATATATTTTTTGTAATGCATCTTTATGGGCAGGGTTCTGGTGAGAAACAGAATAATCTAACACGTATACTGTTAATTGGAATTGGTTATTATATATATGATGATGAGGTAGAGGTCCAGATTTACTTTTTCCATACGTGTATCTGACACAACATCATTATTAATATGATCATCCTTCTCAGGCACTGTAGTACCACATTTGTTATAAATTAAGTGACTATGTTAGTCTGTATTATTCTTTTTTAAGATTCTTGTGCCATTACCACACTATTTTAATTACTCCAGTTTTTCTAAATTTTTTTTAAAAATTTTTTAATTTTTTAAAATTTATATCCAAATCAGTTAGCATATAGCGCAATACTGATTTCAGGAGTAGATTCCTTGATGCCCCTTACCCATTTAGCCCATCCCCCCTCCCACAACCCCTCCAGTAACCCTCAGTTTGTTCTCCATATTTATGAGTCTCCTCTGTTTTGTCCCCCTCCCTGGTTTTATATTAATTTTGTTTTCCTTCCCTTATGTTCATCTGTTTTGCCTCTTAAAGTCCTCATGTGGGGGCGCCTGGGTGGCGCAGTCGGTTAGGCGTCCGACTTCAGCCAGGTCACGATCTCGCGGTCCGTGAGTTCGAGCCCCGCGTCAGGCTCTGGGCTGATGGCTCGGAGCCTGGAGCCTGTTTCCGATTCTGTGTCTCCCTCTCTCTCTGCCCCTCCCCCGTTCATGCTCTGTCTCTCTCTGTCCCAAAAATAAATAAAAAAAAAAAATTAAAAAAAAAAAAAAAAAAAAAAAAAAAGTCCTCATGTGAGTGAAGTCAAATGATTTTTGTCTTTCTGACTAATTTCACTTAGCATAATACCTTCCAGTTCCATCCATGTAGTCGCAAATGGCAAGATTTCATTCTTTTTGATTGCCGAGTAATACTCCATTGTATATATATGCCACATCATCTATATCTGTTCATCCATCGATGGACATTTGGGGTCTTTCCATACTTTGGCTATTGTTGATAGTGCTGCTATAAACATGGGGGTGCATGTGTCCCTTTGAAACAGCACACCTGTATCCCGTGGGTAAATGCCTAGTAGTGCAATTGCTGGGTCATAGGGTAGTTCTATTTTTAGTTTTTTGAGGAACCTCCATACTGTTTTCCAGAGTGGCTGCACCAGCTTGCATTCCCATAATTAATCCAGTTTTATAAACAGATTTTATATTAGGTAATGAAAGTCTCTAAATTTGTTCTTCAACATTGTCTTGATTATTATTGACCTTTTTATATTTCCTTGTAAGTTTTTAGAATCAATGGTCAAATCACAGACACACACAAACACTTAAAAATACTCCGCTAAGATTCTGAATGGGATTGCATTAAATCTGTTAGGTCAGTGTGAGGACAACTGACATCATTAAAGTTCTGTATTTAAAAAAAATATTTTTTTAACGTTTATTTATTTTTGAGACAGAGAGAGAGAACATGAACAGGGGAGGGTCAGAGAAAGAGGGAGACACAGAATCTGAAACAGGCTCCAGGCTCTGAGCTGTCAGCACAGAGCCTGACGCAGGGCTCAAACCCATGGACCGCGAGATCATGACCTGAGCCGAAGGCTGACGCTTAACCGACTAAGCCACCCAGGTGCCCCTACTGTTCCTGTATTTTTAATGCATGACCTTAGCATGTTATTCTTTCTATTTTAAGTTTTGCATGTTTAGAGAACAGATGGCTTCATATTTTGTCTGTCTGTGCCCTGAAGTACTTTGTCCATTTAGTAGGAATTTGTGTTGTATTTGTAGTAAATTCTCATACCCATTTTTTGCAGAGGATATACTTTTAGGTTTGAAGTTTTATATACTTGATCACTTTGAAATGTGTTTGGTTCCAAGCGATTTGAAACTCATGAATCCTCCCTGTGTTTTGTTTTGTTTTAAAATTTATCTGAAGTTGACAGATACTCAGGACAGGGCTGGATGTTGCCACTCCTCAGTGCCATCAGGAACTCCGGCTCTCCTGGTCTTTCTGCTTCTCCTTCCTGAACGCGCTGGTTTCTGTCCTTATGCTTGCCACCTCTTAGCTGAGACATCACTTCTCTGTTCCAGGCGGGAAGTGGGGAAAAGGGCCGAGAGATGAAAGGAGATGTCTGCAAAATGAATTTGTTCTTTCTCTCTTTTAAAACCAAGAAAGCAGACACTTTGCCAAGTCTCCTCCCCACACATTGCTGCCTCCAGAACTGAGAACTGTTGTTGGCCAGAACTCAGTCTCACAGACCCTCCAGACCCATCACAAATCAATGACAGTAAGGTCACCACAGTGACCAGTTCATCTAAACCAGTTGGAACTCCTCTCCAGGGCCTAAGGTGAGGGCCTTCTCTCCCTCTCTGCTGCTACCTGAACTGGCTGGGGTTCTATTAGCAGAAAAAGAGGAGAGAGAAGTACTGTGGAGGTAAGAGAAGGTGTCTGTCATATTTATTGACATTTCCAAATGTATAATATGTTCATTTTCTGAAACTTGCCTGTTTCTGGATAGGGAAGAAAATGATTTTAATTTTTAGTATTTTTGTTTTTGTCCAACATTTTAAAATTATGTGATTTTGGGATGTGTTTATTTTGAAGTCTGTTTTTTGTTTGTTTGTTTTGTTTTTTGTTTTGTTTTTTTTTATCTGTTAAGCAAGATCTGGTGATATTTTAAGATGGTAAATGGCATCCCTACTTCCATAAACCATTGCTCTCTGAAGTGTTTTAGGCATAATGGAATTTATCTTTTTAATGGGAAAATGCTTTTTAAATTTTCATCAGCCAAACTGTAGAAATGGGACAGCTATAGTGACCTGGGCCACATACTGTCACCTGCTTGCTGCGGTATGTTTGGGGATGATTAAGTTATATGTTTCATAAGAATAGTCTGAGGAAGATGGAGATAGGTGAATTAAATCACTTCATCCCAGAAGGGTTGGTTAGTGAATTATTAATTTTTAGGAACTCTGCTTTAGAATCTGAATCCGTAAATATCTTTACTGTAGACTATAGGTATTTATGTTACTGAAAAACTGAAATTGTTTTTTGTATATCTGTTATTTGATGACAATTCAGTTTTTAGAACTGATTTTATTTTTTCAGCTCTCAAGGAAGGAATTTGGAAATGTGCTTTTAAGGAAGAGCAGATGTTATAGTAGTTTATAGTGTGTTAATATGTCCTAAGTTAACGTATCCAGAATCTCATTCACTCACTTTCCAAACGTAATGACCTGAATCTTGCAGTTTTCCCCCCTTTATGTCTATCTTTATTTTATAGGTTATATTATCTTGCCTAATGTCCCAATTTAAGAAGAATTAGGAATATTTTGGCCCTTGAACACCAGGGGGGGTTAAGGGTGCCAACCTCTGTGTAGTCAAAAATCTGAATATAACTTATGATTCTGCCAAAACTTAACTACTTATTACAACTTACTGTTGACCAGAATTCTTATCAATAGCAAAAACAGTTACCATCTATTTGTATGTTATACGTATTGTATATATTACATATGATGTTATATACAATATGTATACGACGTATTCTTACACTACCATAAGCTAGAGAAAAGAAAGTGTGATTAAAATCATAAGAGACAGTGCACTTACGGTACTGTTTTGTATTTATTAAAAATAACCAAGTGTGAGTAAACCACGGAGTGCAAACCCGTGTCGTTCAAGGGTCAACTATGTGTGTGGTGTCAAGTAGCTTTGTTAGTCATTGTGAATAAATCAATTAAAAACTGACGTAAGGGCCAAAACAACCCAATTATTATAAATTGGACGATGAATGAATCTTAAAATTATTCAACTTACTTCGAGAAACCAGTTTTGGTTATCTTTATTTCCTCGTGGCTCTGTTCCTTATCATTTGGCATTTTGAAAATAAGAAATCTTAGACTAGATTCTTGACTGAAGACCCTTTTTATTTTTGATAAATGTTTCTTTTTACATTCCAAATAATACATAAACGAGAACAAATCACAGCCAGTTTGAGAAACATACGTATCTGAGGTGGAGATACCACAGGCTATTATACATACACATAGGATTTAACTAGATTGTACACATTTTGATGTTTTTGATGGCTTGTAAAGTTTTCACTTTAACTCTCATATATGATGGTTGGTGTGTTGTACGAGTCAATTTGGAGAGCGATCTAGCTAAGAAATGCTGAAACTCTGACTCAGAGGTCAGAGGCCCTAAGTAGCCTTTCTGTTGTTGGATCTTGGCTTTTGTCTAGCTTTTCTTGATTCTTGCCCATTTTTGAAGCCTTGTTTTCCACTCGTAACAATTCTGTGAGCATCGCGGTCTCATTCCCATGAATTCCTTGCCTACTTGATGTGCCTAAAGTTGGACGCTGTGATTTAAAACCATCACCATGAGCGGTATAACAAGCACATGAAGTTTTAGACAGCATCCACATCTCCCTGAGAAGTCTTGTGATTTCACTAGGCAGGATGTCTTTGTGCCAGAGTCACAGTTGGGAAAAATGATGTGGAGGAAAAACCAAACCAGAGGACAGAGCAACAGCTGCTGTCGAGTGACATCAGGGCTGAATTCAAGTTTTAAGATCTGGATTAGAATCCTCCGGGCACTTAGGGGCAGGGCACCTGGGTGGCTCAGTCGGTTAAGCGTCTGACTCTTGGCTTCAGCTGTGGTCATGATCTCGTGGCTCATGAGTTTGAGCCCCACGTCAGGCTTCCCTCTGATAGGGTGGATCCTACTTGGGATTCTTTTTCTCCCTCTCTCTCTCTGCCCCTCCCCTGCTTGCTCTCTCTCTAAATAAACAAACTAACTGAACAACAAATCAAGAATCCTTCTGGTACTTAGCAGTTGTGTGACTTTGGTCATTGTTGAACTATTCTGAGATGTTTCTTTTTGGCCTCAAAAGTTTTCCCCATCCTTCTTCTGTTCATCTTTTGAATAGATGACTCAGCTTACACTTGGCAGAGAAACAGAAGTCATGAGATTAAAAACTCCCTCAATATTCTGCTTCCAAAAATGACTGAGTTATGTACATTTCCAGAATTTCCTCCTTTTGTTAAATATTTAAGGTCAGTTATCTCCACTTGGATTTGCAATTGCATCCTGTTCTATCCTCCTAAGAAATGTGTACTATCAGTTGATCTTGTTTCCTTTCCTAAATATTCAAGCTGTTCCTCTTAACCAAAACAATTCTGTAAGCATTTAAACATATTCAAGGCTCTTCTCTATTAAAAAAGAACCACGCCCTTTCTACATCTACCTAGCTATTGTCTTCTTTCTCTTGTCTTTCCATTTACAACACACTTGTGGAAAGAGTTGTCTGTATTTGCTGCCTAGCTCAGATTTTTCTAAATTGGTTTCTCTTTCCATCATTGTATCACAATTGCCCTGGATAAGGTGATGAGTGCCCTTAGGGAAACCAAACCTAAAGGAGGTTCTTGAGTTCACATGTCACTGGACTGCTCAGTAGCTTGCTTCAGGAATGGTCTCTTAGTCTTTTTGAAACAGTTACAAGAAGCCTTCTCTCTTGGTTTTCTTCCTGAATGACTCCTGATTTCTCTCTCTGGGGAGTGGGTACCGTTATCTACTGTTATGCCCAGAATTCATGATCCCCAAAGACCACCAGGGAGCCGAGTCCGATGCAAAAGCAAAGAGCCTTTATTCGAGCTAGCTCGAGCTCAATCCCCTACCTGCACCGACGCAGCGGTGAGATACAGGGGAGAGAGGGCGAGTTTCAAAAGCACAAAGGTTTTTTTGGGGTCTAGGGGCAGTTGGTGAGGTAATGGCTGTGGCCTCAGCGGATTGGCTGGGGAAAGGGTCAGAGTCCTGCTACGCAGGTCGCAGGGTGTTTTGATTGGGAAGTTTGAACAGGTGAGCGGGAGGTTACTCAAGGGGAGGAGGCGTGGTCAAGGTGGAGGACACAGAACAAGATGGAGTTGGTTGGCGTAGGTCCGCCCTTTCACTACCAGGTGTTGAGTGTTGGAACTCCCCAAAGCCAGTCCCACTTCTCTGTTGCTCCTGCTCAGTACTCTTCCTGAGATTTGCATTTACCGACATGGTTTGCATTGCCCTCTGCATGTGTTACATACTAATGACTCCAAAATTTTTCTGAGCTCTCATGCTGTCTATCCATCCGTCACCTGGATAGTTTCACTTGGATATTTCCAGGGCACCTCATACTCTTCTACCCAAACACTCCATAAGTTCGGAGTCATCTGCGATGCCTCATCCGCATTATTCCCACATTTCACTGTTTTCCTTCCCGATGTCTTTCTCACCTGACCTCTCTGTGTTTCTGCTGCTGTCACCCTAACCCAAGCTAACACTGTCTCTTTCTTGGACAACTCTAGTGGTTTTGTATGGGATCTTGTTTCATTCATTCTGGTCCCCTTCCTCTCCGTTTGCCACTCATTGCCAAGAGGATTTCTGAAACACAAATATAATATGCTACCCCAGCTACTTATTTTTCACTGCCTTCCCATTGATGTTTGAATAAAGACCAAAATCCTTAAATGGGCTGCGTGGTCTGGATTTTACCTCCCTACTCTCTCTCTTCCTTTCTCTGACATGTGAGTGAGTGCCTTGCTCCCTCCTCCTTTGGGACTTTATGCTTGTTTCTTTTTCCTCCCTCATCGAACTTTGATCCTTCCGATGTTAGCACAGGTGGTGTTTCCTCAGGGAAGTTGTCCCTGATTCCCATGGAGATTGGGTGAGGACTTATAGTCTTCCCTTGTCCTTCATAGCCCTTTACACATGTGTAACTTTATGTTTAATTATGTGAGGATTTGATTAATGTCTCTTTCCCCATGACAAGAAGGACCATGTCCTTCCCCCTCTCCCCCCACCATTGTAGCCTTGGTGTTGCAAAATACTATTATATGGTTGGAACTGACATTCTTGAATGAGTGAATGAATGAGGAATGAATGAATCAGTGACATCAGTTAGATTGGAGTTCGAGTGCTGGCTCCTCCACTTAATCGTTATTTGACTTTGAGCAAGCTTCTACAGAGTCAGGGTCTCTAAAAGCCTTTCTTCCTCATCTGTAATATGGGGGTAATAATTTTATAGAATATAAGAATATAAATGAAAATTGCATAGTTTAGTTCTAGCTCATGATAAGTGCCAATTAATCATCAGACGATCATGGTATTACTACAGGAGTGTTAGTAAATTCTGGTTTTCTCAAGTAAGTGCGTTTTCTGTGCATGTTTAAACTACTTGAGCCTGAAGGAAAAAATGGTGGGCTTGGAAGCTCGTGAGCCCCCGTCTCCTCTTATCTGTCCTTTAATGCTGGTCTTTCCATACATTTGTCCACATTGGTGTCTGATTTTAACACATCTTTCCATAACAGGCTGTACAAGGAAGAACTAATTTAATGGTGACTTTGGCACCTAAACTGGCTTTTTTGACACGTTCCAGGCACGTGAACCGAATCTTTGTCCTTTAATCCCACTCTGGACACCTCTAAGCTCAGAGCCATTTCCCCCATCTTTGGGGCTTTAGAACCCAGAGGGCCAAGCAGATATAAAATGTTGTTACTTTTAATTTTTCCTTTGCTGACAGTTTGAATCTAAAAACAATGAACTTCCCTTAGGATGTTTTTATTATGACTTAACCAGTCATTTAAAATATTTTATATACAGGGGTGCCTGAGTGGCTCAGTTGGTTAAGTGTCTGACTTTGGCTCAGGTCATGATCTCATAGCTTGTGAGTTTGAGCCCCGCATCGATTTCTGTGCTGACAGCTCAGAGCCTGGGGCCTGCTTCGGGTTCTGTGTCTCCTTCTCTCTCTGTCCATCCCCCACTCACACTGTCTTGATAAACATTAAAAAAATTAAAAAGTAAAATACTTCATATACTTATTTATGAATACTCTTACACTGACAAATCTTTCTCTGAAACATGCACACACTGCGAGTATAGGAAGTGCTTTTTGGGGACTGAACTTTTGTTTTGTATTGTTAGCAAAACAATAAAGTTAAAATTTGGAGTCCCTTTTCATTCTCTCTCTCTCTCTCTCTCTCTCTCTCTCTCTCTCACTTTCTGTCTCAATCTCTCTCTCCGTCTCGTTTTTTTTTTTTTTTAAGAGAAGCTATGCTTTTAAAGCCAAATTTATAATATGAGGATAATACATATTTATTTGCTTAATACCTGATTCATAGGGTGTTTTTAACACGGTCTGTGCATGTATGTATATATTTATGCACACATATAAAGTACTTGGCTAAAGTACATTTCAGTTTTGTGACTTTTAGTTCAGTGTTGTTGTAGCGGATTTTACAGAATATATCGTGACTTGATATTCCATTAGTCCTTATCTGGAGAAACATATACACTTAATTGATTTTTTTTCCCTTTAGTATTTGCTATCAAACTATAGTTTACACTGAGTATTAAAAAAGTCTTATACTCGATGTTGCTGAGGCTAACATTTTTGCTAACCACTGGTACACTAGAGAAGGACCCATGAAAGGGGGTGCATATTCTCTTACAGGAACCAAGAGTCCGCAATTGGGGCATGGTGGAGCTAATTCTACCAGTGAGGCTGCTGATGGAGTGCTTCCCAGGGCAAATTGGAGTGACGTCTCCCCCCTGAGTGGTGACTGGAACTCTGAGGATGAATCCCGCAGAGTGTCCTTTTTGATTTACGAGAAGGGCCTGCTTCGGGGGTGAAGTGCAGGCTCTCATGTCTAGTTCGTCGCTTAGGACAGTCAGTGGCATTCTCTAGAGGTTGTCGTGTTTCTTACCAATATTTGTATAACACAGGCAAATTCAACTATGAGTAAAACTATTTACATCAAAAATGAAAATGAGGAGAAATGGGTATATAAAACAAGGTGAATAACCTCAGCATAATTAGAAATTTCAGCAAGTGAAGACTAAAGTTGAGAAGAAGTATTTTTAGTAGAGATCCTCTCATGTCCTTGACCATCAGATTTTCTTGTTATTTAATACCTACAAAGGCTTTCCTTACTTCTTTGAATGGCCTTACATCCCTGTAAGTGCTGAATTTTGTATAATGTCGGACTGTTGCCGGGCTGAAGCCCACGACTGTAACACACTCTTCCTGATGAATTACTTATGGAGGATGGGAAGGTCCTGTAAAGGACGGTGGATCTATGTTCTCTTCTCTGCTTTTCTGACCATTTAGGAAGACTTGGAAGGTCTGGAAGGAGTTCGGGTGAGCCAGCCTAGAGCATTATGTTGCTAAAGAGCAAAATTACTAAAGGATTTTACAGCTTATGGGTAGAGCATTTCAGGGAATCAACATTGAGTTATTGGTCTAAAATCCTAACCAACTATAGGGTCACAGAGGGGGAGTTTTTGTTAAGCACACCTGAGACATGTTCACATGACCAAATCCTTTCTGAATAAAAGGTCCTGCCAGAGTTTTCCATCACTCTGTTTTTCCGGACTGATAATAAAGCACAGACCATGATCCCTTTGAATGCTACTTCAGGAGGTGGTGATTTTTTATTCCTCGAATGGACAGCTCCAAGAAGATCAGGTTTTGTTAATGCGTCTGCCTTGGCTTCCACTCTTAGGATGGAACTGTTGGACACATTGGCAGCCGTGGTTTGGCACATTGAAACTCATGGGAAACTTGCTAATGTTGCTTGGTTCATGGGATAGGAAGAGTCTTAGTGTCTTCAGGCAGATTCTTAGCTTTTATATGCTAATTCTGGGAGCTGTGTTCTGCAGGGTATGGTTGCAGAAATTGGCCTTACAATGAGGCCCTGATGCTGCTTCCCCAACATTCATAGGAAGCACATCTAATTATTCTTTCTCTCTGATACTGGAGAAATGCTGGGTGCTTACTTGGGGAACACTTTTCTGTCACAGGCAGGGTTCTTACCTAGTTTATGTGCTAACCTCAAGAATCTGGTTGGATTGTGTCTTCCCATTTGGGTTTTTTAGCTTGGGCTGTGAGCTCAGCCTTGAACTTTTTTGGGCAGATTTTCTCCTCTCCATCTACTCATCTCAGAATGAGTATATCTTTTTTGAGCCATGTTCTGTATCCATAGTTCATATGAAATGGCTTGTCATTCTTGCTTATCACTTAAAATAATAACTGGCTCCTTCCTGTTGTAGCATTTGCTAATAATGGCAGAGCTTTCCAAAAGATTATGATAATCTGTCAAGAGGATTGCACAAAGTCTACCCCCACCTGCCTTCTTCAAAGCAGAGTTGAATTGAACAACATAAAGTGAATTTTCAAAGCTAAGGATTTTGACTAAAGTTTTACTGTGTTAAATTGATACCAAATGACTGGAGGCATTGAGTTTTTAAAATTGGAAATATGTATACAGCATCCATGGTAAACATCCAATTCTTTTTTTATTAGTGTCTTTTTTCTACTGCTTTCGAATAATATGCTGTAAAAGTCTCTCTCTCTCCGTACACACACACACACACCTGTGCATGCACACACACATATATACACATACATTTACACACATGTATATACACCATATGTGTGTGTACACATACATACCATATATATATTGAAAAAATATACGTAGTTAGTAAATAAGACTTTAAGGAAAGACACGAAAATGTTGATAAATGTGGTTATACCTGGTTGGTAGAATTGGGATACTATTTACTTCTTTATACTTTGCTCTGTGTTTCTTAGGGAAACTTTGCTCTGTGTTATTTTTATGATCAATAAAAATACTTTTTATCTGATCACTTATTTTTGTACTAAAAAAATGCTTTAAAAATTTGCCAATAATTAAAGACAGTAAAACTTGTATATTGACCAACATTTGAATTGGAGCTAAAAACCTCTTAGGTTTTTCACATCAAGGAAACTATTTTACTTCTATAATTAAGACCCCTACTGATGGGTGTTTAAGAATTGTCCACTGTACTTTGGATACATGTAAAAACTACACCTGGTAAAATAACTATCTAATTGGGTTTTGGAAAACTGGGTAGATATTCTTTCGTCTGAGTGAATTTGTTTGCTTTTAGCTGATTATCATAGTAAATTCTTTTAAATTTGTTATCTGTTAATAAAATACAACAGAAATCAGTCCATCTTTGCAACTCTCAAGATTCCTTAAGCACGTTTGTTGCAACTTATTAAGAATTTGTCTTAAAACCAATTTCTTCATTAGTGATTTCTTTCTACATTTTTGAGCTTATTTTGAGATAGTTTTAAAGATAAAGTTAATTTTATGTTAAATATTTTAAATTGGATATTATTTAATTAAAACTTATTTTCCAAGTGAAAATTAATTTCTTTCCCACAGTATTAGCCTTTATTTATTAGCTTATGCACTGGAACAGTGCTTGGAGAAATATGAGAATGCATCACAAATTTATCAGAGATCTTTTGTATAATTTTTAAGCTTTCTGAGTTTCTAATTGTTATACATAGGTGACCTAATCATTACTGTTATCATATTTCCTTAATGAGGATTTAAGCAGTTCTTAACTTCAGACATTTATAATGTAAAACCTCTAAGAAATGAATAGATAACTCAGTATTTCTGGAGGAAAAAAGTAGAGCATAGAGGAGTCATTAGTTGAAGTTGAGGAGAATTTCAGATTATATGTTCAACATTTCTCTATTCCTACCTCATGTGAGGTACTACTCTTGGTGTCCAAGAGAAGTGTTGGTATTTTTTGTTTTTTGTTTGTTTTTTGTTTGTTACTACTAGTGAAAAGCAGCTATCTTGTGCCCAATACTGCGTTTTCTACAGGGGTATAAATAGAAATTGGTTAATATCATTGTAGGGGCTGGCTAACTTTACACAATTTGGGCTTTTCTCTGGCTACATGAAATTATAAAATACTTATTAACAATATGTTGTTAGGTGTAAAGATTGTTTTTTCTGATCATCTGGTAATATACATGCTGGTTTCAAATTTGGAATTTTGAATCAAGTGATTTAATCACATATTGTTCAGTAGAATAGAACTGAAGGCATGTAGTAAGTAGCATTAGGTTATGTATATTTCAGTATTTTTGAGTATTTATGGAGAACTTATCTACTTACTTAAATGTGATTTAGTTTTTCCAGTCAGGACTTATTCCTAGTTTGGTTTTCCAAAGAAAATTTGTGTGTGTGTGAATGCCACACTTTTCCTTATCCGTTGACCTTTCTGAAGACTTTGTATTCTCCATTTGATGCCTAATTATTTAAGGATTCTCTGAGCAGTTTGCTTGAAGTCTGTTTTTCCCTCTTAGCCCTTGACAGCAAAACACATCTTCCTGAGTGAGGCCCCTTTGATCTTCAGAGAGCTTTATCTAAAGGGAGATTAAAAAGAAGTCTGTCAGGCATTTTCCCAAAGAAATTGAAAACGCTTCCTAAGATTCAGATCAGGTGAAGCTTCTTCTCTGAATTAAGACATAGGAAAATAACTCAGTTTATCAGTGGTTAAATCATAAGTTAAAGATATCAGAGATTTGCCTTACTTGGTATGAGGGAATGTTTGTTATTTCGGCACAGGTACAAATTTTATGCAGTAATATTGATGACCAGAAGCAGCTTGTGTCCATGAACTTTACTGTTTTTAATACGACTAGTGTCTCTGGAGAAGAGAAGAACGAGGTTCTGTTAGTTCTTGGCGTTGTTGGGGCCTAGTGTCATGGAAAGAATTTTTAACTGGCCTTCTCTGTATCTAGAGTTGAAAGATTTCAAGTATACATATGCCGGCCTCTCTCTCTCTCTCTCTCTCTCGTGTGTGTGTGTGTGTGTGTGTGTGTGTGTGTGTGTACGTACACGTACGTACATGTGTAATGTACCAATTTTGTGCCACTCTGGATTTGTACTATTTACCCAGATCAGACCTAACAAGTGTAGGACCTGATATGCTGTGGGTCTCAGAGAGAGTCGATGTACTGTCCTTAAAATACTATATACAACTATTTAAAGATCTCTTGAAGGGCCTCACTTTTAATGAAGAAATATAAAATCTATACTCCAACTAAATTGAATTTCTGATTTACTATTAATTTTAATCTTTAAAAGAGAGCTAAGAACAGCCAATGAAAATAATTTATAACATAAAACACGTCTGTAAGAAGTGCTTCGAGCCTCTCAGTCAGTCAGTGAGAAAACCTTGAGGAGAAAGAAAAAACTGTATCTGGTTACAATGGAATCTCTTCATTGAATTTTGGGGTATGGAAGGAGAGGAAACAATAAGAAACTTTAACAAGGGGTTACAGTTTGATTTCTGAAATGAATGGTTGAAAGGACAGAGAAAATAAGGAACTGACAGGAGAATCAAGCTATCCAAATTTTTTTTTCAGAAATTCCAGCCTTTTTATGAAATTTCCAGAAAATGGCTTAGCCTTATGTTTTCCCATTTTGAGCTGCTTGGAAGAGAATATCATATAAATGCAAATTTCCACTATAATCATTTATTCGCCTTGTATTATGTGCTTAAAGAGTTGGAGAATCCAGAAGCTGTTTAATATACAAGTCATTGCCTATAAAATACTCCTTTATCACATAAATAATTTGCTGTATTTGACAAGCAGCTACCTCTCTCTCCTCCTCCTTATTTTCGCCACTGAACAATCTCTGAGTTGACCAAGAAGACCCTGTCAACATCTGGCAATTATTATAGCTGCTTGAGGACTATGGGTATATGACTTGAGTTGCTATTAGTTGATAACATTTTGATGTCCTTCATTTCATTAATTAGTTTAGGAAAATGATTTGGATTTCAGATACAAGTGCTTGCTAATTACTTGAGTCACAAGAAGACTCAGAGAGGTCCAAGTGTCCTATTAATTCCTTTGAGTCTGAAAATTTTCTCATAATTGGTTTGGCAAGAAGAATGAGTGAGATTAGTTGCTAATGAGGAGATAAATACATAATTTTAGCATGATGTAAAGCTGTGATTGTCAGTAAGTGGTATTAGGAATCGAGATTATTTTTATTAGACCTTGTTTCTTTCTGCAAAATCATTATCATCTCCTGATATTGTAAATTGGGTTATTTCACAACATTATTTTTAATACGTGTTAATCCTCACACTACAGGTACTGAAAACCTTGTTAATTAAGGAGTCATTAATAAAGTTAGCAATATGAGCAGTCAGTTTATATTCTTCAACTAATTCAGATGAAATCCAATTTTGCGTATTTACCTTGTGTTTTCAAGTTGGCTGAAATACTTGAAGTCAAGAATAAGAAATGTCAGTTCACATAGGCAAACTCCGGTTGTGTTCAAGTGGACTGATAACGTTGTAGAGCAAGAAGAAATGCTGCTTGTCGTTGCCAAGAACAAAATAAGCTTTGTATGGTTTTGCTTTTGATAGTCTGTTTATAGTCCATTTGGCTTGGTGTTCCCAGTGCGTGTCCGGTGGTGCTCCTTTGAGGGCCACGCTGGGCCTCCCGTGGTTGGTAAACTTCAGGGCAGCATGCGCTTTCTCTGCATTTGATTTGTGGAAAAGGCTCAGTTTCCTCTTAAAAAATTGCCCTCTTCAAATGATTCATAACTGTAGCCACTATTACTTGATGCCTGAATTGTGGTCCTGAGTCCTTTTTTGTCACTTTTGTAACCTTCATACCCCTCTGTCCATAGTTTTGCTCATGCAAGAGAAGCCGTGTTGTTACAGTGTCTTTGGGTGCTTCCTCATCCTGTGTCTGTGGCTCCGGTTAGTGAATCCATAGTTCTCGCCATTACTCTCTGTTGGCAAAAAGGATCATAAGTATTATTTTGCATCTCTTGTTTTCCAGATGTCCTCAGAACTGCATCTCTTGTTGCAGGCGAGGGATTGAAAGCCCGGTTTAGTTTCTACACGTTACACATTTTGCACAAAGTTTATTTGAGCATCTAGCACATGCTGGGTGTGTTGCTAGACCCCATTAAGGAAATGAAAAACAATTTAGCCGTTTTTCTTTCTGGGGAGATTCACTATCTAGAGTGACAAGGCTAATAAGGTAGGAAACAATACAAAGCAAAGATAATATGTAAGTATGTGTTAAAAAAAAACAAATATATTTGATTATTGTGATGCTTCACAGAAAAATTGTAACTGATAACGACTAGTTCTGTACTTAGTTAAAAATGTTTACTTCTCCATCACAGAACCTTGCAATAAATAAATAGGGTACTAGCGTTTCAATTTTAAAGAAAATGAAGCGCTATCTCACTAAAGTTTGTGGAGCATCAGACTTTCAAAATTCAGAACTTTAGCCTAAATTAGTCAATCTCTATTTGAAATGGAAGAAACTGAGGCCAGCGACTTGCTTCAGTTACACAGCTAGCTAATGGTACTGCAGCCTTAGAGCGCGGGGTGACCGCTCCCACGTTGCGGTGGCCCACAGTACTTACGGAAGACACGCTTGTGAGTATTGACGATGGAAGAAAATGAAAGAAAGCCCCTTTCCGTACCCCCCCATCTCTATTTTCCTTTTTTCCTCTTGCTACTCCTCTTCTTCCATCATCAGCAGCATCTTCAATGTCATTGCCCCTGATACTTGCATGGCTTCTAATGGTTTAGAAAATATTTTCATGTATACCAGTTTACCTGAGCATCCCATCAACCTTGTGAGGTAGGTCAAGTTGATGTTGATCTAAGATGAAAAAAACACACCTGCAAATCAGTGAAATGATTTGGTAAAGTAAGTGAAGCCAAACCTCAAACTCAAATTGCATACTCCATGCCTTCCACACCACTGCTCAGAAAGCTGACTCCACCCCAAATCCTCCCCCAAATGAGGAGAATCAGTGAGAAAAACTTGGAGAAAATGAGTGAAATTGTGTTTAAATACTTATTGTGTTTACTTGGCTTGTACTGCTTAAAGTGCTTTACAAATATACTTCTTTGGCAATCCTTGTAGACATGTTGTATGCATTAGAGGTGGTTCCACAGCATAAACAAAAATCGAGGCTGGCTTGAAGAATAGCTTTGTGGAGTTTTAAAGCCCTGAGGGATCGCCCCTCTCTAGATGGGGCCCTTGCGTAGAGTGGGATGTTGGCAGTCCTAAATGACCTCCAAAAGAGCCTTTTGAATTCTTTTCTGCACTTCCATATGCTTATTCATTTACTACATGTTCCCTACAGGTTCAGCTACTAATATGTCTTGAATTACTGCTTTAAAATTGTTTTTCTTGGGGCGCCTGGGTGGCTCAGTTGGTTAAGCATCTGACTTCAGCTCAGGTCATGATCTTGCTGCTCGTGGGTTCGAACCCTGCATTGGGCTCTGTGCTGACAGCTCGGAGCCCAGAGCCTACTTTGGGTTCTGTGTCTCCCTCTTTCTCTGTCCCTCTCCCGCTCACCTCTGTCTCTCTGTCTCAAAAGAAATAAACAGAAAAAAAAAAACCTATCTTAGTATTTAAAAAATTATTTTTCTTTCTGGTTACCTTTTTCTACTTCCACCTTCTTCCTAAACATAGAGCCCTAGTTCCCAAAATAAGGTGTTAATATATATGACCATGTTCAGGAAGTGTGGTAGAAATGAGGTGATCATTTTAGACCATTGTATTGCCTTTATTTTGCTTGAGCTATTGTTCAGAGTTCATATAGGTTTCTAACTACCACAGCAGTGAAGGGTAGTGAAAGGATTATGGCTTTCAGGTCAGAATAATTTGGATTAAAAGATGCCCTCCACCATTTGCTAGCTGTGTGACTTTAGGCAAATGCCTTGACATCTTTGGGCCTTGACATCTTTGGGCCTTTTTCACGTGTAAGATAAGGCAGATACCTGCTATATAGGGCTGTATGAGTGTCATCCACCTGTCCACTTGACTTCTGCCCCAGATGCTCATCTTGTCCAGTACTAATCTCAGTCTGTCCCTGCAACCCTGATGCACACCTGACCTGATCTCCTCTCACTCTTCTCCAGTTTGTTAATGCCACCATCCTCCATCTACATACATGTTTTTTTCTCTTTCATACTTTATATCTAATTCATTGCTGTTTTGTCATGCTTACTGCCTATATTTCTCTCTGAGCTGTCTCCTTGTCTCTACCTATAATGACCTCGTATTAGTTCACACAACTGCCATCTCTCAGCGGGGTCACTGTGGTAAGATCCTGGCTGATGTCCTTGTATTCACTCTGATACCCCGCGGGCCATCCTGCACACAGCAACCAGGATGATGTTTTTCAAACAAAGTTAATCATGCCACTCAGCTCCTTCCCGTTGTCCCTTCTGTAGCACGTGGCCTATAAAGAGGCCCAGTGATCTGGAGCCTGCCCTGTCCCTCTTGCTCTTGAGCTGCCAGCTGCTTTCTGTTACCTTCCAGGCATGGCTTGTTCTGCCTCTTGGTCTGGAATTACTGCTCCATGCTTCCGGCCACCCTCCCCAGTCCTGTGCCCTTAGTTGTCCCACCGTCTCTCTGGAACGCTGCCGCTTAGTCTAGAGTCCTCTGGGAAGACGTTCTCATTGCTGTGTCTCCTTGTGGATCTGCCAAACCACGTGGGCTTCTTCGTGACCCTTCCAGAGTCGGATGTCCTCTCCTCAGAGCACGTGTGTCTCACTACTCCACGTACGTTCCCTTGGTTTGGCGGAAAGCAAATGGGGCACGGTAGACGCCTGGCATACTTTCTTCTACCTCCACTTAATTTTCCACTGTGAAATTTATTTGGTTATTGATGTTTTATTGGAAAGTAGTCATTTCTTTTTAATTGTGTGATTTTTGAAAGATTTACTTTGACGTATTACTTGTCCAAGTCATGGCCAGGTTTCCCTCTCCAGGTAGAAGTCTATGGGGGAATTAGACAAGAAGTAAAAAACTTCACTTGTCGAGCCCAGCTTGTATGGTGTACGCATGTTAAAGAATGATGTATATTCTACCTGTCCATGACCGTCTTCACGTACAAATCTGTGATTTCATGGTGGGTCAGCATTGTTTAAAAGGTTACCTTAGCTCTTCTCTAGTTTTCTGTGGCAACATGAGGTATTAGTTTTTCATTGTTCTATATGATTTCTGCCCAAAGACATTAACTCAAAAATTTTGACTTTACCTTTAAAATTCCCATAATAATTTAGTATGTTTAGTTTAGTTTTAAAGTCTGTTTATATATCCTGCTTATTATCTTTTGTTAATTAAAACTTGTACTTATCATGGAAAAGGCTCTCTATTTTAAAAAACCTGTGTTTTGAAAACCAATTTAAAACCCGTTTCACAGCAGTGTTCCTCATTTATGGATGATGTGATTAATTTTATTTATATTCTGTCTCATCAAAAGTTTTGGAGTGCTTCCTGAAATGTATAATATGCATATGGAAGCTATTCCTGTAATAATATTTCTTTGATCAGTTTCTGCCTTTAATGGCTTTCTTTAATGTCCTTGACCTGAACAGGATTCCATGATCTCAAGAAGTATGTCATTTCCATGTAGACATTCGTCTTCAGTTGTTACCATTACCTGTCTTGGTAATATCAACACTACAAGGCTGTATTTTCAAACAGTGGTCAGTGGTGATTTCAATATTAATTTTTTTTAAAGCAGACATTACATTTTTCTCTAAATTATTAAATTGTTACTCTCTTTGAAATCTATATTCCACTTTTCTGCCAAATGATACAGCTTTGTAAAATCCTCCAAGATTTTATTACCAAAAGCTGGTGGTCATACAGACCTCTACCATTCTTTTACTTCAGTATATATGTTTTTCTTTCTGTGTCACTGTCTTTTGATTTTGTAAGTGGTGGGTTTATTTTCTGTATTGAAATTTAGCATTTCTGTATAACTAAACTTGTCAGTTTCTTTGTAGTAAACTTTTCAAACTTCTAGTTCTTTCTCCCCAACCATTTTCTGCAACTCCAATTGAGTTTGGATGACCTCACCCAAGGATTGACCCTATGTGGTTGACTTTAAAGGCAAAATCCTGGGCCCTTTCCTGTGAACGGAATTCAAACTTAATCCACCCAGTGTACAGCATTCTCTTTGTTACAGTAACTGTCAAGAGGGACCTGCCTGACTAGGTCTTCTGGCAGTGGATGGAGGAAGAGAAACTCCTTTTGAGATGGCGAGGCATACGGATGTAAGTCCTGAGACCCTGTAGGCTTGATGGAAGTCATGCCGTGGAAGAACCGGCACATGCTGAAGTGGGCAGGTTCCAGAGAACCACAGAAAAGTGGAACCAGTACTTTGATCAAAATGAACCTGAGGGGCACCTGGGTGGCTCAGTCGGTTAGGTGTCTGACTTCAACCCAGGTCACGGTCTCACGGTTCGTGAGTTTGCGCCCTGTGTCAGGCTCTGTGCTGACAGCTCAGACCCTGGAGCCTGTTTCGGATTCTTTGTTTCATTCTCTCTCTGCCCCTACCCGACTTGTGCTCTGTCTCTCAAAAATAAATAAATGAAAATAAAATTTTAAAAAAAGCGAACCTGAAACATGACCTACCCTCTGTACTTCACAATTATGTCAGCCGTTAAATTATTTCCTTGTTTAAGCCAGTTGCAGTAGATACCCTATTTGCAAAAGGTGACATCCTAGTGATTCAGTTTTGCTTTATGGTTTTTATCTAATGTGTACAATGAGAAGTTGGATGAAAACATACATGTACTTTCTTCTCATGGAAGTGTATCCTTTTCCATTGATTTAAAACATACTTCTTATGAAACATTACCCCTGTGGATTTTCTGTTTGGTTTTACTGACTTATCTTGAAATCTCTATATCAGTTTAAAAAAAAAAAGATTAAAGTATTATCTTCTTGTGTTACATTTTAATGTTTTTGGGGTAAATCTCCCTTGTTATTTTTCCAAAATGTCTTGGCCATTAACCTCCATTTACTCTAAGATTAACTTGTAAATTGTTTTATAAAATTTTGGAATTTGGATTAAAATTCCTTTTATTTTGTAAATTTGTCTTACAAGTTAATGTGGAACTTTGGGTATCTTTATGTTATTAGGTTTTGCTGTCTATCCCAGAACATGGCACATCTCTTTATATATCCACTGTTTTTATGTCCCTAATTTTTGGAGGTAGATTCTCCACATTTCTTGTTAATGTACTATTGGCCATTTAATACTGTTATTTTGTTGTGAATGAGGTCTTCACTTGTTTCCTTTTTTGTTGTTGTTGTTTAAGTTGGAGAAAAAAGATTTTTTTTTAAAGTTTATTTGTTTTGAGAGAGAGAGAGAGAGAGGGAGCAACAGGAGCAGGGGAGAGGCAGAGAGAGAATGAGAGAGAGAATCCCAAGCAGGCTCCTTGCTGTCAGTATACAGAGCCTGATTCGGGGCTCGATCTCATGAACCATGAGATTATGACCTGAGTCGAAATCAAGAGCAGGACACTTAACTGACTGAGCCACCCAGGCACCCCTTAATTTGGAGAAAATTTTTAAACATACAAATAGAATTATTAGAAAAAGAATCCTAGAATGCCATATTTACATGTTCTCTTTAAATAAAATTCAAATAAAGTTGAATATCCAATGACCATGAATTTTACATGTATCTTTGTCTGTTTTCATTTGTGTGGGGACCTCTTTATTTCTTTCTTCCTGATCAGTGTTGCTAGAAATTTATCAATTTTATTAGGCTTTTCAAGGAACCAAAGGTTTACTCTGTTGTTCCTTTCCTAATTCTTAAATTAGATGCTTATTAGTTCATTGTTTTCAGCCTATCATTTAATTTATAAATTTTCTGTCACTTTTGTTGCTTCTTGGAAGTTCTGATATGTGGTATTTTCCTTATTGTTCTAGTGTAAGTTAACAATTTAATTATGATTTCTTGTCTAATCAATGAATTATTTAGGTATGTGTTTTTAAATTAAATTTCCTTATTGTTTTCTGAAATACTGATTTCTAATTTAACTACATTATAGTCATAGAATTTGAGGTATATTAAGCTGATTGTTTAAAATTTCTTGAGACTCACTTTATGGCCCAGTATGTGGTCACTTTTGTAAATGTTCCACATTTGCATAAGAGTATTCTCTGATACAGGTTCTAAAAATACCTATTAATCAGGTTGTTAATTATATTGTGCAAGTCTTCAATATCTTTAATGATTGTTTTTAGTCTGAATAGCTAGCAATTACTGAGAGATATATGTTGAAATATTCCACTAAATGTTGTGTCTGTAAATTTCTCCAAGTTCTTTCAATTTTTTCTTTATAAATTAGAGACTGTGTTATTAAGTAGGCAGAATAATGTCTTCGTCTGTCTTAACCCCCAACCCCCCTGCCCCAACAAGAAGATGCTTATATCCTAATTTCCAAAACCTGTGAATATGTTCTCTTACATGGCAAAGGGGAATTAAGGTTGCTAATCATGTGATCTTAAAATATGTCGATTATCCTGGATTATCTTGCTAGGCAAGATATAATCATAGTGGTCTTGGAGTATGGACTACTAATAGTGGAATATGGGGGCAGAAGAAGAAGGCAGAGTGGTGTGATGTGAACAGTAGTACATCAGCTGGTGCTGGCTTGAAGACGGACGGACAAGGCCATGAGTAAATGCAGGCAGCTTCTAGAAATTTGGAAAAGAAAGGAAATGGATTCTTTCCTAGGGCCTCCAGAAAGGATGTATAGCTCTGCCCGTTTCAGACCTACGTCCAGTTTCTTGTCAGTACTTCCCTGCTGTATCTTTTTCCTCCTTTTAACTTGCTGTCTGTCTATATGCTTATGTTTTATAATCGTCATGTCTGTAGATTATGATTTTTTTTACATAATTTCAGAATACTTGCTTTTAATTAAAGAACTCAGAATAATTATGCTTATTATGATTATGGATGTACTTGGACTTATTTTTACCATTGTATTTCTGCCATTTTATTTTGTTCCACTTTTGCTTTTGAACTTTTTACTCTGTTTTCCTCTGCTCTTTTGGATTTAATAGATTATATTTCTGTTGTTTTTCTAGTTACAGTTAACATTCAAGGACCTGTAAATGATTTTAATTCTTGTCATTTCTTTTCCACATTCCTATTTTCTAGTATATTTAGTTTTCTCTTGTTTTCCTGTAAATCCCAAATTCAGTATCATTATTGTTGTTTTTATATGGTTATATTTGTTTGGAATTTATTACGTTTACTATTTTCTTGACCCAGCATTTTGTCTGGGATCTCAGAACATCCTTCTGGGTTTTTGTTGTTGTTTGCTTGTTCATTTGTTTGCTTACTTTTCAAAGTATATATAATTTAGAAGTTCTTTTTGCATTTTTTGGTTTCATTTGCCTGAAAAATATTTTTATTTTGTGTTGTATTTGAAATCTATTTTATTTGCTACAGAATTTTAGACTAGCAGTTGGTTTCTCTATCATGAAGATAGGATTTTTGATTAATAGTTACTTTCTGTTTGCTGTCATAAAATTGTCTTTTGTCTTTGGGCTTCCAATATTGCTATTGTAAAGTTCTCTGTAAATTTATTTGCTGTTTCTAAGATGGTCTATTTTTGGTGTTTTTAAGTTTTGTGATAAGGTGTAGATTCTTAATAAATACCTTAATTGTATTGGGCTTCATCGTATTTCCTGCATCTGAGGATTTGGTCCTCAGGTTGGTCTGTCACCAACTCTGGAATATTGTTGGTCACTATTTCTTCCATCTTTCATTTTCTTTGGAGGTGCTGTCACATGTATCTTATGTTTTACTTAGGCTGCTTTCTAGGGAACTTCCTCTTTCCCACCTCCCAGCTCACAAGTTCTCTTTGAAGCTGTATCTGATTTGCTGTTTAGGTCATTCTATTTTTACAGTGCCAGAAGGTGTATTCTTTGTAAAATATGCTTGGTCATATTTTCATTGTCTCACGATTTTTACAAACATACTGAATATCATACCTCATGTTCTGCTTGTGAACATTCTGTATATCTTAAGGTTTTTTTGTTTTTATGAGTCTGAAGATTGTGTTTGCTTTTTCTATTGACCCTCTCTGCGATGGCTTGCTTCCCTTATATGTTACCGTTTTTATTTTGAGTTCAGATGTGTGGAGATTTTAATTGTAAAAATTCTGTGAGGGCTGTGTCTCAGGAACCCTTGTCTAGAGATGATTGTGTTTTCTCTGTTTTGTGTTTGGAATGGCTAGCAGTGTGGGACTACTTCAAATTAATTGCTCTGTTTGGGCTATGTTGGACCACACAGGTAGGGTAAAGTGAAATGTCAGTCATTTGTGTTTAAAACTCAGACTTGTTCCCCCCACCTTTGTCCATAATCAAGACGAAAAAAAGCAACTTTCCTTTTCCACTTAATGATTTTTTTTTCTGTTTTATATCTTTTAAATCTTTTTTCTGTTTTAAATCTTCTGTTACAGAAGGTAGAGACCTTTAGTTGTTCTGGCTTGATTATAATTTCCCACTTTATATAGACCCAAGGTCTTGTCTCCAGTGTTTTGTGCAGTTGTTAAAAACACAATCCCCACATTGTGGGCTTGCCAACTTTGGCCCTCTGGGTGTGTGCTCCACCTTCATGTTCTGGGGCTCTTCGTTGTGTCCTTTGAGAAGGAGTTCTCCTTCCTTTCCTGTAAGCTGGGCTCTGCACATAAAGAGTTTCAAATATTTGTCTTGGTGTATTTTATTGCGAGGAAATCTTTGGGCGATCTACATTAGTTTTTTTTTTTTTCTTCTATTTCTTACAATGTACATATTTTTAGAAGGTGAACATTTATGAAGCGTCCACTACTCCTTTATGAATGTGTAGTTTTAAAAATATATGAACAGTATACCATGTTTGTTCTTAAATGCTGTTTTACTTACCATATTTTTTAGATTTATCCATGTAAATACATATGGATATAACATGTCACTTTTAACTGTCACATGAAATTCTATCTTATGAATAAATAGTGACGTGTTATTCATTCTTTCTCAAACAAAATATAACTAACAAAAATATTCTCATATGTTTCTTTGTGCGTATTTTGGAGAATTTCTCTAAGTTATACAATTAAAAGGGAATTGAAATCAGTTAAGGTCTGCCATTCTGTATTTCAACTGGTCTGGTCTCTTCTTTCAGTCGTGAGGAAAAAATGTTTGAAGATTGCTGGAGATTAAAACTCCCTTCAGAGTGAGCTCATAACCAAATGTAGTGTGTTGCTATTGGTTGGATTCAAATAAACCAGCTGTAATTGTTTTAAACATTTGTAGAAATTTGAATATGGACTGAAGGTAAGATGAAATTAAGGAATTAGTGTTAATTTTGTTATCTATGACGATAGTGTGACTTTATACAAAAATATCCTTATTTCTAGAAGATGCATGCTGAGTATGTGTGAGGCTATATCATGATGTCTAGTATTTACCTGGAAATAATTCAACAAAACATTGATAAGACAAATGTAGAAAAATGTTCATATTGAACTTGGATATTGGATACATATTTGTTAGACAATTTTTATACTTTATATTTGAGACTTTCACCATAGTTGAAAAAGACCAAAAAACAAATTATTTGCGCTTCATTCTGTAATTTGAAAGACTGTAGTTTTAGGGCCATATCTGGCCCTGTGCTGGTTCTTGTAAATAAAGTTTTCTTGGAACACAGTCTTGCTTATTTTGGCCTACATTTGTACCACGTGGCAGAGTTGAGTAGTTTTGACTGAGGCCATTTGGCCTGGACAGCCTAAAATATTTACTATCTGGCCATTTACAGAAAAAGTTTGCTCTATATACTTACCCTGATTTAATTTTCTTTGTAGCCTTTAACTCCACCCTTCTCTCTCCTCTTAACAGGTAATTGTTTATTTATTGTTTGGCTCTGATCACAATACTACAAATTAAGCAGACTTTGTGTTTTCACTAAAATAATACCAGGTACACATTAGGAGCTCAATAAACATTTGTTGAGTAAGAAGTGAGTTAGCAACATGTGAGAATCCAGTTGGCCCACGTCCTTGGTAGCACCTAATATTATGAGACTTATAAGTTTTGCCAAAAAAGTGGGTGAAATGATATTTCATTATTGTGTTCATTTGCGTGTCTTTGGTTAGTACCAGTGAGATGATGCATCTTTTTTGATGTTCTCTGCTTATTGATTCTGTACATTTCATCTTGGGTGAATTGCTTGCTACCCCTTTACCTGTTTTTCTGTTTGGCTCCTTTCAGCAATGCCTAGAGTACTGAGTTGAAGCCGCTCTCCTCCGGAGGGGAATGGCATTTGTTTTTGCTAGTTGCCCAGGGGCACGACTGCTGACGGCTACATTTAAAAATGGGTTGCTTGAGGCTGTTTGTGGGCTTCCTGGTAGTGTAGCTGGAATCTGAGCTACAGGCCGGTGTGAGGCCCCCTGGTGGTTATAAATTCTCTGGGAAGAACTCTAAGTCAGACTTGTTTCTTGGCTTTTCTCTTCCATACGGTGATTCATTTCGCTTACCTTTACACTGTGGTCAGTAGGGCTCTGGGCTTCCAGTATAATTCAGAAGTTTCTTTGGAGCTTCCCATTTTGTGGAGACCGTAGACTTTCGCGCCTGTTTCCGGTGGTCCCAGTGATCATCACGCCAAAGCTCCAGGCCACCAGAATTCAGAGACGGTGAAAGCTGTCCCTGAGGGCAGCTTCCTCATTTTCCCCCTGCCGATTTCTTACTCTCTTGGCTGATCAGAAATACAGTTTAGAATACCCTTCTTTGAAATATTTAACATTTTTTATTGTTTCAGTAGGCACACGGTTTAGGGTGTAGGTATCATGTGCCTATAGGGTGAAACTGCTATCTTTTTCACACACCAGTACTATACATTTTATTACTGGAGCTTTCCAGTAAGTTTGGGAAAATCTGTCCTTTCAGTTTACTGTTGTGTGGCTTACCTTTCCCGGGGATGTTTTGACATTCTTTACATGCTTTAATTGTTACTCCTTTCTTACATTAAAAGTTCTTCCCAAATCTGTTGACTCTTTTTTTGTTACACAAAATTAAAAATTTTAATGTCATTAAATTCATAAAGTTTTTCTCTTACGTGTTTTAAGTTTTGTGTCTTTTTGAAAAAGGAATCCTCACCCAGCGTTATAAAATATTTTCCTATACCTTCTGTTAATATAGTTTTGCTTTGAATATAGTGATCTTCAATTTGTCTGGAATATTTTTTGTAAGTTCTTTGAGGGAGGGCTTTGACTGTTCATATTCCTAAAAGGATAGCTGATTTAATTAACAGATCTTTTCTCAGTGTATCTGTCAGGGTCCTGGCGGAAAACAGATTGTGCAAGCAAACAGGGGTCATTTGAGAACAGAGTTTAATAAAGGGACTTTCCCAAATGTGTACCAGTTTAGGGAAACTGAAAGGAATTCTGTTGTACTCTGAAGCAAGTAGCAGCTGCTTTTCCTCCATGAGGTCTTAAAGGATAAGGCATGGACTTGGGAAATGGATGTTGAGAAGGCTGAGTGGAAAGGGCTACCTGATAGGAGCTGTGGCATTTTGTCCGGTAGTGAGCCTGGTGGTAACCTTACAGAAACAGAATAGTGCCTGGAGGTGAGGGGACAGGAAGAGTTGAGGGACCAGAATTAGTCCCTTGACCTAATTCTTCATCTTCGTTCCCCATTGGCTAAAGACAACTGGAAGTCACAGAAGCCCACTGATGTAGTCCCAGCAGGTCAGCCTCCTGGGGCACAGAGCAGGGAGCGGAAGAGCGTAGAGAGGTCTGTGATGATATTCAACATGTCCGTTGACTGGAAATTTTACCTTTTTTACCTCTCAAACTTCATGAACTCTACCAGGATAATTTGGCGGTCACTCTGAGCAGATGTACTGGGCTTGAATCCAGATTCTGCAAAGCACTAGTTGTGGGACCTTAGGCAAGTTATTTAGCCTTTTTGTGTCTTAGTGTTCTCAGTTGTAAAGTGGGAATAATGAAAATACCTACTTTAATGGGTTGTTGTGAGAATTAACTGAGGTTGTCTGTGTAATAAGCTCGGAACCGCTTCTGACACGTCAGTGCCAAGTAAATGCTAGCTGTGATGAAGACAGTGGCAGCAGTGATGATGTTGATGGTTTCAAGCTTTCTAATTCTTTCTGTATTAATATCCCACCATTTTAACACAGTGCTATATTGCTTTTGTGTTGTTTTGTATAGCTCATAGTCTTCCATTGTTTTTTTTTTTTTTTAACATTTTCTTACGTATTTTTCACTTTCTGTAAGTTTTTGGATTAGCTTGTCAAGTTACAGAAAAGTCATGTTTGAATTTTGGTAGGGATAGGGATTACATTTATTAATGAATTTGTTTAAAATGGACACCTTTACAATATTGAGTCTCACCGTTCTTGAACAAAGTGTATCTTTTCATTTTCCAGGCTTCTTTTATGTTCTTCAGTAAAGTTTTATAGTTGTCTTCATAAAGATCTTGAACATTTCTTTTAGTTTTATACCCACTTTAACGTTTATGTTGCTTTTTTCTATTAGATTCTTAAATTGGCTATTTTGGAGGTGTAAGAGAGCTATGGATTTTTGTGTTGACCTTGTATGTGGCCCACTTGCCAAATTTCTTATTTTTTCTGTTGGTTGCTTTTGATTTTCTAGGTGAATAATCATATTGTTTGTGAATTATAATCTTGTTTTTTCCTTTTCAATAATTTATAGCTGTAAGTTTTTGTTTATCTTATTGCAACACCAAATTAGTACAATGTAGGATTGTAGCAAGGGGAGTATCTCCCTGTTTTACTGTTCCTTTTAATGAATACTTCTAATATTTTACCACAAAGGTAAAATTTCCTCTAAATTTCTGGTATATACCCTTTGTTTGGTTTTGCTGAGCATTTTTGTTAGGAATTGGAGTTGAATATTATCAAATGATATTTCAGCCTCTATTTGATAATCTTATGATTTTTCTCCTTTAATATATTAATACAGTAAATTCATTAGGCTTTCCCCCCCTTTTTTTTAATCTTTGAACTATATGTATATACCTTAGGTAAACCCCACATGGTCTAACACTTGGCTGACTTTTTCCTTTACAATAATGTTTTGTTTAGAAGTATTACTTACGTTCATGTTCATAAATGCTATTTTCATCTAAGCTTGTTATCATATTTATCCTGTTTACAAATCCAGTTGTGTTGTTGGCCTCTTAAAATATGTTAAGTAGCTAAAAAAAAAATCTTTTTCTTTGCCCTACCGCACTTTTATGTAACATGGGAATCATCTATTCCCTGAAGATTTAGAAAACTTCCAAAAACCACCTAAGCTGAGTGCTTTTGCTTTTTCTTTAAGAGTTAAATCATTGTCTGTCATTTTAGTTGTGTCAGTGATTATTTGGTCTACTCATGTTTTTATTTTATGAAATTTTCAGTACATTTTTGTTTTGTGGGCCAGATGTTTTCTGTCACAACTACTCAACTCTGCCATTGTAGTGTGAAATCAGCCTTAGACAACAGGTAAATGAGAGTGGGGCTGTGTTTCATTAAAACTTTATAGAAACGTGTGGCAGGCCAGAATTGGCCCACTGGTCTTAGTTTACCAACTCCTGATCTAGCATAAGGATTATGAGAATCTGAAATTTAGATATTATCCGTACATAATAGCATTTGTGTCTGTTAATCTTTTTGGTGGTAATTTGTTGAAAACTTGTACAGCCTTATCCATTGTTTTTGATATTTTTTATATTTTCTCTCTTGAATCAGTGTGGAAAGTCCTCATTTTTCTAAAACATTATATTTAGTAGTAATGCATGTATTTTAAGCAAGCATGATATTATGAAAATTAGTTTGGGTTTGGGGGAGGCAAAACAAAACAAAACAAAAAAAAAAAACCTTGAGAATTACGATGGCGTATGGCCCTCCAAAGCTCAGTCCTACCCAACAAAATCTTACTCCTTAGGGTTTAATTTCAAGGGCAGGATATTGATTAGGAAAGGCTTCCTAGGGGCATGATAATGAGAAAATGGTTAAGCATTCAGATTTAGTACTGTTGGCTGAATGTAAAGTCCTTTAAAAATTTTTATAGTACCTGGTTCTAAGTTTACATTTTGCTTGCTCCCAGTGTTGCAGATTGTCTTCTCCCTAATTGTTCTTTATTATACTAGCTAAAAGCTTGTCTTCCCTACCCTCTTCAAAGAAGCTCTCTGGGATTAGTTTTCCAAGTCAACTCGTTTCCAGATTCATCTATTTTTATCTTTTATCTTTGTTTATTGGTGTTTGCTTTCTGATATATTTAAATAAATGAATAATTGGTTTCCTACCTCCCATCTCCTCAATTATTTGCTCTTCTGATTATAAATCTGGATTTATTTCTTCTTTCTTTTATTATTTTTCTGGTGTGTGTCATTTTTACTATCATTTTCTAAAGATTTTGTAATTGCTTCTGTAGTTTCTTTAACAAATGATTTCATTATGGAGGAGAATTAAAATTTTCCCCTTATTTACCTATTTTTGTCATGAATTTCAGTTTCTGTTACATTATCTTCAGAGAATATCTCTATAACTTATGTTCTTTTGAATTGAGGATTAGCTTATGGCAAAATTTGTAATCAAGTTTTATAAGTGTTAGACAGTTATGAAATTATTTTTGAAGTCCATTACAATGATCATAATTTAGGATGCCTTTATCTAAAGGTAGTAGCAAGCCAACTGAAAATGGCTTAAGCTGAAAGGAAATTTATTATCTGCATGACAAGAAGGCTTGAAGTAGAGTAACTCTAGGCACTGTTAAGTGGGGGCATCACTAACATCATCAAAAACCTGTGTTTCACCCATTTTTCCTTTGTTATCTTCCTTAGCCTGACAGTTTAGGCTTCTTGTCTTAGACTGGCTTTCTTCAAAGTTTCAGGATGGCTGTCACAGAAAATGACCAGAGGCTTCCCTATTGAAGTGCTTGTGTGTGGAAGTCCTCGGAAGCTTCGTATAGATCCAGCAAGCCCTTTCAATGACCAGAATTGTGTCCCAAGCCCATTACTAAACCAGTCATTGGGAAGGAGATCACCATGGGTCGTAAGTGTAGTAACCGTTTGTTGCCTGAGGGTAAGTTGGGGCTGGCATATTTGAAGGTCGCCATTCCTGAAGAACGTAGACCTTGGACAGAGTGAACAGAATCAGGGTTGTGAGAGTAAGTTATAGCCTGGGTGTGACAGAGGGTACAGGGACGGTGGCTGGGCGGAAAACCAGTGTCATCACCCACACAGTGGAATACTTAATCAGCCATGACATGGACTAATGTACACTCTTCGTTTAGAATATTTATTCCTTCAGGTGTAACTTAACAAGCATCATTTTTGCTATAAATAATTGAGTTTCTCGTAGAAAGTTTGCTATGATTTTTGCCTTTAATGAATAATTGCTGCCCCACCAACAAGTGATTATAAAAAATTCTCTGTTACTGTTAGTATATCAGATAGATATTTTTTCTATTTATAATACAGTAATTGGGAAAAGATCTTAGGGCTTTGGGAAGAGTGTGTGTGTGTGGGGGGGGGGGGGGTGGAGGGGGTTACTGTTTATCCAGCACTGAGTACCGGATTTCTAGAAACCAATTATTAGTAATAATGGAAGGTGTGTATCTGAGATAGATTGAAGTGTAACTCAAGATGTGATTTGCTACCTAGTTTGTTTTTAGTAAAATGTTTTTTTCCTGCATGTTTGTAACCCAGTGAAAGTTTCTAATATGAAAAGTAAAGTAGATTTATTTTAAGGCAACGTATAAAAAATAATTGGTCTAACAGCATTGTGTGAATACAGATGAGATGGTCCTATTAAAATTTAGTCACAAAGTATATATGGTAATGCAGCAAGATTCATGGCAACTAATTACTAGTTCAAGTTTGTTGGAAAATTCTGAATTAATGGGAAGCTGTAGTATCACTGAATGAGTCCTGTCGTGAGGAAATGATACTGCCAGGGACATAAAATAGTCAAAGGCTAATACATATGGATAACTAATTCTCAGGATGAACTTTTTTTTTACCTGCCTTGTGCTTACCGGTCATTTGTTTATTTTTGTTGCTGTTGATGAGAGAATATACAAAAATGATACATTATCACTTGCCTTCAAGCTGGAATTATTTGTCTTTGTACTTAGACATAGGTACCAATTAAATGAAAAGAAATCTGTCTTAAGTAAAATTATTACTACTAGTAGAGTGTATCTTGTAACTGTTTAATCTTGTAACTGCTAGGTTTCTTCCTTTGCATCCAGCTAATGTAAGATGAATGATGGATTATTAAATTATTTTCATAGAAAATAGGCATATTTTAAGTTAATAGTCCTTATCACTGATACCAATTAGCAGAAGAGAAATGAATTCCAGGATTTATATTTCTTAACGGCATTTTCAGGATTGTTTTTGTTATTCTTGGGGAAAATGTATGAAATTCGGCCTAGGGATCATATCTGGCACAGAATAAATTTATTAATTAATTTAACAAATATTTGTTGAGTGCCTGTGATCCCTAGTCATTCATGTGTTCCATACATCATTTTAAAGATTGCCATTCCGTTTCTTCTGCTATTTCTTTAGAGACCTCATTTTGTGTTAATTTGCTATACAGAAGGACGCCTGGGTGGTTCAGTCCATTGAGCGTCCCACTTCGGCTCAGGTCACGATCTTGTGGTTTGTGAGTTCAAGCCCTGCGTCGGGCTGTGTGCTGACAGCTCGGAGCCTGGAGCCTGCTTTGGATTCGGGGTCTCCCTCTCTGTTTGCCCCTCCCCCCTCTCACTCTGTCTCTCTATCAAAAATAAATCAACAACAACAAACACAGTTTACCATATAGAATGCTAGGACTTCTGTCACGTCCATGTAACTTTCTGTCAGGGGTAGACTTCAGTGTGAACACACCAAAGCACCACGTGCCCAGACGCTCAAGTGCTTGAAATGTCTGGTGACTGGAAACCACTGGCTGAGCCCACATCCCTGAATCGGGTGGTCTCTCAGCCTCCACCCCCCTTCTTTATAGGATATTGCAGGGGGTCCTAATTCAACATGTGGGCAATCTCCTAGGTTCTCGCAAGGCTTCCTTTAGGCCTTGATGAAGTGTGTTCTGTCTCGTTTCTTAAAGCATTCATAGAACCCTGGAAGATAAGAGAGGAGTACATTCTCCCTGTCTACCAGGCCCACGGGCAAATTTGCTTCTGTTTGGCATTTATGCCCATGTAGCATACAAACTGGGGCCCCACAATGCAATGGTGAAATAGCTATCAACACACTGATCACATTCCCCACACCTTTGCTCTGACCCTCACTTGACGCCCACTTGATAAATGACAGGGAAAAAAGGACCAGGATCTTGTTTGGATTGCCTGGTGGAAGTCTGAGTATTTGATGGGAGTGTGTAGCCTTATGTGAGTGGGATGTCCAAGCCTCCCTGGTGGTTAAGGGGCTCACTTTGGCTTCCATTCAGAGGTCTCCCGTGCTGACAACGTACAGTGAGGCTGCAGCTGGAGAGGTCAGTGTGGCTTCGTATTGCGGGTATCGTGGTGCCTCCGTATGGAGTACAAGTAGATCCGGTTCGGTGACTTAGCAGGCTAGAGTTTCTGAGGAGCTGTCTTAAGCTTACAGTGGCAGTTCCCTCTGGGCGTTGGAATCACTGGGGGAACTTTTCACGCCACCAATACTCACACTGCCTCCTCCAGCCAATTGAATCGCAGTCTGTGGAGGTAGAACCCAGGCATCAGTGTTTTGTGAAGTTCCCAAATGATTTCAGTATGCCGCCGAGGGTAAGAACCACTGGTTAAGAGCTTTGAACAGGGCACCTGTTGCTGCATTTTAGGGTAGGTGTCATGGAAATATGTTGCGGAATTGCCTGTAGAATGGATTAAAGATTAAAGCATTTCTTTTCTCCCCATTCATAAACCATTGTGATAGCAGTCTTAACTTTTATAGAATTACCTAATTTTGCCTGATGAGATTTACTTAGAAAAGGAAATAAACACACAGCTATATCTCTCCTGAAGTCTTTTTGTAGCTGCTAATTAAGGCCGTACACACGTTCTTAGCTGAGGTAGAACTTGAGATACTGTGTCTTTGCGCCACTGAATGTAACATGAGTGTTATGGCTTTTTAAATGAATCAGAGCAATAAATCCAATGCTGTGTGCAAGCCAGATAACTTCTTCTCATCTGCCAACAATTAGGTAATCAAAGTATAAAGTAGCCATTTAAGGATCCTTGCTCTCGAACAGAATTTAAATTTAAGAATTAGAAATAGTAATTAGCATAGATAAAAGTATCTTATTGACGGCCCCGTTTAGTTGATGCAGTGAATACAAGGTGCTCTTGTGGAAACATGGGCGTTTAACATCCTATCCATATGGAAAGCATTACCTTTTGTTCAGGTTATACTGACTTCGTGTTGCTTTCTGGATACTGCGCAAGGTGTTCGTTTCATTTGCAAAGCCAGATGTGATTTGGACATTTGGCAGGCTAAAGCTTAAATTTCTTCTAATACATGCCTTTTAGGGACCTAAAACATGAGAAAAACAATACTAACCACTTTTGAAATCCCGAGTGTTCCCAGAAGTCTTTCCCGTTCCTCTAAAACTTTGTCCTCTGCTAAAATTGGTGGTGGTGTGTGGGGGCAGGTTTGTGAGTTAAAGAGTAATGTCTCTAATTAAAAGGCGTGACAGATAGGTCTGTGAGATGGGATGACCTTACCAGAGGGATGCGTGGACAGCAGGCGGAGCAGTGAGTAGTCCTTCACCAGCGTGGCCCCTCCTCTTCGGCCCCGTGTGCTCGATCCCGCGTCGCATCAGTTCACATTGAACAAGTGCCCTGTTGCTTTCTGGTTGACTGACGTTCTGTTTGTTACATAACATCTTGACATCCTATTAAGACTGTAATTACGCAACAGAGTCCCTGCTCGTTGACAACGATGGCAGATAGAAAGATGCAGCTATTTATCTTGCTATTCTTGATTGAACACAGAACTTCATTTGATCTTTAGTTGACTAATGGCTAAAATTTTTATATTTAAGGTGAACTGAGAAAATATGGGAATTTGATAGTACGTAGTTGATGCGTTTACTGTGTTCTAAGACTTTTTTGATGTGTCTGTCTCCTTCCCTGCCTACCTACCTACCTGCCTACCTACCTGCCTACCTGTCATCTATTTATCCATCTTTGCCATTCCTTGAGAACTAAAACTCTACCTGAGTTTTTTTTTTAACGTTTATTAATTTTTGAGAGAGAGAGAAAGAAAGCACATATGCGAGCAGGGGAGGGGCAGAGAGAGGGAGAGAGAATCCCAAGCAGGCTCCTCACTGTCGGCACAGAGCCTGACGTGGGGCTTGAGCTCACGAACCATGAGATCTTGACCTGAGCTGAAATGGAGAGTCAGGTGCTTAAGTGATTGAACAATCCACGTGCCTCCTCCACGTGAGTTTTGAACCTTTAAGACCAGAACTCAGTCCACTGACTTATCGTATCAAATTTTAATGATGGTTATATATTCTCAAAAAAGAATTAAAAGTGTTACTTTCTGTGTAGTGTGCTGTTCTCACTACAGAGTATTGTTTCTTTTATTTCTAACTTATATGTATTTATAAGGAAGTACCCATGCTGATAAAATAGTGATAATTAAGAAATTTGATTTTCTTGGGCTATTATTTAGCTCACTAAAGAAAAGGAGAATTACAGAAGGAATTTTATGAATCCTATCTTCATGAGTCAGGGCTTTTGCAATGCTAGGGCTTTTCAGCTTCAATTTCTCTGTTGCAAGGTTAAAAGAATCATTCTTGTGTTAGCGCACCAATACTGCGTTTGATCATCCTGTCTTGCTTATGACATAGCCTCTGTGACTTACGGAACATTGGATTTGCTATAGTAGATCAGTCTGAATTTGTCTCTGCATGGGGTGAACAGACTGAATTGGCCTCAAAGCTCCATTACAGATCCTTCGTCCGGTCTTCCAGTTTGAATTGGAAATTACAAACCCTTCGTCCAGTCTTTGAGTTTGAATTGGAAACATCAATGCAAGCAGCTCATAAGTTGTTTCACGTTTCAGCCAGTTGTTACAGCCACAACCAGCAAAAGAGCAAGTTCTGGTAGAGACTTCTCCGTGAGGGAGGCCAGGTTTGTGTTATATCTAGGTGAGTTTTGAAAACTTAGGTTCAAGTAAACTTTGATCCCATTTATTTAGAAGCCAGATACGTTCCAAGAAACTAAAATAGCTTAAGTCCTTTTTTTATTGCATAGGGAAGACTTTTATGCTTTTTAACCTTGAATCAGTATTTTTTTTTTTTTTTTACTTTATACACAGTTTTCATGAGTTTTCTTATATGTTGTTATAGTCAAGATTGAAGATAGGAATTCGGAGGTGGGGGTGAGTAGTGGTAGGAGCACTGAGAAATGAGCGGGGCATCATACCTGGAAGAGAAGAAGGGACTAGACTGGTCCAGGGGCATTTGGGGAGGGTGGTAAAGAGCTCTGAGTCAGTAATAACTTCTGAGGGTATCATAACATTATGTTATAGTAAGAAAATTAGTGTTAGAAATTACAAATTTTTGAAAAAGGGTTATGTTTTATATATTTTATTAAAGAAATCAGGGACTATATTGGGGCAATCATCAAAGTTACTAAAACTTTAACCTAATTTTTAAAATGATACAAGCAAACATTTGTCACCTATTTGAATTGCCTCCTTCACTGATTGTGCTGCATAATTCAGAGATTACCGCTTACACTTTACTTGGTAAACGTTTATCGTGTGCGAGAAGTGACATGGGGACTTCTCCACTCTGTGGTCCCATGGTTTCAGGTCTGTCTCTCTACCTGCAACCAAACTTTGCGTTGTAGGCCTGTCTTGAAGGCGTTCACGTTTAGCGCCTTTCTCTCCTGTGGGAACCTGCTGCCTGCTGTCACTCAAATGCATTTGTGGAAAAAGAGCGAATCATAGTAGGACATTTGGGGAAACATCCGAAGGGTCCGTGGGCTGGGAAAACTTACCTTCTTAAGATGAAAACATGGGGACTGATTCAAGAGTGTCTTTTGGTAATAGTTCATTCCCTCTTGGGCTGCTTAAATGCTATTCTTCTCTGGGAAGTGTAGGAATTAACCTATTAATTCTCACTGTTGATGCCGCCTTCCTAACTGTGGTGCTGGGAGTGTCTGAGAACCACCACCCTGCCTGTTAGAGGGCAGACCTCTGCTCACAGAGCGTACCTTACACCCATTCGTAAAGCATATCTGTAAGTGACGGGCTTGCTCTGCTCTCTGTATTTAAGAACTCTTGGGATGGGAAAAAGGAGCTTTCCCACATTTTAATTTTGTAATAAAGGCGTTGAAAAGCCTTGTGTCTTTGTAAAGTGCTGCTACTCCAGGGCATTCCCTGTCTTGGTTAATGAGGGACATCACTGTCCGTCTCTAATGCTTGAAGCTTCAGCACAATCTCTGCTCCTTCCTTAGCATCCACAGCCTGCTGGAGACCCCACACTAGGACTCAGAACTGTTCTCTCGTTGGGCCCTCCCTATCGTTTTTAGTTAACCGTAGTTCAGGCCCGCACTTGGAGCAGGGAACAGTTCTCACTGGTTTCTCTGTGTTGAGGCTCTCCATAATGTAGACGAAATTACTCTTTAAAAAACGGTGGTGATGTCATGCTTTGCCCAACATATCCATTGATTTTGGCTGCTTCGCTGTCAGCTCGGTTTCCTCCACTGACTGCCCTGCTCCACCTGCCCCACTTGTCCGCCCAGGAGGCTGCGTGCCATCGTGGCTCTGTGTCTTTGCCCATGCTCTTCTCATTGCTTTGGAGGCTCTAAAAACATGGAAGCCAAGGAGGTGACATGCCACCTCTGTCCCGAACGCACATCTTACTCTGTCATAGGTCTGTTTGCCTGCGCTTGTCACAATTTCAGTTCATGAATTCTGAGTGAATTTGTATATAATTAGAGCGTGTTGATCATATGTCCTGTCACTGTAATATAAAATGGGATCTTGATTGTAAGATAAACTTACTGATAAACTTTTCCAAGGGAGAGAGACCATCTAACATAATGGTTAAGACGTGGGACTTGAACTCTGGGTGGTGCGTGGCTCGGTCTTGAACTCCTGCTCCACCATGGAGTCCGTAGCTGCACGACAGACCTCTGGGCCAGCCCTTCCCCTGCATCACTGAAGTGACTATAACGTGTTGCCCGTCTCATACGGTTGCTGCAGGAGCGAAGAAGCTAGCATGTCTGAAGCTCTGAGGACAGTGTCTGGTATGGAGCCATGTGCTGTATATATCAGCTCTTGTGACTGTCATTGCCATCCATCCATCGCCATACACAACCCCAAGTTGTGTATGTATACAGCCATATATGAATTATATACTATGTGTTACATACGTTTTAAAGTTTCTCTAGCTTCTCAGGGTATCACGCTGTCACCATTGTGTCATCGGCATTATAGAAGGATGTTGTCTGTATCTACTAAAATATAGGGAAAATAATATTTTAGTAGATTTAGTAATAATTTAGTAATATTTTAGTATCTACTAAAATATAGGGAAAATAATATTTGGCCTTGGTCAGTGAGTTGATTGGAACAGGTTGCATGGCGAAGGTGAAAATTTAAAACTGAGGATTCTGATCAAGTGTAATACATTGGCTTATGCTTCATAAACTTCAAAATAATGAATTTTCACATGTTGACTTTGCCTGTTTCATGAAGAATGTCTAGATTTTGAATGTTTTGCTGCTCAAGTCCATTTCATTTGTTAGGTTCTGAAAGCATAAAGGATGGGCCATTGGTTAATTCATTTAGTGTAGTGAAGGTATACAAATTAAAGCTAAATTTGGCTAATTTCTTCTACAGACTAGAAGATAAAAATCCTTTTGCCTCCCACAGTTAGGTTAGTAGTGCATGACCAGACTCCTTTTCAGAGATCACCTGATTTAATTGTGGCTGTGAAGCAGCCGGATAATCTGAGTCCCCGCATTCCTGTTTCTGTCCCCATACATTATCAGCACAGAATGATTAAATTGCTGTTGGTCGTGTCATTTTCCCAGTGAAAAACGTTGGCAGCGAAAACAAGAGTTAAAATCCTTCTAGATGGGAATGTTTATTAATGGACAAGACAGTGCTTATTCCTAAGGCTTTGTTTGAATCTATAGTTTTAACTCAAGACAGAGACGCTGATAACTGCCCCAACAAGGACATTTCCTCTCCATGAGTGCGACGGCTACTCCTGTCTTTTTTAGATGTTTTTGCCCCAAACGTAGGCATCTCCAGTGCCGAAATTGTGAAACAAATACACGCAGGGGCCTGGTGCCTGTAGATTTGTGTGAATAAATACATTGTTCGCGAGGAATGTCAAGATACCTACTCTTTTTTATGTTTTATTTTTTTATTTTTTGATGGATGATGTTTATCACTCTTTTGTAGCTCTCTGCTGCAGACATCATTGCACCTTTATTATGAACGTGCTGTGGCTTTTCAGTCCTTGCTGTTCCAGAGTGAGTTTCTGAAGCAGCGGGAGTGAGATGGTTTTGCAAATTACAAAATTATACCACATATGATCTTGTCTCAACCTGTACCACATGTATCCTCACAGAAGTAACATTTAATTACGGCGCTGTCCTTGCTGATATCAGGCATCGTATGGCACCTGTGAAGATTATATTGTTGGTAGTAAGGTGGGGTAAAAAGAGGTTTAAAGATGAAGGAATAAAATCACATACCTTGGTAAACCCCTTAGATGCCACTTAGGCTGTGGAGAGCTCTGATTTTGTTTCCTCTCTTTACTCCCACAATAAAAATGCAAACAATAATTTGACAGACAAACACTGTCAGACGCTGTAACCCCATCTAATCCCCTCACTGCACATCTTAATCCCTGATGGACTTCTCTCAGATACATGGGCTGTGAGGTTAGGGAGTTTCTGGATGTGACACTTTTCCCAGAGTCTCCCAGTGACAGATGCGGTGACCTTATCATGCAGACAGCTCTATCCAGTTTGACAGTCCGGCCATCTGCTTCTATCGATCATAATTGATTTAAAGAAACCAGCCCTAGAAAGTTGGTCATTTAAAACCCTCAGGCTAAATTGGCCTACATTTAATTTGAAGTTTTAAACCTTTGTTCTTGAAACTTGTTTTGAATTGATTTGTGAAGTTAATCCTAGTTTCTTGTCTGCGTGAAGTTTTGGGGTAAAAAAAAAAACAAACCTTGGTGCTTGCCTTGAAAATGTCACCTTTTATGAGGTATATTTTACACTCTAAAGACTATATATGCATGTGTTATCATGGTTTGAATTTACATCTCTTGGTACATATTGCAGGAGTTGAAAACTTAGGTGTACTGAGTATTAGTCCTGGCCTCCTCCTCTCCCAACTTGCTAGATTGGCACTTATGACTATACCTCTCACGGTCTCTAGACTCTACACGGGGGCGGTGGTAGTAGGTGTTTCGCAGCAAGGCTGGGCGACTCAAGTGAAATATCCCATGTCAGGTGCTTCACGTGCTGCCGAGCACATGGTGGGGGAGAAGTGAAGGTTTATTTACTATTGATTACTGTTAATAATTATCAGCTGCTGTTAATAGCTGTTTCTACTTCCTCTCTTGAATCAAGATTCCCTCTCACTTTGTTCTCTTCCGGTGTCACTGACACGGTGGCTCAGTCTTTTACCTGCTTCTTCATCTCTCTGCCCGTTCAGTATTGGAATTTCTTGGGATTTGACTTGTCGGCTTTAGCTTCGTTGACTTTTTGCTCTCTGTGGATAATCTCAGGCCCAGCCAAGATTGCAGCTCTCACTTGCATGCTGATGTGGTTGTCCCCAACCCAGATCTCTCTTTTGGGCTTCTGAAAGGCCCTTCTTAGCCTGCTGCATGGCAGCTGAGAGGACCCAGGGGCCATAGGGGCAGGTGAAGATCAATTTGGGAGTGGATACCATTGATCTGGAGCCAACTTTTATTGGTTAATTGGTAAGAATTTGTGGGAATCCCACATTAATTAAATTGTAGGTGTTTTGTCCTTTGTTTTGTAACATCTGATGTCGGCATATCACATTATAACACAAATACATTTCAGTCAGCTTGGTGACTGAACTCCTGGTTATGATGCTGCCTCTGGAATTAGTTGTTTTAGAAAAATCTAGTTTTCTGAATTGCCGAGACTGTACCCAGCACAGCACTAAGTGGTTTCTTTGAGATGGACATCTTTCCAGATTAATTGAATGTTCTGATTTAATTTGACAATTACTAGTTGCATTACTAGTTGCATAGTTACTAGTTGCAATTACTAGTTGCATAGTTAAGTGGCCTGTGTTCCTTGGCCAGCTACATTTTGTGTTTTACTTTTTGATAGAGGATGCTTAGCCCTTAGCACTTAGCACCTTTATCCACGTGCTGTGGCTTTCCAGTCATTTTCATAAGGCATTAACTTGCTTTATTAAAACACTTGATTCACCAATCATTCCTTAATGCCTTAGCCATATTTTTGGCTATTTTTGTTTTCATTTTTTTTTAATTGTGAGGTGTGTACTACGTGAGGAAGAGTACATCAAATGTGTGTTACTGTTTAAAGAATAGTATTAAATGAACACCTAAGTACCCGGCTTCCAGATTAAGGAAACATTATCGGTATCTTACAAACCACCATGTATCCGTCCTCCAGCCTCAGAGATAAGCCCGTAATGTTTCCTTGCTCTTCTTTACAGGTTAACCACCACGTCGTTATTTTGTATAAAATGATTTGTTGTTTTGAAAAATTGAGTGAGTTACATACACCTCGCTGTGTAAGAGAAGTGCGGTGTTGCCACTGCAGGTTTCCATAATTACAGAAGCTGAACTGAGCTTCTAGGTCAGGGCTGGTCTTCATTATCCTTGGGAATCTACACAGGCCCTTCTGGGGAGGGTAGTGGGCAAGGTCATGGATGAGTCCTGGGGGGAGCATAGGGCTTACTCTAGTCACAACAGGGCTGTTGGTGTGGGTCATGTGTTAGATGCCTGGCAGAAATATGGAAAGGGGATGAGCACTTCTGTATTTTCTGTTTCTACATTCCTTGTACCAACCCCAGCTCTCTAGAGTAGACCAGAGTAGCCATTGCAGGGTGAAAGGAGTGTCCTTAGTGGATGAAGGTGTCAAAGTGCTGTTGAGAGTTGGGGGGGTGGGGGTGGGGATAGAGTAGAAACTCCATCAATTTGTGGTTGGAACAAGCCAAGTACATACAAGAGTCCGGGTTGGGCTCACCTGGGCATTTTGTGTTGAGGTGGAAAAGATGGTTAAAGGGCTTGGGGGTGGTGGTTTGTGGTGTCATTCTGCAGCGTGTCTGTCTCTTGAGACCCATTGCTGAAATCTGGATCACTGTACCTTTTAATTGTTGTGTAGCTCTGATCACAGGATCTTTTTCACTGTGTTTCATGGATACCATTTGCTTCTTGCCTGTGCTGGATCCCGTGCTTCCTGTATCCCACATTTCCTTCTTTCTTAGATTACTTTCTTGTTTTGGTGGAGTACATCCTCCAGTATCTTTTGAGAGCAGGCTGCCTGGGAGATGCATGTTTTGAGATCTTATATCTCTAAAAATTTCTTTGTTCTAACTTCATTTTTAGAAGGATAGGTTAGAGAATACTTGGTTGGAAATCAGTTTTGCCAGTAATTTGAAGATATTATGCCATTGTCTTGCTTCCAGTATGAAGAAGTTAAAAGCCAATCTGCTTTCTATTTCTTTGATGTGATCTTGGGATTTCTCTTTGCTGTTTGTAAGAATTTCTCTTTCCCCCAGTGTTTTGAAGTTTCACAATGATATACTTGGGTGGAGATCAATTTTCTTCCATTGTGGTGGGTGCTCAGTGGGTCCTTTTAAACCCAGAACTGATTTCTTTCAGTTCTGAGTTTTCTAGAGTAATTTCCTTATGATGCTCCTTTATTTTTTTCTGTCCTTCCTTTCTGGGATTCCTATTATTTGGATGTTGTACCTCCTGGACTGGCCCTCTATTTCTTTTCTTTTACCTTTCTTTGACTTTATGCTCTACTTTCTTTCTGGGAAACTTCTATAACTTCATACTCCAACTCTGTTTTTCCCCCTATCATTTTGTTAATTTTGTTAATTTTTAAGAGTTCTTGTTCTGTTCTTTCCCTTTTTATAGCCTCCTGTTCGTGTTTAATAGATGCAATACTTTGATCATATCTGAAAAGTTTAATAATTTTTTTGAAATTTTCTCTTCTCTTTATAGTCTTTATTTTCCCTATGGTTGTTTTGATTTCCACCTTCTCTGTTGAAGTATTTCCATACATGACCATGAATATCAGATATGTGCTTGTAATACAGACTAGCAGGCTAAAATAAAATGCTGATTGAAAGTGCTGAGCCTATGGGTGGGGCATGTTAACTCTGAGTAGCATTGTTGGGTGATCTGCTTGAGCTCCTTTTGGGTCACCTTTCGTGTTAGGACCTTTAGAGAACTTCTCCTGCATTGTCAGATTCCCTAGAGACAGTTTCTTCAATCCCTTATTTGGCTTTTGTTGCTTTTCTTCCCTTTCCTTGTCTCTCATTTGCTGTCCAATTGCTATGGTCTGGAGAATCATGGAAAAATCTTGATTAGGATTGTTTGAAATTAGAACAATTAGATTCTGAAGTGACAGCCTAAGGGACTGCCCTGTGCATAAGATGTTTTAAATGTGTGGATTTTTGGCATCTGATTTGGTGACCCAGAAACCAGTTTTTATTTATTTTGTATTCTTGGGTGTATTCTGGAAACCTGATGTATTCATGTAATAGGATTCTCAGTAGATGAAGGATTGATGCAGATTGTTCTGGAACAGTTTGTTTTTTCTTAGCTATTTCAGTTGATCCAGTACATGTACTTATCTAGTTGATTATAAAATAATGTATTCATTAATTTGTTCTCTAATCTTAGCAATTATTGCAGTAAACAATACTGGTCCATAATTGCCATAATCTTCCTTTTATTTTTTGTTGAAGTAGAGCAGTTGTTTTAACCTTTTCCAATTATTGTAGAAAATCCACAAGTTCTCAAAACGAATGGGAGACTATGGTTGAGAAATATTTCTTACTTTTGACATTTTCCAAGGTTTGTGTCCTGAATTCCTGTTGATTTACAGATACTTGGAAATTTAAAGTATCCTGTAGCCATTTTAGCTTATTCTTGCCTGTGGTTTGACTTCCCAGATGAAAGATGTTTGTTCTTTATAACTTTATATGGTTTTTTACAACATGTGAAATCTTAGTGATAGACAAATCTTTAACAAAAATTTCATTTATTTGCTACATTCCATTTAACAAAAATGTCCTTTGGTTACTGCAATTAGACATAGGAATGTTATAATTAGGGTTTATTTAGCCACTGCCTTGAAAAAAAACCTATGAGATGAAAATTCAGTGTACACAAGGATCATTAATTGAGGATTGCTTTTTCAGAGAGTTTTAACAGTCATTGTTTCAACTAAAAATTTTTACAAAATGTTTCATAAGGTAATTTTGATTTTAATAGCACCTCTAATACACTTAAAGCGTGATCACATAAACAAAATGTGGATTCACGTACATTTCTATAGTTAACGTATTTTATATAAGCAAACCACTCTGACTTCTTGACAAATGAAAGGGGCTTTTGTTAGAATCAGCTCCAGCTTCTGATTTTCTGAATGACCTTGAGGAAGTTGTTTACTTTGTTCTATATAACACACTTTTCCTGGCTATAAAACTAAGATGAAGATGTTAATCCTGAGCCCACCAAATCATTGCCATGTTGTAGCGGTTAATGAACTAGTGTTTGTAGAATATTTTGTTCTGTATAAAACTGGAATTACCCAAATAGATGATATTATCATTAATATTATGTATTATGTTTAGCACAGTGGACTAGATAATAATGCCATTGTATCATCTAATGTTTTAGATGTCTTTTAATTAAAATTACATGGAGATACTGGTATGCTTTCTGCAATCTTGTCCTTTCCTGAAAATAACAAGTGAATATTAACATGAAATATTCCAGTTATACATAATTACAAGGTTCTTAAGAATTTGTCAGCTCCAGGGAAAAAGAGGGAGGAAAAAAATATTCATTAAGACTCAGGAATTCCAGCAGTCATATTTGGAAGAATTGGATTATCTGGCTTATGGTATTAATAATACTTCATATTTATTTATATTTCAATATTTGCCAGTGATGATTGGGTCATGTCAAACATAGTATACAGTAGTGAACAATCTGCAAATGAAATTAAGAAAACAGCCATATTTACAATAGCATCGAAAAGAGTGAAATCTTAACAATGAAAACCAAGTTAAGATTGGTACACTGAAAGTCACAAAACGTTAAATTAAAGAAGATCTAAATAAAGAAAAGACATGAAGTGTTTATAGATTGGAAGACTTAATATCAGTAAAATGGCATTGTTCCCCCAAATTGATGTACAGATTAAATACAATTCATATTAAAAAATCCCAGCTGAATCTTTGTGTTGTTGCAGAAATCAGTCCGCTGATCCTAAAATTGCATGGAAATACAAGGCACCCAGAATAACCAAACAATACTGAAAACGAAAATCAAAGTGGGAGGATTCACACTTTTCACTTTGAAGCACTCCAAAGTCGCAGTCACCCAGAGGTGTGGTCCTGGCATAAAGACATAGAGACCGATGGAATAGAATTGAAAATCCAAAAATAAACCCGTACATTTATAGTCACTTGATTTTTGACCAAAGTGCCAAGATGATCAAATGGAGGAAAGAATAGTGTTTGCAGCACATTGTGCTGGGACAACTGGATATCCATGGAAAAAAAAAAAAACATTGGGACCCCTACTTCACACCTGTACAAAAATTAACCCAAAGTTTTTTGTTTTTTTGTTTTTTTTTAGCTAAATCTATATAACTCTTAGAAGGAAATACAGGAGCATATCTTGAGACATTGGGTTAGATAATAGTTTCTTAGATACTATACAAAAAGCACACTGTAGGGGCACCTGGATGGGTCAGTTGGTTAAGCCTTCCACTTCAGCTCAGGTCTTGATCTCATGGTTTGTGAGTTCGAGCCCCACGTTGGGCTCTGTGCTGACAGCTCAGAGCCTGGAGCCTGCTTTGGATTCTGTGTCTCCCTCACTCTCTGCCCCTTCCCTGCTCATGCTCTGCCTCTCTCTCTCTCTCTCTCTCTCTCTCTCTCTCTCTCTCTCTCTCTCTCTCTCTTCTCTCAAAAGTAAACATTTTAAAAAATAAAAAGCACAGTTTATTCATTCACTGAATATTTATCTCATGCACTTTGCATAATATAAGTAAGTGAAAATAAAATACATAACATTTCAAGGGGTGATACACAACTCTAGATTTGTTTTTGGCTGCTTTAATATGAAAATCCTCTTTGACTATTAGAATAATTTTCCTTAAAAAATACCAGTTGCATGTACTTGAAAACACGTAGAAATTTTCCTTTTTTCCCTGAACTTGCTATGGATTAAATGTTTTTAAGTATAACCTGTTATCTCTCTTTTGTCTTACCAACTAAACCTTGTTGATTTTTACTGGTTGCTCTAGGATATACAATGCACTTATTTATTGTTGTCTCTAAATAATATTCTGTCCCTTTGTGTGAACGAGAATACCTTAAACCGGTACACTTTCATCTCCCCCTTCTTGCCCTTTGTGCTGTTACCATTTTCCATCTTTTGTATATGATTCAAGCCCTGTAGCAAGTTGTATTTTGCTTTAACTCTCAATTGTCTCTTAAAGAAATGTAAAAGTCCGAAAAAATTGATTTATAATTACCCATGTTTACCACTTATGATGCTTTTTATTCCTTTTTGTAGGTACACCTTGGCATCCTGTAACATTGTCTTTTTGCCTGAAGACACTTTTAAAGCTTTTCTTGTTCACGTCTTTTGAAAACAAATTCTCTAAGCATTTCTTTGGTTGCAAACCAATTTTGGTCCTATTTTTAAATGACATTTTCAGTGGATATAGAATTCCAAGGTGACAGTTTTATTTATTTTTCCTGAAAGAGAAGGATGGTCTTCCATTGTCTTCTGACTTGTATTGTTTCCGATGAAAAGTCAGTAGTAACTCTTCCTGTTCCCTGTGTGTAATTTATCTTGTTTTCCCCTCTAGCTGCTTTATAAGCATTTCTGTTGTCACTGTCTTTAAGGATTTTCATTATGATGTGCCTTGGTATGTTGGCTTGGTTCTTACTTTGTTGGGGGTCTATCAGCCTTTGGGATATATGGGCTTATATTTTTAACTAATTTGCTAAAAGTTAAATGTTATATCTTCGTATCATTTTCCCTCTTCCAGAAATCCAATGAGATGTATAGTATATTGCTTGATGATTTCCCGGTTTACCCAGGTATTTTTTTCAAGCTTTTTCTCTCCATGCTTCAGTCTGTACACTTTCTATTGTCCTGTCTTTGAATTCACTGATCTTTTCTTCTCCTATGTTTATGTACGTTAAAGCAAATCCACTGACTCTTTCATTTCATTTCAGTTTTCAACTCTAGATGTTTTTTCCCTGTGTTTTCATCTATGTTGATTATGTTCTTATTTCTCTTTAAATCCTCAGATATATTTATGAACTCATTTGAGGTCCTCGCCTGTTAATTCCATCATCTCTGTCATTGCTTCATCTCTTGATATTGTCTGATTGTTTTCCTGGTTAAGATTTGCATTTTTCAGTTGGTTTAGTGGCCGACTCTTGATTTTGGCCCAGGTCATAGTTCTGGGGTCATGGGATTGGGCTCCACACTGAGTCTGGAGCCTGCTCAGATTCTCCCTCCCTCCCTCTTGCTTGTGTGCTCTCTCTCTCTCTCTCATTCCCCCACCTGCTCCTCTCCCCCACTTGCATGCTCTGTCTCAAAAAAAAAAAAAGTTGCATTTTCTTCCAAAAAATATGTATTTTTATTCTGGAAGCAAGCTATATTACATGTTTATAAACTCTATCTCATCAAGTCTATCTTGTGTGCTCTGCTGGTGGGGAAACTGTACTTGTTGATGACTTGGGTGAGTCTCTACGGCAGCATTTGTTTATCTTGATTCTAATGCGTGGTCTTCTAGGGCTCTTGTGCAGCCCCACGTGTTGAAGGAGGTTCCTGTGTGCACTCCAGAAGTCCTTCATGCATACTGTTTAGGATTCAGACCAAGAGTGGAGGGGACTCATTTGTAGTTTTTGGGACTTCTTTTTCTGTAGAACTTCTCCGTTTTAGTACTCTGGCCAGCGGTCTCCTCTCATCACTGTGTCCTCCGCTGACAAGACCACTGTGCCCTGCTTGGGCTCCCACTCTCACACCATACTGCAGTAAATGCCTCCAGCAGAGACCCACGATACCTGTGGGGCTTGCCTCATTTGTTTGCTGTTTCTCATGCCTCCTAGTCCAGTGACAGAGAACATTTCTTCCTCATATTTTGTCCCATTTTCTAGCTTTTTACTCCAGGAGGGCTAGTACAATGCCAGTTAGTCTACAATGTCTGGGAATCCCTTATTTATTATTATTATTTAACTTGGTAATTTTTTGTTAATGCAGAGACTTTCTCATGTCTTTGCTGTATTACTGCATCTAGAACAAAACCTGATGCACAGTAAGTGCTTAATAAATATTTGCCGAATGCTTTATTCAACTGATGATCTCCTTTGCTCCTGTATGTTCGCTTTCTTCTGTACTCACTTCTTCTAATTAGCATTGAAGTATGCTGATCTCCCCTGGTCTTAAACAGCCATATCTGGACCTGCAATCACTTAATTCCGAACCTACTCCATTCTTAGTTTCACCTAGTAGTTTCCCTGCAGTAGTATTCACCAGGGTTACTCATGGACCTGTCTCAGTACTAATCTACCTTGATTTCTGGTGATACTTGACTCTTGACTCTTGGAGAGTTTCTTTTCCCCTGTTTTGAGGTAGTAAGTCCCTCCCTTTCTTTTTTGCCTTCTGGCTCTCCCTTTCTTGTCTGGTTTCCTTTTCTCTTCCCAACTATTAAATGCTGATGATTCTTGGAGTATTGCTTATGGCCTTTGTCTTTCCTAATTCAATAGACTCTTCCTTAGCAATCCTGTACACATCGATAACTTCAGTTACCATCCACGTGTTGCTGTTGTCCATATTTTTTTTTTCCTGATCACATTTTTATCTGAGCTTCTGATTTATGTAGACAACTGGCTCTTGGCTTCCTTGTCCACCAGGCTCTTAAACTCATTGTACCCCAAGCTGAACTAATCATTACTCTTGCCTGTCTAACATCATCACAAAAGTTTTCTGTACTTACGTATCTTAACACTTAAAGCCCTTCTATGAAAATTGCCTTATATTGCATTATTCTTGTTCCAAAGTTGCTTGTCTCCCTTTTTCTTATTATTTTTCTTATTCCTAACAATTTTTCTTATTGTAAATTCTTTGATGGCAGGGACTGTTTCTGTCAGTGGTTGCTCAGTATGCATGTGTTGAATAAACAAATGAAGGAATGAATATGATTCATAGGAAGTGGTTATTTTATTGAATGTGACATGTAGTTGATTGTTTTTCTCTTGAAAAATAAACACCTCTACAGTGTTTTGGTAACTGCAATGTATTAATAGTGGTGGCAATGACAGTGGTCTTAGGCAGGGAACAGTGATGAATTGAACATTATGTGGCAGCCTATGGAATGAGGTGGGTGTGTATCTGTGTCTTTATGTGCATGCCTGCCAGGTACGTGCACACACACACACACACACGCGCGATATCCATTCTAAGGGAGCAGTCAGAACACTAAGATCCAGTTGTGGTAGACAGTGGAATTGTGCCCAGTGACTTGACCCCTGAGCTACCAGCTCTGTGACAGATGCTTGTGGGGGATCCTTGGACTTTGCTAGTTGTGCCGTTTTTCCAGTGTTAGTGATGTGACCTGCACAGGCCAACCTGGAGCCAGAATTGCTTGGATTTGAATTCCAGCTCTGCCAAAATGTGACCTTGGGTAAGTTTCTTCCCCTTTTTGTGTTTTAGTTTCTCTACATGTAAAGTGGGGATGATGAGAATACTCACAGAGGAAATGTTTGTAAAGGACTTAAAGCTGCCTGGCACATAATAATTGCTATTTAAGGGTTTGTTAAATAAATTCTTAAAATCAGGGCACCTGGGAAACCCAATCCATTAAGCATCTAACATTAGCCCAGGTCATGATCTCATGGCTTGTGGGTTTGAATCCCGCATCTGGCTCTGTGCTGACAGCTCAGAGCCTGGAGCCTGCTTCAGATTCTGTGTCTCCCTCTCTCTCTGTCCCTCCCTTGCTCGTGCAGTGTGTCTCTCTCTCTCAAAAATAAATACACATTAAAACTAAACAAAAACAAAAACAAAAACAAAACCTTACAAGCATAGTGTTAGAAGTCATTCTTCCACTTCTGTTGTACAGATCCAGATCTGAGGCCCAGGCAGCTGACGTGTTACCGAAGGTTCCTCAAGTAGCAGAGGAATCTTCTGTCCCCGTGCCACTTCCCCTAGACCACACCCTCCTCTTCACTCACTGTGACACCCTCCACTTGATGTCACAGGGCAGGCTCACATGGGACAGGCATTCTCTGCCCTTGGCCCTAGGTAGGATCGCTAGAAGAAAAGGAGAAAGGCACAGAGAGCCCACAAATACACATAGGCCGTGAGCATTTGGAGACTAAATTTTAGAGTATAGAATGAGTTAGGTCAGTGGTTCTCAACTCAGGCTGCACATGAGGATCAGACCTCCAGCAGGTGGGGGCCAGTACTTTTCGCAGCCCCCCTGTGACTGTGAGGTGCAGCTGTGGTTGAGAAGAACCACCGAGGAAGAGCTGGTGGGGGCTTGGGTCCATTCTTGTTCCCCGAGGCTAAGAGAGCCTTATCAAAATCTCACAGTGTTTTCCCAGTGCTTGGAGCTGGGTTCAATTTTTTTTTTCTTTTTTTTTTTTTTTAACTGCAAGTTAAATTCAACTTTGCAAACAATGTGTGCTGCTAGTCGGCTTGGCAAGGGAAGAGCTTTGCTCAAGGTGATGAGAGAGCCAGTGTGTCTCCAGGAGTTGAAGGTTTCATAGGGAGGCAGTGGCTACTTGCTCACCTTGTAATTGGTTTGCACAGGACGTTCTGTTGGCGGAATAGGTGTGCCTTATAATGTTGTGGTTGCTCAGAGTTGTCACTCTGCTGGCCATGGCAGCATTTGATTGTCTGTGTCATGTGACAGTATCGCAATTGGCTGCCGATGTTCTCGTTTTTGCTTTTTAAGAAAAAATGAATTCACACGCCAGATGGAGGACCAAATGAGGAATTGAAGGATAGGAGAGGCTGGCTTTGGGGAAGGAGCATCTTTATCTTTCTTCCCATTCTTTCCACGTGTTTCAGTGTACGTTTTTCTCCATGAGGAGGTTACTTTGCTGATAATTGACAATAGTCACCTTTAGCAGTGCACACATTAAGTGTCACTGGTCTTTTTTTTTCTTTTAACCTTTTTTTTTTTTTTTTTTAACATTTATTTTGTTTCGAGAGACAGAGCACAAGTGGGGGGAGTGCAGAGAGAGAAGGAGACACAGAATCCGAAGCAGGCTCTGAGCTGTCAGCACAGGGCCTGACGTGGGGCTGGAACTCGCAAGCTGTGATACCATGACCTGAGCTGAAGTCGGACGCTCAACCGACTGAGCCACCCAGGCGCCCCAAGTGTCACTGGTCTTAAAGAGAGAAGTGTAACATTTTAAGTTAATTTTAGGCACATTTCCCTTGGTGATCATGTGTATCATGGGAAATGTACTGCTTTTTTCATTTGTTCAATACATATTTATTTAGCATGTACTATGTGCCAGTTAAACTCTAGATGTTTGCAAGACAGTGAACCAAAGGGACAGAAATGCCTACCCTTCTTGAGCTTTTGTTTAGTGACAACATTCAGAGGGGACAAAGACTAAATGGTAAACATAAATGAATGATATTGTAGGTCATAAGGTGATAAATGCTATGCGGATAGAAAAGGGCAGGGGGGTAAATGATGCAGTTTTAAACCTAGCGGTTGAGGAGTGCATCATGGGGTCACTGACATTTGAGCAAAGACTTGGGAGGAGTGAGGGGGTGTGCCCTGCAGTTTCTCCAGAAAGAGCATTCTGGGGGGTGCAGTCGCCGGCAGAGGAATGTTCAGCAGGTTCCCAGGAGCAGCTGGGTTCCCTGGGAGCCCATGGGCTGCAGACAACTGTGGTCCCTGGAAGAAAAGTCAGAGAGTGAGCAGAGGCTTGGCCACCAGTGCCTGGGGAAGGATTTTGGTTTTGGCTTTGTGGAAGATGGGAAGCCATCAGAGGAAGAAGGAACAGGGCCAACGGGAAGAGGGCCGCTGTGGCTGCTGTGTTGAGGAGGTCAGAGATGAGGCTGAAGACCGGCCACCAGGTCAGGGGCTAGTGTAATAATCCAGGCAACAGAAGGGGCCGGCCAGGGTGGCAAGGATGTCTCTGAGGGTAGAGCCAATGGGATTCTGTGATGGATGTGTGTCATTAGAGAAAGATGAGTGGAGGGTGACCCCAGGCGTGCTCCTTTCTGCTGAAGTTCGCCACAGGCTGCAGCTGTTAATTTGATAAGGTGATTGCAAGTTTTATTTCTTCCTTGTCGGGCATTTATCACATAATTTAGTGTGTTCTGAAAACTATACCCTATTTAGATTATTCTTCTCATTTGCGAAGTGACAGTATCTTTACCAATCTTTTTGTTCCGAGATCTCACATTTGATTTCAGGGATAAAGATTTTTAAGTAAAGCTATAGTTCAAAAATAATTTCAGTTCCTTGAAGTTAAATTATGTAAAATTCAATAAGTAGATTATCTGGGTCATTTTACTTTGCTTAGCGCTTTACGTTAAAATTTTTCTGTTTAATGAACGCTTAACTAATAAGTAAAATTTGCTAATCAAATTGTCAGACTCTGTTAAATGGCTTGTCAAAATGTTTATTTAGCAGTTATTCCTGACTTCTTAATGTTGTGGAATGCTCTCTAATTTTTTCCTGGTAATTGTGATACATGGCAGTAGTTCACAATTATTTAAAAAAAAAACTTATTATAAAAATCTCAGTATAGAAAATTAGTAAAGCATAAAAAGTTTAAAGAAGCAAAAAAAAAAAAAATTCAACCATAATTTTACCATTCTGAGACAACTCTTCCTAATGGTATTATTTCCTTTCAATCTTTATTTCTGTGCTTATTTGTATAAATAGTTAAGATTTGGGGTAAATAGAATTTTGTGCTCTTTATCTTCCAACTTAACATCACAATACAGGCTTTTCTTCCTGCTTTGTTAAAAATGGATCATGTCCTCCTAAGAGCTGAGTGACGGTAATGAGATTTAATGTTTGCTCATTCTTAGAAATTGTGGTTATCTTCATCTCTAAAAAGTTATAAATAGCATTGCCATTAAAATCATTATGCATAAAAATCTGACATTTGGATTATTTTCTAAGAGTACATTCCCAGAAGTTAGGTGACTACTTTGGCGAATAGAAACATTTTGGATGGTCTGTATATACATTGTGGCGTTGCTTTCTGATAATTACACTAATAAAAATAACAGCAGTTACCACGACTGAGCTCTTAGCTGTGCCAGGCACTACTCTGAGTGCGTCTCACGTTCCTTCTTGCTAAGTCCTCCCAGCAGCCCTGGGTGTGTGGGGCCTGTGCTTGAGTCCCGCTTTAGGCCAGATTCGGAGCCAGGATTCACAGTCTGTCCTCCTCCGGAGTCCCTGCTTCTGTGTCTGCTGAGCTGTGGTTCTTCGCAGGGCAGGAAAGCACCGTGTCAGCTTTGAACCCTGGGTAGCCCCTGTTGTAAAATTCCCATTAAAAATCTCCTTATGCTCGTCCCGACAAGTGCTGGGGGTTTACGTAAGCGATGAACCACGGGAATCTACCCCCCAAACCAAGAGCACACTGTGTACACTGTATGTTAGCCAACTTGACGATAAATTATATTAAAATAAATAAATAACAATAATAAAAAAAAAAAGTCTCCTTAATTTTACTGAGACTTGGTTTCTTGTTTGGGCTTACTTGTCTTTGATTATTAATGAAAAGTTATTTAAATACATATTAGCCCTTCGTATTTCTTACTTTGTGCATTGCCTTTTATTTTCATGTTCTTAAATTGCTATTAACTTGCTGTCAACACTTTACACATTAAAGAAATTAGCCAGCTATATTGTGTCATATTTGTTACAGATATTTTGTCCAGGTTTGTGGTTTGCTTTTTAATTTTAGGCTGGCTTTGATTGCAGTTTTTGAGTTTGCTTGAAAATGCGGTCAAAGTAGATTAATTTGTTTCTTCTATGATTTCTTCTTTCGCCTTGAAATGTAGGAACATAATCCACAAAGTTGATTTTTATATCCGCCTCTTCCCCTTCCTTAACTATGAGATTTTGTTTGGATTTGTGTTAACCTTATAAATGAATTTGGGAATAACTGATATTTCAAAAATAGTCTTCCCATACATAGCAAATGTCTTTATTCAAATCTTGGTCATATTTAGTGTCTCTTTAAGAAGACTTAAGAGTCATGTGGCCAGACAGTAAAATAATGGCAAACAATATAAAGAAAATATTAGTATTGTAGAAATAAGGAAAGAGGACAAGAGAGACGAGCCATTTCAGAACAAATGTCTACAGACTCACTGCCTGATGAAGTTTGTACGTTTTGACTCTAATTCCCAAAAATGGCAAGAGATTTACAGTAGACATTCTGCATCTCATTAATTGAATATGGTGCATAATTTGCCGTTGTGTCTTGGGTATGTTTTTATGTGTTAATTTGTATATTCTGTTAATGAAACAAGGAAAAATATGTAGTTGAAACTTATACATTTGTGGGAAATTTACATAGCCATTAGAATAGCTTTAGTTTCCTTCAATAGGAAATGCACGTGACTTACCCAAGGGAGAGGTTTATTTCTCTCTCAAATTTTGAGAAGTAGGCCATCTGGGGCCAATGCCGTGTCCCTAATCACTAGGACTCAGGCTCCGTGTGACTGAACACTGTCCCTCCTCCAGTGTGCCTCTTCATTGTCCTGCATGGGTGCTGTTGTCCAACTGTCTTGGGTCTCAGCCTCCAGGAAGGAGAGGAGCGGAGGAAAACAGGACACATGGCACATCCTTGGCTTTCTTTCAAGGTTTCTGAAAGTTTCTCTACAGGACTTAAACACTGCGTCTTGTTGGCCGGAACTCTGGGCCTTTGGAGCAAGATATAATATCTTGTGCTCAGCTGAAAGTCTGGAGTTGTATTATTACTACAGAGAAATGGGAGAATGGACATTGGGCTAGTTGAGTAGCCATTTCTGCTTCACCCTGTTTTTATTTATCTATATCTGTCTCTTTAGCATTTATTTTGTGTGTACTTGAAGGAAAGGCAACATTTCTAATACTAATTGGAAAAATGGTCTCTTAAGCTTTTTTTTTTTTTTTCTTTACCCAAGGTTTTTATGATAAGACGTTATTGGGCTTGGAAGGTACCTTTGACGCTATGTAACGTTGACATTGCCCACTGTGTTCTGTGGGCTGAGGGAGTGGGTGGCAGAAGGGGTAGCTGGACTGTCTGGGAGGAGACAAGTCACGGCACCTCCAGGTATACCTCATTCTGTTCTCGTGAAAGTGAGCACGTCTTGACTGAGCATTGACTCTTGCCCTCCTGGACCATCCTGAGAAATAGTCCCACGTAGGAGTAAAGACTTTTGTATCTTAGGAAAATAAAATTCATTCTTGTTTATTGTGTCTGAATTGAATTGAGAAAGCCACCTGTGGCTGGCAAGATTCTGGAGGACAAATACTGCATCCCTGTGAACTGCTTGGCACAGATCCCCTTGTGTAAGGCCCTTAATAAAGGCTTCTAATGGCAGTGATACCATAATGGCAGGGTGAAAACAACGCTTAATTCTTAGTTTTAACTCTACCTACAACTTCATGAGTGATTTCATTTAAGAATACATACTGTGTAGTTAAATGCTTGATAATTTATGGTCAGTTGTATTTTTAATAACATTTTGTGCTCTGTAACCTAAAATATATTCTTAAAATACAGACTTTTTTCTTTTTGACTTCCAAGACCTAGAACTGAAAGAACATGTAACTTAGTTGTTTTTAGTATTTGAGTATCATTTCAGAATTGCGTGAGGATTTTGGCCAAAGAAAAACGATGGAAATTTTGCTTTGCACATTTGGTGCTTTCAGCTCACTTGATTTTATAAAGGACTTGATTTTACACATTACAAATTACAGTTGACCCTAGAACAGCAGAAGTTTGAACTGCATGGGTCCACTTACATGTGACTTTTTTTTCATAGTGTACTGTACTATAAATGCATTTCTCTTCTTCATGATTTTCTTAACGTGTTTTTCTCTAGCTTACTTAACTGTGAGAACACAGTATATAATACATACAGAATATGTCTTAACCAACTTTTAAGTTAATGGTAGAGCTCTGTCAGTGGTAGGCTATTAGTAGTTAAGTTTTGGGGAGTCAAAAGGTATCCATGGGTTTTTGACTGCATGTGGGTTGGCGCCCCTAATCCCTGTGTTGTTCAAGGATCCGCTATACTTGAGATTACAAATGCATCAGTATTGTAGTCTCAAAGATATAAATCACCTTATTTTGATCAATTTTTGAAGATTGACACAAAACTAATGAAAAATAGTCTTCATCATATATAAGAGACTTAGCTGAAGTTTTTCATTTTTGATCTTTGAAAATGTTCATGTAGTATAATTGGAAGGGCTTTCTGCACATGTAATTATTTCATTATTGTTATTTTATACTTACAGTTCGTCAGATGAGAACTAAATATTAAGTCTTTAGTGCAAAAACTATAAAAAATGTAAGAAAATTTTAGAACTCCTTTGTTCTTTTAACTCAAAGATAATTTCTTGTTTAGGTCTGCTTTCAAAATAGGCATGTCTGTGTATATAGTACATTATACACACACACTTATTTGTATTCCTATACAGTGTATATTATACAATTTTGCAGATTGTATATATTATGTGTTCTGTAATATGTAATATATTATACATTATTATACATATATGCTATGTTTAAACATTCATGCATCTATATTACAGGTGCGTGTGTGCGCCCCCCCCCCCCCCGCCACACACACACACACACACACACACACACACACACACACACACAGCCCTTGAAGCTCCCATTGTCAAATCATCCTGCTTGGTGGTACATATTTTATATGCTTTTAACACAAAACTAACTTTTAGAGTTTGAATTTATTTTCCACAGATTAATAATTGAAAGTACAGTAAGCAATTTTTAAGCATCTTTAACAGGCTGTTTTATGCTTTAAAAAATAGTTAAGAAATAGTTTTCAAACCCTTTAAGAAAATATTCTTGATTTCAAAACAAATGAAGTATTTTTAGAGCTTCCATGACCTGTTAAGGAATTCATTTTCCTAGTGTACTGCTAACAATACTTTTACAATGTGTTCTAAAAATATATTAATTAAGGTGTTATATAGCCTTTCAAATGAGTTATTATGGGTTTGTATAAACGATAATTTGAAAAAGTTCATGGAAGTCTATCTAGTGTGAAGAACTATGGTTATTGGCTGACAATTAACAATTTGAAATATGTCCAGTTTTACACATTGCTACTTTAAAAGAAATTGATACAAAATCATACCAAGAATTGTCCTTTCTTGAGAATTCATTATCTGTAATGGACTTCATTACCCATGATTTGGGGACACGAAAAAGCACTCACTGAGAGAGCTGCGGAGTGCCATGTCGGGTCACAGCAGCCTGGGAGCGGCTCTCTGAGGTTGGCGAGCGGAGACTTTTGGGTTGGGGGCGGCGGTCTGCTCGCCTTTCCTTATGCCACCCCCGAGCATGGGGTTATAAGCAATAGCCCTGATTTTCCCCTGTGACCTGTATTGTATACGTGCTTCCTAAGTGAATGAGAAGTCTTACTGAGCCTCCTTACCTTTTTATTCTGAACCGTTTCTAGAAGGAACTTCCCCCCCAAGCCTCTGAATGAAGAGCAGCAGTTGCTCTGACAGGAAGCTAGGTCTTTCAGGTTCATCACAGGAGTGCCCTGTACTGCAGTCACAGTTCTTTATTATATAAAACTTTGGTTGTGCCCGGTGTGCTCTTGGATTTGTGGAGCATTAATGTTCTTACTCTGTATTTCTGTGGGCCTCTTATATTGTCCTAGTTATTTTAGCTTATTTTTGTTTCATTCCATCTCCTCTCGAACCTCTGTGAATTCTATAAGGTGTTGGAGGTAGCAATGCATCGTGGTTCCTTGGAAGAGGAGGTCAAGTAATGTTCTGGATTTCAAATACTCTTCCTGATGATGTTTGTCACGTTTGCAGGCTCTCTGCAGGAACTTACTGAGCCTGTTTAATTAGGAAATAGCCCACGACCACCTCGGGAGCCATGAATATGTCACCATTCGTGACTCCTAGCTCAGGGCCTGTTATCCCTGGAGTAAGTGGAGTTAGGATCTTGAGTGTGTTACCTGCACGTTGTCTGTGTTGATACTCATCGCTCTTCTGACCAGGTTCCCAGCTTTTTTATGTTACATGATCTATTAGCTGTGAATCATACCAACATCCCATGCTTTCTCTTGCTAGCATATCTGGAGAATTCCTTGTGCATTTCTTCTCCTAGGTCATTATTAAATAAGACCATTTATCTAGCACCTGACACTACAGCTGAAATTACTCTTTCCAGAAAACAAACTCCCTCTTACTCCACCGTTAGCCAGGAACTAAATGTTTTTTTCCTTAGTCTAAGTGTAATTCATTTTGTATTTTGTTCATTGGTTCGTTTTTGTGGTCGTCCTCTTTTTGGTGGAAAAGCCTACTGGGGGGGTGTTTAAAGAACCAAATTAACTTACAGTTTTAGGCCATTTCTTGTCAACACAGAATTTATCTTTCAAAGTGTTTTAGTAAGATATTATATTGGCGTTTATGTTTGTAGTATTGTTTTTGCCTAGAAGACAGGCTCAGTTCAAATAGCACACCCAGTATTGATACAAGGCGGGAGAATACAGTTCTTATGGGTGAATAACTTATTTTTCTACTCTCCTTTCTGGAAAAAAAATTAGTAGTGTAATGTTAAAAATTCTTAAAAGTGTGAGCTTTTTTACACAGCATTTACACTTCTTGGAATTTATTGTAGGAAATAATACCAATCCTAGCCAACATCTCTCTATTGTTTGCTATGTTTTGGGCACTGTTGTAAGCATTTTATATGTATTAACTTACTTCTGTCTTCATAACCCTGAGAAGGTAGGTACTGTTGTTCCATTTGTTTGGTTACATAATACTTGTTCAGTATCACATAGCTATTGAATGGTGAAGTCAGAATTTTGTTTCGCCTCTGTTATATCCAGAGATGTGCATAAAAAAATAAGAGATTAAAAAATTTGAATCTACTTATATTCCCAAAAATAGAAGTTACTCTTAATTAAATAAGAGGAGAATCATATAATTCTGTGAGGGGATTAAAAAATCAAGTTGTAGTTGATAGCATCCACAATGTTAAACCTGAAAAAGTGTAATGCTGTTTTAATAAAAAGAGTATTAATACACATATATTGGAATACAAATATTGTATGAATCAGGAAAAGACTTAACAGAATAGTAATGGTATTGTACCTCTGGATGTTGGGATTAATGATGATTTTATTTGTGTGTGTGTGTTACTCTGTTTTCCAAACTGTTTTTCATTGAGCACATGATTCTATATTTGGAAAAAAAAACTTACTTAAAATTATTTTAATCAGATTAAAAATGCTACGTGTAGTTATGCTTTTATCATTGTGCTAGTTCTGTAAGCAAAAGTGCTGGATATCAAGTTACCAGATGTTCTCTGGAGCCCTTCTTGTGGGTGTTACATTTACACCCTACCTGTCTTTTGGCATAGTGATCTTGTAAATGACACGATTTCAGGATTTTGACCATCAAATTCATCATTTCCTTCTGTGTCCCTCTAGAATGTCTGGATATGTGCTATCTGGAGCCACTGATTTATCTGTAAGCGGTTTGTCAGCTGAGCAAAGAACATCCAGGGCCCTGTTAGGATGACCACTGGGTGGTCAGAATTCCCGCAGCGGTGGGGTATTAATAATAACAAAGCTACATGTACAATTTTTATTACTTAATGTTGCTGTATATTGTGGTGCGGACCGTGCCCCCTAACCCTGCCAAAGGAAACTTCCTGGATCATGAGGGGATGTTTTGCCTGAATTTGGAAGTTTTAGTATGAGTTTCTCACTTTATCACAAAAGCAGTTGAAACAAATAGCCTAGCATATACTATAGTTCTCATAGAATTGGCCTGCTTCGTTTAAAATTCACGTTGGCTGTGGGAATTGCCACAAGGTTTCCTTAACAAAATCTGAACCATTAACTCTGCTTTTTACCGTTACCACTGTTCACAGTGAGCTGTTGATCTTTTATCTAACCAACTTACCAGCTTTTAAAGAACCATTTATATTTTGGATAGCATGTCTGAAATTGCCTTTTGGCCTGTGCACTTTCTTATTTGGCCTGGTGCTACCGTAATAAATGACCACAAATATAGCAGCTTCCAACAACACTTATGTATTACTTCACAGGTGTGGGAATCAGAATTCTCGGTACAATGTGGCTCAATGAGTTCCTCTGCCTGGAGTCTCCAAAGCCCAAATCAAGGTGCTGGTGGGGCTAGGTCCCTTTTTTGGAAGCTCTGAAGATGAATCTGCTTCCAAGAAATTTAATTTAAATTGTCTGAATTCATTGCCTTGAGGTTGTAGGGCTGGAGCCATTGGCTCGCTGCCCCCCAGCAGGGGCTGCTCTCAGTCCTTCTGTTTTCTGGGTGGTGCTCTCCAGAAACAGCGGCTCGAGTCTCCTTCAAGGGAATCTTCCACTTCCCTTGTGCTACCTCTCTGTGCTTTAGGCTCACCCATATCACCTGGGATAATGTCCCCGTTACTCTTTTTGGTTTGCAGAGTAACACATAGGTCTCTGGAGTTAGGGCATGAATGTCTTCTGGGTGCTGCTCTTTTTGACACAGTGGGGCCTGTTTGTTCACTTAATACATACACATTACTTGTATGTGTTAACCATTGTGGTGTTTGCAGTAACGGGCAGCCAGAAATTAAGAGAATCAGTGCTGACACAGGAGTTGTTAAAAACTGGTGGAGGATTTGTGATAAGCCCTTATGTTGATATTTTAGGATTTGTAAAGGAAAGTAAAACCGGTAGGGATGGAAAATTAGGAAGGCTTTGTAGAGCAGGAAGAACCTGACCGGGCCCTTCACGTTGTTGTGGGTGTCGATATGCTAAGGATTGAAGAGTTAGAGAAGGTGGGAAAACTTGGTCACCTGAACCAAAACCATGTGGGGATTGGGCCTGATGTCTTTGTGTGACAGTGAAGGGCCTACACTGACTGAATGAAGGAGCAGGAAATAACATACACAGCTTATGGAAGGGTTGGAGAGCCATGCAATGGAATTTAGGTATGATTGCCTAAATTGGGAGTCCACGGAGTTGTGGAGTGAAAAAGTAACAGGGAATTCGTGTAAAAATTCATCTTGCAGCAGTGTGCAGGATGGACTGAAGGTGGGGAAGGTGGAGTTAGGACAGACGTCATCATCTGGCATGGGGTAGCCAACCTCAACCAGAGTCGTCCAGCACCTTCTTACTCTGGTCCTTTTCAATATCCGTGTCATGAGACTTTTAGGATTTTAGAGCAGAAACTTTAAGAGGTGACTTCATTAATGGTGCCTTTGGTTTTCTTGCATACAGTGAATTAATCCCTCCTTCCCTCCCCCCCCCCCCTCTCTCTCTCTCTCTGTCTCTCTCAGGCTGTGATGTCAGTAAGAGTGATTAACTTTTCTCCTGTGTCAGACTTGGAATGCTTCACATACTTTTCCAATAGCCGTCTTAAGAACACATTCAGGATTGAAAGAATTGCTTTTTCTATTTGAATATGAAGAGCTGAAATTCAGAAATCTGAAGTTATTTTATCAAGATCATTCGGCATATCAGTGTCATATGTAGAAGCACATTTCTGGGCTTTAATTCGGATCCAGTGCCCTCTCTGCAGCTCTTCGGAGATAAGCTGAGTGAATCTTGAGACACACGGCCTAAACTAAGCTGAATAATCTTCCTGCTGAATAAATATGTGTATATACTTACTAGTTTTGAGGAGATAACTTATCTGGGAGGCATACAGTAAATACTTCGAGCTCTTTGGATGCAGGGACTTGAACACCTTCTTGCTCCAGTGCTTGTCATGGGGTTTGGCTCATGGAAGGAGCCCTGAGATGCTTCTTAGATCAGTGATGGATGATTGGAATCACCTGGGCTGACCTTTGAAAGGCTTCTTATTTCCCACCCTCTAAACCACCAGAGGCTTGCCTGCCAGTTGACAACCTAGGGAGATCCCATCCTGGGGTCACAGCACTCTTTGTAGAACACAATCTTGTTTTAAAATATTAACCGCTCCCCTTTTTTTAATGTCTGTTCTTGAGAGAGAGCACGAGTGGGGGAGGGGCAGAGAGACAGGGAGACACAGAATCCGAAACAGGCTCCAGGCTCTGAGCCGTCAGCACTGAGCCCGACGCAGGGCTCGAACTCACGGACCATGAGATCATGACCTGAGCCAAAGTCCCACGCTTCACTGACTCACTCCAGTGCCCCAAAATATTTTTTTTAATTAATCCTTATCGGGGAGAGTGGGATTCACAAGATTCACATCAGAGAGTGTAAATAGCCTCTTCTAAGGAGATGTGATTAGTTTGTTAAATTCAAACTAGCATTTTAGATGTGACTTCACTAAAGGTTACAGGCACTCTTTGGCTCTAAAATTTCATTTCATAGTAAGAGGTCCCTAAGGGCTAGTTTGACTTATTTAATTATACCATACAGGACTTGGGTAATAGTTTTATAAAAACCCTCTTCAAGGCAAGTTTATAATTTAATACAAAGTGGTAAATTGGTATACCTTTAACATTTGTATCATGAAACAGGTGATGCAGATCAGGATTGAGTAAAGGGAAAAATTTTTAGGGTATCCCATTTGAGTTAGAAATGACAATATTTGACTTCACTCATTTGAGGACTTGAAGAGACAAAACAGATGAACATAAGGGAAAGGAAACAAAAATAATATAAAAACGGGGGGGACAAAACAGAAGAGACTCTTAATTATGGAGAACAGAGGGTTACTGGAGAGCTTGGGGGGGGGGGGATGGGCTAAATGGGAAAGGGACACTAAGGAATCGACTCCTGAAATTATTGTTGCACTAAATGCTAACGAATTTGGATGTAAATTTTAAAAAATAAAATAAAATATGGTTAGGCCCTGCCAGGAGTTATTACGGGATTAGATAACATTAATTGTACCCATTGACCTCTGTTTCTTGGTATCTTAACAATGATATTATTTTGGAGGTGGCACTTAGCCCAAAGGATCCTTCCCATTCACCCTTTCAAGTAGGAGTGGCCATATGACTATACTTTCTAGTCAATGAGACGTAAACGAACACCTTGTCTGGAAGTTAAAAGATGCTGAAAGGAAGTTGCCTTGGGGGTGGGGGACTGTCTTTCCTTTCTCATTTCTGCTTTCCATGAGAGATGGTGTGAATGAATTCCAGAAGCTGCTATGGACCATGATTTGGCCTTAAAAATTAAAGCCATGCACACGAAAACAAAGACACAGAATATATGGATCCCTTCATAAACAAGAGGTAACTCATTAGACTGTTAATGCCTACCTTCAGACTGTGTGTAAATGTAAGCTCTATTCTAGGACATTTCAAAACTGTAATCAAGTCACTAAAACTAGCAGTCTAATTAAAAAAAAAAGACAATATTTGTATATTTTTGAGAAAACTTGAAGATGTGAAATCTCCTGAAAAAACAGTACGTGCAGTTGACCTGAACGATGCAATTTTTAACGAGCCAGCAAATACTGCAGAAGTGTTTGTAAATCATAAACAGCATATTTTCTTCTCAGTTAACAGACGATTTCTGGATGTGTATAAGTGGTGAGCTTTGCTACTTACTGGATCATGGAGGATGTCCTCTGGGCTGCCACAGGGCTTCCGGCCTACTGGGGGTGAGACACACAGACCCGGGGCATCCATTTCCAACGTGGCCGCCTGTGTGCTCAGAATGTGCCCTCAGTACTCAGCACACAGTAGGTATCACTGAGTGTCTTTAGGGACTGCAAGTGACCCTCTTTCTAACCTTGTCTGCTTGGTGAACAGCTCCTAATCTTTTGAGGTTATCTAAGATGTGTAAGATGTGTAAGTCCTCTAGAGTCTGGTTAGACCTTTCACCACGTTGATCCCGGACTGTGCAGGCAACACAGCACTTACTACCACAGTGGATGGGATGCCCCAGAATGCGTGCAGGGTGGGCAGGCCTCGGGCGCCCAGCCTCCCAGAGCAGGAGAAAACCTCGTGTCAGAAATCAGAATTAACAAGTATTAGACAAGTTGTGCCAGTTGTTAACCAGTCAGACTTGTGATATGCAACAGTGTGAAAACTTTTTTTTCCTCAAGCCGGAAGATGAAAGCAGCAGAACATTAGACCCCTTTACTCAGACAGGAGTTAGCTGTGCTCCAGTGATGGTACTGTATTTGCCTCCCCACCCGTCTCCCCGCTCATCGTATTTTTGTTTCAGCAGGTGCCTAATAAATGTTCAGGAATACTATGGGGAAAGCATTCTAGTTCAAAGGAAACATTTTTTGTTATTGTGCTTGGTGCTGTTACTGCATTTCTAACATTTTACTTTTCTGCCTTCCTCTGTGAGAGTCCACTAACATTTCACTAGCTTTGTCTGGCGATAGGCATGTGAGTTTCGGGAACAAGGCTCATTCACTTGCGCAGCTGAGAGTTACACGATTGCCTTGCGTCCCCCTCTTTAGGAAACACGTGCTTCCCTGTTTTGCCAGCTGATGCCCTCCAAATTTCTGTCACCTGTGGTTCACTTGTCTACATTAAGGTGAATTTATTTATTCGTTTGTTCAGTTGGTACTTACTGAACAACTGGTAGGAGCCAGGACTTTAGGTATGGGGATAAAGCCGTTTTATAATTCAGACATGGCCCTGCCCTTACAGATGGAACAGTGTAATAGAGAAGACAGATGATTTCACCAGTAGTTCGCGTGTGATGTGACAGCACTGCCACCGGGGATGGAGATCTGAGGGGTCAGGAGAAGAGAGAGAAATTTATAATGGAGACCATTTGATAGCAGAAAGGTCTATAAAACATGTTTAGTGGAATCCATATGCCAAAGGCAGGATTGTTGATCTCGAAGAAAACTCTTCGGAAGGCTGTCACCAGAAATAGTAAACCTATCAATGTTTATTTAAAAAACAAAAAAACCCTGTGCTGACAGTGTGGAGCCTGCTTGGGATTCTCTCTCTCCCTCTTGCTCCGCCCCTTCTCTGCTCACACTCGTTCATGCTCTCTCTCTCTCTGAAAATAAATAAACATAAAAAAGAATAAAACAAGAAAACTTAAAAATTCCAAATTGCTATCTGTTGTGGGTGTATGTTGTCAAAATGAAATCGGATAGACATTTGACTTAATTTTAAAAAGACGAAAAGCAAACAATTTTTCTTTATATGTGTAAAGGAGGAAATCTTATCTGGTAGCAATCAGGAAGATGGCTTGTATTTTGGCTACTCAGTGCTTATCAAACTATCTGTGAGGAAGGACTGGCCTTTTCTGTTTTAAAAGTTCTCGCCCATGGCAGACAGATTATCGGTCTTTTGGGACATAATGATTAGTATGTAGCTCACACCGTGTGGAACCCAAACTGACATACACCGATGTGTTACCGCCAAGTCAGATGGCCACAGGCTTCCTAAGTGTTCCTCTTCCTTTCTGTTCTGACAGAAGCAGGCTGGCACCGGTGCTGGCTCACATTGGAGCGGCCCTTGTGCAGTGTAACTGGATGATTAATTTTGCCTCTATTCTAACAGATAATTTAAGTCTCTTTGTTCTCGTGCTGTCCTCACCCAGCAGTCTTAGGGCTGTGCATTGGTTTTCTACTCACTTGCATGGCACAAAATTTTACTGTGGTTGTGGACTAGGCCCCGCTGACAGACCTGTCTGCTCTGAGTCGGATTCTCATCCCCGGCCCGTGATTGCATCATAGGGATTGAAATCCTGCACTGCGTGGCCTGTGTATGGTCAACACATCAGCTTTGTTCCCAGCATTGACTGATTGATTGATTGAATAAATACTGCCTGAGAAGATGACATTTGAGCAAAGACCTACAGGAAGGAAGGGAGAGAACAGAATTGGAGATGTGAGGGAAGGACTTTGCAGAAAGAGGGAAGAGCAAACATAGCTCTGAGACATGAGGGCTGAGGTCAGGGTACCACAGTCACGTAGGGCCTTCCAGAACCTTTTAAAGAGCTTGGCTTTTATTTGGAGTCAGTTGGCAAACCATTGGTGATTTTTGAGTAGGGGAGAAATCACAAGATCCTACTTGCATTTTGGCAAAGTCACTCTGGTTGCCGCGTTGGGACCGGTGTGAAAGGACAAGGCTGTAAGCAGGGGGATAAGTCAGGAGGTGATGTTAATGATCTACACAGAAGATAATACGGTCATTGGACCAGGTGGTAGCAGTAGGAATGGTGGGAGGGGAAGATGTTTGCATCTATTTTTTTTAATGTTTTTATTTATTTTTGAGAGAGAGAGCATGAGCTGGGGAGGGACAGAGAGAGAGGGAGACGCAGAATCTGAAGCAGGCTCCAGGCTCTGAGCGGTGAGCACAGAGCCCAGTGCTGGGCTTGAACTTGTGAACCGCGAGATCATGACCTGGGCCGAAGTCAGACACTCAGTGGACTGAGCCACCCAGGCGGCCCTGTTCGCATCTGTTTTTAAAGGCTGTGCCAACGGGATCTGCTGACAAATTCCACACGGAGCATGGTTGCCTGGGTGTGCACGTGCCCACATGCAGATGTGCCCCCTCTCAGAAAAAAAGGGAGAAAGCAGAGCCAAGGATGAACTCTGTTTTCCACTTGAGAAACTGTCCACTGACATGGGGAAACTGAGCACAGTGGGTGGAAGGGGGGCATGTTCACCGTGAGACGGCTCACACATCCAGGTGGAGTCGTACAAGTGTGAGTTACGCTCTGGAGAGGCCCAGGTTAGGGATGAGATTGAGGGCTCACTGGAGTAGCAAAAGGCTTAAATCCATGGGAATGGATGAGGTCACTCAGGGAGCACACAAAGATGAGCGGAGAGGTCTTTTGAACTGAAACCTGGACTCTCCAGTATATAGAGATTAGGGTGCTGTGGAGGAAACAAGCAGGGAGACTGGACGGAGCGACCAGAGCGGCAGGAGGAGTGCGGAGGTGGTGTCCTGGGAGCCAGCAGACAAGGGAAGGCGGCTGTGCCAGCTGCCGCGGAGTCGGGGGGCGAGGGGGGTGATGGTGCGCTGACACTCGAACATTGGGTTCAGCCACCGGGCATGATTGGCGACCTTAGAAGAGCAGTTTTGAAGAAGTGATATTGGTGGAAACCTAACTGGAGTGGGTTCAAAAGGCAACGGGAAGAAAGAAATTGGAGATTTCCAAACTGGAGTTGGTCGTAAAGGGGAGTAGAGAAAAGTAGCAGTAGCTGGAGGTGGGAGTGACGAGCTTTCAAGAAAGGCTTTTAAAATTTTTAATGGGAGGGTGCTTGTAGGCTCAGGAGGAAGAATCCAGTGGACAGGGAGAAGTTAATGATAGGGAGAGAGAGTAGAATTGCTGGAATTAGGTTCTTGGTCCAGTGAGCAAGTACAGGTTTTGGCTGCGGATGGGGCCATGGCCAGTGTGTCTAGAGTCGGGGGCGGGCGTGGTGGGCGGGATGTCCAGGTGTGACGGGCAGGTGGGGAGAGCTGGTGGACTCTGAGCCGCGGCTCCTCTGATTGCTTCTCCTCTCCCAGAAAAACGGGAATGAGGCGGAAATGGGGAGGTTTGAGGAGAGGGTGTCTAATTGTCATCTCGAGGAGTGGGAGAGGGCAAGCAGACAGTGGGGTTGTCAGGCGGTGCCATGGCCCGTTCGGGTTTGTGATCATGAATTTAAAGGGAGCCCAGGCGGTGTAGTTGTGTGTCTTTCTCCAAATGTAGTCTGCCACCTGGGAGTAGAAATGGAGTTGACAAATGAAAGAGAGCAGGTTATTCTTGTAAACCAGGGCGGGCATCTCCCCATGGGTTCAAGCCACCAGGAGTGGGTCCTGGGCGTGTCGGGTCATTTCTTGCTGCCTCCGCTCTTCCTTCGCGTAGTGGATTTGTGTTGGGCAGCTTGTTCATTTGCACTGAGGAGAAAGCCTCTTTGCTCTGAGTTTGCTTAGACCCCTGTCTGCCTTTTTGTATCTTGTGAGAGCTTGATGGCGTAGTGTATTCACTCCCCATGCACACCCTGAGTGTGGCTGGTTGCTGAGAGAGTGGAATTAACTCAGTAGTGTCTCCAAGCACCAGCAACCTGGAAAATGCTTTTTTAGCGGTTAGATGTACTGTCTCCTTCTGATTGCAAAAACCTCTATTCTTGAATTGGGCCAGCATTAATTCCTGTCGCCTCTCTCTTCTCTTAAAGTCCCATTTCTGATGAAGGGACGGCTTCTGGAACAGGTGGGATCAACATGGAAGCTGTATTTAGAGTTGGTCTTCCACTCATTTTCCCCCACCTGCCCTGTTACTTCCTGTGTCAGTTGATTTGTAGATGATTTCTTCTCCCTGGAGTTCCTTAACTCCCTATTCTCTGACCAGTAAAAAAACAAAACAAAACAAAAAACCAAAAAACTATCGCATTTAATGTAATGTATTTTTCATATGCAACTTTGTTCACTTAAATAAAATTCACAATTGATGAAGGACTTAAAATGGGGTTGGGGTACAGGTTAATGAGATAATAATATATCCCTGTTCTCAAATAATTCACATATCAGCCTTCATAGGATTTGTTGTTTTTACCATCCAATTTTACATTGTGGGACCTATCACATATTTTTGTTATGATACCAATTTCACTATAAACTGGCAATATGTTGTGTATATTGGAGAAAAATTTTAAAGTCACTGTTTGCCCCTATGATTTGATGCAACTTCCATTTAATAATGATTGTTTTTAGATTGAGATCTTATCAGCCTCTTTTTTATATCGTTTATTTTCCCCATATTCAGTAATGTGACTATACATATTCCATATATATTTGGAAAGTGTTTCGTTGTCTACAGATAATTATTTGATGGAATTTTTATTTTTAGTTGCTGTAGTTTCCTCCATCACTTTGCTCTGGACTGCGGGGTGAGATGGTTGCTTTCATTTCTCTTTTTCACCATCATGATTGTGTTTCCTGCAGTCCCATTTATTTTTGTCAGGTTTTCCTCCATGCCATCAATCTGTCTCATTTGTGTACTGGTTCTATTTCTTTTTCTTTTTTCCATGGCCCCACGGAGCCATGGATGGTCTTTTATTTGCTTGATTTTCATTCCTGATGCATATGCAAACCATTGGAGTATGCAGTTTTGCATCCTGGGTATGTCTTCCAGACTTACCTTTATATTACTAGGAAGGTATCTGTCATTTGGGCACCTCTGAAGTCTTTATTCTTGAGACTTTTCTCTGCTTACCTTTGTTAATGTTCACATGGCAGGTTGTCGTTTCAATTGCTATAAATCTATCTTCAGTTTTAGTATTGTATAATTACATAAATTCTGTTCTCGCTGGCACACCTCGGGCCTGGGGGTCCGTTCTTAATGTTGCTGGTGGTCACTAACTGTTATTTTGCCATTTATAGTGAGCGAATCTACATCTTTAGATGATGATATTTCTCTTTGAGAAAAGTTTGTTACATACACGTTTCTGTTAACGTGTCAATTTAGCAAATCTTTATTAAATACCCACAGTGTGAGGTGCGTAAGTAACGGGAATACTGTGGTGAATATGATGCCCCTGGCAGAACCACTTTCCAGTGTAGGGGCGGACAGTATGCAGATAAATAGAACCCAGTAGAAAGCTACAAGATGGCGTTAGCCTGTGAAGACAGAAGATGTGGGGGGTGGTCAGGGAAGGCCTCTTGGGAGAGGTGCCGTCCAAGCAGAGGCCTGATCCATGTGATGGAATGAAGGACAGTGTAGGGAAGGAAGCAGCCGGCGGAGAGGCCTGGAGCAGAGCTCCGGTGGAGCGTCTGAGGGGCGGCGGGAAGGTCGGGGAGCCGGATGGTAGTCAACTAGGGAGCGAGTGGAAGAAGATGAAGTTGGAGATACGGCAGGGCAAACCAAGGGCCTCATGGGGCACAAGAAAGAGTGGATTTTTTGTCAGTGGAGGATTTGTCCTCAAGGTGGAGGATTTTTAGATGGGCGAGGTTGTGAACTTGTTTGCATTTGTTAAGAAACATAAAACCCCGAAATGCACAAAACCATAAAAACACGCCCTGCATAACCACAATAGACGTCTGAATCCGGAAATCAGTGTTAATGCAACACTGTTTCCTGTTCACATTTCAGTGTCCATCCCAACCTCCGCCATCTCCTTTCTGCTCCGGCATCCACATGTCCCCTCTCCTGGCTGTGTCTCCTGTCTCTTCTCGTCTTCGTCAGTTTCTTGGTCTTCCCCCTGTCTTCACATTGTGGACGCTTGTCAAGAGTTCAGGCCTTTCATTTTCCAGGATGCTCCTCAGCCTGGGTCTGTCCAGGGTTTCCTCCTGTCCACACTCAGGCTGGAATTTTGGCAGAAACCCCACAGAATTGATTGTGTTCTCTTCTTAGCAAGTCTTATCAGGAGACACGCCCTGTCTACCTGTTCCACCACTGGCAGTGTCAGCCCTGGTCACCTGGTCACCAGTTTGCCATTCGTAGCTGATCAGTATTTGGGAGAGGATACTGCAAGACGGCGCCAATACTCTGTTCCTCAGCAAATCCTCCCGCCGACGTGAGCACCCGCTGATGACTGCCACCTCAGTCGGCCATCGTGCTTGGGCGGTGATTTTTTTTAACGCCGTCATTCCTTCCACACTTACTAGCAGGCATTCTGTCATAAGGAGGGACTTTTCCTTCCCTTCCATTTCCTTATGTGTTGTATCTGCTACCGCCGTTCATTATCTTGGTGCTCAAACTGCCCAGGATTCCGTCAGTGTGAGCCCCTTCAGGCGGGGTCCGGTGCCTTTCTGTCATGCCTCCATCATTGTGAGTGCTTACTTTTTGAACAGGTACATTTTCTAGGCTCATCTTGCTTTTATGGTGGAATCAACCACTCATTCAAGGAGTCTTGGTTCCCTTTTAGTAGAGGATGGAATTTAGAAACCACGTCCTAGGCACTTGGTGTACTTGTTGTGTGTCGGCGTCTAGATTCCTAGGAAGTTATGGCTGCGAGAGATTTGGGGATTCATCATTGTAAAGTCGGAATGAGTGATCTCACTCTTGTGTCTTTCACGAACCATGTTAAGCTGTTTGTGTGTGAGGTGGGGGTAGAACATTGGGTTAATTGATACTGGGCTCTCCAGGTTGTGGGATAGAGGGAGAGGGGAACTAGGGAGTTAGGGGTGCTTGTGAGAGCATGACTGTAGTGATGGACCATGGAAGCTAAACTGGGGAGAGGTTGGGGTAGGACATGGACAGAGGAGTGGCCAGTAGAGATGTTCTGTTGGTCCGTGGGCTGGAGATCTCGATGGAAGTCAGGTCTTGTTTGGGGTGCGTCAGCAGGACCGCCTGGTTGCACGGCCCCAGCAGCACAATGTGGTGGCCTCGGTCGTTAAGCCGGTGGGCCAGGGACATGGCAGGACAGTTAAGAGTGGGATCTTTGTCAAAGTCTCTAGGGCATAATGATGGAAGGGGGTGACGGAGTTGGAATGAAGAAAAGTTCTTCAGAAATGACAGCAGTGAAGAACTGAGAGATCAGCATGATGGATGGTCCTTCTGTGTGTGTGTTGCATGATGGCAGATACCATGATGGTGTGAGAAAGGCGGTGCCTTGGTGCTGCCTGTTCCACCAGTGACAGGAAAGGGTGCCCAGCAGGTAAATAGCTGGTCTTAGTAAGATGCAGAGAGTGGAATGGTCTGGTAAGCAGAATAATATGAATACGTTGCCTTCCTGATGAAGGGACTTTGCAGACGTGATTACATGAAGGTTCTTGCGATGGCGAGGTTGTCTGGGTGTGCCAGACACCATCACCAAGGTGCCTCTGCGAAGGGAGGCAGGAGGTCAGAGGAGACCACGTGATGGCGGCGGTGGAGCAGAGAGACTAGAGAAGCCATAGGCTTTGGAGGTGGGGGAAGGGTCCCTGAACGCAGAAGAGGCGTCCGGCAAGGCAGGGACCAGAGAATATGGAGCCCTGTGGCAGCTTCATTTTAGCCCACAGAGGCCCATTTTGGATTCTGAGCTCCATGATTGTAATAAATTTGTGTCATTTTAAGCCACCGGGTTTGTGGTGACTTGTTAGAGCAGCAATAGGAGAATAATCCAGGTGACTCAAGGCTAATCCTTCAAATTTGTAGCCAGCTTTGATTGAGGAGAAAGATCTGGAACCAGCTGTGGCATAGGGGGTGTGGGAGAAAAAATGGCTGCCACCTACAGAGGGGGTTCAGGGGACAGCCTGGCTTTCGGTTAAAGAAGGAAGGGTCGGGGTACCCAGGGAAGAAGGTGAGGGTGTTGTGGGGGTCTGGCGGTGTCCATGGGGCAGAGTGAGTGGCAGGGTGTGGAAGTCAGGAGAGGGGGATTTGGAATCCTCTCGCTGCATGGAGAGAATTCTGTGGCGTTAAGAATCTGCATGATGCTAGACAGACTCAGGGGCCAAAAGTCCTTCTTGTGGCCGAAGTTGAAATCAAGGAACAGGAATTTAAGGCAAAATGGGATCGCCCTCAAGAATGGTGGCTGATCTGGTCTCATTTTGATCCCTGTGTTGGACCGGTCTGCTGGGCAGTATTGTAGCAGTGGCCACCCCCCTGGACCTCGCCAGGGCTTGGCCGGGCCCCAGCTGGGGTCCTCCCCTTACAGACTGGGAAGGCACTTGAGGGGCTGGAGAGATGCCTGAGGGTACGTCCCCACGCCAGGGTGAAATAGCCTGAGCTCAGCTCATCTCGCCCAGCCGCTCAGGAACTCTGTTACACCTACACAGTAGAGAACACAAGTCCCCTCTGTAACCATTATCTTCAGCCCCCTCCCCGCCCCGGCTTTAAAAGAAACCTGTGCGTGTAGAGATTGTATAAGGAAGAAAGCAAATTATTCACTCATGTAATTAGCATATTTATTTACTCCTCATCTGATGTGGTTTCACACAGTGGACATCACGCTATATATACACTTCTGCGTCCTGCTTTTTTAAGCAGAATGTACCTCATAGCCATTTCCCCTTCTTTTTACCATTACTTAGAAGAGCCCTTTAATGTAAAAAAGTAGTATTCCATCATATAAATCAGTCCTAATTTCACACTGCGTAGCTTCAGATTTCTAAGCTTTGCTTATTATGTGATGAATACCTTTCTGGATAAAATTCTATACTTAAGACTTATTCCTTGGGGTGGAGTTCTAAGAATGTCATAACTGGATCAAAGAGTAAGAGCTTCTAAGGACTTTTGAAAAGTATTGTTAAATTATATTCCTCAAACCTAGTGCCAACTTATACTTGCACTAATGATGTGTATGTAAGTACCCATTATGTACCCAACTCAAATGATGATGAGTTTATTTACATACATTTTAAAATAATTATACAGTACACCACGGAGTCTTAGACATGACCCATTTCAACTTGCCTAAGAGTAGGAATTAGGTGTTTTTGGTACAAGAACCGTTTTTGTGGTATCTCTCACACATGTTCATTACTCTCCTGCTTAAACCCTTCTGAAGAAAGTTGATGAATTTTATGTTTTTTTCAGTGGCTAATTGTATTAAAATTTTAGGCCTTTCCTTGGTGTCTGGGTGGCTCATTCAGTTAAGTGACTGACTCTTGGTTTCGGCTCAGATCATGATCTCCTGCTTTGTGAGTTCGAGCCCCACATTGGGCTCTGTGCCATCAGTGTAGAGCCTGCTTGGGATTCTCTCTCTCTCTCTCTCTCTCTCTCTCTCTCTCTCTCTCTCTTTCTCTCAAAATAAACGTTTTGTTTTAAAGAAACTTTAAAAATTTTAGGCTTTTCCCAGTTACTAAAGGAAATGTCTTTTTATCATACTGTGTGTGATAACCTATAGAAGGTATTTACTTAAACTAGTTCTTAGAATGTCTATTACCCATGAGAGAACTAGAAAAACCAAGCCAGAAAGGAGAAGGAGGGAAGAGAACTTAAAAGATTCACTCCTGTTTTACAGAGAAGTCTATGGGTAGAATGAGCAGTAGTGGGAAGAGTGAGTGTACTCCTGTTGTTTGTGGTGTTACTGACAGAGTCCTACTTGTTTTCTCTTTCTTTTTTTTTTTTCAGAGTTTATTTAGAGAGAGAGGGAGAGCTAGTAGGGGAGGGGCAGAGACCCATGCTGTCAGCGCAGAGCCTGACACGCAGGGCTCGAACTCACGAAGAGTGAGATCACAACTGGGGCCGAAACTGAGTTGGACGCTTAACCAACTGAGCCATCCAGGCACCCACTGCTTATTTTCAAATAGCTTGGTTGGCATATAAGTAACATTGAGTGTTTCAAGATTACGTTGAGTATGGAGTTACCATATGTGCATGGCTGAGAAATAAAAATGAAAGCTGCGGTGGCTGAAGTCAGAGCTGGAATACCAGCATTCATTGAATTCCTGAAGAGTAAGACTGGAGAGTCTGTGACGTTATATCTCTCAACAGACTTAGGTGAGAACGTTTTTTCCTGAAAGAATTAATTGCTTACCTTATTGTTTCTCTGTGTGTAAGAACATAGACAACTATTCAGAAGGTCATATCTAAATATTACTAAAATTCATTTCTCCATGCAACATCCTTATTGTACCGTTGATCATCCCTGTTAAATTTTCATTGGTTTGGAAATGATACGGCTGATGTTTGGAATTGTGCTGTTAGAATGTTCTACCAAAATAGCTCTCTTTCACGTACCAGCGAATGAATCATTCATTTAAGAGTCTAACAAGATTTGACTAATGTGAACTCTAGTCTGCATATTGGATCTGTTCCTGTCAGACCATGGTACTGACCCTCGAACTACGTGGATCTTTTCAGTTGATGTTAAGTGTGGATCTTTTGATAAGCCCGTGTTTTCACTTGAATAATTCAGGGGCAAATTTTGGATTGGTTTTAATCTGTGCCCTATATTAGTGCTTAGTGGAAGTCCTCTGTTTAGCCTGAGTTTTGTCTTGAAATGTTGATGATTATTTGACTTTAGTTATTCATGGGTTAGGAGAAATGTGGCAGAAATTTAGTCTTTATTTGAATAATGGATATTTGGAAGGCCAAATTGAGGATAAATTTAACTTGTACTTTTTTAAAATTAAAAAAAAATTGAATTTTAACTACCTGAAATTTGGGCAGTTAATTTGTCTTTCAGATTTTTTACACCCAAGTTTTCCTAGCCACATTCTTAGTTTAGCCAGAGGGAATGTAGATCAGCTGGAATGTAGCACTGTAGAGGGAATTAATTTGTGTCACTGTTCACATAGTCAAATATAAGTGATCTTAATATATTCATTATTTGGGGGGCACCTGGGTGTCTCAATCGGTTGAGTGACTGACTTCGGCTCAGGTCATGATCTCCCTGTTGGTGAGTTTGAGCCTGGCATCGGACTATCTGCTGTCACTGCGGAGCCTGCTTTAGATTCTCTGTCCCCCATACCCCCTCTCTGCACCTCCCCTGCTTGTACACACTCTCTCAAAAATAAACATTGAAAAAAATATAAATATGTGTGTGTGTGTGTACACACACACACACACACACACACACACAGAATCATCCATACTATTTCCTTCCCCATTTGTGTAGATAATTCACTTAATTTCATTACTTATTTTTCTTGCTTCCATCTGGGTGCTGACATTTATAGAAGTAATATGTGGGAGACTTTATTCTTGAAAAAGAAATGATGTTGGTTTACTACTTATGCTTATCTGAACAGTGTAAAGTGTTACACATTAATATTTTAAACATACAAGTAATTCATAGGAAATACTTTGCAGCTCAGGTAAAATAAGCTGTCCAGAAATTAAGGAGCTTTTGTTTTAAATTTGATTCATTTATTTGTACCGAAGTAGCACATTCAGTGACACCCCATTTATCTGGTCATTTTCCAGAATAAGATGGAATTTTCCAGGTAACTGATCATAAATTAGTTTTCCAGGTAACTGAATCTTACACCTTCAAGGACTAAAATCTTCTAAATCTAATGTTTTTGATGGAAATCTTTATAAAATAAGTTATACAGTTTCTACCTTCTTCTGCACATTTTCGTAATCAGAGGGTACTCAGTGTAATTTAACCTCTTTTTCTGATGACTCAGGACCACTACCTTGACATGAAATAGCTGAGTGTTACGCCTCCTTTTGAATTTTTTTTCCTCTTTGGATTGGTAATAAGCTGTCGTTTCCCTGGCTGTTGTATGTGTCTCTGATAATTCCTCCTGCACCCTTTATGATTTTGCTTTCTGTTCTCCATGGCTTGTGAAACCCAAGTTGTTAGGAATTCCTGTTGATGGAAAATCAGAACCCAGGAGGTTCAGAGTGAGGCCCAGGGAGGCATGTTGCTGTAGCGCCGTTCTCCTCCTCCCACGTCGGGCGTCCACATTGCCTCAGATTGGTCTGGATAAAGCTCTCTTCTGAAAGCTTGGTAGCTGAGAGGTCACTGACTCACGGTATGTGATGTCCTAGCCGGCACCTTCACTGTTCCCCCACAGGTGAGTAAACAGAACCTTAAGAGAGCACTGGGGGAATCACCCTGGTTTAACAGACCAAGTCATGGCAGTACTGAGGGTTTGAGACTCAGTCGCCTGTCTCCGAGCCTGGTGCTTTTCCACTGTGACTAAGCTGTTAACTGCAGGTGCTGATCAAGAGCGCTGTCATCTGTCTCGGTGGATAAAAGACTGTTCTTTCTCGATGGGTCTCTTGTTATTCACCCTCCTACCCAGACTGGAAAGCCAGAGGATGGTCCTGAAGTTCTCCACAGTCTCCATTCAGTTTTGCCTGGTTTACAACCTAAAGAGTTCTACAAGCTTCCCTCTACATCTCTGTTACACGGTCCTGGTTTAATCCCTTGTCGTCTCTTGCCATTTTTCCTTCTTTGTTCTGTCTGCTCCCTGCCTCTGGAGTCATCCTCAAAGGCACCATCCACTTGGCAAATGTGAGCACTCAGGAAATGGAGAAAATATGGGGCTGAAGAGGGAGACAGAGATGGAGAGACTGTAACAAACACGGGCACCCGAGGCCTAGAGAATGCATAGCAGTTGGTAGAAAAATAAAAACACCCAAATACAGGTGGAAAATAGTCGAATTATGCACGTAGAAGTGTGAAAGGAAATGCTTCTGGTGTTACAGCCAGCCCAAACCATGTGACAAAGATAGAGGATGACACAGTGAAAATCCCGAATGTGGATGGTATATAACAGCCAGGGCTCTCTTATCACCTCCTTGAAGATTAATGTTGGTGCTGATCAGACTCTGATGAGAATTCCATTTCCCAGTACAGACAGGGCTGAAGGCTGTGGAGTCTACTGCGTAAACTGACAAGTTGGATAAGAAGACCCACTTGTGGAGATTTACGGAAGCAGAGTTAGTGTGCCTTGAAAAGGAGAGGTGAAGGGAGAGCTTGCATGTGACTTCAGCGTACAAGTGGTACTGTTCCGAAGGTGGTGTCAGAATAAATCCTGTATGTTCTCCAGGCAGCAAGGGGTCACATTTTAAGTGCTTTTGTTTTTATCAGTGTAGTGCCTGTACTCTGTAAGGGAAGCCAGTCGGCACCGTGAGGTTAGGATGAAAAATAGCAGTGCCAGGTCATCTGCTTGTCCCGGAATGTGGAAGCTCACGTCCTGGGAGGTCTTTGGTATTCCTTCAGTGATAGTTTCTTTCTCCCTTTCTGTCCTTTTGTCTTTTTATTTTATTTTTTAATTTTTTTTTCTGATAACCACATTTTTATTTAATATGTGTTGTTTACATTTTCCCATTTCACTCCATATTCTTTGACAACAGTTTTCCTTTTGTCTTTTGAAAGTAGGCTTCATGCCCAGCGTGGAGCCTGACACATAGCCCCACACGGGGCTTGAAGTCCAGATCCTGAGCTCGAACCGGAGCTGAGACCCAGAGTCCGCTGTGCTTAACCTTCTGGGCCTCTTAGGCGCCCCTCCCTGTTTGTCTTTTATGTTTTCAGAGCTCAGAGCTCTTGCTAGTTTCTTGTTGGGCTTGCTGGGCCGGTCCTCCTCTTATAACCTGGTTTTCTCTCCTGTTGTCCGTCTCTTTGGCTTCCCCTGTTCGGTGTTTCACAGTGTTTCTTTCTTAGCTCTTGGAGGATATTTTCTTCCTCTTTCTTCATTGCCGCCTCTTGAATCTCTTTTTTAATGGAGGCAAAATCGGGATATAAGTTTCAAGTTTGATTGTAAAGCAACATCGGTATGCACTACAAAGTGATCACTCTGAAAAGTCTGGTTTTTATCTGTCACCATACACTTGACCGCCTTCACCCATGTCGTCCCCCCACCCCCCCCCCCCACCCTCCTTACCCTCTAGGAACAGTCAGTCTCTTCTCCGTACCTGTGAATCTGTTTTTCTATTGCTTTGCTTTGTTTTTTTAGAGCCGTACATGTATGGGTGAAATCATACGGTATTTTCTCCATCTGACTGACTTTGTTCAGTGTGATACCCTCAAGGCCCAGCCACGTCGTGACATGTCTCCTCATACTACTGCTGGCCACTTGGGTTGAGAACTCCTCCTAAGTGATACTTGGTTACTGTGACCCTTAATGACGATAAGATCTTATATTGGGTCATTTTCTACATTCCGAATACTTAGTGTTGAGAAATTATTTCATGTAAAAATGATTAAAATGTTTTAAACCAGTGTAAAAGAATAGGCAGATATCACCAAGCAAGCCCGTTGTTTTCGTAGAAGGGGCAGTGATAGATATTTTCCCCAGACCACTGTTCTAACAGATGCTCAGGGTCTTGTAAAGTGACAAAAATGCATTTAGCCTTATTGTTTAATAAAATGGACCAATTTATTTCAGAACTGTCGAAGCTAATAAAATTAAAAAGTTTGGACACTAATTTTCATTAGTATGATTATGTTAAGTGGGGAAGTTCTTATATTGCGTTAAAACTGTGGTGGGCTAGAAGGAGTCCCCTTGTTTATTTGTTGGTTTAATTTAATAATAAAATGTACATTATTATAATTATATACAGGGTTGAAAGGTACATTTATAAACTTAAGACTCTCCTTGTTAATTTTAACAACATTTGATTCCCTGATATTCTGTGGCTACTGTGTGGGAAGAAAGCTGGCCTGAGAACCAAGAGGATTGTTTCCAGGTTGAGTTGTACTACACACATAGCTGTTTAATATTCCCTTATTACATGACAAAATATGTCTATAGAAGTCTTTCGTTTTGAAGTAATACACATATAATTAACTAATGGAAATGATCTGTGTGTGTGTGTATGTGTATGTATGATGGGAAAACTCAGACATTTTCAAACTGTATAAAATGAAAAATGAAAGTCTTCCCTCCCACCCCCCACTGAAAACAAAACAGAGTAACAGCAAACAGAAGTCTACAGTGGCAGAGCTCATCGTTGCTAACGTTTCCTGTACGTCTTTGCAGAAAGTTTTCATGCCTGTGTTAGTACATACACATAAATCACAACACATGTACTGTTTAGCACCTTGCTTTTTCCCCCTTATGCTTGGAAATGACTTTCTGTAAACATATTGGTGAACGATTTTCTTCCTTTTTATTTACTTAGATTCAAGTTAGTTAATATACAGTGTAGTCTTGGCTTCAGGAGTAGAACCCAGTGACTCATCTCCTTCATATGACACCCAGTGCTCATCCCAGCAGGTGCCCTCCTTGATGCCCCTTGCCCATGTAGCCCCTTCCAACCAGTGCCCCTCCGGCAACCCTCAGTTTGTTCTCTGTATTTAAGAGTCTCTTATGTGTGCCTTCTTCTCTGTATTTATCTTATTTTTCCTTCCCTTTCCCTGTGTTCCTCTGTTTTGTTTCTTAAATTGCACATATGAATGAAATCATATATTTGTCTTTCCCTGACTTCGCTAAGCCTAATACCTTATAGTTCCATCCATGTTGTTGCAAATGGTTAAGATTTTTTTTTTTTTTTTTTTTTTTTGATCACCGAGTGGTATTGCTTTGTATATGTATACCACATCTTCTTTATCCATTTGTCAGTTGATGGACATTTGGGCTCTTCCCCTAATTTGGCTGTTGTTGATAGTGCTATGTGCCCCTTCAAATCAGCATTTGTATCCTTTCAATAGATATTAGTGCGTTTGCTGGGTTGTAGGATAGTTCTATTTTTAATTTTCTGAAGAACCGCCATACTCTAATCCAGATTCGCTGAACCGCTGAACATATTTATTTCTAACTAATATCTGATAGCTATAATTTATACAATTTTTAAAAGTTTTTATTATTTAGAGATAGAGCAAGTGCGGGGGAGGGAGGTGGGGCAGGGAGAGAGGGAATCCCAAGCACTAACCGTGCAGATCCTGACTCAGGGCTCAATCTCACGAACCATGATATCATGACCTGAGCTGAAATCAAGAGTCAGACGCTTAACTTGACTGAGCCACCCAAGCACCCCTAATTCACAAATTAATAAGAAATTCAATTTTTAGTTCTTCACTTCTTAATTCTTAGTGTTCCCCCTGCATGTTTGGTTTATGTTAGCAGAATGATTTTTAAAAATCTGTGCAAAGAAAATGTCTGAAAGTAGTAAGTAAAGCGAATGTTAACAATGCATATATTGAGTGGTGAATTTGAAGCGAGTTTTTTCCTTTCTTTATGCTTTAAGATATATTTCATATTTTTAAGAATTGACATTGTATTGTGGAAATCCATTTTAATAAAAAGTACTGTGCTATTATGAAGTAATTATCAATCAGCTGTTGTTTAATTGAATTATAAAACCATATTCTTGATTGACTATTAAATCACACCTCATGAAAAATACTGTTTTTTTCCCAGTCTCTTTATTTTTTAATTGAAATATAATTTATGTATAATAAAATGCAGAGATTTTTACAATACCCTTTGATGGTTTTTTTTACCCACTGTACTTAAGATACAAAACATGCCAATAATCCATAAAAGTCCCTCAAATCCTTTTTAAATAAATGCCTCCCTTCCACCCAGGCCACTGCTAACCTAATACTGATGATATGCACTCATTTTTGTTTTGTTTTGAGCATCATATGGATGGGACTGCACCCTGGGTACTCTTTTCTGTCTGTTTCATTCAATGGCCTATCAGTATTTATGTGTCTTCGTCACTACTTTAAAAACGCTTTCTAGGGGCGCCTGGGTGGCTCAGTCGGTTGAGTGTCCGACTTCGGCTCAGGTCACGATCTCACGGTCTGTGAGTTCGAGCCCCGCGTCGGGCTCTGGGCTGATGGCTCAGAGCCTGGAGCCTGCTTCCGATTCTGTGTCTCCCTCTCTCTCTGCCCCTCCCCCGTTCATGCTCTGTCTCTCTCTGTCCCAAAAATAAATAAACGTTTAAAAAAAAATAAAAAATAAAAACGCTTTCTATTCATCTTCATGTTTAAATAACTGGACCGGTGGTGTGGCCAGGAGGTGCCAGAACCAGAGCGTGGTCTGAGGTCTCTGTGAGCTGGAGCTCTTTCGCTGACTCTGTACCTGTTGCTTCCCTAGCGCTTCTGATCGGGAACAAGGTCAGAGAGCCTCTGCTTGTGAATGACGTACCTTGAATGTGATGCTGAGGAACTCAGTGGTGAGTTCTCCACAATTGATGCTTTGGGATTGAAAAGTGCAACAGTCTGCAAGTTTGTTACCAGAAACAGACAAATTCCCCGTTTCCTGTAGCAAGTGTTCATTAAGTCGCTACTGTGAATCAGACACTGAGCCATTTGCTGCCGGAGCTCTGGCTCTGGGGTGGTCTGACTGGACCTTTGAGTCAGGGAACTTGGTTTGAGGTGTTGTCATTTTTAAGTGTTCCTCCCTTGAGCAGGCCAGTTTCCCTGAAGAAGATTCTATCTCTGCCCTGTCTAGAGGGTGGAAGCTGGGCTTCCAGCATCCAAGAGCTTGAGTTGGGGTATGTTGGCATAAGTTCAGAGAGTCTCCCTCTTTCCAGGAAGGTATCCAGATGCTGCTCGTCCAGAGTTAGTTCTCTGAGTCCAGGTGCCCTTGTGTTGTCCTCTCTTAGTGCTCGTCCTGCTGGCAGAGGGCAGGCACTGGTTGTGCACAGTGGAGAAGGACATCCAGGCGCGGGGGCGGGGGGGGGGGGGGCGGGGAGTTTAAGAGCCTCTCAGGTTCTGCTCCTTACTTCCTCCTTTTCCTTCCTTCCTCGGGTAGGTCAGGCCCCCCGAGAACCTCTGGGGATCTTACACTAGTTTCCCCTTTGCAAATTTTGGATTCAGGTGTAGCGTTTTCTACCAATCCGTCTTGTTCTCTCTTGTGTTCCCTTCACCTTTAATTGAAAATCCTTTCCCGGTTGTTCCAGTGATGTTTCAGAAGAGAAGTAAACATACGCTTTCATTCTGTTGTCTTTATGTTGGAAGTCCTGTTTGTTAGTTTGTTAAATTGTCCTAGGAATAGATGTCTTTTTGTTAATTTTGTCTCTTAATGCCGAGACCAGTTCATAAGTGGTGAATTTCTGTATTTTCTGAAGATCCATGTAATTTTGACTCCAAGCATCTTCCTGTTACCCTGTCAGCAACGTATCCTTCTTCATTCTTAAGGCGCATCCCCCTTACCTGGGAAGGAAGGTGGTGCCAGATTGTGAAGTACCTTGGGTGTCACCAAGGTACCTTTCATGTGGGAATTGATTAGGTCCCCAAGCTCCCCTCGTATCTGCCAGCCCAGGGTTTCCTGCTGTGGGTTTGGGACATAAGAATTTAAGACATTCCTCACCCCACAATGGCATGAACTTTGAGTGAGGGCCTAAATAATTTAGGGGATATTTAGGAGAAATTGAGAGGGAATTGTTATGGTAGTTGGATAATGTTTTAAGGAACCAGAGAGGAAAAAAGAAACCCCAAAGCCCAAACACATGTGTACTGCTGTCACAATTTTATGGTTGCAGGCGCCGGGATGCAGAGGGGTCTCCTCTTGGTGCCCTCCTTTTCCTGTTTTTGTCCCTTCTCCCCATTTGGCATCATCTCCCTTCTGCCTTTTCAACCCAGTCACTAACTGGCGTGGCTCAGCTGGTAAGAAATGGCTTCTGGTTTTGTTGTTTCTGTGTTGAAAACTCCCACCACCATTAGGGGAAGAAGACGACCCACGGGAGAGGTTTTCCACTCGTTCCCTCCTCTTCGCTCATGGCACCTAGTTCCCAGGCTGCTTATTTTTCTTTCCACGGGTAGGGCTTGTTGGGGAGCCGGTAGCTAGGGCATCCTCCACGACACTGGAGCATGGCCGTAGAGACCACCGAGTTGGTGCTTTGTGTTTAGCATTTCCTTCAAAGACTTGGTATATGCCTGGTGAGAACACTGTTCTCATATCACTGTTAAATCCCATATTTCTATGAGATTTACTGGGAAAGTGACAGAGGAGCCATGGGTTCTTGCCCTTGCCACCTGCAGAGCCCAGGAGGGAGCTTCTGGCAGGAGTTTTAAGCCGGACAGGCTGAGTTTTTACTGGCATCAGAGTGTCCATTTGAGAGGTCCTTGTGGTCTGGAGACTGGTGAGTTGGAGCTCAGCAGAGACGGAGTACTTGCCTGGCCCCCTACCCTGAATTGCAGGCTCTTCGGGAGCAGGACCACATCTCATTTGTCTTTGCCACTCATATGTCACAAGTGGCACAATCATGGAATGTATGGGTGCTCAATAAACAATTACAGACTGATTAAATGAGGCACTTACCACCATGGTGATCATCCACACCGAGTTGAGTCATGGGCATGAGCGAGGTTATAGAAATTATTGGGTGCATCGCCATGGCCAGGCTTGTCAGCTCAGGGCATGTGGGATCCACACAAATGAGTGAAGAGTGCCCACTTTAGGGTGGCAAGCTGCTTCTGGCACATGGCTCAGCGTCAGGATAGACCAGGCTGGCCGGAGAGCGCAAACCTTACCTGATGGGGCAGCTGCTGTCCAGCCACAGCCAGTAGACCTGGTGACAGAGCCCCCAGTTGTTCAGATTTAAGCAAAACTCTAAACGGTAACGTGAAATATCCTGATTTTAAAATTCACATTTGTAGTACTTTGAGGAAACATTAAACATGTGTGGGTCACATTTGGGGCAGTCCTTCACATTGTGGCTTCTCGAAAACCAAACAGGAGGAGGACTGGACTGGTGGGAACCTTCATATGAGGGGCATTTGGGAGAAAGAGTCCCTTCACAGGCTTGACAAAGAGCAATTAAAGAGCTAGAGGGGAGCAGTAAACTTGAATCAAAAGGAGGAAAGACTTTCAGGAATCTGGGGAAGGATGATGGAGATCTGCTCTGATGTATGTGTGGCGTGGAGACATCACATAATCAGAGAACACAGTGAATCCGTTGTGAATACGGAGAGAATTCATTATTAGCATTAAGCGCTGGTTCTGGCCTGGCCTAAATACCCAGGCCTAGACCGTGATTTAGACATCAGTGGAATCAAACTTATTTTTAAAGTTATTTCCTTAAAGCTTTGGCAAAAAAGGACCCAAGTTCATATAAATTAATTTGACATTTGAAAACCATTATTCATGCATCTGTAATATAATACCTTAAAGGCATATTTAAAATATTTCAAGGAATTTACATGAAAGTGTCAAGAAAACCACTCTTTTTATATCTTCACCATGGAAAGATGGGCCTTCATCTGGTCTGTCTGGTGAGAATTATGACAGGAGATCCTAATCCAGGAGGTTTTATTTTATTGGAGGGAAGCCCAGTTAAAGTCCCAGTATTAATTTTCTGTCATGTTATCTACCAAAGAACACATTTCCGAAATCTCTCAAACATTTGGCACAATTATTTCTATTTGCTAAACTTGATCAATGTTTTTCAAGTGACATATGCATTTCAGGTCAAAACTGAACAAGGTATATCCTTGAGTATAAAGCATATATCCTATCTCATATATTGGACTAATAAAAGAGATTTTCGTTTTTATTTGTTGAAGTAAAAAGTTTGTAATTAATTGTAAATTAATCATTGCTTCGTGCAAGTTAGAAACTGTCGGGTTGGACAAGCAAAACCCATTTGCCAAGTTCCTTCCATGTGCTTTCCTATGGCCAAGGCTGCGTGGGTGTTCCTTACGTGTACTTTGGTACGCTCAAAGCTACCTAGGTTGATTCACTGTTATCATTGTGTTGCAGTAGATATTAGTGGGTATAATCTATACCACATGCTGGTCATTCTGTGCCTCCCAGTCTTTTCTCATGTGTCTGCCTTGGCCCAGGAACGTCCCACCTACTCCCAGTCCCTTTTGCTTCTAATCTTTCTGGTGAACTCCTCCTTACTCCTCAAGGATACTTGGAATTGTCAGTACTGCTAGAATTCTCCTTAACACCCCCTTATTGTTATTCCTATAACCCTTGGTATGAGCTCTGGATAAAGACAGCACTTACCAAATAACATTTTGGGTGTTTTTTTTTTTTTTTTTTTTTTTTTTTTTTTTTCCGGTAAGACTGCAAGCTTCCTTAAGTGTGTGTCATTAATTTTTGCATCGCGGCATGTGGCATGTATCTGACATAGGGGAGCTTTTCAACAAAAGATTGTTGACATAGATTGGATCTGTTCATTAGGACAGACAGATACCACTCCAGTGTGAGACTCAGGAAAATAAACTATTAACCCAATGTGTTATTAGCCATTTAGGTTAACAGTCTGATGAACTAAATGTCCTTATATTGTTACTATATCATTCAAACAAAGGAATAAAAACTAATCTTTAGGGGAATAAGGGCTAGGTACATACTTAAGCCTTCATAAACTAAAAATCCAACACTAACTTATAGTTTGAGATATATTTCACATTAATTTAAAAACTTAATTGATGGATAAGTAGTCAGGGACAATGCCAGCCTCGAGAAATTTCTTTCAGAGTGAGAGTTTTTTTAAATAATCCGTGATAAATTTCTATTATGTCAAAGCCTGATATTACATAGTTTACAGCTTCCTTGAGTAAAACCATCATGCAGAAATCTACTGACTGTGGAAGTCTCACAGAAAACAACTTAGATCGTTATTTTTCTCCCAAGAAGAATGTTGGAAGGGTGATCGAGTATGTCACACAGATCCTGTTCACCCTCTGCTTTGTAGAGATCATGAGTATGGCCCTACTTCGTGCAGGCCTGTGTGTCCAGCACGGCCCTTGCTCCTGTTCCAGGGCAGAGCACTGGGTCTGTGGGAGAGAAGGACTCAGTGCATAGGGACTGTGATGGGAAACACTTAAGGCTTAAGTATGCCCAGTTCATGCTGCCAGGCCTGGCATATGGTAGGTTGGCATTTCACAAGTATCTTTGCTCCATTGCTTTATTAAAGTTGCACTGATATTGTAGTCAGTACAACTATCAAAAACTTTAAAATAGAAGCTATTTTCATCTATAAAAACACTGTGCGGTAGCTTTCAGCAATTTAATATTATTGTTTCTCTTTAAACCTCTCTTGGAAGGTATGTGGTAGGCTTGGTGGGTTTTTCTTGTTGTTGTTTCATTAATGAAGTGTAGTTGACATACAATGTTATGTTAGTTTTCAACAACATGTTGATTTGACATTTCTGTACGTTAATGCTCACCATGATAAGTGTAGTCACAATCTGTCGCCTTACAGCATGATTACAGTCTCATTGACTATGTTCCTTATGCTGTACGTTTCATACCCGTGACTCAGTTGTTTTATACTGCAAGTTTGTACCTCTCCATCCCTGTTCCCCGTTTCACTCATTGCCTTCTCTCCCGGCAATCACCAGTTGGTTCGCTGTATTTAAGAGGCTCTTTTATTCTGTGTTTGCCAGAAGTACCTTCAGAGAAGGCATAGAGCTCTAACAGGGGCCTTTTTAAAGAGTAAATGGAGAAATGAGAAAAAAAATCAAAGACAAAGGAAGACTTCTAGGAAGGAAAGTGAAAGGATTTATCCTTGGACCAGAAACTCCCCCCGAACAGGGACCAGAAATAAGGGGAGGGCCAGCATCCTCCAACCCTTCAGTGCTTGTTGTCGTCTTCTCTGGGGCCTGGAGCCTCCTTTGGGGGAGATCAGCCCGGGTGAGTTTGTATTTGTTGTTGCTCTTCCCATCCTCAGGTCTGGGACAAGCTTGGAAGTCATGTCCTATTTGTGTTTCAAGTTTCCTGCCAACATGTGTTGAGCTATGTCTCCAAGGTAACTGAGGTTATTCCTCGTTTTAATTTAATTTTTAAAAACTGAGAAAGTAACGTTTCTACCCCTAGCAAGAAAAATGGAGATCTTGCCTAGAGGGGTTGTCACTGAGGGGGCATTTGTGATAGGTTTTGGCATTTTGAAGAAGTAGGTCCCCTTCTCCTCGGCCTCCCTGGTTTTCTCTATGTGTTTAATTTCTGTTTTATGAACAGTCAATATCTCTTGTGGTTGCGAAGGTAAAGCCACAAGGCCAGACCCCCACCCTGTTGGGCAGCCATCCTGACTAGGCAGGATGGGCTGGGCAGGTCAGGCAGGTGGTGACCTCCCCTTCCCATGGTCTGCGCTTGAGGAGCAGTATCCTTTCAGGAGCCACATCTAGTAACAGATAATCCAGAGGGCACATAGCCGCACAAAGGCAGGTCGGGAGATCCGTAAGACGGCCATTCGCTTATTCTGGGAGAAACTTCAAAATGTCCTTCAGTATGTTTCTCAGGCTGTGTTATGTATGCTTACAGACACGGGCGGGAATTAATAGGAACTTCATTTTTATAATGCATTTCAAATCCTATTGATGTACATATGGTTTGTATTTCATTTTTGGATTATTCTGTACAAAAAGATCATCTTTCAGAGCGTTTGATGAATGTTAGCTTTTAAATTACTTCAGAATATTCATTTATTGAATAAATGAATAAAATTAAATAAATGAATAAAATCACCAGTAGCAGCATGAGTTTCATAAACTTTTTGTTTTTACCATCAAGAAGGACTTTATTTTTGAGAAAGGATCACTCCTTTATTCACAGATTGTTACCGCCAAGTGTCTGTGCTCCTTTCAACTTGTTTCATTCTTTCCTCAACCATAACAATTGTATAGTTTTTGTATTTGAATTATTTTGCTCATAAATTATGTTATTCTTGGCTAAAGGCTTTTCTCTTTTAGTAAATGCTTTTGACTATCTGGCCTTTATAGCATCGATTTCATTTTTAAATGCCCACGGAGACATGTTTGACTGCTTATAAATTTTCTGGTATAGTTCTGTAAGAATTCCTCACTTCCAAGCACCATATGTACCCGTCTTGGTTTCCAACACTTTGTAACTGCCAGAATAATTTAAAACACGGGTTTTCTTTTGTTTGTTTTTTCCTTTGCAACTTAATGCAGAGCATTTTGTCAGCTGAAGCAGGGTAGGAAGTGGCACGGATGAAGCAGCATTCCACCTGTAGCACCTTCCAGAGCGGGGTGTCCCGAGACCGCTGCCTGGGAGTCTGAGTTGTTAAAATTCATCTGTTGCATGCTTAGGCCACGCATCCATTGTGGGTGGGCAAGGGGGTTTCTGCTCAGTGCCGTCCGTCCTGGGCTGATGGGCTACCGCGTCAGATGCTGCTGATACCTGTCTGGGAGGAGGGGGGTGCAGCAGGTGTGTGGCTCCCGGGCCCCTAGGCTTCTGCCCCAGGGTGAGCCCTGTGGTTTTGCGTGCGTTTCATTGGCTGACGCGAGGTGACGTCACTTACTGAGCAGGCGGGAAGCGCAGTTCCACTAAGGCCCCGAATGTTCTGTGGGCAGCAGGATTGCACCACACATCTGTAAGTGCGGTTGTTTGTTTGTTTGCTAGAGATGTTTCCACATTGTGCAGAATGAGAACAGCCACTGGTGTCAAAGCTGTTGGGAGGGGGAACAAATTAAACAGCAGAGAATTAATGAAGGGATTTGAAGCAAGTAGCCGGGCACCACGTAAACAGTTGGGTGGAGTTGCCAGATGGCCTAGTGGTAAGGATCAATTTTAGCCGAACTCGCCTGAGGATCTGGGGGAAGAAAAGGTGGACGTGGGCGGATGCCAGCAAGGTGGGGCTTCCTCATGGCTGTTGCCTGCTGGAACTCTCCGTGAGTCCTCTTCCTTCAAGGCTGAATTCAAATATTGGTGAATTTGCCGTGGTTTTTTTCCCATTCAAATGTGAACTCCTCAAGGACGAGGGGTCACTTTTGTGTCCTGTGTGCCTAGCACATACTCACAGGCGCCACCTGGTTATTCGGTGAGTGAATTAGAGCCAGCCTGCGGCCCTGTCCCCCCAGTGCCCGGGACTGCAGCCCCTTTGCTGACTCAACATTTCACAAGCTGGCGGGGGGGGGGGGTGGCGGGGAAGGGGTTCTGCTGGGTGCGGGGGGGGCAGCTGAAGCAAGATGGCATTTCTGAGCCCCCGGCCTGTGCTCTGCTCATTTTGGTGGGGCCGGTGCAAGTAGGAGTGGCCGTGACTAGTGCTGGAGAGCTGAGAAGCTCTTTGTGCTAATTTGTACTTGATAGGGGTTTTTTGTTCTGTATGTTTTTGTTTCGTTCTTTCCACCACTGAGTGTGTCAGGATGAGGGAAACCTAAGTTAGTATGATCTAGTTATTTAAAGAATTTAACAATTCTTGGTCAAGTCTTAACACATTTTTGTTCTTATGAAATTGCTGAACATAATTAGACAAACACTTTAACCTTCAATCTTTGCAGCGTAGAGCAGTGGTTCTCCCAACTGGAGAGTGTGTCGGAGTTGCCTGGAGCCTGGCGCGTTTGCCAAAACCCAGATCGAGGGATCCCGCTTCCAGAGCCTGGTCAGCAGGTCTGGGTGGGGACTGAGAATCCACATATCTTGCAAGTTCTCAGAAGGTGGGAGACTGCTGCCCCGGGGGGGACCACACTTGCACCAGCAGTGGTGTCGGGAAAGGCGCTGGAAATGAGATAAAAATGTATGTGTTTACAGCTCCATAATGCTACCAATAAATATTTGACTTTATGTAAGTTACTCAACCCCCCTAGTCCTCTGTTTCTTTCCTGTGGAAAATGAAGGTCATGACTGTTGGAGCTCACATAGCATCAGTTGAGATGGTGTACGAGAACCACGGAAAAAAAAGAGTAAGGCTCTGTAAATGCATTGTCTTATGATATCCTCTGTATTAGCCATGAATGGTTACTTTGTATTCACGTGTATTCAGGGCGCTGTGCAAGGGAGTGGAGGGCAGCATATGAAAAGGGAAAGAACAGCAAAAGTGTGGCGAAGGCCCAGCACCAAATGTGTGAAGGGGACATTAAGAATTCAGGGAAGGAAAGGTAGCAGTGGGCTGCTCGGTGGCCTTTGCCCCAAATGTACTGTGTAAAGACCATCATTTCACAAAAAGCCCCTGGTTCTTCTGTGTTGTAGAACTGTCTAAGTGCAGAGGTGGGGTCCTGAAACCTAGAAGTCTGTCATGTGAGTGCGTTTTGACTAAAGTCTTCCCTTATGTGGACTCATTCTTAGCTTACTTACCTTAGGGTTTTGTAAAATAAAAGTATAAAATTACTCATTTTGCCAGCATTTAAAACTCATGATCTCAGCAAGATAGACTTGTAAATCCAAATATCAGAAAGATATAAAAGGTCATTTTCTTAGTCCTTACAGGCTACTATAGACCATATTATTGTCTATAAAGAACAGACATTTACTTATCCATCACAGTTCTGGAGGCTGGGAAGTCCAAGATCAAAGCACTGGCAGATTTGGTGTCTGGTGAGGGTCCCTTTCTGGTTGAGGGACAGTCATCTTTTTACTGTGACCTCACAGGGTGAAAGGGGCAAGGGAGTTCTCAGATGGGCCTTCCCTCTTATGACCTAACCACCCTCCGAAGCCCCAACCTCCTAGAACTATCACACTGGGGAGTAGTTTTCAATATATGCATTTTGGGGGGGTGGCTCCTTCTGATCGAACCAAATGAGTTGATGAGGAAAATCTCTGAGTGTCTTGATTTAAAAATATAGAGTATATAGAGTTGATAGTTGATCAGCACTGGCTGTTTTCTTCTAAGGCACATGACCTTGTTCGTTCGTAGAGTTTTAGATATTTTTATTACAGTTTAATCCTAAGGTTTTAAAGTTATACTTAGTAGTAGGTTTAGAAATTAATATTGAATGCTAAATATTAATATTTTTATTCTGCTTTAAGTGATTTAATAGCTCACTATTTAAGATAATAGAGATCCAAGTATATATGAAGATCTGATGTATGATAATGCTGACAAAAATCACTTAAAAGATGGTTTATTTAATAAGTATCATGGGTATACCTGCCCATTCTTCTGGAGGAAAATAGTTTTAGGCACCTTTTTTACCCTATGTACAAGAATTAATTTCAGATAAATTATCATGCCAAACATTGTAAATATACAAATTGTAGAAACAGGATTTGAGTTGAGATGTGACTTGCTCCAAAGCCACGTGGTACATTTTAAGTGTTGATAGATGTCATTGTGTTATGTTGCCTAAAGGAGTAACGTTTCTGTTGCTCACCATTTGATTGTTTCTGGGGTTTTTTTTGGTCATTATAAATAATGCTGTGATGAACATCCTCATATGTAAATTGGCAAGTGGATGCATGAATATTTTCTTAGCACAAATTCTTAGAAGGAAATAACTGAGGTAAAGGCTATTTTGAAGGCTTTTCAAATGCATTTCGAAATTGCTTTTCAGAAAGGCTGTGTGTGTGGATTTAATGATGTTATTGTGCTGCATTCAGTATCTCACTATTTTTCTGTTAAAGATAGATCATTGTTATAGAGAAGTATTGCACTCAAGTTTCTGATGAACCTAGGACTTCATGTGAAATCTGGAGTTAATATTTTTTATCCATTTTATCATCTGTTATAACTTAACATGTTAATAAGCTCATAAAGAAAATACCACTTCTTTGATCCCAAATGTCTCCTTCTCTAGCATTATTCAGAGGGCTCTGTTAGGGTCCAGTCCCAAGAGACAGCAGCTGTAGGGTTCTCCTTTCCAGCATATCCACATACCAACAGTGCTGTGCTCAGAAGCCCCTCCACTCTTACAGTCTCGGAATTACATCTCTTGGCACAGAGAGCTTGCTGTTAACATGGTTTCTGTCGCTCTCCATTATCTGTTCAACGGAAGTACATTATATTTCCAAGCTGTATTAAAAACGTGTCCTGTCTTAAGACTTACTCCTTTGTTTTGTTATCTTTCAAGTGTACAGTCTTTTTGGTAGAATCTAGAATTTACTGGGTTAATTCTGAAGGCCATGAACTGTGCTTTCTATGAATTCTAGTCTTCCTGTGAGGATGCATTCGCTTTGTGGAAGCCACCACAGGGTTGGTACAGCATTCTTTATTTTTCTTGCACATACCTTTTGTGCCTTCATCTGCAACCAACAAGAGGCAGAGTTGAAATAATGACGTCTCACGAATTGTTTGATGTACATAGAGTACCTTGTGAGTTGCCATTTTACTTAAAATTTTTAAATAATATATCATGCTAAATATTATCCCTTGTGCCTAAGGAAAATGAAAGAAAGTTCTTTCTAGAGCAGAGGGTTTTATGTCCTACAGTATTCCGTGTGAAATAGGGTGGAGATGTGTCATCAATCACAGTGCACTCCAGACTGAATTTAGAGCGTCTACATCTTGAGATCAGAGTTACCTAGGTCCTGTGCAATGGGGGTTTTGGTTTCGTTTTTACTTTTTAGCACAGACTTAGACTACTGTGCCGTGAGGTGAAAAGTACAGGCATTGTGTAAGTTGGCCATGAACAATAACGTTGTCATTCTTTGTGTAGACAGTTTTATTAATGCACATAAAGGCACCGCTTTTTACTATTCCCCTTCTATTCACTGTAAACTAATTAATATGCAAACAGAGCCTGGAATCATGACTTCTTTTTCTTTGCATAGATAGCCTAGTTTAAATTTAGCCAGAATGGAAAAAATCCTATTTCCGTGCATGTGACACTAAAATAAAACAATGCAGCTCCATTTGCAGTCTCCCGAAATGTGCATCTAAAAATATATATTTAAATATGTTACATAAAAACATAATATTTGTTAAATGTCAGCACAACTATCACAATTATGAAGATATTTGTGAAGTCAATGTGAATTTTTAGCTTTACCTACAAATATATATACATGCATACATGTATTTCTCAGTAGATTTACAGATATATGTATCTCAGTATATATGAACATATATTGAGATAACACAGTTACCAGTGATTTATTAGGAAATTTGCAAATTTTAGGTATCTTGTGATGTTTAAATGAGCCCATAATATTTCAGTGCCTGAAACTTTTTAACCTTTACATTTTACTTCTTCCCTTCAGATGAATTAGTATACTCAAAATCAACATGTACGGCAATGTAAAAATTACGTAGGTATTGCGCGTCTTACCAGGGATTGGTTTAGAGCAGTCCCTTTGGACCAGTTGGTTATAGCACACATCTCACATGCCTTCCACCCCCAAAACCTGTCCTTGTTATTGCTGGATACTTACTGTTATCCCTTCTTTGATTTTATTGGAATTGTGTTAATTAGAGTATCTTTGCCCATCTCTGATGCAATAGTTCTGTTTTCCTCCATCCTTATACTTGATAGAAGACTACTAAAGGTGAACTTTGAGAACATGTAGAACAAGTCAGGATTCTCTTGTACTGATTATATCCATTCAACAGGTGTGTCCAGGAACTTTCCGCATGCTTTGTGTGATATTATTACTATGACAAGTGATGGTTTAGGAAAGAACAGACGTCTTGCGAGAGCTCTTGTCATATTTCCTTCTGTTTTCATGTTTTGATATTTCTAGGAGGTGTTTTATTCTGGAAAAGATGAGCTTCTTATAATTTTATGTTTTGCAGTATTGCTCAGGTGCCTAGTTGAAATGAACATATTGGCTTATTTTGAACCTTCATTCATCATCCATGATTGTTAAAAGAGGCAACAATCATCCGTGATTGTTAAAAAAAATTGTACAAGTGTTGGATAAACTCAACCAGCTTTTAGTAAGTTTATTTTAGCAAGGTAGGGGAAAGAACTACCGATTTAATGGCCCCACCTACTTTTAAATCATGCAAACTAAATTTCCTTTTTTTGTTTTAACATCTCTTTGCTTTTTGATCTTTAGTATTTTATTTATTGGTAGCATTTGTTTGCCAGGAATAGATGTTTTTAAGAGTTACAACCCCTCCAAAAAAAAAAGCACATCTGTGTTCATAATGCAATATTTATTAATATAGATCATATTACTTTACTATATCAGTACCTGATGGGTACGTGAATTATTTAAAATGAGCATCTGTGCACTATTTTATGATATTTGAAGTAAAATGAATTTTTAATATTCATATGTAATACAATCTGCCAAGAGTATCCTGGTAAAAGTTTTCAAATCCAAATGGTAAGTCAGCTGCAGTGTTTCTCCCTCACTTTATAGGTCAAGCAAGCCTAAAGTTGGACACAACCTTCAGTGAAATTTTTTTGCTTCAAAAATGGGATAATTATGTATATATTTATACATCATTATGCTAATAATTTTCGAGTCAGTTTAACTTCCAGCTTGCTTGCATGCCTCTTCTGTCCTTTTTTCTGGAATTAATGCTATCCAAAAATAAAGCCAGAAACATCAATTTAGCCGACCTCACTTTCTCCCTAAATTTAGAAGTTTTATATAACACAAACTTTCTTTAAAAGTTTTCTTAAAGAAAAATTTTCTCAATGGAATTATTTAAACCTGGAAATTGTGAATCTTTTTATCAATCTTTTAAAAAACGCTTAATCTTTGGGAGACTGTGTGGCTCAGTCTGTTAAGCATCCTACTTGCACTCAGGTTATGATTTCATGGTTCGTGAGTTCGAGCCCCACGTCGGGCTCTGTGCTGATGGCTAGGAACCTGGAGCCTGCTTCAGATTCTGTGTCTCCCTCTGTCTCTGCCCCTCCCCCGCTTGCTTGCTTGCTTGCTTGCTTGCTTGGGCACGTGCGCTCTCTCTCTCTCTGTCTCTCTCTCAAAAATAATAAAACATTACAAAAGAACACAAAATCTTAATCCTACCAAGAAAATTTAGTGTTGGTTTCATTCAGGTGTTAGTTTGAAACAACTCCTAAGGGTCAGATTGGATTTTCTGGTTAGCTGAAACCAAGGCCCTGGACCTCAGGACCTCTCTGTTGGGAGTATGCTCATGGAGCCTCTCCCCCTTCCAGAGTCTGGAATTTTACCTGCCTTCTCTCCCCACACATCTAGGCTGACAGAGTCTGAAAAGAAGGCAGAATTTGCTGATAGGTTAGTTTGTGATAGTATTTTTCTCTTTGGAAGAAATTATATTTATTTTGGTGGATCACATTTTAGAGAGCTCCTTTCTGTTGAGTTGATTCTGGTCAGTGTTTGTGAGCCAGACTGACCACAGAGTAGGATCTTAGCCTTATTCGTGGCTGTGAATCCTATGAAGCTATTTGTCTTAGCTGTCACGCAGTTTGCTAATTAGGTCAGTCTAGGGGTTAAGGGAGGTGAAGGACTGAAATAATCATTGCATTCTCAGAACAAAGCCCACTCATTTTGTTCTGTCTCATAAACCCAGAAAAGGAAGATAAGTTTGGATCTTGCTGTTGCTTCCATCATATTCCTTGCTGTATCTGAAGATTGAGGAAGATATTTAAATAAGTACCTTAAGAGTGATAAGGTACATATGTAGGTTATACTTATTTTCATAATGTTTTTTATCCTCAAACTTAAACCTGTTAATTGTAGAACATTTGGAAAATACAGAGAAATATGAAAGAAGGACATTTAAAAGTACCAACGATGTCACCATTTAGAAGTATAATTATTTAATGGGTTTCCTTCTGGCCTTTTCTATTCATATGTTTAATTTGATTTAATTATTGCTTTATAGTGTCTAACAGTAGCTAGTAGTTTCTGAGTGCTTATTTGATAGAAGGTAGTGAGCTAAGAGCATTACATCTGGTATCTATTTAATGTTCTGAAATCTATGAGACAGTAATTTTCCAGTGATGAATCTAAGACTTAGGAGCTTTTGCACCATGTCAAAAAATGAGAAACTTCGGACATCTCGTCTGCATGAGAGGGTAACGGTCTGTTTCTCCTTCTTCCTCCCTTCTAAGTACAACTCTAAACCCTAGAAACAATGCAGGAGCAGAAAAGAACTCTGAAAGGTGGGAAGAAGCAGGTGACGTGTTTTGGGACCTTTGCACTGGAGGAACCATACAATGGCAGGGCCTACCACACTCCCCTTGCCAGGAAGATCCAGCCAGACCTGGCCCATCTTGACCCCCGAACTAGTGATACAAGGCAGCTCCAGTGGGCGCCTTCCTTCCTTGGGTCACACAGGAGCAAGCTGTGCCGCGTGCCACAGCAGCAAGAGAGTTCAGTAGGAGCCCCTCCAGCGTTCACCAGCCAGGGCACGTGTGCACCATCCTTGCTGGGCCTCAGATGGCTCTTCTCCTGGACAGACATCTGGGCATCTGGCACTTCCTGCTGCAGCACACTGCCATAGCTAATGGCCGAGCCAAGTAGCCTCTTTGTCACCACGGACCTGAGACTCCTCTGCCGTGCTGAGACACACTAGGTGGCCAGGAGCCACAGGCAAACGGGATCCTGTCACCGTAAGCGCTAGGCCAGGGAAGCCTCTTCCAGCCTTTGGCCCAATCACCAACCCCCTTTCCAGTGAGAGCCACGAGGCAGCCAGGCCTGGGGAAAGCCCTTCCAGCCTCTCAGGCAGCACCAGCAGGACCTGTGGGTGTCCCATTGGCCCCAGACGAAGAAAGCAGACCAAAGAACACTATAAAGACTCTGAAAATTAGGCGGTCTTTGGAACCACAGCCCACAAAACTGGGCCAGGACCTTTGTGCTGAACCTAGACAGGGTGATGGCCCCGACAGAAAATCAGCAAGGGTAGAGAAGAGCTTAACAACGCTGTTGCCAACAGGACTTAATTGGCATTTCTAGGACATGGTGGATTCACACGAAGAATCACTAACAGAAAGATAACAGGAAAGTCCCCAGGTAAAATGAGATCACACAGTTGTAAATGATACATGGGTCAAAGAGGTCTTAAAGGCAATAAAAATACGTAGAACCAGGTGGAAGTGAAAACAACATATCAAAATATGTGGGATACAGCTAACACGGTTCAGAGAGGGAGATTTATAGTATTAAATTTTTACATAAAATTGATGAAATGTCCGCAATCATCTCAGTTCCTACCTTAAGAAATTTGGAAAAGAAGAACAGAGAAACCCAAACAAACAATAACCCTGAAGCAAGCAGAAGGAAGGAAATAATAAAAAGCAGAAATAATGAAATTGAAAATAGGAAAAGAATCAAGACCGTCAAGAAAGCAAAAAGCTGCTGCTCTGCCAAAAAGAAAAAAAAGATCATTCAAGTTGATAAATTTCCAGCAAGACTGAGAAAGACAAATCACTTAACACAGGAAGGAGATGGGGCAACACTACAGATCCTAAAGCCATTAAAAGAAAAATGAGGGGCAACATTATTCTCATGTATTTACCAGCTAAGAAGAAAGGGACAGTTTGTGTACAACTACAAACAACCCAAACGCAAACAAGAGTTTCCTCCCATCAAGGAAATTGATGGGGGAGATGGCTGTGGCTACAGAAGAGCATTGGCCAGGATTCTTGTGGTGACAGACACATGAACCTCCACGTGTGCAGAAGTTGTATAGAACCACACACACACACTCATACTCGCAAGTACAAGTCAAACTGGTAAATCTCAGGAAGAGCAGTGGGTTATCTCCACATCAGTTCCTGTCCCATATCCTACTATAGTTTTGCGAAATGTTACTGTTTGCGGGGAAGTGAGTGAAGGGTCCCCAGAATCTCTCTGTTATTTCTTACAACTGCATGCGAATCTGCAAATATCTCTATAAAATTCTCAATTTTTTTAAGAAAGCTAACAACTTGTTGATTTAGGAGTCGAAACCGGTAAGTGCGGTTCCAGAACCTGTGTTCTCAGGGGGACAGCTGTGCTGCGATGTTACTCTGACGCATTGCGCGGCTAGTAGTTTTATGCAATCGTGTGCATCATACTATGTGCAAATTTGAAAGTGTGTGCGTGTATGTATACATGCGTGTGCATATCTATCTTTATCAGCAATGACCAGTATTAGATAATAGATATATTTTTCCTGTCTCTGTCACGTAGTTTGAAAGTTCCATTAAATACTGGTGCTTGTACTCACTGAAGACTCTTTAGGTTCCAAGTGGCATAAACGTGACCTGACTTAGTAGGGAGAACAGGTTGAAACTGCCAGTATGGCTGCCAAATGAGACCATTTCGACTTGGAGAAATGGTAGTTTCATAGGGCTCAAAGACACTGCTGGCACACAGGATTTCTTGGATCTTAGAGTAGGTCATAAGATCAAAGGAATTGTAGAGAGGGACAAGCAGACGGTGTTTGGTGCAGCACAAATTGTGTGGACGGGGAACCCGAGATTGCTCCCGTATGAAGTCATGCGAGGGCTGACCCAGACGTGGCCGACAGGGTGGCCCCTGGGAGCCAGGAGCTGCCGCTGCGGCCTGGGTCTTTAGTGATCAGGACAGGACATCGAAGTGATAGTTGAATCATGAACGTAAAAATGATTTTTGAGTTTGGGGAAATTTTTTTCCCCACACAGGTTTCCCACAAACCTGTCAAAATTAGAGACTACCGAGATGTTTCTAATGGTAGCATTTACACAAGGCATATGTATAAACATTTACTATACATTTTAATGGGCAAATATGTATTCCACTACAAATTCATATAGTCACTTTTTTCTGCCATACTAGAGGTGATGTTGCGAAGAGTATTTGAAGGCAGATGTGTGAATAATGGGTATGAGAAGCAGCGGCTGAATGTTTTAAACTTTCCTGTGACACGCAGGATGTGTGTTTTGAAAACCTAAGACTGAAAATAGAAAGAGAGCCTGTCCTCTGCAACTGAAGGTATTTTCCTTAAAGCTTTTAGTTTGTAACTCAGATGCCGAACCGAACTATGATGTGTAATTATTTTTATTATTATAAAAGTCAGATGGGCACTTGGAAATAAAATCCCAAACAGTACAAAATAATGATTCTTGCACGGATTTTATAATTTAGTAACTTTCTACTGTGCAGTCTGACCTCATAGCTCATAAGCATAGGAAGCCTCTGTTTGAACAGTGCAGTTTTGTCCTTTGTGAAATGGTAGTGAACGTTAATGTCCACCCTGTCCTTCAGTGTGGCTTACACCGAGACCCTTGTGAACTTTGCTGGGGTCCATTTCTGGAAAACGGCATTTTCTCTACCAGAAAATTACTGTGTTACTTTTGGTAGATAGCGGCAACAACAAGAAAAATGCACATGTCAAAGTCTTCTTTGGTACCAGGATACTTAGGAGCCCCGTTCCGTGGCCAGATGTAGTAATCAGCTTCCTCGGATGGAGCTAATCATTTGTCCTCTTCTCTGGTCTTGCTGTAACTTTCACTTGATCCATCTGAAGCCCTGTTGTGAAAACAGTGTCCACTCAAGTCACTTGAATATCTCTTTCCAGCTTCTAAACTGTTTTTGCAATAGTAAATATTTGAACTTCAAGGTAATCCTGCAAAGTGCAGACAAAGTTGACACTGTGCTTTTTCCTTTAAAAACCTGCCTAAAGAGGAACAAGCAGGTGAACTTACTATCACCAGCACAGACTATAGACTTCACCAGGACAGGGACTCCATTTTTGTTCACCATGCTGGCCCTACCCCCCAGTACAGTGCTTGACAGTTGATAAATGTTTCAAGATGATTGATGTTTGAATAAACCTCAGAACTCCTCAGAACTTGGAAGAACACAGAAAAACTTGTGTTGGCAGAAGAGAGAAGTTCACAGCCCCAGGAGACCAGAATGTCGCTCAAAGCAACCTGTCACAAGCACATTCCTTTGAAGTCTGGTGTTTTATCTTAAAAACTCATACAAACTTTGAATTCTGCTTCCTATTACAATTGTTTATTTTATCACAAACTTAATGTAAATGTTATTTATCCTGAAATAATACGCATCTGGAAAATGTGCTGTACATGTCCTGAATATGCCTAACATATCTTTAGGGTACTTGTTTTGCTTTTGAGAAATACGAGTGTGCAATCAATTACTTCCTATCTAAGGACTATGTATATGCTGGTGACATCCAAATTATGCCTTTCACCTTTTCCTTACCCCTGAATTCATCCTCTTAGTTAATGGCAACTTTGCCTTTCCAGTTGGTTGGGGGAAAAATAACACACACACACACACACACACACACACACACACACACACACACACACACAAACTGTTGCATCATCCTTGACTTGTTGCTTTCTCTCAGTTTACATCCAGTTTATTAGGAAATACTGTTGTTTCTACTTTAAGGATATATCCTGAATTTGATCACTTGCAATCGATCGCCCCTTCTACTGCTACCAGACTGGCACCTTCATCTCTGTTGAGTTAATTAAACAAGGAGGCCATTAGCCTGAAGAGGCTTTAATGCCGTAGCAAACTAAAATCTCAGCCTGTAAACGCCTTAAGGTTACAAAGTCAAAACGCTAAACAGGACCGATCACAAACAGCCAACTAGTCTTAAAGCTATAGCCAGTCAATTCTCTTTCTTTGCTTCCGCACTTTTTCTTGGTCTTTCCCCCGGCTTCTGTGGCAGAGGGCTCCTGGACACTCACCATTCGCTGCTGCCCCACTCTAGTCCATTTTTGCGCAAGTAAACTCTTAAAATGTTTAACGTGCCTCAGTATAGCTTTTAACATCTTCCACCAGCTTTGTGCAGTAGTCTCGTAACTGATCTCTACGTGTTGTCCCTTGCCCCAGTCTCGTGTCCTCGTGGCAGCGGGAGCACGCATGTCAGGCCCTGGTGGGGCCCTGCACGGCTGCTGTGCGTGGTCCGTCTGATCAGAGTGAAGGCCCGAGTCCCGCCTAGCCCGTGCCGTGGCCTCGCCTCCTTGATCTCTGTTCCCGACACTCCGGCCTCCAGTGTGCCCTGACTTGCTGCTGCTTCAGGACTTTGCAGCTGCTGTTCCCTCTGCCAGCCCTGCTCTTTGCCCAGAGGTCCAGGTGGCTCCTCCTATCCCTCGTTTGGGTCTTTCCTCACAAGTCACACTGGCAGTGAGGTCATTCCACATTCATCCCATATAAAATTTCACACCTACTACCAGACATGTCCTTTTTCCCCCTTTATTATCTTTTTTCTTGACACCACACCTAATGTACTATCTGCTTTATGTGTTGAAAGCATTAATTATCTCCTCCTCCGACCCCCTTTCTCTCAAAAATCGTACCTCTAGACTTTAAGATTGACCAGAGTGGCCTAGGGTGGCACCGTACACATCCCAGTCAGGCCACGAAATCTTAGTTTAGTTCTGATCTGTGACCAGAGTTGTATTAGAATGGGGTCTTTTAACTGTCCCTCGCTCTTTCCTTGGGTTCAGAGCCCTAATGCTTACCCCCGAAGTCTAAAGCCTACTTCCTTAGGTTGTTAGGTCAACTGCGTGCCGACTTTCTCACTCCCCCTCCTGACTGTGGCTCCTGCTTGCTCCCCGCATCAGGGTCAGAGCTTCTCGGGGAGAGCACCGTGTCCTTTCTGGTCCCCTACTTACTCCCACATATCCCAGCGCATTTCTGCTTAGTAGAAACTGTGAGCGTGTTGTATAGTCTGGGCAGACCACTCGTGAAGAGAGTCGCTAATCAGGGTCTGTTTTCCTTCAATGGTAGCTGCTGGCCAGGCGTACTGCCTGGTACGTAGTAAGTGTTGAATAAACTGTTTTTGAATCGAGGCTGGTCTCCTAAATTTGAATTTGATTACTTAGTTTTACTATATGGACTCCATGTTGTTCCCTTTACATTTTTGCCTGCTGAAGCTGCAGGAGACCCATCAGAGGCCGAACTCTGAAGAGCATATATTCCCTTGTCTAACAAGCAAGCTAAGTAAGTTTTTCTGAATATGTATTTAAGCAGAATTCACTATGGGGCTGGACTTGGATTTCGAGCATGTTTTTGTAAGAAACCCATAAGTTAAGAATATTTCACTTTGTTTTCATAGTTTTCTTTTTAAATTCACATTGCTTTCATATTCTTATTAAAATGCATTGAGGAAGATTAATTTAACAAAAATGCCAGTGGGAGAGAATACAGAGAAAATATGCAATCGTAATAAATAGTTGAGGTCTCTGTTTTTCAACATCCTGCGGCTATGTTTGCAAAGTTGATCTCGGACAGGATGCCGCGCCGTGGGGCCACGTTATGCTGTCTCAGAGCCCGGGTTCACCCGGGGAATAGAGTTTGGGTGTTTGGGAAACTCGCACAGTGCCCCAGTGAAAAATGATTCTGAGTGCAAGGCAGATCCTGTCTCCAAGGAATTCAGACCATATTGTACAGTTTCCAAAAATAGCTTGCCATCACCAGCTTTGACCCCTGTCTTTAGAACAGCATTTTTTATTTACTCAAGTAAGTCCTGTTCATTGTAGAAAATACTTTGGTATATTCCTGTGTAAGTTTAAAAAAATTTTTTTTAATGTTTGTTTATTTTTGAGAGAGAGGGAGGGAGACAGAGCACGAGCGGGGGAGGGGCAGAGAGTGAGGGAGACACAGAATCTGAAACAGGCTCCAGGCTCCGAGCCATCAGCACAGAGCCTGACGCGGGGCTTGAACCCACGAACCTCGAGACCATCACCTGAGCCGAAGTCTGGTGCTCAACCCTCCAAGCCAACCAGGCGCTCCTCCTGTGTAGGTTTTAAGGGGAAAAAGTGGTATGTAGGCTTGTAGTTTGAACTGAGATCATAAGGCAGCATAGACACTGACTTCGTAAAGTGGAGAAGGTGGAAAAGCTTGAGTGCTAAGAACTCACAACAAGAACAGGTGGCCTCTCGTGGAGACCGGAGCCGGCTTGGACTCTTCTGTGGGCAGTTCAGCGGCCCTAAGTACGTGTACACTCAGTTCTGCTTGCGCCTTCCCCGCTACTTTGGATTTTCACACACGTGTGAGGGCGTAATAAGTATTTTCAGCTGTACAAGCCCTTAACAGCTTTCTGTATGAACACCCACCCTGAAGTCTGTTTGGAGGAAACATTTAAATATGCGGGGTAATAAACACCCGGCAGGGAGGTGAGGAGGATCAGATCCCCTAGGAAAGTTGACTGATGTTGTCAAATGTCAAAAAAACAATCCAATTTAGTAACAGGTCTGATGTCCTTTATTCAAGGGAAAAGAGTCCGTGGATTGTTGACAAAGCGGAACGCTGTTCCTGAGGGGTTTGGGGGGCAGCAGGGAAGCGGAAACAGGGCCTGATGTGCTGGGAGGCCACGGATTTCCTGGAGAGGCCAGCAGGTCCTGTTTTCTGGAGTAAGGTGAGCTAGCTAAAGTAAAGCGGAGTTGGAGGACTGTGACTGCTACGTGTTAGATTTCCTTGACAAGTGTTTCCCCTAGTGCAGGCTGGCTTGGGAGTTGATTTGTGCTGTGGACAGGGCCATGGGGGCTGCCTCCATTTTGTAGGTCCTGACACGGGAATTGGCTTTATCACTGCCTTTAAAAAAAAGTCAAGATCTAAAGAAAAGAGAAACCATAGCCCAAGTAATCTGGGACTAAAATTCCAGACATGATCTGCATTGTTGGGTGTGGAGGGGAAATGAAAGGGAAGTGACTGCAGGGGCATGAAAACATAAGAAAGGATCTTATATGCAACCACTTTGCGTACAAAAACAGAGGTACAGCTTTGAAACCAGCAGGAAAATCTGTCTAATCAGAAATAGGAAAGGGAGTGGGATGGGGGAAGAAAGCAAAGAGAAAGGACCACGTTAAATGGAAAATATGAGAAGAGGGGCCAGCATCTAATGTGATAGTAATTACAATGCAGGTTACTGGGTTATCCATTATACAGAGAAATTCTACGACTGGATGGACAAGTCACAGAAATGAGTTATGTATAAGAAACATACTTCAAAAGAAAGGCAGTGAAAGGTTGAAAATAAAAGGATAGAAAAGGGATCTCCTACACAAATAGGAACCGAGAGAAAGTAGTGGTAACTTCACGGGAAGGTGAGGGAGAATGAGGGATATTATGTACTGATAAAAAGAGAGTTAGAACAAGGTGTACTCCTTGAAAATACGGGCCCTTAACAATTCAGCTTGAAAATACACGAAGCAACGTTAGAACTACAGAGAGGGAGAGAGGAAATCAACAGTTATGTTGGGAGAGTTTTACCACTGCTCCCAGAAACCTAAGCCCTGCAGTGGAAAAAATAAGCAGACATGGAGAAGAGCTGGACAACACGATTAGTAAGTCTATTAGCAATATTTCTAAAACTGTAGCCTGAACAAACAGAATGTGGTTTGGGGGCTCCTATGGAATGGTTCTAGAGAGCAAACTATGTATGGTGCCATCCAGGAAGCCACGAGGCTTTCCCAAGAAAGGGAGTGGTACACTTTAGGGTCCTTCAGTATTGTGCCATATGATAAGAAATTATCAGTAAATGACAGCCTCCCTCCCCATAAAACTGCTGTGGTTATGAAGTAAATAACATATTTCTAAATAACCCTTGGGTTGAAAGGGAAATAAGAATGAAATTATGATCTATTTAGACCTGAAAGATAATGAAGGCATTAAATGTCACAACTGTGGGATGCAGTTCAAGTGATGCTTAAAGTGATTTTATAGTCTTAAGTTCATCGGTAAACAAGAAAGTTTAAAAAGTAAGTGAGCTAAGCAGTCAACTCAAACGTTGGTAAAAAAGAACAACAAAACAAGGAAACAGGAAGGAAGGAAATGAAGGTAAGTACTAAAAACAATAAAATACAGAATAATAACACTAAATGATAACAAATTTAAGAAAATCAAGACCTGGTTCTTTGAAAGATAAGTAAGATCTCCGACAGACTGAACAATAAGAAAAAGAAATAATTAGGAAATAGCTATAGATCAAAGACATTTTCAAATGATAAAAGAATATTGGAACAAATATTATTTACTAGTAAATTTGGAGAAAAAACTAAATAAAATTAATGTTTCCAGAAAAAATATAAAATGTCAAGATTGCCATGAGAATAAGTAGATAACATGATTAGAGGTCAATGTATGATCACATCAATACATGAGACATGTAGTCAGAGACCTTTCTTCCCAAAATCTCCAGAGAGAATTTTATAGATGATTTCTGGCAAACCTTTAAGAAAAACCACTTAGTATCTTTTATAGGTCTTTCCATAAAATAGACGGCAGGTCATGATGCCCAGCTCCTAAAGCTGTTGAAGCCAGTGTCAGAAAATATATGAATGTAACATTAAAAGAACGAAGGAAAAAGTACGAAGACCTCAAATGGTGTAGCAGAAGCGATTGATGAAGTTCAACACCTGTTTGTGATTTTAGAGACACACGCAGCTGACATCTTAGGAACGGAAGGGAACTTCCTTCAGGCTACCAACCAAAAACTGTATCAGACTACCCTGAATGGGGGTTTTGGACAATTCCCTCTATTACTGGGAAGGAGGCAAGCAGACCTGCTGTCTTTTGCAGTTTAGTGCAGGAAGCAAGTCCTTGCGTGTTTTCAGGCGGAAAGAGATGTGGTGGATTAGGTACTTAAGTTGTGGGAAGGGCTTGGAGGAGCAGGTTGGGGGCAGAGTTCAAGGTCACCCCACAGTAGTTATGGTCCAGAGGGCAAGAGGCTGTTGTTGCTGCTGCCACTTTCCTGACGATTTGCGTTTGACCCCTGCAAGCAGATAGATGCCCAGGTGGAGACCCTGGCCTGAGAAACACGTCTCCCCAGCTGGCTTTCCAGCACCCACCACAGCAGGGGCGTCCTCTGCGTTGCCTCCCTCTTGCACATCTCTTGAGAGGGCCCCTCCAGTGGCAGATCCCAAGTCATTCACAACTTAGCTTCAAAGAAGCCTGAGAAACATAGCTGTATTCCAGACCTATTTAGACAGAGGTAGAGTGGAATGAAGTTTGAGAGATTCGGTCAAAAGTATCCTTTATCTCTCTATCTCTGTCTATTCTTTCACTGTCTCTGCTGGTGCTTGACCTAGCACTGATGTCCTGAGGAATGCTACCCAGGAAGAAAAAGAAGTAAAAACTTAGTTTTGGAAGAACTAGATAAAATTATCATTATTTATGGACAATAAGGTCATCTTCATTAACAGACTATAATAAACTGTTACAACTAATGAGTATGGTGACATGGGGGTATATATGATCAATCTATAAGAATCAATATGATTCCTCTATTAGTAATACCAATTACCATAAAACATATCACTCATAATAACAGAAACTATATAGTGTGAATTAAGAATGCACAATATCTCTTCAGATAAAATATTTTAATTCTAATAGATTATGTGAGTAATAGACTTTTTGTTTTCTTGGATGTGGTATTAAGAAGGCCTCACTCAGTTCTTCCCCAATTAACCTTTCAATTCAATTCAATCTCTTCCAAAATTTTGTGTGTTTTTGAAGAATTTGATAAACTTCAACAAAAGCATAAAGCAACAGGGGAAAATTGATAAATTTGATTAAGTTTTGAATATCTGTGCCCTGAAGCCATCCGTAGACAGATGGACAGGTGACAGATGGGAGATGATGTGTGTGATGTCACTACCTAGAACTGCAAGAAACTTGCCCAAAACAGCGGATAGCAATCCTAATAGGAAAATGAGAAAGACATCCTAGCTTCTATTTCATAACAGAGCAAACCCAGAAGGCTAGCCAGCATATGAGGAAATCACCAAACTCATTAGTAATCGGAGTAATGAGAATTGAAGCAACAATGTGATAATCACTATTAAACTAGTAATCATTAGCTGAAAAATGAGTGAAGGAATTCGCATACAGTAATAGTGCAGACTCTTTCGGCTACAGTGGAGGACAGTCTGGAAGTTCTTAAACTGGGAACACAGGCTCTGGTTCAGCATTAATCTCCTGGGTATGTATTTGAGGGCATTGTCAGTAACTGATGAATGGATGTAGAGGAGGTGTTGGTGGCAATGTTGATTTCCAGAGGCAGGAAGGAAGCTTGGGTGCCATTCTAGCAGTGCAGTTGGGTGGGGTGTCGATGAGTGATTGGAAACGACTCCCGGTATTGTCCACAGAGAGCCAGGTTACGTGTCACAAAACAGCAGCGTGGGGAGGAGGAAACTGAGGGAGATGTGTAGGATAACACCAGGATTCGTTTGAGTTAAATGTGCATGTGCACAGAACAATACGTATTTTTAAGAGCACATTCAAAAAAGAGAGACCCAACAAAGCATGTTAGGTGGTCTCAGGGTTCTAAGGAGCGGTGCGATGAACATCTTGGGTGCGATGAACATCTTTGCCATGGATTTAGCTGGTCTCATTCCAGGTTATCTGCCTAGAGAGGGGGGTGGTGCTCTGCAGTTTGCTGACTGTGTGACCTCAGGCAAGACCTCTGTCCCTCCGTGCGTGACTTTTACATGGGCTCTGAGAATTAAGGGACTTGAACCTGTAGCAGGATCTTAAGAGCGCCTGGCATATGATAAATGCTCAGTAAATGGTCGCTGTCACTATAGGGTTGTTCGTGGAAACAGAGCATGGGTTAACTGGTACAAACCTTTTTTTAAAAGGTGTATCAATTCATTTGTTCATTCAGCAAATATTTATTGAATGTCCAGAGTATGTCTTGGCATTTAGAAAAGGTAGGTAAGGGGCGCCTGGGTGGCTCAGTCAGGTAATCATCAGGTAACTGACTTTGGCTCAGGTCATGATCTTGTGGTTTGTGAGTTCAAGCCCTGTGTCGGGGCTCTGTGCTGGCAGTGCAGGAGCCTGGTTGGGATTCTCTCTCTCCCTCTATCTCTGCACCCCCCCCCCCCACAGTGCACACTCTTTCTCTCAAAATAAATAAAAAACAAAGAAAAAGTAGGCAAAAATCCTTGCCTAGGTGGAACTAAACAAACAAAAAAAAATATGTTACACAGTAGAATGTCTTAGAGATCACCATGTAAAACCATGCTTCGTTTCCATGGTGTGCTGATTCAGATGTGCTCAGCATCTGGGTCATTTACCCACCTTTTCATTCTACGTGTTTTCAATAGAGTGGCTGTTAAGAGATTTGTTGTTTAAATCACTGTCACTAATGATAATGTATGGATCGCTTCATTTACTGTATTAATCTTTGTTAGGTACCTTAGACTCTGATTCGCTGTCCCTAACTTCCCTCCAGATGAAAATGTTTTCCTTCTCTTTGCTCCCGTGACTCCATACCTCTCTGTGAGACCGGTAATCACCACTGCTTTTTGTATAGAGTCTACATACGTTTTTCCTCATTCTACTTCACATTCTTTTGGTCAGGGACTATGGGTAGTTCATCGGTGAGTCCCTAAAATGATTAACATTCAAGGAGTTTGTGTCTAGTTGAATTTTGACCTTTTCCTCTGGTGTCCTTTGGGCTTCTTGTACGTATTCAGTGACCCTCAAGTTTTTTCTTTCCCACGGCCAAAGGACCTCAGAAATGACTTGCACCAGCAGTCTTTGGTAAAGAGCAGACTGTGGGCAGACCGAGCCTTTGTCATTAATGACACTACCTTTGGTGACGTACCTTTGGTGACTCCACCTTTGGCAGACTCCCTGATAGGAGGTGGTTTTTTCCGGCATTGACTCACCTTGGGTCCTCTGGGATGGCTGTTGTTGATCACCTGATCCCTTCAGATGATCCCTGGCTCTTCAGATGCCAGTGAGGTCTGCTCCATCTTCGGGCGCACGTATCCATTTTATGTTGTTAGTAAACAGAAAGGATTTTCCCAAAGGAATTACAGGCAAATTGATTTAGCATCTTTTTTCATTATACAGATAAACATTTATTCTGAGTTTAACTGCTCTAACTTATTATTGAATACTTAGCGTGGCATGTTTTTTCTACTATCAATGGTTCTTTAGACCTTAATTTTCTCATTTGAAAAATTAATGAGTTGGTATTTTTTATATTTATTTACTCATTTAAAATTTATATCTTGCTTAGTTTTTTTTTCTAATGTTTATTTTAGAGAGAGAACTAGCGTGGGTGGGGGAGGCTCAGAGAGAGAGCGAGTGATAGAGAGAGCAAGCGAGCGCATGGGGGAGGACAGAGGATCCGAAGCAGGCTCCATGCTGACAGCAGAGTCCCATGCAGGGCTCAGACCCACGAACCATGGAATCACGAGCTGAGCTGAAGTTGGATGGCTAATTGAGGCACTCTTGCTTACTTGAAAAATGCTGGTGACAGTGATACAGAGTACAAAAAAATACATCAGTTAGAAGTCACAAGAACAAGAAAAAACAAAAGTAGGCCCACAAGCTAGGACCTGATGTGAGGCTGATAGAGAGATGCGGAGACTAGGTCCTTTGCCATGAAAGTTCCTGATTTTCGTGATAACAGTGCATAGCAGCCATCAGGAAAAGGGAATCCCCAGCCAGTGTTCTCATCCCGAAGCCTCGTTAGATAAAGCAAATTCTTTGTTTCAGAGAAGCACAGTCACTTATGATGCTGGGACAAGAGGGTAGTTTTCGTGGGAAGTTTGATGTAGAGGACACTGCTTTCATGAGCAGTGTCCCAATTATAAGGCCTTACGAGGTTCCCCAAAGGGCTGCCTGTCCATGTGGGCAGTGAGGTGGCCCTGATGTGGGAGCCAGGACCAGAAGTGAAGACCTTTCTCTTGATGACAGCTCAGCGATCCCGAGCGGGGAGGCCCAGTGTCTCTGCCCCTGGGAGTCATGGGCTTCTGCTTTGCACTTATTGAAGGAAACTTCATCTTTGAACTTGGTCGTCCTGCATTACACATGTGTTACTTTTGGAGGAAGAATTTGACCTTAAACTTGTTCATGTCTGTCCTTTGTGACATGCGGTTAAGACTTGATGGCACCGACTATCTTACTGGGAAGTGTGTCCCTCGGTGTGTCTTAAGTGTGAGAAACCACCATTTTCTTTTGCTGCTGCTTGGCTGAGCCTCAGAATGTCTGTCACTGTGGCCTTAGAACCATCACTGACCATCGTTTCCCGCTAATTGCTGTCTTTTCCTCACAGTCCTAAACCCGGCACCACAGCTCCGTCCTTTGAGAGACGCGGGGCCAGAAGCCTTTGGCGCTTTGTTCTCGGTGTAGTAGCAGCGTCCAGGTGGTTTGGAACAAGCCTCGAGCTGCCGCTTTGGTACCACCCAGCTAATGGTTCCCGTTCCCCAAGCCACTGTCTTCCTCTCACTGGATGGTGAGGATTCCCATTTAATCCATCGCCCTTGTGAGTGTCTCTCAAACTCTGCCTTATCTGGAGACGCTTCTTGTTTTCTAATGATGCTCTTGTTTATGACAACATGATCAGTAACTCACGTCATAGTCGACAGGTGGTGGTGGTCTGGCCTCGTCCCCCTGCTTGGCTGGCAGAGGCCTCGTCCCCCTGCTTGGCTGGCAGAGGCAGGCGCGGCGGGTGTGACTTGCACGGATGGGTCCCCGGAGGCATTTCGAGCTTCGTGCCATAAAGTGCATTCTTTTAACACGAATTAATATTCTTTATTTTGTTCGGTGATTTTTGTCAATCCATAAATGCCTGGAATGCATTTTGCTTGCTTGCTTTTCATGCCTGCTTCTTTAATCTATGGTGATTTATGTGTTTATCATTTGTAGTCAGAACTTCCCTGTCAGAGTATGTACGGGGACATTTGTACTTAAAGCACATAGATTTGTTTTAAGTTTTCCCAAGTAGCTAATATTTTGTATTTTTTCTCCACTATATTTGTTTAATGAAGTTAGGATCTTCCTAGTGGAATGTTTATTTTTGATACTGGAGTTAAGTGCCCTGTGTTATTTGATTTAGAGTTGGGTTACTGAAGTTGATGGTTTACTTAAATGTGACAGGTGGAGTTCCTCTCTCTGTATATACCAATATATTTTATATTTCATATTACCCATGTTTGTATACAGCTGTTTTATATTATCAATCTGCAAAATCTCGTTTGTAATGTTATTGGTGTTATTCTAGGCTATCTTTGTTGTTAATGAAATAACTTTTTCTTTTAGAGTTTGTTATAAGGGAATTCCCAAGTACAGTTTTTGAAAAGTTATTGTTAGCTCATCCAAAACCCCTTGTAAAAAAATCAACTCGGAGAAACGTGAGGCGCTCGTGGAATACAGCTTTCTTGGTGATCAGATTTTTAACTCGGACAAGCAGTTTCTAGCGTGAGTTACAAGGAAGTGTCAAACGACCTGTTTTCTTAATGTCAAGTTAAATCTGCTGTATTTTTTAAGCTAATTGGTAAGCCTCTGCCTCTCCCTTAAAAAGTCCTCAGTCATTTTCTTCTTATTCTCTTATTCCTTTCTCTTACCTAAATTACTCACTTGCTATCCTATTAGGAAAATCCTCAAAATCTCCTTATCGAACGTCTAAATACACAGGATTAATTGGCTAACTACCATTGCCTAACCATCAAAGGAAGGGCAGTGACCTGTTAAATTAAACTTTCAGATCAGCAAGAAGTGACTGAATTTTTTTTTTAATTCAATTCAATGCATATCTACTGGGTATTTACTATCAGAATACTAGGGATGATAGGAAGACTGATAAGTCAACAGTTCGTAATTTCAAGTAACTTACATTCTTTTTTCTGTTCCTTTGACAGACCTTTAATTTGTTTAATCGTATCTCATGAACTTTTGTAAAGTAAGCGATTTTTAATTTATGACCATCTGAAGCAAGAACGCCTCATTGCAGAGGATGTGGGATTAGTATCTTCTAGACCTTCAGGACGAGAATAGAGAGATCGTGTTCTTAATGGGTCTAAACCTGGGCTTGGCACAGGCGTCGGTGATCTGGGCTCCAAGAGGGAGAAATTCTTCCCGAGGAAGGAAGTCAAGACACCACCACCTTCACCACCGGCACACGTGGAGCGCTGGATTTTTCCACCGTTTTTATCGTGTGCCTGCCTGGCTGGCCAGTCCACATAGTTGGTTTCTGGCTTCTCTTCTCATGTTTAATCAAAGCGTCCAGCCTCTGTTAGTCACCTCATTTGCCGTATTTTAAGGGGATTGACAGAAGGGGCTGAAGAAAGCATAGCCTCCTGCTAGATGGACCGACATGTTGCCTGCCCCGTATCTGACTGGACTCATCCCTCCCGTGTGTTCTAGAAAGACACAGATCACTGATTGACCCTAGGGGAGACAACTGGAATGTGCCAGAAAGAGCGTGGATTAAATAAGCCAGGCATACAAAAGGGCCTCGTAAATGCCTCACAGTGCACGCGTTCTATAAATGGTGGATTCTATTATTCTCTTACGAGTTTTTATCCTGACAGACTTTGTTGAGAGAAGGCGGACAGCCATTCATCGGTGGCTGTTTATCCAGTACCTGTTTTGTGAAGGGCATGATAGTGGGTATAGAGGATTTAATTGTGAACTAGACAGATGTCCTCAGTGCCCCCGTAGAACTTTTAGTTATTTGGGGCATTCAGGCAAGTGCACGGGCTAAGCCGCGTGTAAGTGTGATAGTGATGAAGTGCAAGGTGCAACGGGCGTGTGTTCTCCAGAACTAGGACTACAGGAGCGATGAGGGAGCGTAAGGCAGGCTGGGGGCCCAGCACAAGCTAGCACCCTCCCCCGCCCCCCCCACGACGACCAGTGGGATGTGCGTGACATTCCTCAGGCTCTCCCGGCTGACCGAGGACAAAGGAAAGGAAAAAAAAAATGGCTAACTGATAGAGATCACAGTCAAGCAGGACATGAGCCTCCATCAGTTTACAAATATCTTAGTAAATTACAAGAAAAAGGCAATCTTATCAACAGCCTAATCTCCAGAAACCTATAGACTCTGTTTCCTGGAGCCTCAACATCACCTTCCCCTCCATAGATGGGGGGAACAAAGGCAAGAAGGAAATGGCAGGTGAAATTAAATTTCCTTATAACCTGCAGCCCGTTGACAAATAACTTGCAGCAAATACAGAGTAGAACATTTCTCCAGGAACCCCCTACTGTCTTAAAGTTAATGCCTTACTAGAGGGAAAACCACCTTAGCTTGACATTAGTGAAGCCTCAGGTATCTCAGGAGTCCTCTGTAGCACATCACAGTCCCTCAGGAGGCCTCTCTTTTGTCCTTACCCCCCCCCCCCAACTGCATGGTATAGAGGAAGCCACTCTTCACAACCTCAGTGCAGCTCTTCCTGCCCACAAGTCCTGCCCACCGGCCCACAGGAGGACTGGCCTTTGTTCCCAACTAGGGCTACAGGAGGGTGCCCCATTGACAGGTGGAAGCTGGTGACAGCAGGTGAGGCAAGCAGTGTTCCCGCAGAAGCAGCCTGCTGCCTGAGCACCCGGAAGTGAGGGAGAGAACAAAGCACCCAGAACTTGTATGTGCAGCCCGGGTGTGGGACCAGGTAGGCCCTGCTCGAGCAGTGCCTTGAACCTGCTCTGAAGGAGTCTGGGCTCTATCCCATAGCAGTGGGGGAGCTATAGATGAAATATTGCTGGGCTCTGACAAAGTCCTTCACGTAGAAAGTTTCTGAGGTCTCAGAGTGGAGGCTGGGCCAGGTTGGTGGAGTAGCCGCTATGCTGGCAGAGGCAGGGGCAGAACAGACCGGGATCCTGGAAGGGGCTGGTGCTGAGCTGCGGCTGCGAGGGCCAGAAGAGTGCAGCGACCCCAGCGACGTGGACAGTGGGCCCGGTCGATAGCTGGAGAGGCGACACGAGGAGCCCTTCTCTGCTGGGCCAGCCCTGGGGTTCCATATAGTCTTCGGTGACAGGCAGTGGGGTGGATCTGTTTGTTCTTGGGCCCGGCGAGGAACAGGTGTCAGGGAGCTGTGCCGCAGGACAGTGGATGCAGCTGCCCACGGAGGAGCAGCGGTGCTTGATGAGGTTTTGGGGTGATGGTGGGGTTTGGAGCCAACGGCCAAGAAAGAATTCTTGAAGACATCTTTGGTGCAAAAAGGTGATTTTGTTAAAGCACGGGACAGAAAGAGCTGCCCTGGGGTTGTGAAGAGTGGCTGGTTCTATACTATGGGGGTGCGGGAGATAAAGTCAAGAGGAAGTTTCCTAAAGGGGCTTCCACATACTAAAAAAGACTCCCAGATTCCTGGAGGCCCAGCTCTTGTCAGGCTAAGGAGGTTTTTCCTTCTAGCAAAGCATGATCATCAAGACAGTAGGGAATTCCTGAACTTTAGGCTTTGATGAGATTGCCCTTTTTTTTCTAATTGTGCTAAGATCTTTGTAAAATGACAGAGACTCTTATCAAATGAACCATTTGTTTTCTGTCCTTTCCTTTGTCCTTGGGCAGTCAGAAGTGCCCGAGGAACATCACACATGTCCCAGTGGGGGGCGGGGTGTGCTAGCTTGTGCTTCCTCCTCAGCTTGCCTTATGCTGCCTCCTCAGTGCTCCCAGGAGGACACAGTGGCATTGTCTTCCTTTGCACCCAGAGCCTGGTTAGGGAGTGCTTCGTCCAAAGCCAGCTTTTGAAGAGAAGGAACAATGATCAAATGATCCTCCCCAGGGCTTGGGTGGGTTATCAAGATTAGCTCTGGGCCAAAGCTAACTAAACAATGAAGGTTTTCTGGGAACTGGGCTGTGTTCCTCTGCTGGGGCCAGGTGCCCATTGTGATTTCTGTTCTGTTCTAGGGCTCAACCGGGGTCCTTGAAGCCTCTGTTGTTGTTTCCATTTTCCGCTCTCTCATTCCAGTGCTCATCGAGACAGAGAGGAGAAGGAGAAGAGGAGGGGAGGAGAGCAGGGAGGGAGGAAGAAAGGAAGGAAACCTGAGTGTGTGATTATGCCAGACCTGAACACTATGTTTTGTTTGGTTTTCTGACAGGTTCTTCAATCCTGCGTGCATTTGTTGATTACTTATTAAAGGCAGGGCTGTATTTGAGGCATCATTTTTGGCAGAGTTGGTGTTTTCGCTGGTTCTGAAGATAGGGCAGGAGTCCCAATGGTTTACTGTGATGATGTGGGTAGGCTGGCTTCGCAGCTGAGGCCCAGCAGTCCTTCCAAAGCCGACTAGGTAGTCCCTGATTTCATTTGACCTGCTACGTGCATTGACATTTCTGCTGTTGTTAACTGATGCCAGACCTGGGTTTCAGTAACCAGTGGGGCCCGTGTTCTTGTTGCCAGAGTGTATAAACTTGGGAGGTATCCCCAGCCTCCTTCCCACACCCCAGACTTTGGTGAGTGCTGCGTGCAGGGTGGCTGCCATTTGCACGGTGAGACTTCTGCATACCCCTCCCCGCCACACAAGCATTCCGTGCGGCTGAAGTCAGGTATAGAGAAATGGTGGCAACACTGCCCTGCCTGGCTTCCTGAAGCTCAGAAGGAGAACAGTGCATTTAAAGGTAAGAAGCATACTCAGTGCTAAACCAAATAAAGGAATAAAGGAACAAGTGATAACAAGGGGAAAGTTGGGAAGAAAACCTCCTGGAACAAGGACGTTAGAGTTTCCAGATTAAGAAAAGAAGTAACTGACAGGCTCACAAATTAACCATGTAAAAGGCAACTTCCTCTGAACTGTAGATGTATGGGTGTGAGCTGTCCTGTTAGAGCCGCTTGGTGTATCCAAATGCAGGGGAGTAATTCTCTTAAGTGTCTCCTTCCAGCCCCTTCAAGTTGTCGAGTTACTACTGCTTTGCTCTCATGAGGAGCCAGAGAAACCTCCTTTGCTTCTCAGAAGACCAGCCCTAATAGGGTTTGAACTGACATCTGTGTTTGTCTGCTTGGGCCACCGTTAACAAAATACCGTAGACTGAGGCAGGTGCGGCTTAAACAACAGAAATGTATTTCTCACAGTTTTGGAAGCTGTAAGGCCAAGATCAGAGTGCTGGCCAGTTTGGTTTCTGGTGAGAGCTCTCTTCGTGGGTTACCCAGCGGCCATCTCCTTGCTCTGTTACATGTGGTGGGGAAAGAGAGGAGAGAGAACACTCTGGAGTCTCTTCCTATAAGGGCATTAATCCCAGCGGGAGTGCCCCAGTCTCATGACTCAGTCTAATCCCAATTATCCCCCAAAGCCTCATTTCCAAATACCATCTCCTTGGGGGTTAGGGCTTCCGCATGTCAATTTTCAGAGGACAGAAACATTCAGTCCAGACCAACATCTCATTTGATATTTAAGCTAAAAGAATACATTTGTACATTTTCTGGAGGAAGAAAAAGCACATTGGCTGTAAATAGTGGTTTCAACTGGCTTTTGATTTTTAAAGATCAAGCAAAATAAATCTAGAGATAAGCAATAAAATTCCATTAAGTGGGAGCTTCAAAGGGACCATCTTGGTAAAGGCAGCAAATCTATTTGGAGAAAGTTTTGGGGATCAACTTATTAATAGCATTCCAGCCCGTCAAGTTTTCTTTGTTCTTTTAAAGTTATGGGAATGAATTAAAAACAAGCTTCCCAGTCGATCATGTATCATTGAAACCCAAAACACAATAGCGTTTGTCTTGTTACAAACCAGGAGGCTGTAAATCTATTATTTATTTTTTATTAAAAGTGTAAGCTCCAGAGCGAGGCCTGTGAATGGCCAACAGAGGAATAGGAGATGAATAGAGGAATAGGCCTTTCATCTCGGCCCAGTTCTTGCCCCGTGACCCAGGTCAGCAGTGATTCGGTGTCCCTGCTGCTCTTAGGAATGTGTTTGTTTACCTGCATTATGTTCAGTGGTAGGAGGAAAGAAAGGGAGAAAATGAGGAAAATGATGCATCTGACTTCACGTTTTAGAACAGAGTGAAAGTTGTAATTAGAGCTACGTTACCATGTCTAACTCTCAACAAAGTTTTCCAGCAAACCACTGGTTCGTGGATCTCTTGCGAATGGATCACCACACACGGTGTAGAATGGTAATGCTATGCTACTCACACATCTCTTTTATGGCCACCCCCCCTGAGTAGGTCCCCTGGGGTCACCATTGGTTGCAAGGTTGATAGCGGCCTGCCCCAGATGAGGGCTTTGGAAACTACACCAGACACTGCAGTGTGACTGTGAACCACCCGGAAGCACGTGCAGGCAGGCAGCACAGGCCTCCCTTCGAGAAAGCCTGGGCCTTCCTCGGGCCGGGGAGCCAGCCGGAAAGCAGTCCCTGAGTGCAGCCGCATGGCTGTGGTCACGGCCGGAGATCCCCACACCTTCCTGTGTGGTCGGTACGGAACTGCTAGAGTTCATGGACGTCATGCCCCCCACGATCCAGCAAATAACTTCTCGACTTGAATATTTTAGTCGTGCTGTCCTGAAGCTGCAGTATCTTTAACTTGCCGGAAGAAAACAGGACCAAAAACCAGTGGTAGTTAAGTCTTCCGTTTTCTTCAGTGTAGCAGACATTACTTACGTACCCCTGTGGCATCTACACAGGGTCGTGTATGTGGCTGTGTGCTGCCTGTTAAGCCCGTGTGCATGAACTAAAAAGAGCGTTTATTGTCCCGGAAACTGGAGTTTCTACCTTTTGTTCCTGATGCTTCCTTGATTCAGGTGGAAGGTGTGTACCTGGGAATTACAGAAGTCAGCTGCCCCTGTGCTCAGACAGCTAAAGCCGCCTGTGGGGAGTGGTGGTTTCACTGCCCTGCTGGCTGGCGGGCGCCTGGCTCCCCTTCTGCCACTGTGGGCCAGCTTTCCTCATCTTGCCCCTGCGCCTTGGCGGCAGCCTGCTAACTGACCCCTGTGTCCGGTCGGTCTGCCTCGCAGAGACCGGGCCGCACACGAATGCCCCTGGAGGCTGACCGTGCCGGAGCGTTCTCTCCACCTCCGAGCCCGCTCGGAATTCCATCGGTGCCTTCGATCTGGATCCCAGACGCGCTGCAGTAGCACCACCTCCCCCGCTTTGCGCTTCCTTACGCTTCTCTACACATCGTCTGGGGCCAGTAACTGTAATAGTAGCTTGTAAACAGTGCTCCCGGGTGGGTCCTGTTATTTACGCTGTTTTACAGACAAGGAAAAGGAGACCGGGGGAAGGAGGTGCCCAGCCCAGCGTCCCAGGGCCAGCAGGTGGGTCACAGCAGTACGCTGATCCCGACCGTCTGGCTGTGGAGCTCTCAGTTAGGCTGGCCGCCTGGGACTGGGTGTGCTTCTGGGGTTCTGTGCGCCCCAGGATGGGCTCTTTGAGCTGCCCCCCTGCCCCAGCTCTCGGGCAGCCTCCTCTGCAGTAGGTTCGTAGTAGGACTTTCCCTCCTTCCGTGGAACCCCATGGAACTTCTCACGTTTCTGCTATTTATCGAGCCCCGTCTGTGTCAGACACTGGTAAGCATTCTCTACGTGTGTTAAGTGAAAGTGAAATAAACCGAGAACTTTATTCTTCAGCACTCTTGTGAGGAAAGCTTTCTGTCTTGCACAAGTGAGGGAACTGGCTCGCATTAAGTTTTTGTTTGGATATGTTATCCCCCAACCACGTTATAAGCTTCTTCAGGGCAGAGATGGAATTTCCTTGCCTCCTGGGTTTTCAGGCCATCCCCAGTATGTCCACACACCAGAGAGGCAGGCAGTGAGTGCCTCGGTTGATGCAGTTTAAAGGAGATTCGCAGCTGTTGGGACCAATTGGACGAAGAGACCATGGTGAGATGTGGCCATCCAGCTTGGTCCCTGCAGCATCATTACTTCTCCCAGGAAAAGGGGGTTTTATGCAAGTAAAGGACTGGAGGGCTAGTCCTCGCTCTGGATTTACCGCTCCAGGACCAGAGCTCACCCTGGTCTCTGGGGCAAGCCCCTCGCCTTCCCAGGCCTCCCGCAGTTTTCCAGCATTTTCTCTCCGCCCAGTTTGGTGGCCTGTGACTTTGTTAATTGGGACCTCGGGGTGCTGTGGAGGGGAGTTCCGTGTGCAGGGCTGGACTGCATTGAGCCATAAAGGAATCGCACGGGTGATGGGCATATATTTAAGGATTCACCAGCCCGCAACAGCCTGCATCTCCAGTCCTCCCTTCTGTGACTCAGGCCCAGGCCTACAGGAGGATGGGGGCGGGTTGGGGGGGAGGAAAAGCATTTTGTTAAAGAAAGCAAATTGGAGACTGTGGACCAGCTGGTGTAAACATTTTTCAAGCCTCTGGTTGTTTCTTACATTTAGGCCCTGGTGGTAGCCATGTGGGCCGTATATCAGCAGGCCCTTGTTTACAGCTCTCAGACTAATGAGGATTATCATTTATGCCCAAGAGTATGTAAATTTGGCAGTTCTTGCTCTAAAATAACATTCTCCCTTTTTCCGGGAGTAAACTGCTTTCTTAGTAAACAGATTTTCTGTTTATTATGTTACCATTTAGAAACTTTCTTATTCTGGTGCCAAATTGCTCTTAAAGGTGACTGATTCGTAAAGAATATTTTATTTGCCTTGAAATCCGATTCTATTTAGAACAGTATTAAAACACAAGAAGAGTCAGCAATCTATCACTGGAAATATGTGAGCAGCTGGAACATCGGAATCCACACCTGTATTTATGTCTTCGAGAGGTTGTTTTTATCTAGTTCAGAGCACTTACTGTTTTTATCATACACTGAGTAGCTGTTATGGGCAAGACCCTCGACTTGGGGGTCTCCTTGAGATACAGAAATGAATAACATATTCACCTCCGGCTTTTTGGCCTCTAAATTTTGAAAAGGAAAAAAAGATCAGTAATAAAAGGCAGAGTCCTAAGTGCCCTCTGAGAGGTTGGTGTGCAGGGGAAGGCCGAGGGGGGAGACCTCCACCTGCGGGGTCCGAGGAACCCGCGCAGAGAAGGCCGTATCCGTGACAGCATGTCAGTTCGGCAGTAGACGGAAGGTGGTAGGCATTTCTGGTGGCGGGAGCGTTACCAGCAGAGGGAAGCCTGGGGCCTGTGGAGCAGTGAGAGGGCCAGCCTTGTTGGGGTAAAGGTTACATGCCCACGGCCTACGGCCAGAACCCCCGTGTGGGGTCAGATACCACCCTGCCCCTCACCATCCCAAGAGGAAGCAATGCTAACCAAGTTGGTTGAGGGGGGAGAAGTTTCTAAAGTTTCTACGGCCAGGACAGTAAGTTGATTTGAATAGTCTTCCTAAAGTATGTTTTGGGGTGCCTGGGCGGCCCATTCGGTTTAGAGTTCAACTCTTGATTTCGGCTCCAGTCGTGATCCGGTTCGAGCCCCGTGTCAGGCTCTTCACTGAGAGTGCAGAGCCTGCTTGGGATTCTGTCTCTCCCTTTCTTTCTTCCCCCCATCCTGTGTTCATGTGCACTCTCTCTCTTGAAGTAAATAATAATTAAAAATAAATAAAATGTGTTTTTACAGACATTTGGAGTGTGGTGAGCAAAAAGGGTTCTTGCTTAATTAATTTTCGGAAATAAACAGGTCTTTATTATAAGGCTTCTTAGAGCCTATACTATGCTTGGTGACTTCTTAGAGGGGGATACATTATGTGCTGTTTCAGAAGTATTTGGCCTTAGAACTGGAGCGGGTGTGCCTTGTTGGTTCCCTCGGCCTCCTCTTCCTTTTTGGGGTGCTACCTGCCCAGTACTCCCTGCCCTGTTTAACTTAGAGCCCCAGCCCCGCCTGGCCCCTCGCTGCGACGTAATTCTGCTCTAGGTGCCCCTCCACTTCTGAACTTGGATGAAATGCCACAGCCACAGTGATCCCAGGGCGGCGCCCGTGGTGCTGGAGGGTGTAACCTGGAGCTCCTGGGGGTGTCAGCTCCTCCAGAGGTGAAGTTCCATCAGTGGGAATTGGGAGGGAACTGGGCTGGTAGATTTACCATCCTTTCTCCTTCCACGGACTCGCACAGGCGTGCTTCTGAGAACTTCTCAGAGACGTCCCACGTGCTTGGACACGTCTGGCAAGTGACATGACGCGTCTCAGAGTCTGTGCCATGGCCATAATGGGATGACCCACTAATTCGTGTCTTTCCTTACCTTGAGCGTCTGTTCCTGCACATCTTTCTGTCTAGCTTACACTTGCCAAAGTAAGTGTCAGCGTGTAGTCCTTGCCTCCGGCTTCGCTTTCTGGAACACCTGGACAAAGGCAAAATCCCTTTGCCATTGAGGCTTTGAGGCTGGTGTCTCCCTGGGCTCACTTGGGGCGGCAGCTGTCTGGTGGATACATGGGCTAGACTGGGGCACTGAGCGCTGAGGATGGCCAGCTTCCCAGTAGTGCCGGGAGAACAAGAAGGAGAGGAAAGACGCCGGGTAGGGAGTTGATGGGGTGAGTCAGAACTGGGAGTAGAGGAGCCGGAGGGAAAGGTTTGTGGGGAGTCTGTCGCGGATGGCCGGGAGTGGGTGGGGGCGCAGGCTGCATGTGCTGACGGGTGAGTAGGAAAAGACGAGCAGCGGGAACATGTAGGCACGATGGCTGGGTGGACGAGCTCTGGAGAGAGTGAGGACCGATGACAGAGGTGGTGCCCTGAGCACGTGGGGCAGCAGGTGTCACAGAGAAGAGGCTGACACTCAGCAAATGGTCACTGGCAAGTTCCCACTGGGACGGGGTCACTCTGGGGGTGCCAAGATTTGAAGTTCGGTACTGGAGGGAGGTGGGGTGGGAGCTAGAAGGTACGTCAGGGATGAGAAAAGGGTTGGGTAGATGAGACCAGAAAAACCTAAAAGCAGAGCGGGTGGTAGCCACTCTCGCCTCTAAAGATGTGCTGCTCTGTCAATGGGGAGGTACGTCTGTGTCTCTTCTGTCTTCCACGAGTGGTGGCAAAGGGAGTACAAGGGAGGCTCATTTTCAGGGTGTCTGCCATGCCCGTGTTGCTAAAGGAGACAGAGCTTGTGGCTCTTTGTTTTAGCAGAAGCACCAGCGAGCTTTTGAGGAGGCAGATGTGGCTCCAGAGTGGGTGGGTTGGGGGTGGGGGGAGAAGAGAGCTGAATTGTTGTGTTTTATAAAGTGGGGAGATTGATTTCCGGGGCGGACTGGCCTGGGAGAGCAGAGGGGCAGAGAGGGCTACGGTTGTTAGGGGGAGGGCAGAGCCGCTCAGTTGTCCCGTCTTGCAGTTGAGTGTGGCCACGCACAGATGAGGGTCTTCGGCAGGAGGGAGTGAAGAGGAAGAATTTAAGTCACGCCAAAAAAAGCGGGGAGGAAGGCTAAGTTCTTCTGGGTCAGCACGGACCAGCAGAAGAACCCAGGCGTGGGGCCAGCAGCTGTGAGCTGAGCAAGTGTGGCCAGCTGATATGACCCCAAGAACATGCCTTTGGGGATTAGCAGCAAAATTGAGGAGGGCTCTGGACCTCCCACGGGATGTCGGAAAGGACAAGAGAAGCAATTTTGTTCCACTGTCCAAGGACAGAGTAACCTTAACTGTCATCTGGACGTCATGGGGGATTTCTTAATGTTTGTGCAGACAAGAGGAAAGCACTCCGTGGAGACAGAGACACTGCCACTTCTGCAGAGGTGACCCGCCGGAGAGTGTGAGAGAGCCACTGTGATAAGGACGCCATAAGAGATTGTTCCCAAAGCAGCCAGGGTCCAAACGGTGTGCTACCCCTGCGGAGAAGCAGTCGGTGTAACTGAGGGCTGGAGGAGGAGGAAAGGGCAGTGGGCATGGACCGGGGGTAGGCCAGGGAGGGATGCTTGGGGGTATGTGAGATCTTGTTGAGAGGGCTGGTTATGGGTCCAGACACAATAGCTAAGTCCTGACACAAGGGGGAAAAATTGAGAATGTGGCTGTCACACTGATGCCAAAGACAGGAGTGTGAGAGTATGGGAGGAAGGGGACTGGGATCGCCGGTTAGAGGGTTTGCGACTTCGAGCATTTGCCGCTGTATCAGGGCTCTCCAGAGAGAGAACCCACAGCGTGTCTATCCGAGACAGAGGGAGAGAGGGAGATGGGTTATAAGTACTGGCTTACATGATTGTGGAGGCTGAGAAGTCCCAGGAAGCATGCTGGACCCCAGCTTGGTGTGGTAGTTAGAAAGCCTGAGAGCCCAAGGGCCAATGATGGAGATTCCAGTAGAGTCTGCAGGCCCGAGAACCAGGACCAGCGAGGACAGGAGATCAGTGTCCCCACTCATCAGTCAGAGGCAAGGCAATCTAGCCTCCCTCTGCCTTTTTGTTCTATTCAGGCTCTCAGTGGATTGCTTGGTCTCCACCCACAGTGAGAAGGGCCATCTACTTTACTGAGTCTATCCTTTCAAATGCTAATCTCTTCCCAAAACACCTTCACAGACACGTCCAGAAACAGTGTTTAACCAGCTATCTGGACATTCTTTGGCCCAGTCCAGTTGACACATAAAATTAACCAGCACAGGGCTCCATGACCTTTATTGGGTCATTACCTAGCTTTCCATGTGTTCGTCAGATCTCCACATCCAAGTCCTAAGCTTCTCTAGGACAGGGACCCTGTCTTCTTTTTTGTGTTCTCTGTAGCTGGCACAGTACTTTCCATGTACTAAATGTTCAATAAAAATGTGTTGGACGGCTCATCGATCCAATAAACCTATGTCTGTGCCAATACAGAATTGCTCTTGAAAAGCTATGGGTAAATCAATTCTTTGTAATTTGAATCTTATTTCAAATGTACCAGGGGTGTTCGGCGCTTAAAGGGATGCTAGGTGAATCTTTTGGAAACCCAAGAGTCCTTCACTCTGTTTTTCACTTCTTAAAGAAAAAGAAGGTGAATTACAGAGAAATGAAGTGACTTGTTACAATCTGCTTTGTTGGTCAAATTTAAGGTTTATGAAAGCAAATATCCCTGTTAATTTAGGAAGAGTGTGACTAGGTGAACAGCCTGGCTGTAGGGTTTATAATGTCAGATCAGTAGCATCATACCTTTAGCAGGATTTATTTTAATCTGCAGATACTTAATGTGTTGATTGAAACAAATCTATTTCAGTAATATACTAATGACTGTTGTCTATACTGAACAGTTGTGCAGTTTATGGCAGCTTAGGAAATAAAAACGAAGGACAAAGGAACATGCAAACGGAAGAAGCTCCTGGCTGAGAAAATCACTTCCAAAAGAGCCTGGCTCAAAGCATTTAGTTTTTCTTCTGTGACTTGTGTGAGGATGATGAATGTGCTGGGTGGGTGCCGAGTCTCGGGGTCCTGAGGGTGCGCTCCCAGATTCATTGTGGAGGTGATGAAAATCTCTTCAGTCAGTAGCTCCATGTTACGCGTAAGAAAGACGTTGAAAAGATTTAGTGAAACCTATTGGACACCTCACTGATTGAATTATTCATTTTAAATTGATCGGGTTTTATCAACATCTGTATTGGGTTGATTTAGTTTCTTCTTGCTGTGTTCTGGGATAAAGTAATTTATTAGATGTGAGAAACTTGAGAAGCAGAGCTGCGTTGGGTTACTGTTTTTGGAAGATGGAAATAAAAGAAAGAAAAGAGTCAAAATGTGCGTTTGATTTGCTCTCCTTTGTCTTGATAGGCGTTTTCACATGACTTCCGCTTGTCAAAAATGATTTTGAAGTTGTCATTTACCACAAGAGGTACTTCCTTTTCGCTTGGGATTTTAGTTTCTTGACATGAAACACCAAATCGTATACGAGGGGCAGGAGTTAATTGGTACCGGTACTGGCTAACAGCGGTTGTACAAATACCAACTCATTAGGTTCTTCTCTCTGGTGGGGGCAGGCCTTCTTACCCCCACATTGTGGCTGTGGAAACTGAGACTCAGAGGGGTTTGATGGCACAGGTGTGTGGGTCCTTGGACGTCAGTGTCCCAACTCGCTGCTCATCGGCACTGTCTCTCGGGGCTGAGTGTCTTCCTTCAGTTTTTACATTTATTATTAGTGTCAGCTTCCGTGGCTACGGTGTTTCAAAGACAGTGTGATATTACTTGCATAATAATGTCTTAAAATAATAAAATACAAATAATACTATTTGAGCCACCCGGAAATGTGGATAAATGGGGTCTTTGCATTATCCAGACTCAGTATTTGTGTTCCTCACAGTCTCTACGTAACCAGAACTGTGTGCTTCCTCAGCTAGGTGATTGGTGCTAGGCTAGGACAGACGCAAAAGCCGTAACGAGTGGAAAGTCGGTTTTCACGTCAGCACAATCACAAATGCTAGGGATAGAGGTACCCTACGCATGGGTTTGGAAAACTGAAAACTAAAATTGAAAAGCGTTGCTTGTGGCAGTGGGCTTCAGGCTGTGTCCGCAGAGCTTTGGGGGTACCCGTCTAGTTTCATCACCTGTTACGGGTGCTCCCAGGTCAAAGTTGCAGTTCAGTGGATTTGAACGAGGAACACACATGGTGTGAAGTTAAGAATAGATTGATTTAGACTTTTTACCCCCTTTTTTGTTTCCGTGTCCTTTGATGGAAATGTAAATGGATAATGCTGTAGACAGAATACATTGGGGCAGATGTGGAATAACTGGAAAATCAAAGTCTGTGGAACAAACACAATGGAATGCTACGTGGCAATGAGAAAGAATGAAATATGGCCTTTTGTAGCAACGTGGATGGAACTGGAGAGTGTGATGCTAAGTGAAGTAAGTCATACAGAGAAAGACAGACACCATATGTTTTCACTCTTAGGCAGATCCTGAAAAACTTAACAGAAACCCATGGCGGAGGGGAAGGGAAAAAAAAAAAGAGAGGGAGAGAGCCAAACCATAAGAGACTCTTAAAACCTGAAAATAAACTGAAGGTTGATGGGGGGTGGGAGGGAGGGGAAAGTGGGTGATGGGCATTGAGGAGGGCACCTGTTGGGATGAGCAATGGGTGTTGTATGGAGACCAATTTGACAATAAATTTCATATTAAAAAAATAATAAAATTATATAACAAATTTAATTAGGTAAATTGTACCAAAGGGTGAATTGACAGTTGAAAATATGCTGTTTAGCTTCTAAAAAAATGAATACTTATGGGGTGCCTGGGTGGCTCAGTCGGTTAGGTGACTGACCGACTCTTGATTTCGGCTCAGGTCATGATATCACGATTTGTGAGCTCGAACCCCACGTGGGGCTCTGCGCTGTCACAATTCAGAGCCTGCTTGAGATTTTCTCTCTCTCTCCTCTTTCTGCCCCTTCCCCACTCATGCACATAAAAATAAAATCAAGTAAAAATTAAAAGAGGAATGTTAAATAATGAAATCACTAAATCACAGTAATTTCTTGCTTTATGCAACAGAGTTCCATTAATTACAGTTGAAAGTCAACGTATTTTAGGGGAGATTGCTAATTTCAACTAACTGTGTGTGATATCCTTCAGCTCCTTCCTGGGGTTCCCAACCTCAGCCTCACATAGAAATCTCAGGAGAAACTTGAGAAAAATACTGATACCTGGGCCTCACGCCCAGACTCTCAAGATTTAATTGGCCTGGGGTATAGCCTGGGAAACAGCATTAAAAAAAAAAAAAAAAAAAAACAAAACTCCCCAGGAGATTCTAATGTGCATCCAAAGCTAAAAACCACTGTTTAGATTATAATCATTCTTTAATTATATTTGGTGATGTCTTCATAGATCTCTGCATTTTAGCATTTTGACTTCAGAGTGTCCTCTTGTGAGGCAGGCAGCTGAGATCAACTGGCGATTTCAAGGGCTAACCTTTACCTCTTAAGTTTTTATGTTTAGAGGGCAGTTACTGTAAGGATTACCCTTTTCCTTTTGCAGCATCATAATACTGAGTGCCAGGACCCAAGTTTCTGAAACCTCCCAATAGACCCCTTTTCAACTGTTCTGAGCCTGCAGGGTGTGGCAGGACCTAGCTGTTAATTCAGTACTTGTATCTGATTGACGTGGGGAGGATCACTGGCCACCTAAGGGAGGCCGTACCATTATTAGTTCCTTTCTGGATGCCCTTTGTGTCTGCCCAGAGGCCTTGGCATTGGGTACGTTGTGAAAGTCATAAAATTAAAGAAATCCCTCGTCCCGGCTGCTCACCCTGGCATACAGAAGAGCAATCACAGTAATGGCTGGGGCTTCCTCCTTCGAAAGAACATGCGCCGGGGCCTTTGGTGTATTTCTTGGTAGAATTTGCAATGGGCCTGCGGTGCACTGATGGAAAAGGGCTAATAATTATGATGGAACCACTGCTGCTGGAACTCTCTGAAATCTTTGAACACATTTGGTGGTGGTGGTGAGCGGTTATTGTTTAAATGCCTGCAAAATTTGTCCATAGTGAAGAAAACCTTTCAACTGGTGATTCTCAAACTTTTGCAGGTATATCAATATCAGGTATAGTCAGCGTAGGATGGGGTCTAAAGTTTGAGAGGCAAAGATGTTAACAAAATTCCCCCCAAAGCTACTTTTCTTAGATTCCCTGATACAGATTACAAACCAGGCTATTGATGGTTCTACGCAGAAACAAACCAATATATTTTTACTGTTTGTGGAAATAATAGTTTTGAAACTGGGAAGGCCTGTGTATAACTATCTGCTCTATTTTTGGAAGTAATAGAGGAAGTATTTCAACCTGATTACTGCCTGTGGAGTGAGGAATTTCTTAGTATTTGACTGACCACCTGCTGGTACTTTATTTCTTTAGAGCTCCTCGAGTCATTATAAGAATCACCCAACAGTTTGAAATGAAAATGATGTCTTACTATAAAATGTCAGCTATCTCTGGTAAAAAGATTACACGCCATTTAAAAATATAATTGCCATTCCCCACTCCCCTTTACATCGATACGTTTCAGAATAACAGAATCCTTGTGTAATGAGAAGGAGCGTTCAAGGTTCGAGCCTTGCAAATTTGAGAAACTGCGTTCTATTTTAAGTCTTTTAATAGTCTAGATAATTATTACTCCACCTACTGCCCTTTTCTTTCTGTCTACCTCCTGGTCATTCCTGCCACATTTTAATGATGCTGTTTGTGTAGTGTAGTTGATGAATTCTGCCCCGCGAAGGTTATTTATTTATTTTTCCCTGAGCTGGATTCTGTTCTGTTTACTTATCTCGGTGTTGTGTTTCCTTTCTGAACTGCCACAAGACATTCCTTTCCATGCCATTGTGTAAGGCACAGCGGGCAGGTGGGGCTCGGGGACTCCTGCTGCGGGAGCTCTGTTTGGGTAAATGTCACCGCTTTAGACAAAGAGGAACTTGGCCTAGTGGAGTCACAAATACAGAAACAGCATAGATTGCCACATCTTAAACATTTTATCTGACAATTTTCAGGTCTGTGTTTGCCGTATGGTTTTGAAGCACGGACTGGTTTGCTGTAGGGTTTTTAGTGCGCTGCTTGTGAATATCCTTGGGGTGAAGGTGGAAAGGAGCCACTGGGGATGAGGAACGTGGCGTCCGTGCCCCCCGCCCCCCTGCCCCCCTCCCCTCTGCTGGCTGACAAGGAGCTGAGACATGTACCTAGGAAAGAGAGCTCCTCTGTAAAAACATTGACCCCCATGCAAAGTAGCGTTGCAGATGGGACTTTACGGGGGTACGGAAGAGAGCCTGCCTCCAACGACCTGTGGGGGAAGGTATTTGACTTGAGTTAGTATCTGTGACAACAAGCTAGGGTTTAAGTACTCTTTTAAGAAGTCTTACTCATCTTTAGGCTTATTTCTCGACTTTAAGAATGTTCTTCGACAGTAATGCTTCTTGACTCAGCACTCGGTGCCTCCAACAGGGGGCACTGGCGTTCACAGAGTTCTACTCCCAGTTGCCAACCCTGGGCCTCCTTTTGTAGTGTTGAAGAACTGGGCAGTGTAGACCTTTCCACAGGGGCCGTCTCTTCCCACCTTCCCTCAAATGTTGCTTCAGTTGGAGACCTTGGTGGTTCTGAAAGTACTTACCTCATCCTTGTATAATTCTGCTTGTTTGGAACACGATTGTTTTGAAGAAAACTCTGGGGACACCTTTTCATAAGGTTTTCTAACCCGTCCCCACATAGCTCTGGTCAGCCTCGCCTAAGGACCTGATCCAAAAGAAGGTAACCCCAGCTCCGGGGGAAAGCCTTAGCCAGCTGTCCTTCCCTGTTTCTCTTGTCATCTTTCCTGTGTCCTCTCCAGTCTCCCTGTCCCTCCTCTTGCTCGCTGCCACTGCTAACACTCATGGTCGGCTCTTTTCAAAAGGACACAGGGCACAGTGAGCAAGAGAATAAATTTTGCAGACGTGTTCTGTGGACACAGGTCCTGACTCTGCCACTTGCCGGCTCTGTATCCCTGGGAAAATTCCTTGACCCTTCTGTGCCTCAGTTTCCCCATCAGTAAGAAAGTAAAAATAATAGTACTTACCACGCGTAGCACAAATAGCTATCATTATTTCCCAAATAGGTTATTTTAACAGCTTTGTTGACATGGAATGTATAACCATGAAGTCCATCTGTTTAAAGTGTCAATTCAGGGGCACCTGGGTGGTTCAGTCGGTTGGGCGTCCGACTTTGGCTCAGGTCATGATCTTGTAGTGTGTGAGTTCGAGCCCCGCGTCGGACTCTGTGCTGACAGCTCAGAGCCTGGAGCCTGTTCCAGATTCTGTGTCTCCCTCTCTCTCTGACCTTCCCCCATTCAAGCTCTGTCTCTCTCTGTCTCAAAAATGAATAAATGTTAAAAATAAAAATAAAAAAAAAATAAAGTGTCAATTCAAGGTTCTCAGTACGTTGAGTTGTGCAGACATAACCATACTCTAATGCAAATAATCCTTGAGCCTACTAGCAGTCTCTTGCCATCCCCCACCCCCCTTCTCGCTCTGCTTCCCTGTCCGTCAGGTAACCACCAATCTACTTTGTATGGATTTGCCCGTCCTGGACATTCGTACCGATGCAGTCACATGACATATCGTCCTCTGTGGCTCCTTACATTCAACATGGTTCAAGGCATGGGTCATGTGTTAATTCCTTTTTACTGTTAAATAAGATTACATTGCATAGATATACCAACATGTTGTTTATCCAGCCTCTTGACAGACATTTGGATTGCTTCCACTTTTTGGTTGTTCTGAATAATGCTGCTGTGAATGCTCACGTACAAATTTTTGTGTGGACAAAACCCGCACATTTCATTTCTCCTGGACACATACCCAGGAGTGGAGTTACTGGGTCACATGGTAACTCTGTTTTAACAATTTGGGGAACTGCCAGACTATTTCCACCTTACATACCCACCAGCAACAAATGAGGTTTTCAATTCCTCCATACTCTTCCCAGCACACGTGACTGTCTTTTTGATTATAGCCCTTCAGGTAGGTGGTTTGGCATGGGTTATCTCATTGTAATTTTGATTTTGATTTTTCTAATGACTGATGTTGAACATTTTTCATGTGCTTATTAGCCTGAATATACTATTGGTTGTAAAAAAAAAAAAACAAAAAAACCCAGATATAAGATACAAGAAATATCAGCCCCTACTTGTTATAAAGTTTGTAACCATGATGAGAGTGAAGATAGTTTGAGGCAAGTGTACTTAGTCCTATGTGCGTCTCATTAACAGTAAGAAAATGTTGGCTCTAGACAAAGCTAAGTGAGTCATCATTAGTGTCTAGAGTTTAATCGTTTTCTAATAGGTTTATGTGTAGAGGGATCATCTCGTTTGGTTTCATCTCTCCTTGTGTGTTTTAATTTTTTACAAATTAAATTGGCAACATGGAAAATGCCTTTTCTGCCACACAGTGAGTTCCCATTTGTTCTCAGCATCTAGAAGATGGCAGTCAGATGCAGCCATTTTTCTCCCTCTTTTAAAAGTTTTTTTTTTTGTTTTTTTTTTGTTGTTTTTTAATTTTCGTCTTGCATGAATTATATAAGCTATTCACGGGGCACTTAACAGTGGTTTTCTGTAGTTTTGGGCTTTATGTAATTTTGCTTGTGGGAGATTACCTCTATTCATTTTTATGCCTCAGTTTACCCTAGCCATTGTTACCTGCGCGGAATCTATTGCTACAGCGCTGACCGTCCTTGATGGCTTTTCTGATGGTGTTGATCTGTACATAGCTTGGTCTTGGGTAAGAGGCATATTTGCTGGATATTTTCTGGTTTTTGAAACAGAAGCATGAATCGCTCCCTCTGATAGGAAACTCACCAGCTCTGATGTTAGTATTTCATCATGCAGTTCTGTTTCTGTTCATTTTTTTAAAGTTTTATTTTATTTATTTTGAAAGAGAGAAAGACTCCTAAGTGGGGCGTGGGGCTTGACCTCATGAACCATGAGATCACTACATGAACCAAAATGAAGAGTCGGACGCTTAACTGACTGAGCTACCCAGACGCACCTATTTCTGTTCATTTTTAGTTTACATTCTGAACCAGAGGGGGTTCAGAGTGTGTGGTCCTGGAATTAATTAGGCAACAGAGGTTTGACCTTGACTCTACCACTTACTATCTTGTGGTCTTGAACAAGTTACCTAAACTCTTTCTCAGTGTTTTCATCTGTATAATGGGCATAAAAATAGGACCTCTCTCTGATGCGGTTGTTGTGGCAATACCTGCAATATTATTGAAACATGTCTCCCTTGGTACGCAGTAAATGCTCAATGATTGTCCGACAGTAGCGTGAGTAGTACAAATAGGAACTCGAATCCTGTTGGCTCCTCCATCTGCCTGGGAGATAAGATGCACAGGAAGCGTTAAATGGTGGCGGGGGATTGAAGGTGCAGTAACAGGCAGCCAGCTCCTTAGTGGGATCCCACGGGAGCATACGTGTTACTGTGCCAGCGGCCGCTGTCGCGCACAGCAGTCGGTGCCTTAGAGCACTTGAGGCAGGGCCTGAGGAACGTGTGTCTCCGTCCTGAAACGGTGGATAGATGTACGCCATCAAGACTAGTGACTGAGGTGGAGTTTGTCAGTAGTGAAATTGACGGATAGTCAGGTACAATTCCTTGAGTTTTGACCGATGTGTAGCCTCACGCGGCCACCACGTCCGTCCAGATGGAGAACGTTTCCGTCGCCCCCGCAGACTTCCTCACGCACGCCCCTGCCACCCGGGCTCCATCCCTGTAGACAACCATTTTCCTGATTTCTTTCCACACGGGTTAATTTTGCCTGCGCTTGAATTTCGTACAACGGCAGTCACGTGAGATGGGCAGTTTTACGTCTGGCTTCTTTCACCTGGCATGAGGTCTGGAATTCTTCAGTGTTGGGTTGATCAGTTTGTTCGTCTCTATGGACGTACGTCTCTTGTTTTCAGTTCAGGGCTTTATAAATAATGCTACGGTCAACCGATTCGTGTGGGCAATTCTTTGAGTGTTATCTCTTGAAGAAATATCTAAGCCCGGCATTTCTGGGTCGTCGGGTAGGTATTTAATTTTATGAGAAATCGCCAAACCTTTTTGTCAAGTGCTTGTGTCATTTTTACAGTCTTTTCAGCAGCGGAGAGCTCGCCCACCTTTACTGCTGTTTGTTTTTTTCGGTTTTCGCCCTCGTAGTCCGTAGTGTCCCGTGATGCCAGGCACCTCCTGTGTGCTTCTGAGCTATTTGTCCATTTTCCTTTGCGAAGTCCACGTTCAGGCTGTTTGCTCCTTTATTTGTATGTCATCTTCCATCATCACTGCATTGTGGGAATTTTTATGTAATTGGTACCACTTTTACCAGAATATCGTCTTCCACTTTGTGGCCTTCATATTCATTCATTAACAATGCACTTAACAGTGCATTTGTTTTAATCAAACTTTTACTTGGAGATAATGGCAGGTTCACACACAGTTATTAGAAGTGATACGGAGAGATCGCGTGCGCCCCTTTGCCCCTTGCTCAGTGCTCCCGGTGGCGGTGTCTTGCCCAGGTGTTGCAACCAGGCTGCGGCCATCAGTGCGGTGGGCGTGGAAAGTCCCCGGTGTTACCCTTCCATTGCCACACCCCCTGCCCCCATTTCTGGTCTCGCAACCCACTAATCTGTTCTCCGTTTCTATAATTTTGTCATGTCAGCAGTGTTCCATGAAAGCAATCATGTTGCATATGCCCTTTGGGATTCGGTTGTTTCAGCAGAACTCTGGGGAGAGTGAGCCAGGCTGTTGTGTACCAGGAGCTTGCCCCTCGTGTTCCTTAGTAGGTGTGCTGTGGTTGGTACGGCTCTTGGCCTTTCGGAGAACACCTGGGTTGCATCCAGGTTTTGGCTGGTTCGACTAAAGCTGCTGTTAACATCTCGGACAGGTTACCATGTCAGTACAAGTCCTCATTTCTTTGGGATAAATTCCTAAGAGTGCAGTTGCTGGGTGTGTATGGTAGATACATGTTTCGTTTTATCACAGACTGTCCTGGTGTTTTCCAGAGTGACTGAGTGACTCCACACGTCCACCAGCCATGCTCTGAGCGACCCAGTTTTGTCTCCTTCTTACATGATCAGCAGTTGGTGTGGTCACTGTGTTTTAATTTAGCCGTTGTGATTGATGGGTGTGCACTGATAACTTAGTATGCTTTTGATTCGTATTTCTCCGATGATGAGTGCTCTGGAACATCTTTCCATGTGCTTATTTGCTGTCTGTAGATCGCCTTCAGTGAAATGTCTTTCATACCTTTTGTCTATTTTCTGTTTAGACTGTTTGTTTTGTACTGTTGATTTTTGAGTGTTCTTTATATATTTTAAATGCTAGTCCTTTTTTAGATAGATGGTTTGGACATATTTTCTCCTAATCTGTGCTTGTCTTTTTATCTTCTTCACAGGGACTTTTGCAGAGCAAAAGTTTAAAATTTTGTAAGATTCAATGTGGTTTTTTTTTTTTTTGATTGTTGGTTTTTGTTTTTTTTTTTAATGTATTGTGCTTTTGGGATCAGGTCTGAGACTCTTTGTCTCACTGTAGATTTTAAAGATTTTCTCCAATATTTTCTATTACAGTTTTTTACTTTTATGCCTAAACTCATGATCCATTTTGAGTTCATTTTTATATGCAGTAAGAAGGTTAGGTGGAGGTTCATTTTATTTGACTTCTAGATGTTTTGGTTGCTCTGGCACCATTTGTTTAAAGACTATCTTTCCTCTTTTCAGTTTGTTTTACACCTCTATGAAAACTTACTTGGCTGTACTTGTGGTGTTGGGCTTTCTCTAGGTTCACTGTTCGTTTCTTTGATTTAAAGTAGTGTCTCTCTGCCAATACCATGCTCATTCACTCCCTCTTTCTCTCTCTCTCTTTTTATTTTTTGGCTTTTTTTCTCTATTTTTTTTTAAATGGTCATTCCGGGGTGCCTGTATGGCTCAGTCGGTTAAGCGTCTGACTTCAGCTCAGGGTATGATCTCACAGTTTGTGAGTTCGAGCCCCACATCGGGTTGTGTGCTGACAGCTCAGAGCCTGGAGCCTGCTTGGGATTCTGTGTCTCGCTCTTTCTCTGCCCCTCCTATTCTCTTGCTCTGTCTCCCTCTGTCTCTCAAAAATCAATAAAAATGTTAAAAAAAATTTTTTTTAAATTTTTTTAATGTTTGTTTATTTTTGAGACAGCATGAACAGACGAGGGGCAGAGAGAGAGGGAGACACAGAATCTGAAACAGGCTCCAGGCTCTGAGCAGTCAGCACAGAGCCCGATGCGGGGCTCGAACTCAGGGACCGCGAGATCATGACCTGAGCTGAAGTCAGATGCTTAACCGACTGAGCCACCCAGGTGCCCCAAAAATGTTAAAAAAATTTTTTAAATGGTCAATCTAACCTGATTGTAGCATTCTACTCTTCAGGTGAAAACTTCAAGCATAGCCGCTGGCTTAGGTCAGGTCATCTGTGACATTTGATTTCATTTTTAAAGTCACTTAAAATTTTTACCAAAATCAAACAGAATTGTTTGTGTCTTTGTGTGTGTAGCTTCTTTGGGATTTTCTACAGACACAGTCGTGTCATCTACAAATAGGGACAATTTTATTTTTCCCTTCCAATATGTATGTGTTTGATTTCCTTAGTTTCTTCCTTATTTCAGTTGCTAGACCCTGAATAAGACCCATGAGAACAGACATCCTTGACTGGGTACCAAGTTTAAGGGAAAGGTCTTCTGTTTGTAATTGTTGAGTATGATGTTATTAGAGGTATGTTTTTCATGCATGTTCTTTAAAAGAAAGTTCCTCTCTAGTCCCAGTTTAGTGAGAGTGTTTTTTTTTTCTTTTTTAAAATTTATGAATGAGCGTTGAATTTTGTCCAGTGCTTTTTCTGCCTCAATTGATAGATCACAGAATTTTTTTTCTAGCCCATTGAAATGGTAAATTATGCTGTTTGATTTTTCAAATTTTGAACCAGCCTTGCATACCTGGAATACATTCCACTCAATCTTGGCATATAATTCTTTTAATACATTACTTTATTTGACTTGCTAGTATTTTGTTGAAGATTTTTGTGTCTGAGTTCAGTAGAGATTGGTATATAATGGACTTTTTGGCATTATCTTTGCCAAGATTTTATATCAGTGTAAAACTAGGCTCAAAAAATGAGTGGGGAAACATTTCTTTCTCTTCTGGTTTTTGGACAACATTGTGTAAAGTCGATGTTAATTCTTTAAATGTTTGATAGAATTCCTTAGTGAAACCATGTGGGTCTGGAGATTTTTCTTTCAGACGCTTTTTAATTAACAAATTCACTTTCTTTAATTGGTTGCAGGACTATTCAGGCTGTAGATTTCATTTTGGTTGAATTTTTGTCGTTTATATTTTCTAAGGAATTAGTTCACGACTTCTAAGTTGTCAAATTAGTGAGTTTAAAGTTGCTCATTGTATTCCTTTTCTAAATGATGGTGAGATCTGAGGTGCTCTCTCCCCTACTCCATTGCTGGTATTGATGCTTTGTGTCTTCTCTTTGTGTTTCATTCGATCTTTCCAGAGCTTTACCTTTTTTTTTTTAAAAAAAACCTGGTTTTTGATTCATTGATTTTCTGTATTCTCTCTTTTCAATTTCATTGATTCTGCTTTTATCGTTATTATTTTATACCTTTAACTTGCTTTGGGCTTACTTTAACCTTTTTCTTTTTTTGAGGTAATATATTATTTTTGATTTGAGGCTTTTCCTCTTTTCTAATGACTTGTGTTTAACACTATAAATCTCCCTTTCACTGCTGCTTTAGCTGTGTCCCACGTATTTTGGTATGTTGTATTTTTACCTTCATTTAGTTCTACAGATTTTATATTTCCTTTTAGACTTTCTCTTTGCCTCATGGATTATTTAAAATGTTGTTTACTTTCCAGGAATTTGGAAATAATCCTGTTGTCTTTTTGGTTTTGATTTCTGTTTTGACTCCATTATGGTCAGAGGATATACTCTTTGTGAATTCATTTCTTTTAAATATATTGAGTTTTGTGTTATGGTCCAGGATATGGTGCATCTTGAACAGTCTAAGGGCACTTGGGGGAAAAAAACGTATAAATTAGGTGTGATACAACTACTGCACAATTTTCCCTCTCTGTCTGGACTCATTTTCTCCAAGTCTGATTGCATAGTTAAATTTGACATACCAACTAGGTATTCTTGATGGGAAAAATGGGAACTCGTCTATTTCAGAATAAAATTATTTTGGAGCTTTTTAAAATCTTTAGATAATAAAGATAAGTTGTATTTTTGGTTTGTCATTTTAAAAGAATCTAGGATATTTGAATTTTAACTTCTCACCAAATTAAAATTGTTTCAATGGCTATTTAACTTACACATTTCATATCTCTGGCAAAATTTTATTTTTTAAGGGAGCTGAATTTTTTCTATAGAACTGGTAACTTGGAATTATCTAACTATTGAGTCCCAAGTGTTAATTTTGCATTTTTGTGTGAGAATCACATATACTGCATTAACCAAACTCCCTATTTAACATGTTTGGCATTGAGCCCTGTAAACCCCCTCTTTTCATCCCATTTCAGGAAATAGCATCTTTCCTGTTTGTTTGAGCTGAAATCTTGATGTTGTGATTGATTCTTCTCTTTGACTCATATCCTACTTCCTACTTCTGTGATTTCTGTTAACTTTACTTTTATAATATACCCTAAGTCTGATTCAGGTCTGCCTTCACTGCAACTAACATGGACCATGTTACCACTGTCTCTCCTCTAGATTCACACAACATCCTCCTGAGCTGTGGCCCAGCTTCTGCCCTTCCAGCCTTTTCCCGACACTGACCCATATGAGCCAGTGAAAACCTAAAGCAAAGGATATCCCTCTTTTGCTCAGAATTCTCCATTGACTTCCAATGACACATAAAGCAAAATCCAGAGGCCTTAAAATGCCTGCGAGCTCCCCTGCCCTTACCTTTTCAGCCTCATGTGTCCCTAAAGTGCCCTCACTCATTCTTCTTCACCCCCCATTGGTTCTCCCAGCATTCCTGCAACACTCCACGCTCACTTCCACCTCAGGCGTTTGTACTCACTTTTCCTACTGCCTGGAATGCTCTTTCCATTCCTAAGTGCAGGACCTCCTTCCCCAGCTCCTTCTGATCCCCACTCACTGTCACCTTCCCCAGCTTGTTCTGATCCCAACTCACTGTCACTGATCTTATCTTCCACATATAAAAATGCAGCCCTTTCCCCTGAATTCTCTTTCTTCTTCTCTCTCACGTTTTTTCTATGGCATTTATCGCTATCTGATATATAGGTATTTTTCTTATTATTTCATATATCTATTCCTGAAAAAATTCTGCATTCTATAAAATTATACACTAAAATAACAGAACTTATGGGAAAAGTAGTGTTCAGGGCAGACCACTCAAACCTATAGAGCTTTACAACCAGGACACTAATAAACAATAACACTCCTGACTTTCTTCATTGATTTATTGGTTTGGTAAAAAGGAAAAAGCCTTCCCAGCTTATTTTTCTGCATTTACTTCTCTCAGAAGTGTAACGTGCTGGTTCTTAGAGCCCCCAAACCAGCCACTAGCACGAAACTAAGGAAGGTCGTTCTTTAATTTCAGGGTAGTTTTATTTGTTGTTGTTGTTGTTGTTGATAATTGTTTCCTTATAGTTCCAAATGTTATTCTTCACTAAATGCTAAAGATGGTGATCACACTGTAGCATTAATATCCTGGGGAAAAAAATCATGCATAAATAAATACAACTTTCATGTTATACTGATATCATTTCCTTATTTATCAACCACTTACGACGTAATTTATGTAAGAGAAATAGGAGCTGTAGCAGCACAAACTGTACTATGTATTTTCCTCATTTGTTTTTTTGTTTATCTCCGTGAACTAGAATGTAAGCTCCGTGAAGATGTGATTTCAGTTTTTTTTTAAAATTCACATCTGTATTCCCATCTCATGGAAGTCCTGGTAGGCCTTTAATAAATATTTGTTGAATGAAAGAATAAATAATCAGATCAATATTTAGGTTTTGTTGGAATTCTGAAATAATTGAAAATGTGAACACCTGTTTTTCTGTAAATTGAAACAGCTTCTTTAGCTTAATAGTTATTGACTTTTAAGAGTATAACCTGATTTATCTGTGTTATTTTGAACGCCAGGAGTAGATGTACTTTGAATGAAGTTCAAGTTTCAAAATTCCGTAGGAACATGCAATTTCATTCTTTGACAGTATGTTTTAATAAAAGCTAACACAAAAATTGTGTTTCTGTACCAGGGACTGTGCTAAGCACACATTGGCTAATTTCATCTTTGTGGGAACTCTCTAGGGTGGCAGTTCCCACTGTTGTCCAAGAACCTCTGGTTTTTGAGACTGAAACCCTTTCAAGGGCGTCCAAGAAGTCAAACACATTTTATAATAACATGGAGACTTTTGTTTGTGTTTATTGATAATACAGAAGCAATCGTGAGGAAATTCCCATACCTTGAGCAGGTGTATCATGGTGGTGGCACCCAAGTTTCGTGGTTGATGTGGCGTTCTTCCCCATCACACACGTGCGGTTAAAAAAAGAAAATCTAGTTCTCTTAAGAATCTTCTTGATGGAGTAGTAAAAGTCATTAGTTTTACTGAATTTTGAGTCTAACACACATCCTTTTAATATTCAGTATCCCCAAAAATGGGAATTGCATAAAACGCTTTTCTGTACTGAAATATGACTGTTGTCTTGAGGCCACGTCCTTGTGGGATTGCTCGTGTTGTGAACTGCTTTTTTCATGGTCCCCCCTTTTTACTTGAAATTGTGACTAAGAGACAAACCGTGGTAATTCATACTTGGGTAATTGGTACATTTTCTTGAATATGATGAAAATGTTGCATGAAGAAAAACAATGGACAGGATTGGTTGCTAAAAATAAAAACTGAACTGTGAAGTAAAAATTAGAAATTGGAACTGTTGTATATGCCACTTGCTACATGTCTGTGGGAGGCTGGACTTTGTTCATGTCCTTCAATGGAAACAACATAATTGCAAGAGATTAAATGCAAAAGTCATCTTTTATTAAGCCAGACATTGAAGAAATTTGAAAAAAAAAAAAAGGAAAACAATGTCATTCTTTTCAATAGTACTTTTTATTTGAGAAAATTAATTTTTCATAGCTGTCTTGTAACATGCGATAACTTTGATGTTACTGTTTTCCTATATGATAAATACAGAAAGATATAACTCAAATAAATAAGAATTTTGGGGTTATTAATAATTTCTTTTTAAGTTGTCAGGGGGTCCTGAGACCAGAAAGTTTGAGCACTGCTGCTATAAAAGAGGTTGATTTTATTACTTTGTTGATTGAGAATCCCACACATAGGAGGTGGGAGGTTCCCCAAGCTCAGAAGCTATGGACAGAGCTTTGATCCCCGGCTGTCTGGCCCCAGGGCCTTGCTATAAGCCGCAGCCACACACCCGTGCTGCTCCTGGAGAAGACTTTATAGTTTGTAACTTTGCTAAAATCAATAGACCTTATCTATTTGAGTTTAGATATCCTTAAGTTCTCTTCCCACGTAATTTCCTTGCTCTAAAATTCGAGGTATCTTTTGAGTCCCAGTTTTTATGTCAGTACATGTGAGGCATAAACCCCCCGTAAACCTGGAAGCAGGGCAGGGTAGGTCACTTCTGAGTTTCTGTTCTTGGCCTTCGCAGCCTTCTATTTAATCTGAGTTGTACTTTAGGACTATTTGAAAGAATATTAGAAAGAAATATTGTACCATATTCAAGAAAAATGTTGGTTATTTCTGATAACTCTTCTCTCATTTTGGTTGGTCATCCTTTTTCACTATAAACCATAGAAATGACAATTTAGTGCAGTTCTACCTTGAAATAAAATATCGGAGAGCTGGAAGCTTCTTTCAGTTTGGAGAAGTAGGGGAATTGTTGTTATCCCACTGCCTCCTCCTCTTATGA